>NC_067116.1:44326627-45526627 GCF_021347895.1 Acanthochromis polyacanthus | reverse complement strand
TTCCAAAGACTTCATCACCATGTTTGATGTAAAAAAATTGGTGCTTACAGATGCAGGAATTTGAAAATTGCACCATAAGAAGGCTTCATGTGGTGTGAATTATACCCGGATAAAGAGGATGAGCAGATGGTTTTGGAGTATGTGTTTTATCTGAGCCCAGAGAAGCTTATTTTCACAGCGGGGTTCTCTCCACTGCCACCCTCAGATTCTTTTATTACCTAGCAACAAAAAATGACTAAGGCAGCTTAATCCCACATGCCAGGAGGACTTGGGTTAAATAATTCCCTGTTCCGAGGCGTTATTAATGCTGTGTGGGTGAAAGCCTGATAGAATGGTGATAAGCTGATGTGTAGCCTGGAGAAGCGAGGTCTTCTGAGAGCACCCAGAGGGCAGAACTATGAAGCTACTTTGACATATCCAGGCTTTCTTTGTGTAAATCAGTTCAACAAAAACTGAAGCTCCAGTCAGAGTTAACAGATATCATGAAGGTGGTTTTCTACTTTCTTTAACTCAGGTTTGCTGCTTTCTTCTACAAAATGAAAGTCGTGTGCAGCTGCTTCAGTCAACAGAATGTGAAGGAATATAAAAATGTATGACGGTAAAAGTGTTGCTGCTGGAAATGAGGCAAGACAGAAACGCTGGTAGAAACCTTAAACACGTGTAAAAGTATTCTGAGGCGAAGCACGGTGGAGGCAGCATCATGATGTGAAACACGGTGGTGGCGACATCATGATGTGAAGCATGGTGGAGGCAGCATCATGATGTGAAGCATGGTGGAGGCAGCATCATGATGAAGCATGGTGGAGGCGGCATCATGATGAAGCACGGTGGTGGCAGCATCATGATGAAGCACGGTGGAGGCAGCATCATGATGAAGCATGGTGGAGGCAGTATCATGATGTGAGGGTGTTTCTCAGCAGCTGCTTATTTCTAACTCACAGCTGCACATTAAAGCTGTTAAACTTCATATATTTAAACCAAACATAAAATCATATTTATTCCATTTCTGCATCATCAACTGAACACGTCGGGTTACCATGGCAACGTGATGCATACAGTATGCGACTGTGTAACTAAATGTCTTCATTCAGTGGTTTTAGTGACATACAGGTCAACAGGTTTGCAGATAAAACATTTTCCCAGGAAACGATTTGCTTAAAGGCAGGAGCTTCTTCCAAACCCTCCACAGCATCAGTTACCATGGAGATCTAGCAGCCACCTCTATGATACTGAAAACTCTGACTTTAGGCTCAACATACCTTCCTACCACACTAATCTGTGTTTGTATTTTAGCCCTCAGGTCATGTGGATCCACAGAGTCCTTGTACAGCAGATTTCACAGCATCTGAACAGCTTTTTTTTTCCCCCCCCAGATGACCGTCTGGAATGCCGGGTCTTCCCTTTGCTCGCTCTGGGGAGGAAGAGGAGGAAGAGGTCGGGGTTTGTGTTTTCCTCCTCCTGACTCATGTTTTCGCTGCAGAGACATGGAAACAGCCCAGAAACTGGAGGTCTGCGGCCTCCCCTTCACCCGATTCGTTTAGTTCCTGTGTGACTTTCCCGTTCAGCGGACAGACATGAGGCATCTCTGCACAAAAACTCACCGCCTCCGGGGTTAAATAGGCTGCTGTGACTGCACCGTGGCCTCACCAGCTGAAGCTGCCCTCTGTGGTGGTTTTTCTCCCCTCCTGACTGGACGTTCACTCAGGTGTAATTTATTTGGACTGCTGATGGACTGAGTTAGACCTCTGCTGTGCCGTTCGGATGAAGCGTATCATTTCGTGCTCAGACTCGATCTTCCTGTCTGTATTTTGAGACGTGGATTTAGGCTTCCCTCAATTTTGGCGAGCTAAATTTGTATCTTCCTCCTCGACTTAAAATACAAACTGAAGAAACAAATGAAGGCTGAAGGAGATGCTTTTCTGTTTTGAACTTTGTTGGTTTTATTTGTGTGTGTGTGTCTCAGGGTTATATATATTTTTGTCTGTATTTGTTCAAAGAAGGGTTACATCTTTGTCTTTTTTGTGTGAATGTAATATTTTTGTTTTACAAAACTCTTTCATTTTTAGAAGGTTTTAGTTAAATTGTTTTGCCAACTGAAAAAATATGACTGCTTTACAGCAGAGGTCATATTTAAAACTTAAATATTGCCAAAACCTGAATAACTAACCTTAGTGTTACTCCAGATTTAAATAACTAAAGCGAAGTGTGTCTTACGTAGTTAGCTTTGTAGCTGTAATATGTGTTTTCATTTTATTTTTGAATATCTTTAATAATGTGTGTATAGTTTGTATATTTGCTCTAATTAATTTGTAGAAGCCTTTGATTTGCACAATTTGTACAAAGAAATGTCTTAACTGTCTTAATTTTGTATATTTGTCTTAACCCAGCTTGGGTAGTGTGAATAATCAAAGCCTTTTTGTAGCAAATTATCAAGTCGCTTCTGTTTTAACGCTCTAAATCTGGTCTCAAAGTGAACGATCCTGATTCATTCTTACAGATATACAGTCTGTTACTTCTTTTTCTGCAGCTCATAACTGGTCAATAAACGTCATCTTCTGGAGAAAAATGTTTGTTTGTTCTCCGTTTCCCAGGAAAGGAGTGGAACTCAGCAGCTGTCATTAAACAGCCGTATAATCAAACAGGTACATGCTTCACATAGTTTCCAAACACGTTAGCGGTGGTTTTGGTATTTACCAGAAGAAACGTCTCCTTCCTGCTGTCTGTTGGCGCTGAACATTCACTGAAATGAGCAGTTTATATTCTGTCTTGTTGTAATATGTCATGAGGTTTACAGAGGTTATAAAGCACTCGTCAACCTTTTTCCATTTTTACTGCTTTAAACAGAATCATGGTCATTTAATTTGGATTTTAAGAATTTACAACTTGTCTCAAAGCGAAAACAATGTTACCATATTAAATAATGTAAAACAAGTGACTGCATAAGTTAATCGCCTAATTCCACACAGATGCAGCTAGTTGGTGCTAGAAGTCCCACAGTTGGAGAAATAAAGATCATGTGGGGTCAGTGAAGGTGTCTCAGTGATTGTGGTATAAAAACTCCTGGATTTGGAAGGTTCAGTCTCTGCTGGTTAGAACTACAGCATGAAGACTAAAGAACGCTCAAAGAAACTGAGAAAAGGTTGAAAAGTACAAATCAGTCGATGATACAAGAAGATGTTGAAGTCAGTGAATATCTCTTGATCAGTTTAAATCCACAGTTAAGAAATGGAAGCTAGAACATGAATAAATCTGACTAGAGCAGGACGTCCTCAAGACCTGAAAGACCAAGAAAGAGACGAGTGAGGGAGGCCACCAAGACACCCATGACTCCTCTAAAGGAATTACATCTGTCTGTCTGTCTGTATATATTGTGTGTGTTGTCATTCTTTTTCTTATCTTTCAGTCATGGAAACAGGTGCTCGGTCAGGGATGTGATTTTTCCTCGAATTCGCGGAATTCCGCTTTTCTTCAGGGATGGGAATTTACCGCGGATCCGCCGATTTCCGCCGATTTCATTTATTTGAACGCCGATTTCACAAGTTTGAACACTTTATTGTCGCTGATACTCCCGCGCGATGGTAACGACGTTAACGATAGCTTGTTAACGACGATTGTAAACGGCCCAGTGATTGGAAGTCGCTGCGCCGCCGCCGCCGCCCCCCCCCGTCAACAACTTTCCGCTAGAATCAGAACTTGCTGATCCCATCCCTGTGCTCAGTACATTTCACTGCGCAGTATGCTGTGTATAATTGTGTTTGTAAGAAATTAAAGTCTTGAATTTGAGGAGAATAGACTGTTGGGAATTATGAAAAATGATTTATGGAAAAAGAATTAAACGTCAGTCAGTGATGAATACATACAGCAATGAGAACACTAAATAAATCGCCTGTTAGTTCAAGTCAGGGCCAGAGTCATCGTCGGAAAATAGTCAAAAGTCTTTTCTTTGTCTCTTTTGGTGTAAATGTGTAATTTGTAATATCTTCTCATCTCCATAGTAGCCTGTTGTTTGGAGTTTGTTTGCAAATTGTGCTCCAAATTAATATTTCATCAAACATTTCTGGACCATCATGTCATAAATATTTAAAGATATGATGCACACCCCCCATGTACCCCCACTGATTTCCCTTTAAGTTACATATTTCTGTGCCGCAAATTACATGAAGTGTTTAAGGGACGCATTAAGACCAGTGACATAATTCAGCAGCATTGTTGAGTCTTTTCAAAGATGGCCGACAGAACTTCAAAGCTCACAGTTAATTGGACGTAAACAAAAGGCGGCACCGAAAACCCTCCGTCTGCAGCCATGACGTCATGCCTGTAACAGCTCTGTCCAGTCGAGCATGTGCACGTTTGTGCCAGCATGAGTACAGGGATTCATCGGAAGGTTAATTTATGGATTTTTTAAACACAATGCAGACGTACAGAAAAAGATGAAACGGGCCTGAGTGAAAGGAGACCTGGCACCGGACAGCCGGATGAGCCGCCCGCTCAATGGCTGCTATTGTGATGCAAAATGTGCAAACCGAGCAATTTCAGACAGATCTTGCCGACAACACAATTAAACCATGGCGAATAAATAGACATTTGAAAGTCCGCCGGAGACAAAAGAACCTCAGAGACCGCCAAAACAAGAAAGAAAAAAAGCTAAACAAAAAAGAGGCTGGTGGGGGAGGGTGGGGTGTCCAAACTGCCACAACAATCTGGATCCTGGTTTGGACTGTGTGTGTGTGTGTGTGTGTGGTTCCTCTGTATTTCTGCCTGCTCTGTGCTGTGTGGTTTTTTGTGCAGAGGGGGGATGAGCTGCTCCCATGAAACCATAAGAAAGGAGGCAGCGAGCCGGAACCGACAGGGACGATGCTCTCCGCCTCCACCCAAACATCGGCGTGTGTCTGCTGGCCTGAGACCTCCAGCTGGGACCCCCGCCTGCTGCTGGAGGACCAGGACAAAGACGGCATCGACCTCCTCTCGCCTTCCCCCGGGGGTCTGATTCTGGAGGCCAAGTGGATCGATACAGACCTTCTGGACAACTCTGTCTGATCTGCCAAAAAAACTCCTTTGATGCTGAATTTAAAACACTGTATGATGAGAAATGCAGTCGGATAAATCTGTCAAACACACGTTTTGGATTAGAAACAGAGTCAGAACAGTCTGTCAAAATCCTGTTTTTATCCCACTGTACACTGTAATAAGCTACTGTTAAAAACAGTCAAATTCTAACAGCAGTGTCCTTTTCCCCAAAAATATGCCAAAAAATTGAAAAATCTGAGCAAAATCTGAGCCAAAAACAAGAATGACATTAAGTTCCTATAAGAACTGATTTTGTGAATTCAACAAAAGTACAGCATATTATTGAAAAGGAATCTAACTAATTAACTACACTGTAAACTGCTGTAAAAATACACCCAAATTGTAAGATTGGTGTACTTTTTTTTCCAAAACAAGGTTAAAAACTGCAAAATTTGATGCTTGTCTTGAAGCCGAAAGCAAGAAAGACAATTAATAACAGGTTCTTGTAAGAAGTGATCTTGTAAATTGAACAAAACAGGAACTAGAAAAGCACTCAGAGTGCAGTACTCCACCAAGGCTGTACATTCCCCCATATGTCATTGTCAGAAATGCAGCATTTTTCATTAGTTATTGATGATCGAAAATCACGACACCAATGAACAGTGTTCATTTGTTGTCATAGTTACAGTGATGCCGTGTTGCGATCTGGCAGTGACAGAAATCTTTGGCGCTTTTGGTCAGATTTTGGACGACATACTAAACCATGATGTCTTTGTCATATTTCACATGACATACTAAACTATGACGTTTTAGTGACATTTTGGACGACATATTAAACTAGAAAAGCACTCAGAGAGTGCAGCACTCTGCCAAGGCTGCTGAGTTGACATATTATTTCCAACGAATGAAATGTTTAATAAAAAATGACCTTGTGCACTCAGTACAGGCATGTGTTATGCATGTGCATGTTACATATGAATACCAAACTGCGTGTAAATTACACTTATGAAGGTGTGTTGATCAGTTTATCACTTTTCGCAAGCCTTTGTATTTTTTCTAGTGTAAAAATAACAGTTCCCTCCATGTCTTTATTTTGAAGGCGGATTTTTAATGTTTCGGGATTTTGTTTTGTAACTATTTCAGCGGAACAGGAAGTGTTGTCTAAGAAGCAGTTACTTGACATGACCATAGTCTATGGACATGAGGAAGAGGCTGCCAAATAGTCCGAAAATTCACATAAAGTTGACAGAAAACGGTTCCACACTGTTGCTGTCTAGCAAAGGATGTGTTTAAACTTATGAGCACCTAGCAGGCACAAGGCCTTACGGTGAAGAAATGACTAAAGGACAGAAAGGTGAATTTGTGTTCAAATAAGGCTGATGGCTGAACTTAACCTGTGTGGTTGCGATTTGCTACATCGCGTGACCTAAATATGTAGCGGTCGGTAGAAATTGATGAGACACCCCACAGTTTAATCGTTTGTTCCTTGTATGATTGCCAGCTGATAAATCAGGGTCACAATCATGTGATCCTCAGCAGGTAGAAGACAGTGTTCACGTCATGGTTCCAGTGACGCTGTGCAGACTGCTGTATCTGGCAATGGGAAATCTTTTAACAAAGCCGTGAGTCCACTTATAAGCCACATTAATGCCAAAATTTAATCACTTGGTTGTTGTGTCCTTTATGACTTTCCCTGAAAATTTCATCCAAATCCATTGGTCTATTTTTCCGTAATGTTTCACAGAGAGAGATTCACAGATTCACAGACGGTCACATAACTCTGCCATTTCCTTGGCTGAGTAACTATGACGTTTTAGGAACATTTTGGACGACATACTAAAGTTTGACGTTTTCGGTCACATTTTGGACGACACACTAAACTATGACATTTTTGGTCACATTTTGGACGACATACTAAACTAGGACGTCCTTAGACACATTTTGGACGACATACTTCATTATGACATTTTAGTCACATTTTGGACGACGTACTATGGCGTTCTAACTCACATACGAAAGTTTGATGATTTTTTTCAACATTTTAGACGACATACTAAAGTATGACGTTTTTTCCACATTTTGGGCGACATACAAAACTATGACGTTTTTTTGTAACATTTTTGACGACATACTAAACTATGATGTTGTTGGTCACATTTTGTATGACACACTATACGATGATGTTTTTCCACATTTTGGACGACATACTAAAGTATGACATTTTTTCGACATTTTGGAAGACATAAAGAAACTATGACGTTTTAGTGACATTTTGGACGACATACTAAAGTATGACATTTTTCGACATTTTGGAAGACATAAAGAAACTATGACGTTTTAGTGACATTTTGGGCGACATACTAAACTATGACGTTTTTTGTCACATTTTGGACGACATACTAAAATATGACATTTTTGGTCACATTTTGGATGACGTACTAAACTATGACATTTTTGGTCAACATACTAAACTATCATATTTTCGGCGACATACTAAACTATGACGTTTTTAGTCACATTTTGGATGACATACCAAATTATGATGTTTTTTTTCCACATTTTGGACGACATACTAAACTATGACATTTTTGTGACATTTTGGACGACATACTAAACTATGACGTTTTTTGTCACATTTTGGACGACATACTAAACGATGAAGTTTTTGTGACATTTTGGACGACATACTAAACTATGACGTTTTTGTGACATTTTGGGCGACATACTAAACTATGACGTTTTTGTGACATTTTGGACGACATACTAAACGATGAAGTTTTTGTGACATTTTGGACGACATACTAAACTATGAAGTTTTTGTGACATTTTGGACGACATACTAAACTATGACATTTTTGTGACATTTTGGACGACATACTAAACTATGACGTTTTTTGTCACATTTTGGACGACATACTAAACGATGAAGTTTTTGTGACATTTTGGACGACATACTAAACTATGACGTTTTTGTGACATTTTGGGCGACATACTAAACTATGACGTTTTTGTGACATTTTGGACGACATACTAAACTATGACGTTTTTGTGACATTTTGGACGACATACTAAACTATGACGTTTTTGTGACATTTTGGGCGACATACTAAACTATGACGTTTTTGTGACATTTTGGACGACATACTAAACGATGACGTTTTTGTGACATTTTGGACGACGTACTAAACTATGACGTTTTTGGTCACATTTTGGACGACATACTAAAATATGACATTTTTGGTCACATTTTGGATGACGTACTAAACTATGACATTTTTGGTCACATTTTGGACAATGTACTAAATTATGACATTTTTGGTCAACATACTAAACTATCATATTTTCGGCGACATACTAAACTATGACGTTTTTAGTCACATTTTGGATGACATACCAAATTATGATGTTTTTTTCCACATTTTGGACGACATACTAAACTATGACGTTTTTGTGACATTTTGGGCGACATACTAAACTATGACGCTTTTGTGACATTTTGGACGACATACTAAACTATGACGTTTTTGTGACATTTTGGACGACATACTAAACTATGACGTTTTTGTGACATTTTGGACGACATACTATTTTGTGACATTTTGGACGATATACTAAACTATGACGTTTTTAGTCATGTTTTGGATGAAATAGCAAAGTATGACGTTTTTTCCACATTTTGGGTGACATTGTAAACTATGACGTTTTAGTGACATTTTGGACGACATACTAAACTATGACGTTTTTAGTCATATTTTGGATGACATACTAAAGTATGACGTTTTTTCGACATTTTCGACAACATACTTTACAGTATGACGTTTTTAGACACGTTTTGGACGACACACTAAACTATGATGTTTTTGTCACATTTTGGGCGACATACTATTTTGTCACATTTTGGATGACATACTAAACTATGACGTTTTTGTGACATTTTGGGCGACATACTAAACTATGACGTTTTTGTCACATTTTGGACGACATACTAAACTATGATGTTTTTGTCACATTTTGGGCGACATACTATTTTGTGACATTTTGGACGATATACTAAACTATGACGTTTTTAGTCATGTTTTGGATGATATAGCAAAGTATGACGTTTTTTCCACATTTTGGGTGACATTGTAAACTATGACGTTTTAGTGACATTTTGGACGACATACTAAACTATGACGTTTTTAGTCATATTTTGGATGACATACTAAAGTATGACGTTTTTTCGACATTTTCGACAACATACTTTATAGTATGACGTTTTTAGACACGTTTTGGACGACACACTAAACTATGACGTTTCTAATCATTTTTTGGACAACATACTTAAGTATGACGTTTTTAGTCACATTTTGGAAGACATACTAAACTATGACATTTTTAGTCACATTTTGGACGACATACTAAAATATAACATTTTTGGTCACATTTTGGATGACGTACTAAACTATGACATTTTTGGTCACATTTTGGATGACGTACTAAACTATGACATTTTTGGTCAACATACTAAACTATGATATTTTCGGCGACATACTAAACTATGACGTTTTTAGTCACATTTTGGATGATATACCAAATTATGATGTTTTTTTTCCACATTTTGGACGACATACTAAACTATGACATTTTTGTGACATTTTGGACGACATACTAAACTATGACGTTTTTGTGACATTTTGGACGACATACTAAACTATGACGTTTTTGTGACATTTTGGGCGACATACTAAACTTTGACGTTTATGTGACATTTTGGACGACATACTAAACTATGACGTTTTTGTGACATTTTGGACGACATACTAAACTATGACGTTTTTGTGACATTTTGGGCGACATACTAAACTATGACGTTTTTGTGACATTTTGGACGACATACTAAACTATGACATTTTTGTGACATTTTGGACGACATACTAAACTATGACGTTTTTTTGACATTTTGGACGACATACTAAACTATGACGTTTTTGTGACATTTTGGGCGACATACTAAACTATGACGTTTTTGTGACATTTTGGATGACAAACTAAACTATGACGTTTTTGTGACATTTTGGACGACATACTAAACTATGACGTTTTTGTGACATTTTGGGCGACATACTAAACTATGACGTTTTTGTGACATTTTGGACGACATACTAAACGATGACGTTTTTGTGACATTTTGGACGACGTACTAAACATGACGTTTTTGGTCACATTTTGGACGACATACTAAAATATGACATTTTTGGTCACATTTTGGATGACGTACTAAACTATGACATTTTTGGTCACATTTTGGACAATGTACTAAATTATGACATTTTTGGTCAACATACTAAACTATCATATTTTCGGCGACATACTAAACTATGACGTTTTTAGTCACATTTTGGATGACATACCAAATTATGATGTCTTTTTCCACATTTTGGAAGACATACTAAACTATGACGTTTTTGTGACATTTTGGACGACATACTAAACTATGACGTTTTTGTGACATTTTGGACGACATACTAAACTATGACGTTTTTGTGACATTTTGGGCGACATACTAAACTATGACGTTTTTGTGACATTTTGGACGACATACTAAACTATGACGTTTTTGTGACATTTTGGACGACATACTATTTTGTGACATTTTGGACGATATACTAAACTATGACGTTTTTAGTCATGTTTTGGATGATATAGCAAAGTATGACGTTTTTTCCACATTTTGGGTGACATTGTAAACTATGACGTTTTAGTGACATTTTGGACGACATACTAAACTATGACGTTTTTAGTCATATTTTGGATGACATACTAAAGTATGACGTTTTTTCGACATTTTCGACAACATACTTTATAGTATGACGTTTTTAGACACGTTTTGGACGACACACTAAACTATGACGTTTTTAATCATATTTTGGACAACATACTTAAGTATGACGTTTTTAGTCACATTTTGGAAGACATACTAAACTATGACATTTTTAGTCACATTTTGGACGACATACTAAATTATAACATTTTTGTCACGTAATAAAGTACGATGTTCTTTTGCCTTTTCTTAGCTTCATTTGATAGGAGAGAGATAGAGAAAAACAGGAAATGCAGTGAAGAGTCTGGGGAAGACACACAGCAAAGGGACATGAGCGGGAATTGAAGCCGGGCTGCTGCGTCTGAAACCAGCCCCTATACATGGTTCACCTGCTAAAGCCATTGAGCTATACAGGCACCCCTTAGTCCCACTATGGACGACATACTACACTATGATATTTTAATCACATTTTGGACGACATAATGAACAATGACATTTTTGGTCACATTTTTGGTCACATTTTGGACGACATCCTAAAGTTTGACGTTTATTTTCGACATTTTGGACGGCATACTAAACTATGACATTTTATCGACATTTTGGACGACATACTAAACTATGACGTTTTTCATCACATTTTGGGCGACATACTAAACTATGACATTTTTGGTCACATTTTGGACGACATACTAAACTATCATATTTTTGGTCACATTTTGGACGACATACTAAACTATCATATTTTTGGTCACATTTTGGACGACATACTAAACTATGACATTTTTGGTCACATTTTTGACGACGCACTAAACTATGACACTTTTGGTCACCGTACTAAACTATCATATTTTTGGTCACATACTAAACTATGATGTTTTTGATGGACAGGAAATCAGGTGAAGAGTTTGGGGAACACATGCAGCAGAGGGCTGCAAGTGGGACTTGAACCCGGGCTGCTGCATCTGAAACCAGCCCCTATACATGGTTCACCTGCTAAAGCCATTGAGCTATACAGGCTCCCCTTAGTCACACTATGGACAACATACTATACTATGATATTTTAATCACATTTTGGACAACATAATAAACTATGACGTTTTTTGTCACATTTTGGACGTCATAATGAAGTGTGACTTTTTTGTGACATTTTGGGCAACATACTAAACTATGACGTTTTTGTCACATTTTGGGCGACATACTAAACTATGACGTTTTAGTGACATTTTGAGCGACATACTAAACTATGACGTTTTTGTCACATTTTGGGCGACATACTAAACTATGACGTTTTTAGTCATATTTTGGACGGCATACTAAACTATGACGTTTTAGTGACATTTTGGACGACATACTAAAGTATGACATTTTTCGACATTTTGGAAGACATAAAGAAACTATGACGTTTTAGTGACATTTTGGGCGACATACTAAACTATGACGTTTTTTGTCACATTTTGGACGACATACTAAAATATGACATTTTTGGTCACATTTTGGATGACGTACTAAACTATGACATTTTTGGTCAACATACTAAACTATCATATTTTCGGCGACATACTAAACTATGACGTTTTTAGTCACATTTTGGATGACATACCAAATTATGATGTTTTTTTTCCACATTTTGGACGACATACTAAACTATGACATTTTTGTGACATTTTGGACGACATACTAAACTATGACGTTTTTTGTCACATTTTGGACGACATACTAAACGATGAAGTTTTTGTGACATTTTGGACGACATACTAAACTATGACGTTTTTGTGACATTTTGGGCGACATACTAAACTATGACGTTTTTGTGACATTTTGGACGACATACTAAACGATGAAGTTTTTGTGACATTTTGGACGACATACTAAACTATGAAGTTTTTGTGACATTTTGGACGACATACTAAACTATGACATTTTTGTGACATTTTGGACGACATACTAAACTATGACGTTTTTTGTCACATTTTGGACGACATACTAAACGATGAAGTTTTTGTGACATTTTGGACGACATACTAAACTATGACGTTTTTGTGACATTTTGGGCGACATACTAAACTATGACGTTTTTGTGACATTTTGGACGACATACTAAACTATGACGTTTTTGTGACATTTTGGACGACATACTAAACTATGACGTTTTTGTGACATTTTGGGCGACATACTAAACTATGACGTTTTTGTGACATTTTGGACGACATACTAAACGATGACGTTTTTGTGACATTTTGGACGACGTACTAAACTATGACGTTTTTGGTCACATTTTGGACGACATACTAAAATATGACATTTTTGGTCACATTTTGGATGACGTACTAAACTATGACATTTTTGGTCACATTTTGGACAATGTACTAAATTATGACATTTTTGGTCAACATACTAAACTATCATATTTTCGGCGACATACTAAACTATGACGTTTTTAGTCACATTTTGGATGACATACCAAATTATGATGTTTTTTTCCACATTTTGGACGACATACTAAACTATGACGTTTTTGTGACATTTTGGGCGACATACTAAACTATGACGCTTTTGTGACATTTTGGACGACATACTAAACTATGACGTTTTTGTGACATTTTGGACGACATACTAAACTATGACGTTTTTGTGACATTTTGGACGACATACTATTTTGTGACATTTTGGACGATATACTAAACTATGACGTTTTTAGTCATGTTTTGGATGAAATAGCAAAGTATGACGTTTTTTCCACATTTTGGGTGACATTGTAAACTATGACGTTTTAGTGACATTTTGGACGACATACTAAACTATGACGTTTTTAGTCATATTTTGGATGACATACTAAAGTATGACGTTTTTTCGACATTTTCGACAACATACTTTACAGTATGACGTTTTTAGACACGTTTTGGACGACACACTAAACTATGATGTTTTTGTCACATTTTGGGCGACATACTATTTTGTCACATTTTGGATGACATACTAAACTATGACGTTTTTGTGACATTTTGGGCGACATACTAAACTATGACGTTTTTGTCACATTTTGGACGACATACTAAACTATGATGTTTTTGTCACATTTTGGGCGACATACTATTTTGTGACATTTTGGACGATATACTAAACTATGACGTTTTTAGTCATGTTTTGGATGATATAGCAAAGTATGACGTTTTTTCCACATTTTGGGTGACATTGTAAACTATGACGTTTTAGTGACATTTTGGACGACATACTAAACTATGACGTTTTTAGTCATATTTTGGATGACATACTAAAGTATGACGTTTTTTCGACATTTTCGACAACATACTTTATAGTATGACGTTTTTAGACACGTTTTGGACGACACACTAAACTATGACGTTTCTAATCATTTTTTGGACAACATACTTAAGTATGACGTTTTTAGTCACATTTTGGAAGACATACTAAACTATGACATTTTTAGTCACATTTTGGACGACATACTAAAATATAACATTTTTGGTCACATTTTGGATGACGTACTAAACTATGACATTTTTGGTCACATTTTGGATGACGTACTAAACTATGACATTTTTGGTCAACATACTAAACTATGATATTTTCGGCGACATACTAAACTATGACGTTTTTAGTCACATTTTGGATGATATACCAAATTATGATGTTTTTTTTCCACATTTTGGACGACATACTAAACTATGACATTTTTGTGACATTTTGGACGACATACTAAACTATGACGTTTTTGTGACATTTTGGACGACATACTAAACTATGACGTTTTTGTGACATTTTGGGCGACATACTAAACTTTGACGTTTATGTGACATTTTGGACGACATACTAAACTATGACGTTTTTGTGACATTTTGGACGACATACTAAACTATGACGTTTTTGTGACATTTTGGGCGACATACTAAACTATGACGTTTTTGTGACATTTTGGACGACATACTAAACTATGACATTTTTGTGACATTTTGGACGACATACTAAACTATGACGTTTTTTTGACATTTTGGACGACATACTAAACTATGACGTTTTTGTGACATTTTGGGCGACATACTAAACTATGACGTTTTTGTGACATTTTGGATGACAAACTAAACTATGACGTTTTTGTGACATTTTGGACGACATACTAAACTATGACGTTTTTGTGACATTTTGGGCGACATACTAAACTATGACGTTTTTGTGACATTTTGGACGACATACTAAACGATGACGTTTTTGTGACATTTTGGACGACGTACTAAACATGACGTTTTTGGTCACATTTTGGACGACATACTAAAATATGACATTTTTGGTCACATTTTGGATGACGTACTAAACTATGACATTTTTGGTCACATTTTGGACAATGTACTAAATTATGACATTTTTGGTCAACATACTAAACTATCATATTTTCGGCGACATACTAAACTATGACGTTTTTAGTCACATTTTGGATGACATACCAAATTATGATGTCTTTTTCCACATTTTGGAAGACATACTAAACTATGACGTTTTTGTGACATTTTGGACGACATACTAAACTATGACGTTTTTGTGACATTTTGGACGACATACTAAACTATGACGTTTTTGTGACATTTTGGGCGACATACTAAACTATGACGTTTTTGTGACATTTTGGACGACATACTAAACTATGACGTTTTTGTGACATTTTGGACGACATACTATTTTGTGACATTTTGGACGATATACTAAACTATGACGTTTTTAGTCATGTTTTGGATGATATAGCAAAGTATGACGTTTTTTCCACATTTTGGGTGACATTGTAAACTATGACGTTTTAGTGACATTTTGGACGACATACTAAACTATGACGTTTTTAGTCATATTTTGGATGACATACTAAAGTATGACGTTTTTTCGACATTTTCGACAACATACTTTATAGTATGACGTTTTTAGACACGTTTTGGACGACACACTAAACTATGACGTTTTTAATCATATTTTGGACAACATACTTAAGTATGACGTTTTTAGTCACATTTTGGAAGACATACTAAACTATGACATTTTTAGTCACATTTTGGACGACATACTAAATTATAACATTTTTGTCACGTAATAAAGTACGATGTTCTTTTGCCTTTTCTTAGCTTCATTTGATAGGAGAGAGATAGAGAAAAACAGGAAATGCAGTGAAGAGTCTGGGGAAGACACACAGCAAAGGGACATGAGCGGGAATTGAAGCCGGGCTGCTGCGTCTGAAACCAGCCCCTATACATGGTTCACCTGCTAAAGCCATTGAGCTATACAGGCACCCCTTAGTCCCACTATGGACGACATACTACACTATGATATTTTAATCACATTTTGGACGACATAATGAACAATGACATTTTTGGTCACATTTTTGGTCACATTTTGGACGACATCCTAAAGTTTGACGTTTATTTTCGACATTTTGGACGGCATACTAAACTATGACATTTTATCGACATTTTGGACGACATACTAAACTATGACGTTTTTCATCACATTTTGAGCGACATACTAAACTATGACATTTTTGGTCACATTTTGGACGACATACTAAACTATCATATTTTTGGTCACATTTTGGACGACATACTAAACTATCATATTTTTGGTCACATTTTGGACGACATACTAAACTATGACATTTTTGGTCACATTTTTGACGACGCACTAAACTATGACACTTTTGGTCACCGTACTAAACTATCATATTTTTGGTCACATACTAAACTATGATGTTTTTGATGGACAGGAAATCAGGTGAAGAGTTTGGGGAACACATGCAGCAGAGGGCTGCAAGTGGGACTTGAACCCGGGCTGCTGCATCTGAAACCAGCCCCTATACATGGTTCACCTGCTAAAGCCATTGAGCTATACAGGCTCCCCTTAGTCACACTATGGACAACATACTATACTATGATATTTTAATCACATTTTGGACAACATAATAAACTATGACGTTTTTTGTCACATTTTGGACGTCATAATGAAGTGTGACTTTTTTGTGACATTTTGGGCAACATACTAAACTATGACGTTTTTGTCACATTTTGGGCGACATACTAAACTATGACGTTTTAGTGACATTTTGAGCGACATACTAAACTATGACGTTTTTGTCACATTTTGGGCGACATACTAAACTATGACGTTTTTAGTCATATTTTGGACGGCATACTAAACTATGACGTTTTAGTGACATTTTGAGCGACATACTAAACTATGACATTTTTGTCACATTTTGAGCGACATACTAAACTATGACGTTTTTAGTCATATTTTGGACGACATACTAAACTATGACATTTTTTGTCACATTTTGGACGACATACTAAAATATGACATTTTTGGTCACATTTTGGATGACGTACTAAACTATGACATTTTTGGTCACATTTTGGACGATGTACTAAATTATGACATTTTTGGTCAACATACTAAACTATCATATTTTCGGCGACATACTAAACTATGACGTTTTAGTCACATTTTGGATGACATACCAAATTATGATGTTTTTTTCCACATTTTGGACGACATACTAAACTATGACATTTTTGTCACATTTTGGACGACATACTAAACTGACGTTTTTGTGACATTTTGGACGACATACTAAACTATGACGTTTTTGTGACATTTTGGATGACATACTAAACTATGATGTTTTTTGTGACATTTTGGGCGACATACTAAACTATGACCTTTTTAGTCATGTTTTGGATGATATACTAAAGTATGACGTTTTTTCGACATTTTCGACAACACACTTTATAGTATGACGTTTTTAGACACGTTTTGGACGACACACTAAACTATGACGTTTTTGTGACATTTTGGACGACATACTAAACCATGACGTTTTTGTGACATTTTGGACGACATACTAAACTATGACGTTTTTAGTCATATTTTGGATGACATACTAAAGTATGACGTTTTTTCGACATTTTCGACAACATACTTTATAGTATGACGTTTTTAGACACGTTTTGGACGACACACTAAACTATGACGTTTTTAGTCATATTTTGGACAACATACTTAAGTATGACGTTTTTAGTCAAATTTTGGAAGACATACTAAACTATGACATTTTTAGTCACATTTTGGACGACATACTAAAATATAACATTTTTGTCACGTAATAAAGTACGATGTTCTTTTGCCTTTTCTTAGCTTCATTTGATAGGAGAGAGATAGAGAAAAACAGGAAATGCAGTGAAGAGTCTGGGGAAAACACACAGCAAAGGGACATGAGCGGGAATTGAAGCCGGGCTGCTGCGTCTGAAAACAGCCCCTATACATGGTTCACCTGCTAAAGCCATTGAGCTATACAGGCACCCCTTAGTCACCCTATGGACGACATACTACACTATGATATTTTAATCACATTTTGGACGACATAATGAACAATGACATTTTTGGTCACATTTTGGACGACATCCTAAAGTTTGACGTTTATTTTCGACATTTTGGACGGCATACTAAACTATGACGATTTAGTGATATTTTGGACGACATACTAAACTATGACGTTTTTCATCACATTTTGGACGACATACTAAAGTTTGACATTTTATCGACATTTTGGAAGACATAAAAAACTATGACATTTTTGGTCACATACTGAACTATGATGTTTTTGATGGACAGGAAATCAGGTGAAGAGTTTGGGGAACACATGCAGCAGAGGGGCTGCAAGTGGGACTTGAACCTGGGCTGCTGCATCTGAAACCAGCCCCGATACATGGTTCACCTGCTAAAGCCATTGAGCTATACAGGATCCCCTTAGTCACACTATGGACAACATACTACACTATGATATTTTAATCACATTTTGGACAACATAATAAACTATGATGTTTTTGTGACATTTTGGACGACATACTAAACTATGACGTTTTTGTGACATTTTGGACGACATACTAAACTATGACGTTTTTGTGACATTTTGGGCGACATTCTAAACTATGACGTTTTTGTGACATTTTGGGCGACATACTAAACTGTGACGTTTTTGTGACATTTTGGATGACAAACTAAACTATGACGTTTTTTGTCACATTTTGGACGTCATAATGAAGTATGATGTTTTTGTGACATTTTGGACGACATACTAAACTATGACGTTTTTTGTCACATTTTGGACGTCATAATGAAGTATGATGTTTTTGTGACATTTTGGACGACATACTAAACTATGACGTTTTTTGTCACATTTTGGACGTCATAATGAAGTATGATGTTTTTGTGACATTTTGGGCGACATACTAAACTATGACGTTTTTGTCACATTTCGGACCTCATAATGAAGTATGATGTTTTTGTGACATTTTGGACGACATACTAAACTATGACGTTTTTTGTCACATTTTGGACGTCATAATGAAGTATGATGTTTTTGTGACATTTTGGGCGACATACTAAACTATGACGTTTTTGTGACATTTCGGACGACATACTAAACTATGACGTTTTTGTGACATTTTGGACGACATACTAAACTATGACGTTTTTTGTCACATTTTGGACGTCATAATGAAGTATGATGTTTTTGTGACATTTTGGGCGACATACTAAACTATGACGTTTTTGTGACATTTTGGGCGACATACTAAACTATGACGTTTTTGTGACATTTTGGGTGACATTGTAAACTATGACGTTTTTGTCACATTTTGGGCGACATACTAAACTATGACGTTTTTTTGACATTTTGGGCGACATACTAAACTATGACGTTTTTGTCACATTTTGGACGACATACTAAACTATGACGTTTTTGTGACATTTTGGGCGACATACTAAACTATGACGTTTTAGTGACATTTTGAGCGACATACTAAACTATGACGTTTTTAGTCATATTTTGGACGACGTACTAAACTATGACGTTTTTGGTCACATTTTGGACGACATACTAAAATATGACATTTTTGGTCACATTTTGGATGACGTACTAAACTATGACATTTTTGGTCACATTTTGGATGATGTACTAAATTATGACATTTTTGCTCAACATTCTAAACTATCATATTTTTGGTCACATTTTGGATGACATTTTTGATGAACAGGAGATGGGGTGAAGAGTTTAGGGAACACATGCAGTAGAGGGCTGCAAGTAGGACTTGAACCTGGGCTGCTGTGTCTGAAACTAGCCCCGATACATGGTTCACCTGCTAAAGCCATTGAGCTATACAGGATCCCCTTAGTCACACTATGGACGACATACTACACTATGATATTTTAATCACATTTTGGACGACATCGTAAACTATGACGTTTTTTTGACATTTTGGGCGACATACTAAACTATGACGTTTTTTTGACATTTTGGACGACATAGTAAACTATGACGTTTTTTTGACATTTTGGGCGACATACTAAACTATGACTTTTTTTGACATTTTGGACGACATAGTAAACTATGACGTTTTTTTGACATTTTGGGCGACATACTAAACTATGACGTTTTTTTGACATTTTGGGCGACATACTAAACTATGACGTTTTTGTCACATTTTGGACGACATACTAAACTATGACGTTTTTGTGACATTTTGGGCGACATACTAAACTATGATGTTTTTTTGACATTTTGGGCGACATACTAAACTATGACGTTTTTGTCACATTTTGGACGACATACTAAACTATGACGTTTTTGTGACATTTTGGGCGACATACTAAACTATGATGTTTTTTTGACATTTTGGGCGACATACTAAACTATGACGTTTTTGTGACATTTTGGACGACATACTAAACTATGACGTTTTTGTGACATTTTGGACGACATACTAAACTATAACGTCTTTGTCACATTTTGGACGACATACTAAACTATGACGTTTTTGTCACATTTTGGGCGACATACTAAACTATGACGTTTTTGTGACATTTTGGACGACATACTAAACTATGATGTATTTGTCACATTTTGGGCGACATACTAAACTTTGACGTTTTTGTGACATTTTGGGCGACATACTAAACTATGATGTTTTTGTCACATTTTGGGCGACATACTAAACTATGATGTTTTTGTCACATTTTGGGCGACATACTAAACTATGATGTTTTTGTCACATTTTGGACGACATACTAAACTATGACGTTTTTGTCACATTTTGGGCGACGTCCTAAACGATGATGTTTTTGTGACATTTTGGGCGACATACTAAACTATGACGTTTTTTGTCACATTTTGGACGTCAGAATGAAGTATGACGTTTTTTTCACATTTTGGGCGACATACTAAACTATGACGTTTTTGTCACATTTTGGACGACATACTAAACTATGACGTTTTTGTCACATTTTGGACCACATACTAAACTGTGACGTTTTTGTCACATTTTGGACGACATACTAAACTATGACGTTTTTGTGACATTTTGGGCGACATACTAAACTATGACGTTTTTGTGACATTTTGGGCGACATACTAAACTATGACGTTTTTGTCACATTTTGGGCGACGTCCTAAACTATGATGTTTTTGTGACATTTTGGGCGACATACTAAACTATGATGTTTTTTGTCACATTTTGGACGTCAGAATGAAGTATGACGTTTTTTTTCACATTTTGGGCGACATACTAAACTATGACGTTTTTGTCACATTTTGGACGACATACTAAACTATGACGTTTTTGTGACATTTTGGGCGACATACTAAACTATGACGTTTTTTTCACATTTTGGGCGACGTCCTAAACTATGATGTTTTTGTGACATTTTGGGCGACATACTAAACTATGATGTTTTTGTCACATTTTGGACGTCAGAATGAAGTATGACCTTTTTTTCACATTTTGGGCGACATACTAAACTATGACGTTTTTGTCACATTTTGGACGACATCCTAAACTGTGACGTTTTTGTCACATTTTGGACGACATACTAAACTGTGACGTTTTTGTCACATTTTGGGCGACATACTAAACTATGACGTTTTTGTCACATTTTGGGCGACATACTAAACTATGACGTTTTTGTGACATTTTGGGCGACATACTAAACTATGAAGTTTTTTGTCACATTTTGGACTACATACTAAACTATGACGTTTTTGTCACATTTTGGGCGACATACTAAACTATGATGTTTTTGTCACATTTTGGACGTCATAATGAAGTATGATGTTTTTGTGACATTTTGGGCGACATACTAAACTATGAAGTTTTTGTGACATTTTGGGCGACATACTAAACTATGACGTTTTTTGTCACATTTTGGACGTCATAATGAAGTATGATGTTTTTGTGACATTTTGGGCGACATACTAAACTATGAAGTTTTTGTGACATTTTGGGCGACATACTAAACTATGATGTTTTTTGTCACATTTTGGACGTCATAATGAAGTATGATGTTTTTGTGACATTTTGGGCGACATACTAAACTATGAAGTTTTTGTGACATTTTGGGCGACATACTAAACTATGACGTTTTTTGTCACATTTTGGACGTCATAATGAAGTATGATGTTTTTGTGACATTTTGGGCGACATACTAAACTATGACGTTTTTGTCACATTTTGGACGACATACTAAACTATGACGTTTTTTGTCACATTTTGGACTACATACTAAACTATGACGTTTTTGTCACATTTTGGGCGACATACTAAACTATGATGTTTTTTGTCACATTTTGGACGTCATAATGAAGTATGATGTTTTTGTGACATTTTGGACGACATACTAAACTATGACGTTTTTTGTCACATTTTGGACGTCATAATGAAGTATGATGTTTTTGTGACATTTTGGGCGACATACTAAACTATGACGTTTTTGTGACATTTTGGGCGACATACTAAACTATGACGTTTTTGTGACATTTTGGGCGACATACTAAACTATGACGTTTTTGTGACATTTTGGGTGACATTGTAAACTATGACGTTTTTGTCACATTTTGGGCGACATACTACACTATGACGTTTTTTTGACATTTTGGGCGACATACTAAACTATGACGTTTTTGTCACATTTTGGACGACATACTAAACTATGACGTTTTTGTGACATTTTGGGCGACATACTAAACTATGACGTTTTAGTGACATTTTGAGCGACATACTAAACTATGACGTTTTTAGTCATATTTTGGACGAC
The DNA here is from genome assembly GCF_021347895.1 of Acanthochromis polyacanthus. Lineage (NCBI taxonomy): Eukaryota > Metazoa > Chordata > Actinopteri > Pomacentridae > Acanthochromis > Acanthochromis polyacanthus. The sequence continues at coordinate 45,503,679 of NC_067116.1, read as the reverse complement.
GTACTAAACTATGACGTTTTTGGTCACATTTTGGACGACATACTAAAATATGACATTTTTGGTCACATTTTGGATGACGTACTAAACTATGACATTTTTGGTCACATTTTGGATGATGTACTAAATTATGACATTTTTGCTCAACATTCTAAACTATCATATTTTTGGTCACATTTTGGATGACATTTTTGATGAACAGGAGATGGGGTGAAGAGTTTAGGGAACACATGCAGTAGAGGGCTGCAAGTAGGACTTGAACCTGGGCTGCTGTGTCTGAAACTAGCCCCGATACATGGTTCACCTGCTAAAGCCATTGAGCTATACAGGATCCCCTTAGTCACACTATGGACGACATACTACACTATGATATTTTAATCACATTTTGGACGACATAGTAAACTATGACGTTTTTTTGACATTTTGGGCGACATACTAAACTATGACGTTTTTTTGACATTTTGGGCGACATACTAAACTATGACGTTTTTGTCACATTTTGGACGACATACTAAACTATGACGTTTTTGTGACATTTTGGGCGACATACTAAACTATGATGTTTTTTTGACATTTTGGACGACATAGTAAACTATGACGTTTTTTTGACATTTTGGGCGACATACTAAACGATGACGTTTTTTTGACATTTTGGGCGACATACTAAACTATGACGTTTTTGTCACATTTTGGACGACATACTAAACTATGACGTTTTTGTGACATTTTGGGCGACATACTAAACTATGATGTTTTTTTGACATTTTGGGCGACATACTAAACTATGACGTTTTTGTCACATTTTGGACGACATACTAAACTATGACGTTTTTGTGACATTTTGGGCGACATACTAAACTATGATGTTTTTTTGACATTTTGGGCGACATACTAAACTATGACGTTTTTGTCACATTTTGGACGACATACTAAACTATGACGTTTTTTTGACATTTTGGGCGACATACTAAACTATGACGTTTTTTGACATTTTGGGCGACATACTAAACTATGACGTTTTTGTCACATTTTGGACGACATACTAAACTATGACGTTTTTGTGACATTTTGGGCGACATACTAAACTATGATGTTTTTTTGACATTTTGGGCGACATACTAAACTATGACGTTTTTGTCACATTTTGGACGACATACTAAACTATGACGTTTTTGTGACATTTTGGGCGACATACTAAACTATGATGTTTTTTTGACATTTTGGGCGACATACTAAACTATGACGTTTTTGTGACATTTTGGACGACATACTAAACTATGACGTTTTTGTGACATTTTGGACGACATACTAAACTATGACGTTTTTGTGACATTTTGGGCGACATACTAAACTATGATGTTTTTTTGACATTTTGGGCGACATACTAAACTATGACGTTTTTGTGACATTTTGGACGACATACTAAACTATGACGTTTTTGTGACATTTTGGACGACATACTAAACTATAACGTCTTTGTCACATTTTGGACGACATACTAAACTATGACGTTTTTGTCACATTTTGGGCGACATACTAAACTATGACGTTTTTGTGACATTTTGGACGACATACTAAACTATGATGTATTTGTCACATTTTGGGCGACATACTAAACTTTGACGTTTTTGTGACATTTTGGGCGACATACTAAACTATGATGTTTTTGTCACATTTTGGGCGACATACTAAACTATGATGTTTTTGTCACATTTTGGGCGACATACTAAACTATGATGTTTTTGTCACATTTTGGACGACATACTAAACTATGACGTTTTTGTCACATTTTGGGCGACGTCCTAAACGATGATGTTTTTGTGACATTTTGGGCGACATACTAAACTATGACGTTTTTTGTCACATTTTGGACGTCAGAATGAAGTATGACGTTTTTTTCACATTTTGGGCGACATACTAAACTATGACGTTTTTGTCACATTTTGGACGACATACTAAACTATGACGTTTTTGTCACATTTTGGACCACATACTAAACTGTGACGTTTTTGTCACATTTTGGACGACATACTAAACTATGACGTTTTTGTGACATTTTGGGCGACATACTAAACTATGACGTTTTTGTGACATTTTGGGCGACATACTAAACTATGACGTTTTTGTCACATTTTGGGCGACGTCCTAAACTATGATGTTTTTGTGACATTTTGGGCGACATACTAAACTATGATGTTTTTTGTCACATTTTGGACGTCAGAATGAAGTATGACGTTTTTTTTCACATTTTGGGCGACATACTAAACTATGACGTTTTTGTCACATTTTGGACGACATACTAAACTATGACGTTTTTGTGACATTTTGGGCGACATACTAAACTATGACGTTTTTGTCACATTTTGGGCGACGTCCTAAACTATGATGTTTTTGTGACATTTTGGGCGACATACTAAACTATGATGTTTTTTGTCACATTTTGGACGTCAGAATGAAGTATGACCTTTTTTTCACATTTTGGGCGACATACTAAACTATGACGTTTTTGTCACATTTTGGACGACATCCTAAACTGTGACGTTTTTGTCACATTTTGGACGACATACTAAACTGTGACGTTTTTGTCACATTTTGGGCGACATACTAAACTATGACGTTTTTGTCACATTTTGGGCGACATACTAAACTATGACGTTTTTGTGACATTTTGGGCGACATACTAAACTATGACGTTTTTGTCACATTTTGGACGACATACTAAACTATGACGTTTTTTGTCACATTTTGGACTACATACTAAACTATGACGTTTTTGTCACATTTTGGGCGACATACTAAACTATGATGTTTTTTGTCACATTTTGGACGTCATAATGAAGTATGATGTTTTTGTGACATTTTGGGCGACATACTAAACTATGAAGTTTTTGTGACATTTTGGGCGACATACTAAACTATGACGTTTTTTGTCACATTTTGGACGTCATAATGAAGTATGATGTTTTTGTGACATTTTGGGCGACATACTAAACTATGAAGTTTTTGTGACATTTTGGGCGACATACTAAACTATGATGTTTTTTGTCACATTTTGGACGTCATAATGAAGTATGATGTTTTTGTGACATTTTGGGCGACATACTAAACTATGAAGTTTTTGTGACATTTTGGGCGACATACTAAACTATGACGTTTTTTGTCACATTTTGGACGTCATAATGAAGTATGATGTTTTTGTGACATTTTGGGCGACATACTAAACTATGACGTTTTTGTCACATTTTGGACGACATACTAAACTATGACGTTTTTTGTCACATTTTGGACTACATACTAAACTATGACGTTTTTGTCACATTTTGGGCGACATACTAAACTATGATGTTTTTTGTCACATTTTGGACGTCATAATGAAGTATGATGTTTTTGTGACATTTTGGACGACATACTAAACTATGACGTTTTTTGTCACATTTTGGACGTCATAATGAAGTATGATGTTTTTGTGACATTTTGGGCGACATACTAAACTATGACGTTTTTGTGACATTTTGGGCGACATACTAAACTATGACGTTTTTGTGACATTTTGGGTGACATTGTAAACTATGACGTTTTTGTCACATTTTGGGCGACATACTAAACTATGACGTTTTTTTGACATTTTGGGCGACATACTAAACTATGACGTTTTTTGTCACATTTTGGACGTCATAATGAAGTATGATGTTTTTGTGACATTTTGGACAACATACTAAACTATGACGTTTTTTGTCACATTTTGGACGTCATAATGAAGTATGATGTTTTTGTGACATTTTGGGCGACATACTAAACTATGACGTTTTTGTGACATTTTGGGCGACATACTAAACTATGACGTTTTTGTGACATTTTGGGTGACATTGTAAACTATGACGTTTTTGTCACATTTTGGGCGACATACTAAACTATGACGTTTTTTTGACATTTTGGGCGACATACTAAACTATGACGTTTTTGTCACATTTTGGACGACATACTAAACTATGACGTTTTTGTGACATTTTGGGCGACATACTAAACTATGACGTTTTAGTGACATTTTGAGCGACATACTAAACTATGACGTTTTTAGTCATATTTTGGACGACGTACTAAACTATGACGTTTTTGGTCACATTTTGGACGACATACTAAAATATGACATTTTTGGTCACATTTTGGATGACGTACTAAACTATGACATTTTTGGTCACATTTTGGATGATGTACTAAATTATGACATTTTTGCTCAACATTCTAAACTATCATGTTTTTGGTCACATTTTGGATGACATTTTTGATGAACAGGAGATGGGGTGAAGAGTTTAGGGAACACATGCAGTAGAGGGCTGCAAGTAGGACTTGAACCTGGGCTGCTGTGTCTGAAACTAGCCCCGATACATGGTTCACCTGCTAAAGCCATTGAGCTATACAGGATCCCCTTAGTCACACTATGGACGACATACTACACTATGATATTTTAATCACATTTTGGACGACATAGTAAACTATGACGTTTTTTTGACATTTTGGGCGACATACTAAACGATGACGTTTTTTTGACATTTTGGGCGACATACTAAACTATGACGTTTTTGTCACATTTTGGACGACATACTAAACTATGACGTTTTTGTGACATTTTGGGCGACATACTAAACTATGATGTTTTTTTGACATTTTGGACGACATAGTAAACTATGACGTTTTTTTGACATTTTGGGCGACATACTAAACGATGACGTTTTTTTGACATTTTGGGCGACATACTAAACTATGACGTTTTTGTCACATTTTGGACGACATACTAAACTATGACGTTTTTGTGACATTTTGGGCGACATACTAAACTATGATGTTTTTTTGACATTTTGGGCGACATACTAAACTATGACGTTTTTGTCACATTTTGGACGACATACTAAACTATGACGTTTTTGTGACATTTTGGGCGACATACTAAACTATGATGTTTTTTGACATTTTGGGCGACATACTAAACTATGACGTTTTTGTCACATTTTGGACGACATACTAAACTATGACGTTTTTTGTCACATTTTGGACGACATACTAAAATATGATGTTTTTGTCACATTTTGGACGACATACTAAACTATGACGTTTTTGTCACATTTTGGACGACATACTAAACTATGACGTTTTTGTCACATTTTGGACGACATACTAAACTATGACGTTTTTGTGACATTTTGGGCGACATACTAAACTATGATGTTTTTTTGACATTTTGGGCGACATACTAAACTATGACGTTTTTGTCACATTTTGGACGACATACTAAACTATGACGTTTTTGTGACATTTTGGGCGACATACTAAACTATGACGTTTTTTTGACATTTTGGGCGACATACTAAACTATGACGTTTTTGTGACATTTTGGACGACATACTAAACTATGACGTTTTTGTGACATTTTGGACGACATACTAAACTATAACGTCTTTGTCACATTTTGGACGACATACTAAACTATGACGTTTTTGTCACATTTTGGGCGACATACTAAACTATGACGTTTTTGTGACATTTTGGACGACATACTAAACTATGATGTATTTGTCACATTTTGGGCGACATACTAAACTTTGACGTTTTTGTGACATTTTGGGCGACATACTAAACTATGATGTTTTTGTCACATTTTGGGCGACATACTAAACTATGATGTTTTTGTCACATTTTGGGCGACATACTAAACTATGATGTTTTTGTCACATTTTGGACGACATACTAAACTATGACGTTTTTGTCACATTTTGGGCGACGTCCTAAACGATGATGTTTTTGTGACATTTTGGGCGACATACTAAACTATGACGTTTTTTGTCACATTTTGGACGTCAGAATGAAGTATGACGTTTTTTTCACATTTTGGGCGACATACTAAACTATGACGTTTTTGTGACATTTTGGACGACATACTAAACTATGACGTTTTTGTCACATTTTGGACCACATACTAAACTGTGACGTTTTTGTCACATTTTGGACGACATACTAAACTATGACGTTTTTGTGACATTTTGGGCGACATACTAAACTATGACGTTTTTGTGACATTTTGGGCGACATACTAAACTATGACGTTTTTGTCACATTTTGGGCGACGTCCTAAACTATGATGTTGTTGTGACATTTTGGGCGACATACTAAACTATGATGTTTTTTGTCACATTTTGGACGTCAGAATGAAGTATGACGTTTTTTTTCACATTTTGGGCGACATACTAAACTATGACGTTTTTGTCACATTTTGGACGACATACTAAACTATGACGTTTTTGTGACATTTTGGGCGACATACTAAACTATGACGTTTTTGTCACATTTTGGGCGACGTCCTAAACTATGATGTTTTTGTGACATTTTGGGCGACATACTAAACTATGATGTTTTTTGTCACATTTTGGACGTCAGAATGAAGTATGACCTTTTTTTCACATTTTGGGCGACATACTAAACTATGACGTTTTTGTCACATTTTGGACGACATCCTAAACTGTGACGTTTTTGTCACATTTTGGACGACATACTAAACTGTGACGTTGTTGTCACATTTTGGGCGACATACTAAACTATGACGTTTTTGTCACATTTTGGGCGACATACTAAACTATGACGTTTTTGTGACATTTTGGGCGACATACTAAACTATGACGTTTTTGTCACATTTTGGACGACATACTAAACTATGACGTTTTTTGTCACATTTTGGACTACATACTAAACTATGACGTTTTTGTCACATTTTGGGCGACATACTAAACTATGATGTTTTTTGTCACATTTTGGACGTCATAATGAAGTATGATGTTTTTGTGACATTTTGGGCGACATACTAAACTATGAAGTTTTTGTGACATTTTGGGCGACATACTAAACTATGACGTTTTTTGTCACATTTTGGACGTCATAATGAAGTATGATGTTTTTGTGACATTTTGGGCGACATACTAAACTATGAAGTTTTTGTGACATTTTGGGCGACATACTAAACTATGACGTTTTTTGTCACATTTTGGACGTCATAATGAAGTATGATGTTTTTGTGACATTTTGGGCGACATACTAAACTATGACGTTTTTGTCACATTTTGGACGACATACTAAACTATGACGTTTTTTGTCACATTTTGGACTACATACTAAACTATGACGTTTTTGTGATATTTTTGGCGACATACTAAACTATGATGTTTTTGTCACATTTTGGGCGACATACTAAACTATGACGTTTTTAGTCACATTTTGGACGACATACTAAACTATGACGTTTTTGTGATATTTTTGGCGACATACTAAACTATGACGTTTTTGTCACATTTTGGACGTCATAATGAAGTATGATGTTTTTGTCACATTTTGGGCGACATACTAAACTATGACGTTTTTGTCACATTTTGGACGTCATAATGAAGTATGATGTTTTTGTGACATTTTGGGCGACATACTAAACTATGAAGTTTTTGTGACATTTTGGGCGACATACTAAACTATGACGTTTTTTGTCACATTTTGGACGTCATAATGAAGTATGATGTTTTTGTGACATTTTGGGCGACATACTAAACTATGACGTTTTTGTCACATTTTGGGCGACATACTAAACTATGACGTTTTTTGTCACATTTTGGACGTCATAATGAAGTATGATGTTTTTGTCACATTTTGGGCGACATACTAAACTATGACGTTTTTGTCACATTTTGGACGACATACTAAACTATGATGTATTTGTCACATTTTGGGCAACATACTAAACTATGACGTTTTTGTGACATTTTGAACGACATACTAAACTATGATGTATTTGTCACATTTTGGGCGACATACTAAACTTTGACGTTTTTGTGACATTTTGGACGACATACTAAACTATGATGTTTTTGTCACATTTTGGGGGACATACTAAACTATGACGTTTTTAGTCACATTTTGGACGACATACTAAACTATGACGTTTTTGTGATATTTTTGGCGACATACTAAACTATGACGTTTTTGTCACATTTTGGACGTCATAATGAAGTATGATGTTTTTGTCACATTTTGGGCGACATACTAAACTATGACGTTTTTGTCACATTTTGGACGTCATAATGAAGTATGATGTTTTTGTGACATTTTGGGCGACATACTAAACTATGAAGTTTTTGTGACATTTTGGGCGACATACTAAACTATGACGTTTTTTGTCACATTTTGGACGTCATAATGAAGTATGATGTTTTTGTGACATTTTGGGCGACATACTAAACTATGACGTTTTTGTCACATTTTGGGCGACATACTAAACTATGACGTTTTTTGTCACATTTTGGACGTCATAATGAAGTATGATGTTTTTGTCACATTTTGGGCGACATACTAAACTATGACGTTTTTGTCACATTTTGGACGACATACTAAACTATGATGTATTTGTCACATTTTGGGCAACATACTAAACTATGACGTTTTTGTGACATTTTGAACGACATACTAAACTATGATGTATTTGTCACATTTTGGGCGACATACTAAACTTTGACGTTTTTGTGACATTTTGGACGACATACTAAACTATGATGTTTTTGTCACATTTTGGGCGACATACTAAACTATGATGTTTTTAGTCATATTTTGAACGACGTACTAAACTATGACGTTTTTTGTCACATTTTGGATGACATACTAAAATATGATATTTTTGGTCACATTTTGGATGACGTCCTAAACTATGACATTTTTGTGACATTTTGGACGACATACTAAACTATGACGTTTTTCGTCATATTTTGGACGACGTACTAAACTATGACGTTTTTTGTCACATTTTGGACGACATACTAAAATATGACGTTTTTTGTCACATTTTGGACGACATACTAAAATATGATGTTTTTGTCACATTTTGGACGACATACTAAACTATGACGTTTTTGTCACATTTTGGACGACATACTAAACTATGACGTTTTTGTCACATTTTGGACGACATACTAAACTATGAAGTTTTTGTGACATTTTGGGCGACATACTAAACTATGACGTTTTTTGTCACATTTTGGACGTCATAATGAAGTATGATGTTTTTGTGACATTTTGGGCGACATACTAAACTATGACGTTTTTCTCACATTTTGGACGACATACTAAACTATGATGTTTTGTCACATTTTGGGCGACATACTAAACTATGACGTTTTTAGTCACAGTTTGGACGACATACTAAACTGTGACGTTTTTTGTCCCCTTTTTGGGCGACATACTAAACTATGACGTTTTTGTGATATTTTTGGCGACATACTAAACTATGATGTTTTTGTGACATTTTGGACGACATACTAAACTATGATGTATTTGTCACATTTTGGGCGACATACTAAACTTTGACGTTTTTGTGACATTTTGGACGACATACTTAAACTATGACGTTTTTGTCACATTTTGAGCGACATACTAAACTATGACGTTTTTAGTCATATTTTGAACGACGTACTAAACTATGACGTTTTTTGTCACATTTTGGACGACATACTAAAATATGACATTTTTTGTCACATTTTGGACGACATACTAAAATATGATGTTTTTGTCACATTTTGGACGACATACTAAACTATGACGTTTTTGTCACATTTTGGATGACATACTAAACTATGACGTTTTTTGTCACATTTTGGACGTCATAATGAAGTATGATGTTTTTGTGACATTTTGGGCGACATACGAAACTATGACGTTTTTGTCACATTTTGGACGACATACTAAACTATGACGTTTTTGTCACATTTTGGGCGACATACTAAACTATGACGTTTTTAGTCACATTTTGGACGACATACTAAACTATGACGTTTTTTGTCCCCTTTTTGGGCGACATACTAAACTATGACGTTTTTGTGATATTTTTGGCGACATACTAAACTATGACGTTTTTGTGACATTTTGGACGACATACTAAAATATGATGTTTTTGTCACATTTTGGGCGACATACTAAACTATGACGTTTTTGTCTCATTTTGGGCGACATACTAAACTATGACATTTTTTTACACATTTTGGACGACATACTAAACTATGACGTTTTTGTCACATTTTGGGCGACATACTAAACTATGACGTTTTTGTCACATTTTGGGCGACATACTAAACTATGATGTTTTTGTGACATTTTGGGCGACATTCTAAATTATGACGTTTTTGTCACATTTTGAGCGACATACTAAACTATGACATTTTTTTACACATTTTGGACGACATACTAAACTATGACGTTTTTGTCACATTTTGGGCGACATTCTAAACTATGACGTTTTTGTCACATTTTGGGCGACATACTAAACTTTGACGTTTTTGTGACATTTTGGACGACATACTAAACTATGACGTTTTTGTCACATTTTGAGCGACATACTAAACTATGACGTTTTTAGTCATATTTTGAACGACGTACTAAACTATGACGTTTTTTGTCACATTTTGGATGACATACTAAAATATGACATTTTTGGTCACATTTTGGATGACGTCCTAAACTATGACATTTTTGTGACATTTTGGACGACATACTAAACTATGACGTTTTTTGTCACATTTTGGACGACATACTAAACTATGACGTTTTTGTCACATTTTGGACGACATACTAAACTATGACGTTTTTGTCACATTTTGGACGACATACTAAACTATGACGTTTTTGTCACATTTTGGGCGACATACTAAACTATGAAGTTTTTGTGACATTTTGGGCGACATACTAAACTATGACGTTTTTTGTCACATTTTGGACGTCATAATGAAGTATGATGTTTTTGTGACATTTTGGGCGACATACTAAACTATGATGTTTTTGTCACATTTTGGGCGACATACTAAACTATGACGTTTTTAGTCACATTTTGGACGACATACTAAACTATGACGTTTTTTGTCCCCTTTTTGGGCGACATACTTAACTATGACGTTTTTGTGATATTTTTGGCGACATACTAAACTATGATGTATTTGTCACATTTTGGGCGACATACTAAACTTTGACGTTTCTGTGACATTTTGGACGACATACTAAACTATGACGTTTTTAGTCATATTTTGAACGACGTACTAAACTATGACGTTTTTTGTCACATTTTGGACGACATACTAAAATATGACATTTTTAGTCACATTTTGGATGACGTCCTAAACTATGACATTTTTGTGACATTTTGGACGACATACTAAACTATGACGTTTTTGTCACATTCTGAGCGACATACTAAACTATGACGTTTTTCGTCATATTTTGGACGACGTACTAAACTATGACGTTTTTTGTCACATTTTGGACGACATACTAAAATATGATGTTTTTGTCACATTTTGGGCGACATTCTAAACTATGACGTTTTTGTCACATTTTGGGCGACATACTAAACTATGACGTTTTTGTCACATTTTGGGCGACATACTAAACTATGACGTTTTTGTCACATTCTGAGCGACATACTAAACTATGACGTTTTTCGTCACATTTTGGGCGACATACTAAACTATGATGTTTTTGTGACATTTTGGGCGACATACTAAATTATGACGTTTTTGTCACATTTTGAGCGACATACTAAACTATGACATTTTTTTACACATTTTGGACGACATACTAAACTATGACGTTTTTGTCACATTTTGGGCGACATACTAAACTTTGACGTTTTTGTGACATTTTGGACGACATACTAAACTATGACGTTTTTGTCACATTTTGAGCGACATACTAAACTATGACGTTTTTAGTCATATTTTGAACGACGTACTAAACTATGACGTTTTTTGTCACATTTTGGATGACATACTAAAATATGACATTTTTGGTCACATTTTGGATGACGTCCTAAACTATGACATTTTTGTGACATTTTGGACCACATACTAAACTATGACGTTTTTGTCACATTCTGAGCGACATACTAAACTATGACGTTTTTCGTCATATTTTGGACGACGTACTAAACTATGACGTTTTTTGTCACATTTTGGACGACATACTAAAATATGACGTTTTTTGTCACATTTTGGACGACATACTAAAATATGATGTTTTTGTCACATTTTGGACGACATACTAAACTATGACGTTTTTGTCACATTTTGGACGACATACTAAACTATGACGTTTTTTGTCACATTTTGGACGTCATACTAAACTATGACGTTTTTGTCACATTTTGGACGACATACTAAACTATGACGTTTTTGTCACATTTTGGGCGACATACTAAACTATGAAGTTTTTGTGACATTTTGGGCGACATACTAAACTATGACGTTTTTGTCACATTTTGGACGACATACTAAACTATGATGTTTTTGTCACATTTTGGGCGACATACTAAACTATGACGTTTTTGTGATATTTTGGACGACATACTAAACTATGATGTTTTTGTCACATTTTGGACGACATACTAAACTATGACGTTTTTGTCACATTTTGGACGACATACTAAACTATGATGTTTTTAGTCACATTTTGGACGACATACTAAACTATGACGTTTTTTGTCCCCTTTTTGGGCGACATACTAAACTATGACGTTTTTGTGATATTTTTGGCGACATACTAAACTATGACGTTTTTGTGACATTTTGGACGACATACTAAACTATGACGTTTTTAGTCATATTTTGAACGACGTACTAAACTATGACGTTTTTTGTCACATTTTGGACGACATACTAAAATATGACATTTTTTGTCACATTTTGGACGACATACTAAAATATGATGTTTTTGTCACATTTTGGACGACATACTAAACTATGATGTATTTGTCACATTTTGGGCGACATACTAAACTTTGACGTTTTTGTGACATTTTGGACGACATACTGAACTATGACGTTTTTGTCACATTTTGAGCGACATACTAAACTATGACGTTTTTAGTCATATTTTGAACGACGTACTAAACTATGACGTTTTTTGTCACATTTTGGACGACATACTAAAATATGACGTTTTTTGTCACATTTTGGACGACATACTAAAATATGATGTTTTTGTCACATTTTGGACGACATACTAAACTATGACGTTTTTGTCACATTTTGGACGACATACTAAACTATGAAGTTTTTGTGACATTTTGGGCGACATACTAAACTATGACGTTTTTAGTCACATTTTGGACGTCATAATGAAGTATGATGTTTTTGTGACATTTTGGGCGACATACTAAACTATGACGTTTTTGTCACATTTTGGACGACATACTAAACTATGACGTTTTTTGTCCCCTTTTTGGGCGACATACTAAACTATGACGTTTTTGTGATATTTTTGGCGACATACTAAACTATGATGTTTTTGTGACATTTTGGACGACATACTAAACTATGATGTATTTATCACATTTTGGGCGACATACTAAACTTTGACGTTTTTGTGACATTTTGGACGACATACTAAACTATGACGTTTTTGTCACATTTTGAGCGACATACTAAACTATGACGTTTTTAGTCATATTTTGAACGACGTACTAAACTATGACGTTTTTTGTCACATTTTGGACGACATACTAAAATATGACATTTTTGGTCACATTTTGGATGACGTCCTAAACTATGACATTTTTGTGACATTTTGGACGACATACTAAACTATGACGTTTTTTGTCACATTTTGGACGACATACTAAAATATGACGTTTTTTGTCACATTTTGGACGACATACTAAAATATGATGTTTTTGTCACATTTTGGACGACATACTAAAATATGATGTTTTTGTCACATTTTGGACAACATACTAAACTATGAAGTTTTTGTGACATTTTGGGCGACATACTAAACTATGACGTTTTTGTCACATTTTGGACGACATACTAAACTATGATGTTTTTGTCACATTTTGGGCGACATACTAAACTATGACGTTTTTGTGATATTTTGGACGACATACTAAACTATGATGTTTTTGTCACATTTTGGACGACATACTAAACTATGACGTTTTTGTCACATTTTGGACGACATACTAAACTATGATGTTTTTAGTCACATTTTGAGCGACATACTAAACTATGACGTTTTTAGTCATATTTTGAACGACGTACTAAACTATGACGTTTTTTGTCACATTTTGGATGACATACTAAACTATGACGTTTTTGTGATATTTTGGACGACATACTAAACTATGACGTTTTTGTCACATTTTGGGCGACATACTAAACTTTGACGTTTTTGTGACATTTTGGACGACATACTAAACTATGACGTTTTTGTCACATTTTGAGCGACATACTAAACTATGACGTTTTTAGTCATATTTTGAACGACGTACTAAACTATGACGTTTTTAGTCATATTTTGAGCGACATACTAAACTATGACGTTTTTAGTCATATTTTGAACGACATACTAAACTATGATGTTTTTGTCACATTTTGGGCGACATACTAAACTATGACGTTTTTGTGATATTTTGGACGACATACTAAACTATGACGTTTTTGTCACATTTTGGGCGACATACTAAACTTTGACGTTTTTGTGACATTTTGGACGACATACTAAACTATGACGTTTTTGTCACATTTTGAGCGACATACTAAACTATGACGTTTTTAGTCATATTTTGAACGACGTACTAAACTATGACGTTTTTTGTCACATTTTGGATGACATACTAAAATATGACATTTTTGGTCACATTTTGGATGACGTCCTAAACTATGACATTTTTGTGACATTTTGGACCACATACTAAACTATGACGTTTTTGTCACATTCTGAGCGACATACTAAACTATGACGTTTTTCGTCATATTTTGGACGACGTACTAAACTATGACGTTTTTTGTCACATTTTGGACGACATACTAAAATATGACGTTTTTTGTCACATTTTGGACGACATACTAAAATATGATGTTTTTGTCACATTTTGGACGACATACTAAACTATGACGTTTTTGTCACATTTTGGACGACATACTAAACTATGACGTTTTTTGTCACATTTTGGACGTCATACTAAACTATGACGTTTTTGTCACATTTTGGACGACATACTAAACTATGACGTTTTTGTCACATTTTGGGCGACATACTAAACTATGAAGTTTTTGTGACATTTTGGGCGACATACTAAACTATGACGTTTTTGTCACATTTTGGACGACATACTAAACTATGATGTTTTTGTCACATTTTGGGCGACATACTAAACTATGACGTTTTTGTGATATTTTGGACGACATACTAAACTATGATGTTTTTGTCACATTTTGGACGACATACTAAACTATGACGTTTTTGTCACATTTTGGACGACATACTAAACTATGATGTTTTTAGTCACATTTTGGACGACATACTAAACTATGACGTTTTTTGTCCCCTTTTTGGGCGACATACTAAACTATGACGTTTTTGTGATATTTTTGGCGACATACTAAACTATGACGTTTTTGTGACATTTTGGACGACATACTAAACTATGACGTTTTTAGTCATATTTTGAACGACGTACTAAACTATGACGTTTTTTGTCACATTTTGGACGACATACTAAAATATGACATTTTTTGTCACATTTTGGACGACATACTAAAATATGATGTTTTTGTCACATTTTGGACGACATACTAAACTATGATGTATTTGTCACATTTTGGGCGACATACTAAACTTTGACGTTTTTGTGACATTTTGGACGACATACTGAACTATGACGTTTTTGTCACATTTTGAGCGACATACTAAACTATGACGTTTTTAGTCATATTTTGAACGACGTACTAAACTATGACGTTTTTTGTCACATTTTGGACGACATACTAAAATATGACGTTTTTTGTCACATTTTGGACGACATACTAAAATATGATGTTTTTGTCACATTTTGGACGACATACTAAACTATGACGTTTTTGTCACATTTTGGACGACATACTAAACTATGACGTTTTTGTCACATTTTGGGCGACATACTAAACTATGAAGTTTTTGTGACATTTTGGGCGACATACTAAACTATGACGTTTTTAGTCACATTTTGGACGTCATAATGAAGTATGATGTTTTTGTGACATTTTGGGCGACATACTAAACTATGACGTTTTTGTCACATTTTGGACGACATACTAAACTATGACGTTTTTTGTCCCCTTTTTGGGCGACATACTAAACTATGACGTTTTTGTGATATTTTTGGCGACATACTAAACTATGATGTTTTTGTGACATTTTGGACGACATACTAAACTATGATGTATTTATCACATTTTGGGCGACATACTAAACTTTGACGTTTTTGTGACATTTTGGACGACATACTAAACTATGACGTTTTTGTCACATTTTGAGCGACATACTAAACTATGACGTTTTTAGTCATATTTTGAACGACGTACTAAACTATGACGTTTTTTGTCACATTTTGGACGACATACTAAAATATGACATTTTTGGTCACATTTTGGATGACGTCCTAAACTATGACATTTTTGTGACATTTTGGACGACATACTAAACTATGACGTTTTTTGTCACATTTTGGACGACATACTAAAATATGACGTTTTTTGTCACATTTTGGACGACATACTAAAATATGATGTTTTTGTCACATTTTGGACGACATACTAAAATATGATGTTTTTGTCACATTTTGGACAACATACTAAACTATGAAGTTTTTGTGACATTTTGGGCGACATACTAAACTATGACGTTTTTGTCACATTTTGGACGACATACTAAACTATGATGTTTTTGTCACATTTTGGGCGACATACTAAACTATGACGTTTTTGTGATATTTTGGACGACATACTAAACTATGATGTTTTTGTCACATTTTGGACGACATACTAAACTATGACGTTTTTGTCACATTTTGGACGACATACTAAACTATGATGTTTTTAGTCACATTTTGGACGACATACTAAACTATGACGTTTTTTGTCCCCTTTTTGGGCGACATACTAAACTATGACGTTTTTGTGATATTTTTGGCGACATACTAAACTATGATGTTTTTGTGACATTTTGGACGACATACTAAACTATGACGTTTTTGTCACATTTTGAGCGACATACTAAACTATGACGTTTTTAGTCATATTTTGAACGACGTACTAAACTATGACGTTTTTTGTCACATTTTGGACGACATACTAAAATATGACATTTTTTGTCACATTTTGGACGACATACTAAAATATGATGTTTTTGTCACATTTTGGACGACATACTAAACTATGATGTATTTGTCACATTTTGGGCGACATACTAAACTTTGACGTTTTTGTGACATTTTGGACGACATACTAAACTTTGACGTTTTTGTGACATTTTGGACGACATACTAAACTATGACGTTTTTAGTCATATTTTGAACGACGTACTAAACTATGACGTTTTTTGTCACATTTTGGACGACATACTAAAATATGACGTTTTTTGTCACATTTTGGACGACATACTAAAATATGATGTTTTTGTCACATTTTGGACGACATACTAAACTATGACGTTTTTGTCACATTTTGGACGACATACTAAACTATGACGTTTTTGTCACATTTTGGGCGACATACTAAACTATGAAGTTTTTGTGACATTTTGGGCGACATACTAAACTATGACGTTTTTAGTCACATTTTGGACGTCATAATGAAGTATGATGTTTTTGTGACATTTTGGGCGACATACTAAACTATGACGTTTTTGTCACATTTTGGACGACATACTAAACTATGATGTTTTTGTCACATTTTGGGCGACATACTAAACTATGACGTTTTTGTCACATTTTGGACGACATACTAAACTATGACGTTTTTTGTCCCCTTTTTGGGCGACATACTAAACTATGACGTTTTTGTGATATTTTTGGCGACATACTAAACTATGATGTTTTTGTGACATTTTGGACGACATACTAAACTATGATGTATTTATCACATTTTGGGCGACATACTAAACTTTGACGTTTTTGTGACATTTTGGACGACATACTAAACTATGACGTTTTTGTCACATTTTGAGCGACATACTAAACTATGACGTTTTTAGTCATATTTTGAACGACGTACTAAACTATGACGTTTTTTGTCACATTTTGGACGACATACTAAAATATGACATTTTTGGTCACATTTTGGATGACGTCCTAAACTATGACATTTTTGTGACATTTTGGACGACATACTAAACTATGACGTTTTTCGTCATATTTTGGACGACGTACTAAACTATGACGTTTTTTTGTCACATTTTGGACGACATACTAAAATATGATGTTTTTGTCACATTTTGGGCGACATACTAAACTATGACGTTTTTGTCACATTTTGGGCGACATACTAAACTATGACATTTTTTTACACATTTTGGACGACATACTAAACTATGACGTTTTTGTCACATTTTGGATGACGTCCTAAACTATGACATTTTTGTGACATTTTGGACGACATACTAAACTATGACGTTTTTCGTCACATTTTGGACGACATACTAAACTATGACGTTTTTTGTCACATTTTGGACGACATACTAAAATATGATGTTTTTGTCACATTTTGGGCGACATACTAAACTATGACGTTTTTGTCACATTTTGGACGACATACTAAACTATGATGTTTTTGTGACATTAAATAAACTTTTCAGGGAAACTTTTAAGGAATTACTGGAATTTTATTCCTGAAGGCTTTGTAAATTTTCAGTAGTTTTAGAATTTTTTTTGCTGAATTTTTGTCTTTTTTTGCAGACAAGGAAAAAAATCTTTTTTTCAGCCCATAAATGAGGACAATAGGAGGGTTAAGAGGCCTTTACTGTAGAATTGTATTGATATTATGGCAATTAGGCTGTTTGTGTTATAAAGCACTTGTTCTGGTCATGGAATATGCTCGTAGTATTGCTGTATTTGTGTTCTACTGGAGGCAGGAATCTGTATTCCTTCCTCCAGCGCCCACGCTTTAATAAATGCTACATATCTCCACAAAAACACGGCATTTTAAAGATGCCTCTGGTCTCCATTCCAAGCTGAAGGTGGGTGGATGGTCTGAAACGTTGGGTAGAAAAACCGTTGTGATCTCCAGACACGTCACAGAGTCAAGGCGAGGACAGTTTCATTCACAGGAAATGCTCACAGAGGCCTCCTGAGCTGAGGCTGTGGGCAGAGCAGAGTGGAGCCGGCCGACATTCCAGACGAGCCGGGCATTCTGGGATTCATGTGGCACAGACAGATGCTCTCCTCTTCCTCTTTGTCTCAGAGACACCGCAGAGCCGCGTGTTTTTCACATGATCTGGCTTCTTCTTCAGAAAACATAACTGCTGCTTCCTCTGATGCTCATTAATAAAACAGAGGTTAATTCCCAGCTGGGTTGGATTGGAGGAGGAGCAGCAGGAAGGGTTGGAAAAGTGCTGCCTGAGGTGACACGCACTGTGAAAAATGAATGTTTTTGAACTGATTCTGAACAGCAGTACGTTGAATAATTTATTAATATTTTACAGATGTACCCTGTTATTATAAACTAGAAATAATGGACAAATTTACACAAAAATCTAGACAAAAACTGTAAATAATGTCCGCATCAGAAATCTGTATTTCACAAATGATAGTTTATCTTTTAAAACATTTAAAAATAAAATCACATAGTTTTTCATTACTGCAAATTAGCAAAAATTAATACTATTTTGTAGATATTTGCCATTATTTGAAAGAAAGATTATGTACATTAAGGATTCAAAATTAGTATTGACCCGTTTTTAAGTTTGAAAATGTGGAGAAAATTTTTTTTTACAGTGAATCTTCTGATGTCCACATTTTCAACATTTTTGGGAAATATTTGAAAATTTTTGGTGAAAAAAAGAAATGTCAAAAATGTTTCAAGAATGTTTAAAGAAAATAATTTTACTGATATATATGGAATCATTTCAGATAATTTTAGGATTTTTTGGAAAGATTTTTACTCGTTTTTTGAAAATATTTACAAACATTTTCTTGTCAAATTTGGGGAATTTTTTTAAATAAAACTTTTCAGGGAAACTTTTAAGGAATAATTGTGATTTTCTTGCTGAAGGTTTTGCAAATTTTCAGAAATTTGAAGTATTTTTTTGCCGATTTTTTGGATTTTTTTCAGACAAGGAAACAATATTTTTAGGTGCCCGTAAATGATGACAACAGGAGGGTTAACAAACATGTTCTTTCTGGCACATTTGCTGCCACATTTACACTCTTTTATTATCAAAAATTTTATTTTATTTTTACAGCGTAGCACGAGTACAAAACCAATCAAAAGCTTCTTTATCACTGAGAGGAAAAAAATGTTGAAAAGCATCATGCACATCCTGATGAGAGGCTGGAAACCCCCTTCTGGCTCAGACACACTTTACACAAAGTCACACCAAAGTGAATTATGAAAATAAGCCACGAGCGTGTGTGTGTGTGTGTGTGTGTGTGTGTGTGTGTGGTCAGGTGCTGGCTATACTTGTGGGGACCAAACGTCCCCACAACTGTAGGAAAACCAAAAACAATGTCACTTGTGGGGACCTCATTTTGGTCCCCACAAGTTTAAACAGTGTTTTCTTGGCCATGTTGTTGTTACTGAAAAAAGTAAAAGTGCAAAAAACGTTTCTTTAGGGTTAGCCATTGTTTTGGTCTGGGTTAGGGTAAGGGGTTAGATATGAATGGGAGTCAATGGTATGTCCCCACAATGATAGAAAAACACAGTGTGTGTGTGTGTGTGTGTGTGTGTGTGTGTGTGTGTGTGTGTGTGTGTGTGAGTGTCCGGCTGACCACTCCAGATGAGATGTGACATGGAGGATGAATAATACAACAGAGAGATGCTGGTCGTGTCGGCAGCATCTGTCTCTGTCTCTGCTGACGTGTGTCGTCCTCCTCCTCATTCAGCGCCCAGGCTTACACAGGACTAATGAAGCATGCACACGCCGCATTAACGCACACGCCCTGTCGTCATGCATGCACGCACACACACACAGAGGCGGGTAAACAGGAGCAGCCCTGACTGAACAAGGCGAGACGACCAGCATCTCATCTCAGATTCCTCAGATTCCCCCAAGAGCCTCAGTCTGCTTCAGTCAGGAGAAGCTCAGCAGGAGTTCTGAATGGACAGAAGTGAGAGGCTGATTGTTCTGCTGATGTTAGGGCCTCACAAGTTCATAAAATGTCGACTAGTGATTCTGTTTTGAGTAGGATGATATGAATACATCCATATATAAACACTTACAGGAACATTCTGGGGTCCCAGTGCCACAACTGCTTGAAAATCTTTCCACTTTTCTTCCATTTTCAAGAACCAGTGATTAATAATTGTATCATTTCTTTATCTGGAAGCCAAAATGGTTGGAACTGCTACATTCAAATTCCATTTTTGCACATATAATAACAGTTTATAGATGTCTATACACACTAGTTTTTGTGCTCTGCATCAATATTCTGTCAAAATAGCAGAAAATGGAACCTTGTCTCGTCACACATCAAATTCTGCTGATGGTAAAGACTCAAACGTTGGTGAAATGTCGACCAAAGACTCTATATTTGTTCAGAAAAATGGATACATCCATAAATAAATACGTTTACAGGAACTTTACACTTAAACCATCTTTGAAAATTGTGCATTCATTTATTTTTATTTTCAAGGGCCAAAACTTTTGTGTAAAAAATATTTTATCATTTTTCTTCTGGACCCAAAATGGTTGAGAACCTCTGCATATAAACTCTATTTCTGCTCATATAGCAACAATTTATAGACTCCAATACGCACTAGTTTTTGTGTTTCATATCACCGTTTTTCATGTCACTGTTTTGTCAAAATAGCAAAAACCCTGGTTGTATATATATATATATATATATATATATGTAAGGTAACACACACCCTAACCCTAACACACACACATTTATAGGAAGTTTCTGAGGTCCCAATGCCACAATTGCTTTAAATTTTGCATTTTTTCCCCCATTTTTAAGGGCCAGTAATTAAAAATGATTTCTTCATCTGGAGATGGAACTGGTTGGGAACCTCTGCATTTTAATTTTATTTTTGCACATACACTATATTGCCAAAAGTATTCACTCACCCATCCAAATAATCAGAATCAGGTGTTCCAATCACTTCCATGGCCACAGGTGGATCAAATCAATCACCTGGGCATGCAGACTGCTTTTACAAACATTAGTGAAAGAATGGGTCGCTGTCAGGAGCTCAGTGAATTCCAGCGTGGAACTGTGATAGGATGCCACCTGAGCAACAAATCCAGTCGTGACATTTCCTCTCTCCTAAATATTCCACAGTCAACTGTCAGCTGTATTATAAGAAAGTGGAAGTGTGTGGGAACGACAGCAGCTCAGCCACCAAGTGGTCGGCCACGTAAACTGATGGAGCGGGTCAGAGGATGCCAAGAGGTGGACAACTTTCTGCAGAGTCAGTGGCTACAGACCTTCAAACTTCATGTGGCCTTCAGATTAGCTCAAGAACAGAGCTTCAGCAGAGAGCTTCATGGAATGGGTTTCCATGGCCGAGCAGCTGCATCCAAGCCGTACATCACCAAGTGCAATGCAAAGCGTGGGATGCAGTGGTGTAAAGCACGCCGCCACTGGACTCTAGAGCAGTGGAGACGCCTTCTCTGGAGTGACCAATCACGCTTCTCCATCTGGCAATCTGATGGACCAGTCTGGGTTTGGCGGTTACCAGGAGAACCATACTTGTAGGACTGCACTGTGCCAAGTGTAAAGTTTGGTGGAGGGGGGATTATGGTGTGGGCTTGTTCTTCAGGAGCTGGGCTTGGCCCCTTAGTTCCAGTGAAAGGAACTCTGAATGCTTCAGCATACCAAGACATTCTGGACAATTCCATGCTCCCAACTTTGTGGGAACAGTTTGGAGCTGGCCCCTTCCTCTTCCAACATGACTGTGCACCAGAGAACAAAGCAAGGTCCATAAAGACATGGATGACAGAGTCTGCTGTGGATGAACTGGACTGGTCTGCACAGAGTCCTGATCTCACAAATGAGCTTCTGGAAGAATGGTCAAAAATTCCCATAAACACACTCCTAAACCTTGTGGACAGCCTTCCCAGAAGAGCTGAAGCTGTTCTAGCTGCAAAGGGTGGACCGACGTCATACTGAACCCTATGGATTAGGAATGGGATGTCACTGACGTTCATATGAGAGTCAAGGCAGGTGAGTGAATACTTTTGACAATATAGTGTATAATGATGATTTACAGACCCACATACATAATAGTTTTTGTCAAAATTGAAAAAAAATGGAACCTTGTCTCATCAAACTTGTCACACATCAGATTCTACTGATGTTAGAGATTTAAAAGTTGGTGAAATATTGACTGAAAACTGTATTTTTAGTAGGAAACATCTATCTATCTATCTATCTATCTATAGATATACACTTACAGTAACTTCCTGGGGTACCAATGCCATAATTTTTTCCATTTATGGACCATGTATTGAAAATGTGGTCTCTAATTGAGCCATCCAATCACTCAGATCTGCTGGAAACTATTCCATCTGTGTCCTCACCAGATTTCATGGTCGTGGGAGTTTTATTTCTGGAGATAATATTGAACCATCAAAATGACGGTAAGCTCATTGTTGCTGGCTCTATTGTTCAGGGCAGAACTGAAGAAGAGTTAGTTGTTATTTTCAAAGAAGGCGATGGCTCAACCGCTGTGCTCCGATTGGTCGACAGACGCCTTTTCCCAGAGGGCTGTGGGCAGGATAATTAAAAGATGCATGGAGAGGGAATCAGACACAGAGATGGAGGAGGAGGAGGAGGAAGAAGAAAAGGGAGGCTGGAGGAGATCTGTGTTAAACAATAGCTCAGTGTTTGTTTGTGGTGAAGCAGGTTCTGCTGCAGATGATGACAGACTTTTATTGCTGCTTAAGTCACATTATCACATGATCCCACTTAATGCACGTCAAGAATCTCTGACATGTTAATGGTCTGAAGAAGGATCAGCGGATAAAAGAACAAAAAAAGACTTCCAGTCTGAGTGTTTGGGTGGGTGTATGCACAGTTTGTCCTGTTGCACAACTTAAAGTCAGATGTGATGAGAATGTCAGCACATAATGGAAGGATTTTCACTGTAAAAACATTTGAGAGGTGAATAAGAACATGTCTGTTAATGTTTGACCTTCAAAGAGAAACCCACAGCAATAAATCTGAATCTTATTTACCACTAATATGCTACAGCTAGCTGAGCATTTACTCATACTAAGTAGAGTTTTCAATACTATCATTATAGTGTTCCCAGTTTTCGTTCCCAGTTACTTTGTGAAGATGTAAAAATCAAATCAATATCAATCTAAACATACAATTTTACGCATTAAAATGTATAACAGCATTCAAAGTAGCGAAAATTAGCTGCTTTTTAATCAGATACAACAATTAAATGCTTCATGCTGAGACTCTGAAGACACCTGGAAGAAGGTTCTTTGTTCTGAGGAGACCAGGATGGAGCTTTATGTCCATCAGACTAGATGATATGTTTGATGGACACCAAACACTGAACATCATCACAAACACACCATCCCCACTGTGAAGCACGGTGGAGGCAGCATCATGACGTGAAGCATGGTGGAGGCAGCATCATGACGTGAAGCACGGTGGAGGCAGCATCATGACGTGAAGCACGGTGGAGGCAGCATCACGATGTGAAGCACGGTGGAGGCAGCATCATGACGTGAAGCACGGTGGAGGCAGCATCATGACGTGAAGCACGGTGGAGGCAGCATCATGACGTGAAGCACGGCGGAGGCAGCATCATGACGTGAAGCACGGTGGAGGCAGCATCATGACGTGAAGCACGGCGGAGGCAGCATCATGACGTGAAGCACGGTGGAGGCAGCATCACGACGTGAAGCACGGCGGAGGCAGCATCATGACGTGAAGCACGGTGGAGGCAGCATCACGACGTGAATCACGGCGGAGGCAGCATCATGACGTGAAGCACGGTGGAGGCAGCATCACGACGTGAATCACGGTGGAGGCAGCATCATGACGTGAAGCACGGTGGAGGCAGCATCATGACGTGAAGCACGGTGGAGGCAGCATCATGACGTGAAGCACGGTGGAGGCAGCATCATGATGTTCCTCAGCAGCAGGTCCTTCCAGCACTAGGTAAAAGTAGAGGGTAAAATGAATGCAGTAAAGTCTACAGAAATCCTGAAACAACCTGATGCATTCCGAAGAGAGCTGAGAGTCGGAGAAGATCAGCTTTTCAACAAAACAATGACGGAGGAAAACAGACAAGGTTCCACAGAAATAGTTTAAAGACAAGATGAAAGTTCTGGAGGTCGAGTCAAAGCCAGACCTGAATCCAACTGAGAATTGGTGGCTGGACTTCAAAACAGCTGTTTGCTCATGACTCCTATGTAACCAGTGTCCAGATGTTCAGACTGGGATCGATACTGAAATAACAACCAAAGATACATGTTTTACTTTAGCAATCACTTATTTGACATTTCATGCGTTTAAATCACTGATACTATTTTGTACAAATCTGTTTTCACTTCGACTTTAAAGTCAAATTCTTGTCAGATGAGGCAAACTGAACTGACCATGATTCAATGTTCTAAACAGGGTGAATACTTGAGCAATGTTTAGCTGCTTTAGAGACCAGCTTGGTTTGCAAAACAAACCTGCAAATGGTCCAGAGGCCACTGACTCGGCTCATTTTCTTCTTCTCAAGTGAGTTAGAATAATTTAGAATAATTCGGTAAATGTGGCCGTCAGAAAACGGTCCACCGCAGCTGTTTTTCTTTTCTTCCTGCACTTGTGTTCTTGTTTTTGTCTCGACAGTCTGTGTTTAACGGACGGATTATATAATCGAATCTTCACGTTCAGATGATCTTTTTTTTGTCTTGCTCTGGTGTTTGGCGTTGCAGCAGTTAGTGGCCTTTTGGTCTGTTTGGCAGCGTCTTTCCGTCTCCACTCCCCCGCTCCTCCCCCATCCAGACATCCATCCAGCCCTGCCAGCTCTGGTGGGAGGCTGGCGACTGCTCCGTTCCAGCTCCTAAACCAGAGAGGCTGTGTTTAGATCCCCCCGTCGAGCCCAGCTACACTGCTGCTCTCCTGAGATGAAAGAAGGCTGTGAAGCTGATGAAGCCGTTTAAAGCTCCGTTTCTGGTTGGTCTTCATTCTCCTGCATTCATAGGAACAAAGAGGTGGTTTTGAAGAAGCAGATGCACTCAAAGAAATGACGCAAGACTCGTGTATTTAAATAAAAAAGGTGCATTTCTTCTGCTTTGGATGCATTAACCTCTAACTCAAAAATGGCAGCATATAGACCCCGAACCTTTTTGGGATCCGAATACCATAATTGCTTGAAAATTCTGCACATTTTTCCATTTTTAAGGGCCAGTAATCAAAAATGTTTTTTCTTCATCTGAGAGCCAAAATGGTTTGAAGCTTTCATTTAAACTGTATTTTTGCACATATAATGACAACATAAAGACCCGTATACAGACTAGTTTTTGTGCTTTATGTCACCAGTTTGTCAAAATTGCAAAGAAAAAAGGTAAAAAAAAAATGGATCACCTCTTTTCATGTTCGAGCCTCAAAAGTTGGTGTAATGTCGACTAAAGACTTATTTGTAGTTGGAAATATAGATCCATCCATTTATTTACACTTATGGGAACTTTCTGGGGTTCCAATGCCACAATTGATTAAACATTTGGCACTTTTTTCCATTTTCTAGGGTCAACAATCAAAAATTTGATCATTTCTTCATCTAGAAGAAAATAGTGTTGGAAACTCTGTATTTAAATCCTATTTTTGCACACATAATAACAGTTTATAGACCCCTATACACACTACTTTTTGTTCTTCCTGTCACTATTGTCCACAAATTGCAATAAAAATGGAACTTTATCGTGTTAATCTTGCCGCACATCAAATTCTATTGATGTTAGAACCCAAACATGAAATGAGTGGAATGTTGACCAAATGCTGTATTTTTCAGAGGAAATATGAATCCATCTATTTATTTACACTTACAGGAACTTTCTAGGGTTCCAATGCCACAACTGATTAAAAATTTGGCACTTTCTTCCATTTTCTAGGGTCAATAATCAAAAATGTTATCCTTTCTTCATCTGAGAGCCCAAATGGTTTGAAGCTTTGCATTTAAACTGTGTTTTTGCACATATAAGGCAACATAAAGACCCCACTACACACTAGTTTTTGTCACTATTTTGTCAAAGCTGCAAAAAAATGGAACCTTGTCTTGCTAACTCGCCCCACATCAAATTCTACTGATGCTAGTCTTTCTCAACTATCATATTTAGATGGAAAACCATTTCTTTGGCTTTTGATGGTGCTGAAAGGGTCGCTCTGCGGTAAAGTGCACCACCTCGGGCTCCGTTCTTGGAAAGAGTTCCTCCAGATAAAACAGGGAGGTTTAAGTGCACCATCAGCTGAAGCCAGAGCAGCTCCAAGCTCACTTTTACTCACTTTAGAGTCATTTCAAATGCATTTAAGTTCTTCCTTCAGGTCTTAACTCGCCTTTTTTCTCCAGATCAACAAGCATGGGATCATTTTTTCCGCTTCTTATTCCCATTTTCTTGAAAGCAGCGGTGCACATATTCCCCCGACTTTCTGAAGCAACTTTGATGATGGCAGAAAGTTCTGTGCAGAGCTCTCAGGGTCATTACAGGAGGAGACTTAGCAGCTCACGTCCTCCCATGCTGACATGAAGAGGGTTTTCCATGCGAGCTGCCAGGAGGCTGTTTGCCTTGGCAGCGCCGGCGTTTGACTTTAGGTACCAGAAATGTGTGAGAGTATGCATTTGTGTGGTCGTGCACGAGGGGAGTTCTGTCTGATTCTTTGAAAATGCCACAGAGACCTCCCACACTGCACCGGCCCTGAACAGTCCAGCATCCTGAAACAGATGGAAAATGCTTAAAACTGCAGACAGCCTTTGTATTCGTCTGATAATAAGGTAATTATTCACAGAGAATCGACTCATAAAACATATAAAGGGTCTTTATTGGAGACCAAACAACTGGACAACTCACAAGGGTTCATTTAAATGTGTTTTCTGCAAGATGGAAAGCAGCAAAATCTTCTTTTTTTATCTAAACATTTGTCAAAGGAAAATATTTTGACATTTTGGGAAATATCTGGTGTCTAATTTGTAGTGTTAACTTAGCAAAAAGACTTAGAAATGTACTCATTGGTTTAAATAAATACAAACAAGCAGCAGGGCTTTTCCCCTACAACAGAGTGACAAAAAGGTGCAGCAGAGCATTCTACACAGTGCTGCTAGCGCTACAGAACGGTCTGACTGTAAAACTACTCACACTATCAGCAGAGGAAGCTGTAGTTTCAGGACCACACTTCTAGGACCCTTGTTTTGTTGCAACAGCGCCACCTGCTGAATTAAAAAACTAAGAAGCACACCATGATGATGCCACCACCATGCTTCACGTTATGATGCTGCTACCACCATGCACGTGAAAGAAACACCTTTATAGCTGTGCCAAAGATGGACGACGGCAGCATGAGTACTGAATGTGATTGCAGTTGTAACACTGAAAACAGTTCTGATGTCTTTAGTTGAACAGCAAAGTTATTGTTAGCTTGCCAAAGTGTGAGTAGCAACCACGATAGCACTATAATAAACCTTTAAAACCATAAATAATTTGACATGAAGTACTACTAGAGAGAATAAACCTTTAAAACTATCAGTCGTACACCTTAGCAATCATCCATTTGGGTTGGTCCTGAAACTGCAGCCTGCTCTGTAATGAAAAGGCTTTCAAACAAGTTTTCCAGCTTTTATTTCTTAAATTTTGTTTTATTTTGGATACAGACGTGCCCCATCGGTGTAGTGTGAATAATTATTTCCAAATGGAGTTTAAAATGAACTTTTTGGCTGTTTCCTGCTCCGGTCTCAACTCTTACCTAACTTCTTGCATAATAAACCAAATAAGCGCATTTCCTGAGATGTTAACTTGACCCTTGTATGTAATTAATCATAGCTGTGTCTGAGTGAAACTCAAACAGATGCTACAACCTGAGAAGCTCATGTTTGCTGTTCTCTGGAAGCAGCCGATCGGTCACAATGGAGGCCATTCATCAGCGCCTGGTACGGTGTAATCAGCACACAGACACTCGGGAATAAAACTGGACTGACGAGACGGTCGCCGGGCTACAGCTGACGGCAGAATGCGAATCCTGCCAGCACAAAGGGCGAGTCAGCGCAGAGCACACTTCCTTTATAATCCATCTCTCCCTTTTCAGCTCACCTGAGGCGTCTCTTCTGGCAGAACAATGGCCTCCACCTGATCTGATGCTCGCTGCCCTAACCTTCCTCTGACGAGGTTTCCTGTCGTTGCCCCCCACAGCCGCTTCCTTTGTGGACCAGATAGCAGATCAGGTGAGCAGGCGGGAGGAACAATGATTCTCTTTCATCCGAGGCAAAGCGACGAAGCAGACGTCATGAAATCAAAGTTTACACATCACACTTTACAAGACACTCTGATGCAGTAAAGACACACAAAACTTCCCTGTTCTGTTCTTTATCACCTGAAAACCCAAAATATCTCCGTCCTCTCCTTCCCAGAATGTACAACATCCTGCCAGCGATGTTATGTAAGCAGAGCGTGGAGCAGCGTTGGCTAAGAGTTGTGTTTTGCTGCTGCCTATCTTCCTGTTATCACCTTTGACAGAGAGCTTTGTGTCTTTTCAACAAGAGGATCCTTGTGTCGGCCAGGAGCTACAAAACAACGCTCAGATAAGCTGCATCAGCTGCATTCTTTCAAAGCATCATATCGCTGAGAATGTGGGTTTAGAAACACCGCTGATTATGAGCTGTGGTTCTGAAGCTGGGGGTCGGGAACCGCACAAAGGGCAGAGAGATGAAAAGCAGAGTTCACAAGATGATTAAGCATGTTTCACCACAGGACACGCTGTTTGTGCTCTCACGTTTCTCTAAGCTCTGCTTTAGTCATGCAGGCTGAAGGTTATTAGATGGACGAGCATGAAACTGTGTTCAGAGACTGTATCTAATAAACTTTTATGATCCTCTCATTCCAGATCACTATAACTTCTTAATTTGGAAGCCGAAAGGCTGGGAACCGCTGCATTTAAACTGTAACTTCAGACAATATATACAGCCCCCATACACATCAGCTTCTGTTCTCCACATCAACATTTTGTCAAACTAGTAAACAAAAAAATGGAAAAAAGTAAACTTTGTCTTGCCAAACTTTGCCACACCAGTAGTTCAACTGATGCTAGAGGACTCACAGGTTGGTGAAATGTCAACCAAAGACTGTATTCTTAGTAGGAACTATGGACACATCCGTACACTTGGGTGGAACTTGTGAGGACCACAGTGCCACAATTGTTTGAAAAAAATTGCATTTTTTTTCTATTTTCAAGAACCAATAATTAAAAAATGTGTCACTTCTTTATCTGGAAGCCAAAATGGTTGGAAGTTCTGCATTTAAGCTCTATTTTTTCACATATAATGACAATATATAGACCCCTATTCACACTAGTTCTGATGCTCCACATCACCATTTTGTTAAAACAGCAAAAGAAATGGAAAAAAGCCAAAAAAAATCACAGGGTGCAGGTAAAATATCAGCAGGAGTGCTTTGTAAAACCTCAATAAAATCTGCAGCCACTTCAGAAGTAGTTTCCTCACTGTTCTCAGCGGGGCCTCCTGCTGGTTAAAACTGGTGATATTATAAAACACACAGTAGTGGTCAGACACAGCCAGGCCAACAACAGAGGACACACCAGTGGACAGGCCATGGGTTATATGATGTTTTTACAGTGGAGGTTCTACTAAGGAACCAGTTTGACATGTTCAGGTGTTCTTTGTGTGAAAACTCAGAGATTTCAGGGATCAGAAGGTGGTTTTCAAATTTCTTTAGCGTGATAGCTCGCGCCAAAACCGGTGTTTTGATGCCAGCTATCACGCGATTTTGGAACAAGATTTGGTTTCTAGCGTCCTGAGATTTGGATACAGACCACAACAAAGAGCGATCGCCAGGTAATGTGGAGGTTTTCGTTCACTTCTCATCTCTAGTATGTTGTGGGACACTCACTGAGACTATCTGAGCCGATCAGTGTGGGGAAAAAGCACGTTAGGACGGACTTTGATGTGGGGGGGCAAGTTGCCCCATACTTTTCGCTAGCTGAGCTGCTAGCTGAGCTGCTAAGCTGCCTGCCTGGCTAAATACTGGAGCTATGTCGAAAATTCATTTCTCCATCACTCATGTATGAAATGACATGAAAACAGACCCCAGGTTGAAAAAAAACGAAGTTCCCCTTTAAGTTTCTGCTTCAACTTTAAACTAAATTTCCTTCACTAAGCCAGCCCTCTGGACTTCCAGTAAGCTGTGTTCCTATTGGCTGTCCAGGTGGCTGCTTGGTGTCATCAGGAACACCTGAGCAGCTCAGTGTCTTCCTGCTTTATGTCTGCAGTCAAACATTTCCTCTGTTTCTCTTCACTGAACCGGGTTTTCCTCTGTTGCTTTAGTTTGTTCTTTAGGCGTTGGCTTGCAGCTTCCAGCAGTAAAATCCTCTTTAATGTGTTTCTTGGTGTGTTTCAGGGCTTTGTACTGGATACTTGTCTTGGTAAATGTGGTTCTTTAGCCACAGTTAGCACATGATGCTAATGTGTGCAGTGATTAGTGGGTTTGGTGCAGCTGAGTTGTGTCTTTATCTTGGCTGTATGAGTCTTTAGAGGTTTTTGGTTGTTTGTGAACCAACGTTGGTTGTCCAGAAGGTAAGAGTTCCTGTCCTGATTCTCTGTTTAAAGAGCTTCTCTGGTAGGCTGCAGGAGACTTTAGCATCTGGGTTGTGCTAGTTTGGTTTTTGTACGGTTTCATTTGGACGACTATCTTGAGGCCCCTCCATGTGGTTTAGTGAGGTTTTCTGGAACAGTTCTACAGAGCAACCTGCAGCAGAAGAGACTTTGAGAGTTTTTAGGAAGTTCTGGAGACCAGACTTTAGAGCAGCACAAACATTTGTCAGCAGTTTGAGCAGGAGAAGGTGAGCTTCAGAGTAGAAATGAGAAGGAAACCTTGTTGACCCGTGTGGTGAGGTCCTGTACCAAGAGTTTGAGCAGGTTGTGAAGAGTCTGTAGTTCTTTGGTCTGAAAGCACCAGAAGAGTCTACTCATTAAAGGAGAAAACAGGAGATATTGTTGGTTCTTCTGTCGCTCTGCAGTTTCCTTAGACTGAATATCAAGTTTCTATTTTAAATGATTTACTGTGTGAGCCCAAGAAGACTTCAATAAACTCCCTCCATCCCCTGAACACATTTTATCATGATTAATCTTTTTTTTTAAATGTTTGAGTTTTAATCATAGTTTTTCTCTTTGTTTGTGTAGTTTTGTCATCTGTGTGAAAGGTTCTAAACAAATAAAGTTGAACTGATAAACTGAATAAGTGACTAACTCATGATTGTGACAACAGAAGTATTTTATTGTGATTTAAGGGTTTGTTTCATTTTAAGGTTGGGGTTAAAATCTTGACAGACAAAAGTTTAAAGAAATAAAATACATTAAAAAAGCAATTAAATCAAAGGAAAAAACATTTAATGCAATAAGACTCTAAAAAAGAAAATTAAACAAGATGCAAAATGTGTAATTATGAAATTAAATAAAAAATTTTGAACAAAAATATTAAACATTAAAGATGAAATATTTTAGATAATTAAACATTTCAAAAATACAATTAAACAAGAATATTAAACATTTAAAAAATAAACATTTAATTAGATTATTAAACTTAAAAAGACAAAACTTTTAATTAGAAAATTTAATCTTAAAGACAATAAAATTTTAAATAGGAATTAAAGAGAAAATACAATGAAGCATTTAAAAATGAAATTAAACATTAAAAGGTGCTAAAACATTTAAAAAGAAAAACCTTAAACATTTTATTTAAAAATTAAACATTGGTAAAGAAAAGGAAATTTTTCAAACAAGCTGATAAAACATTTAAAAAAACAAACATTAAAAAGACAAAACATTTCAAAATCAGACATTAGAAAAGAATAAAAGGTGAGAAAAGAGCAAAACTAAAGATTTAAGAAGAATCAAACTAAAGACAAAACATTTGAAAAGACACCAGTTAGACTTTAGAAGATCAAATTAAACAGAAGAGACGATAAAACGATGAAAAAGAGCAAAAACAGATAAAGGTCTTAAAGCGTTTTCTAGTCTGAAATGAAAACATCAAGTTGTTTCTTCAAACATTTCCTCTTTCTGTGTTCTTGGTTTGACTGTGGACAGATTTACTAAGAGCTCATTTCAGAAAACTGCTTTCCAGATAAAGTCTACTAGTAGCTGAAGGCATCGATCAAACTAATGTTACCTTCTGATCTCCACAAACTTTACTGTTCAGTGAAGACAATCAAAGTTTGTTGAGGATTTCTGAAGAACCCACAGGTGAAGGTCTGAGAAGAACTCAGATGGATGGTCTAAATGTGAAATCAAGACTCATGGTCACAAGTTTTAAGGCTTCTGTTCACCACAAAGTTCAAACTAACACAGAAGTACTGAGAAACTTTTAAAGCTTCAGTCCTCAGACTGTCTGAAGGTTCAAACTAACAGAGAACTACTCAGGAACTCAGAAGATATCAGTCCTTGGACTGTCTGAAAGTTAAATCTAACAGAGATCTACTGTGGGACTTAGAACATTTCATCCCTCAGACTGTGTGAAAGCTCAGGTCCTGAGGACTGGGGAGGTGTGGAGGCTTTGGAAAGTCTTGGAACTGAGGGTTCAACCCTCCAGCACAAAGGCTGAAGTCCAACCTCCTGAGAAAAACAGTCGAGTCAAGACTCGAATTAAAAAAACAACTCGAAAATGACAAAAAATCGATGATAAATGCGCAAAAAAAAGAAGAATTAGTATCTGAGCAAGTAGCTCAGGGGGATAAGAGGAGAGACTACCAAGTGGAAGGTAGCAGGATCAAGTCCCACCACTGGCAGTTTTCTTTCTTTGTTTTTGTCCAAGTTTTTCAAAAAATTTAAGAAGGAACTGGTTTTGAACCAGCAACCTGCAGCTCCATAGACAAACCCTTAACTCACTGAGCTACAGATCAGATAAAAAGAAATAAACTCGTCGTCCCTTTGACATCGTAGTTTCTGTTCCTAATAAAGTGACTTCATGGGTGGACTCAGGGCAGAGAGTAGGAGGGGAGGTGGGTGGGGCCTCCCCCTCTACTCCCCCACCGCCCACCACACCTTCCCCCGTCCGATCAGTTTTTCGAAAATCCGAGTCTCAACGGTTTTCTCGAGTTTCTGGAGTTTCCACCAGGTCAGAGGCAGAACAAGTTGTCATGAAGAGGTGTTGAAGTCGTTGAGGATGGAGTGACTTTTTACAGCGACTAGAAGGAAGACGACTAGAAGAGCAGGTCTTTAACCAGCATCCCTAAAATCCGTGGAGTCGCTCCAGAGAAATGAAGGGAGGTCAACTTTTATCAGCCTCCATCCAGATGTTCAACTTGATATCTTTACTTTGACATTTTTAGCTCCACAAACCTTTAGTATCACACTTTATCATCATTTATCAGGACTTTAATGGAATCCAGCAGCAGATTTAGTTTTTGTTCACAAACTTTATTCTTGTTGTCGTGGGACTGCAGGATTTAAAACTGTTCCTTCTATTTGACCTCATGTTTATTAGTTTTAATGGAGAAAGTTATTTTAATTGTTCATTAGTCTCTTAAAAACCAAATAATAAATTGGATTAGTCAAGAGGTTTAAATTTCTCACTTTGTCACAGTTTAGATATGACAAAAAATATAAAAAATAACTGTTACCGTTTTGTCAAAATTAAAAAAAATAAAAATGGAACCTTGTCTTGTCACATCAAATTCTACTGATGTTAGAGCCTCAAAAGTTGGTGAGATGTTGACTAAAGACTTTGTTCTTAGTAGGAAATATGGATCTGTCCATTTATTTATACTTACAGGAACTTTCTGGGGTTCCAATGCCACAATTGCTTCAAAATGTTACACTTTTCTTCCATTTTCTAAGACCAGTAATTAGACATTTGTGCTCTACTGGAGCCATTCCATCGTTTGGTGATTATTCTGTCTGTGTCTTCACCAAATTTCATGGTTTACTTCTGGAAATGTTGAACTCCTAAAATGGCTAATGTTGTTTTCAGGATGTAAGTACAAAATTTCCCAGGTCTTAAAGTCACAAAACTGAGCCAAAACATTTCACAGACATTAGTTTTCTGGTGGTGACCTGTCCAGGGTGTCCCCTGCCTTCACCCGAGTCAGCTGGGATAGACTCCAGCACCCCCCATGACCCTAGAGAGGATAAAGCGGTGTATAGAGAATGGATGGATGGATGGATAGTTTTCTGGTCCAAACAACAAACAAGTAAACTCAGCCTGACCCTGTTGCTTCAGCAGTCAAAGCTTGACTCCTATAATGGACTAATGGCTCACTGCAGCCTACAAAGGACCACAGTGACGGCCTGTTGAGTCTGAATGGAAGAGCGAAAACAAACAGAAAACAACCGCTGCCAGAGAGTCCATCAAACTGAGATTTGTCTCTGTGTTTTATGAGCCTACAGGGATGTTTGTCTGCACGTCTGGCTCTGTGGAGGATCTATTTGTTCAACTTTGCGGCCTCCAACACTCAAGAAGTGCAGCCAAGACTTCCTGCAAACTAAACTGCATTGCAGAAAACGCCTCCGAGCTGTGAAGGCGGTCGGGTCGAGGTAGACGCTGGACGAGACGACGCAAAATGGGCAGAGACGGAAAAAAACAAAAGCGGAGTAAAATGCAGCTTCCCTTCCACGGGGGAAGCAGCCTGGAAAAATAATTGTGGAGAAGAGACAGAGGAAAGCCACTAATGACAGCAGACAATAAAAAGCGGCCACTACTGTAGCGTCTTCCCAGCCAGAATGACAATAAGGCAGGAACCGGCCGACACACAGCTTCAACAGCTACAACCACAGCACCTGAAAATAGAGCTTAGTCTGGGAATAGACTGTTATTAGCTGGCCTAAACACAGGGTCAGTAAGGCCGCCACTGCACCTTCTAGACACCCAGAAACAAGCGGGCTGCTGCTAATTGGGTGGTCGACGAGCAGCCAATAGAAATCTAAATAATGAGGCTGAATTACACGTTATGGATTCATGTGGTAGTTTGGAAAAGAAGAGAACAAAGCCTCGTAAATACAAATTTAGCCCGACGGGAATCGTTCACTGCGTGCTTCAGTTTTCCAAAATATGCAGCAAAAAAAAAGTCACTTGGCTTCTCATCAACTGTCCACATGGCAAAAAAATGCCAAAAACATCAAATTCTACTGATGTCAGAGCCTCAAAGGTTGAAACGTTGACCAGAATAATGGTTTTAGTAGGAAATATTTATCCATATTTATACACTCACTGCCACAACTGATGAATAGTTTGCATTTTGTCCATTTTCAAGGGCCAATAAGTAAATAAATCTGTATTTTTTTCATTGGGAACTTTGCATTCAAACTATTTTTGCCTACATAATGACAACATATAGATCCCTATATGCACCACTTTTGATGCTCCACATCAACACAGCACAAAATTTAAAAATAGATTTTTTTTTTTACCATGCATGCACACGCATTACATTCTACTGATGTTAGAGCCTCATAAGTTGGTGAAATGTCGACCAAAG
Source organism: Acanthochromis polyacanthus (assembly GCF_021347895.1). Lineage (NCBI taxonomy): Eukaryota > Metazoa > Chordata > Actinopteri > Pomacentridae > Acanthochromis > Acanthochromis polyacanthus. The sequence goes on along the minus strand of NC_067116.1, from coordinate 45,466,997 downwards.
GCTGTATTTTAGTAGAAACATGGATCCATCCTTACAGGAACTTTCTGGGGTCTCAGTGGGGGGGTCGGGATGATTTTCTCCAAATAATCAGACTGAATTACACGTTTCGGATTCACGTGGTAGTTCGGAAAAGAGAACAAATCCTCATAATTACGAATTTAGTCCGACGGGAATCGTGCTTCAGTTTTGTCCAAAATCCAAAACATGCAGCAAAAAAACCAACAAAAAAACACATGCGGCTTCTGGTCGACTAAACTGAACAACAACAATCACAATAAAGTGGTTTCAGAAGACTTTTTTTATTACTAAACTCCTCTAAAGGCAGCAGTTTGTGTCCACAGCTCGTTCTAACGTTGCACAGTGAATAAAATAAAACCGTACAAAAATCAGTTTCTCTGCGTGCTACAAATATCATTAGACAGCATGTTGGTAAATAAAAGTTCACAGACAACAACAACAACAATATTATAAACATTCATTTTCCCCTTCAAGTATGCTACTATTCAAAGTGACTAGTGTAGAATTGGCTGAGGAAATAAAATACGTTCAGGATTATTTACATACTACAGGTCCGGCAGGTGTGTGTAGAATTAACAGAAACACACACACAGACACACACACACACACACACACAGAAGTGACTGATCGGTTTCCAAATGATTAAACAGAGCAAAGAAACCAAAACAGTTCAGCAACGTTTAAGACTCCAGAGCCTCCGTCTGATCTCCCTGTTGAGGTTTTAGCAAAAGTCAGGAGCAGAACTAAAGTCTTCCTGTCGTCTTTCATGAGGAATTAAAAAGGAAAAAAATAAAGAAAACGTACCGCAAAATGTGTGGGTGAGCAGAAATTATTCTTGAATTAAGTTTGATGAAGGAATCTCATGTGAAGGTGGACTCCAGAGGCAGTTTGTAGCGTTCCAGCACCACACATGGTCTTCAGCTTTCTACTGGACGTACACGTGTTCTGTGTTATTAAACTTCAACACGGAAGCAGCTTTGCACGCACAATAAAAACGTGTAGACCCCGACACACACCGGTTACTGTTTTCCTATGAATACATCGAAACAACGGCGAAAAACTGCAAAAGCATCAGATTGTACTGACGTTAGAGCCTCACAGATCGGTGAAATGAAGACGGTATTTCAGGCAAACACGGATCCATCGACACATTTACAGGAACTTTCTGGGGTCCCAATGCTACAATTGCTTGTAAAATTTGCACTTTTTCCATTTTTAAGGGGCAGAATTTAAAGAAACGATCATTTCTTCATCTAGAAGCCAAAAAGTTTGGGAGACTGTGTCGTTAAATCTATTTTTACCCACAGAATGACGACATATAGACGATGCACACACGAGTTTTTAGCTTCACAACATTTTGTCAAAACAGCAAAAAAAAAAAAAAGGAACCTTTTCTTGCCACACATCTTCTGGTTCTACTCATGTTAGAGCCTCAAACTTTGGTGAAATGTCAACCAGAGATTACATTTCTCTGTAGGAACTATGGATGTATCCATATTTAAACACTGAGGTCTTAATACCACAAAACTGTTGGAAAATTTTACACTTTTTCCATTTTGGAGGGCCAAAAGAAAAAGAAATGACAACTTCTTCATCCAGAAGCCATAAGGTCACAAACATCTGCACTTTCTGACCACATTTAGACCCCGATATGTTTTATGTAGTTTCTGTGCTCCACATCTTTATGTTGACAAAAAAGCCAAAGAAATGCAGAGAGGTGAACTTTGTCATTCTTTGCTCACATCAAATTATATTCATGTTAGAGGCCTCAGAAGGTTTTAGCTGGAACTATGGAAATATCCATAAACACACTTAAAGGAACTTTTTAGGACCACAATTATTTTTTTTAAAAATGCATTTTTTCCCATTTTCAAAATCAATAAGCTTCAGTCAATTCCAGCCGTTTTCAGTACAAAAAAATCGCTAATATTCTATTTTTAAATAAAAAAAATTACGAAAAATACGGGGAATATTGGACGCGCATTGGGAGGTGCATTTCCTTGAAAACGACCGATTCGGGGATTTTATACCGACTTCAGGACATGTTTTGGACAAAATAGTTTACTGGCTTGTGTCATCTGATGTCCAAGGTTGGATTATGGCCGTTTTTTGTGGAATCTTTTTTTCTGTGTGTAATAATGAACCCGGAAATGTGAGTCGCGCTGTGTGCGTTGAAGCCGTGTATAGAGAACGGATGGATGAATATTAGTTTTTGTCGGACAAATGTGTTTTTCTCACCCGCTGTGGTAATCACATCTGAAAGTGGTTTATACCAGCGGATTCATGAGAATCTAAGCTTTCCATCGGCGTATAGTGTTTGTATAATCGTGTTTGCAGCCTTCGGACATTCTTGAAATTCCTATGCAAATTAGTAGGTGTACCGCCGGCGGGACACTGAAGCTTAAAGGGTTAAAAAAAAAAGTCATTTCTTCATCTGGAAGACAAAACGTTGGAACCTCTGCATTGAAACTCTATTTTTGCAAATGTAATGACAAAATATAAACCTGTAGGCAAAAAACAGCAAAAAAGAAGTGAAATCAGTGGAACCTTTCTCAGCATACAGGCCCACACATCGAATTCTCAAAAGTCGGTGAAATGTCGAGCAAAGACTGGATCCTAGTGTGAAATATGAACACATCCACGTTAAGACGCTCATAGGAACTTTCTGGAGTCCCAATGCCACAAAACTGTTTGAAAGTTTTCACTTTTACACGTATAGTAAGTTCATGTGATTTTATGTTTAGCTGCTGATGGAGACCGAGTGTTAGGATGGAAAAAAAAAAGCTTGTAAATCCACCTTCAGCTGAGATTCTTCAGTTTCTGCACTTTTCCACCCACAAGTGTGTCAACGTGCACATGAAGTCCAGAAAAATCTACAACTCTGTAAGAAGGAACTCTAAACCTACGGTCTGTATTTCACACTTTAATCCAGAGCTTTTACTGTCAGCTCTGTCATTTGATGCCGTTTGTTTAAAGACATCTGCTGGACCAGAAGCAGGCTGGAGCTGGACTGGATGTGCAGTGAACACACCTGTTTCCACCACTCTGTCCTCGGTGGAGTCCAGTCGGCTGAATGTTTGGTTTAGACGCTTCCAAACAAGCAGACGGTTCAGGTTTTTGTGGTTCGCTGGCGGCCGGCACACCTCCACCTTAATGCTACGACATCACACCAGCAACCCTCAGCTTCATTTACACAGCGCTGATGAACGACTGCACACACCCACACACAGATAAGCAGACCTCTGGAGAACATCTGGAGTCTGAAACAGGGAAGTGCAGGACAACACTCATCATACACGCCAGCTGTTCAGAAGTCCAAAGACAACCTGTCACCTGCTTCATGCTCTAAATGGATCTTATGCACACTGAGGGAAATAACAGCATGAAAATCTTCAGATTTTTCTGTGAGACAACAGACGAGTCACTGAAACAACAGGAACCAGTGAGAGCTCCGAGCCGTAATTAAAACTGACGTCTTCGTATTTATCCCCACATCAGCTAAAAAAAGTAACACAAAGACATTCATTTGTGATTTGATTTTGAAGATGAAACCGCTGTGGATTCTATTAACTTTAAACTGCTCCAGCTCTCTGTCCATCCGGCTTTGTGTCTGTGAGTCTCAGCTGTGTCCAGAAACACAGAGAACGAGCTGCACACGCGTGTGATAAAGTAGACTTCCCAATTCACCTCAGATCGTGGTTCAACATTTCCCCCAACGAGTGCAAAATGAGTTCACTATCAGCCATAACACCACGGTGGACTGTAACTTCTTTCTCCCGTCGTGTCAGAAAACAGAAGCAGTTTAAAGTTAATTTTACTCTTTGAAACCAGTCTGCAGACATGCAGCACCTCCAGCAGCATTCCAATAAAACAGCAACAGAAATGATTCATACAGATTTGTCTTTTAAAAGCAAAGTTTTTTGGGTTAAAATGCAACAAGTGAGACAAAATTTAGCTCATTTTAGCTAATTTCCTTCATTTCAAGCTACAAGTCTGTGAGAACACCTTTAATTTTAATGTGGATTTAAAACTAAACAGTCGATCTGTTTGGAAATACGCTAGAATGAGAACGTACAAACGATTCAACCTTCAGTGTTTTAGCCCCACAAAGACGCAGCAAAGGATTGTGGGAGTGTGGAGAAACAGCACAAGTAACCAAAAGCTCCTTAATTAGAAGTAAGAACACAACAGCTCAGAAAAAACTGATGAAAGTCGGGTTTTGAGGACCAGCTGCAGCGCTAAAGACGCGATCCTTCGGTATTCAGCACGATTAAGACGAATGACAAAAAGAAAATGAAAGCAAACTTCACCATTTCTGTACAAAGCAAACAAACACATTTAGTCCACAAAAGGTCCTTGGTTAGTCTGGAATGGAGGACTGACACTGTGCAAAGGAAAAACACCAAGCAGAGAGTGTTTGTGTGAAGAGCCGCTTCACTTTTCCAGGTCCAGTAAAAACCTCCATCAGGTCCAGAACTCCTCCACAGGAAAAAAAAAAACTGCTTTCAGTCACGTCTTTGGATTGATTTCACTTCATTTAAACCTTCGTTTCCCAAAGATTGAGTTTAGATATAAAACTAGACATTAAATAAAACCAGCTGGGACTCTATTATTGGCGGTTTAGAAGCAGATGCGGCTGAGCGTGTTAAAAACTTCGTACCGACATTCAAACCGTGTTAAAACAAACATCGCGCTGAAAGTTAAAGTTACCCCTCCACTGCAGTAGTTCTTCTTTCTTTTGACTTGAGTTTAGAAAAAGATGACGTCCTCCTTGTTGAGGTCCTCGGGGCTGATTTTGTGGTACGGTGGCGGCATGCTGTGGCCGAGCCCCTGAACGTTCACCTGGCTGCCGGCAGCGACGCTCGGAGGCTGGAACTGCAGGGATCCGGTGCTCTGGGGGTGAGGAGGCTGCATGGAGGGCTGGGGCTGAGCAGGAGGCACCACGGGCTTCTGGGAGGTGGAGAGGCCGTCTGGTCCGCCGCCGTCTGGAGGACTGAGTTGATCTGACAGAAACACAAAGATCAGGGCTGAGAAGAAGAGCTTTGACTGAACACACGGTGAACATCTGCACCTTCTACACACCAAGAAACCACCAGGAACAGCAGCAAAGTGACCATTTTCTCATCTGGAAGCCAAAAAGCTCAGGAACATCTGCACCTAAACTCCCTTTCTGAAAACATGGCAGCATACAGAGCCCTATACACACCAGTTTTTATGCTCCACATCACCAGTTTGTCAGAATGCCACAGAAATGGAACAAAGGCACTTTGCTCACATCAAATTCTGCTGCTGCTCACTGGGCAGTGGGATTATTCAGAAACGTAAATAATGAGGCTGAATTCTACGTTGTGGATTCATGTGGAAGTAGGACTGGGCGATGTGGCCAAAAAATAAAATCTATATTTTTAAGTCATCTTGGATGATTTTAATGTATTTTTGTTGTTTCTTTGCGGTCTGTTAGCTATGGCTAGTGCTAGCCATGCCGCACTCCCGTAGCTGCAGCACTCTTCCCATTCTTTAGGATGCCTCTGCTGGAGGTGCTGAAAGAGGTTAGTTGTGCTGCTACTCTTCATTTTCACAGTACTTTTGCAAACCTTGCACATGACTGTAGTTTGCTCTGTGTCAGTCTTGTCAAAGCCGAACCACTTCCATATAATCGATGTAACATGAGGCCCTTTTCTGGCGACCAACTCTTTGTCTGCTGTTCTGTCCGCCATGACGGGGGTGTGAGTGTTTTGGAGGAAGGAGATGAGAGGCGGAAGCAAACGCCAGTGCACAAGTCGTGAAAGGCAGAAGAAGAATCTGTATTGTTATATATTTAAGCTCGCCTCGATTTTACAATGTGGCAGATTTTCAAATTGTCAGGTTTTAAAAAGGCGAATTAATGGAATTAATTCGATTTATCGCCCAGAACTATGTGGAAGTTTGAAAAAGAAGAGAATAAATCCTCATAAATACAAATTTAGTCCGTGCAGTAATTCATCACTACCAAACCTACGAGCAGCATGTGATGTAATGTGGTGCAACACGCCCTGCATACTGTCTGTGTGTGTGTGTGTGTGTGTGTGTGTGTGTGTGTGTGTGTGTGTGTGTGTGTGTGCTTTTATATGAACCACTGAAGCCTTTTCATACCTCGGCTGCAGCATCTGGTTCTTATTTTTTATTCTTTTTGTCTTTTTTTTTTATTCTATTTTGACAGTTCTCTGTCTTATAACTCGACTTCCAGGAAAACCCACACCATCATTTCTATGCTACGTGCCTAAACTGTCTGTTTATGTGTACAAATATAAAGGTGTGTGAGTGTAGAATTAAAAACCTTTATAGTGTGTTTTTTACACACACACACGTTTGTACTTCTATCTTAGTGAGGACATCCATAGGCGTAATGCATTTCCTAGAGCCTTACCCTAACCTTAACCATCACAACTGATTGCCTAAACTTAATCCTTACCCTAACCCTAACCAAACCTCAATTCATACCTGTTCTCTAAAAACAAGTCTTCACCCTCAAACATGGCTGTTTCAAAGTGAGGACCGGCCAAAATGTCCTCACTTTGTAAAAATGTCCTCACTTTAATAGTTAAATGCAGAAAATGGTACTCACAATGTAGCAAGTACAAGAACACACACACACACACACACAGACACAGACAGACAGACAGACAGACAGACAGACAGACAGACAGACAGACAGACACACACACATGTTTGTACTTCTATCTTAGTGAGGACATCCATAGGCGTAATGCATTTCCTAGAGCCTTACCCTAACCTTAACCATCACAGCTGATGGCCTAAACTTAATCCTTACCCTAACCCTAACCAAACCTCAATTCATACCTGTTCTCTAAAAACAAGTCTTCACCCTCAAACATGGCTGTTTCAAAGTGAGGACCGGCCAAAATGTCCTCACTTTGTAAAAATGTCCTCACTTTGATAGTTAAATGCAGAAAATGGTCCTCACCATGTAGCAAGTACAAGAACACACACACACACACACACACACACACACACACACACACACACACACACACACACACACACACACACACACACACACACACACACACACACACACACACACACACACACACACACACACACACACACACACACACACACACACACACACAGAGAGAGAGAGAAGGTAAAGGCCATTAGAGAAGAAAGGATTCCACCAAAAGCAGCAGATTAGTCATTGGTAGCTGCAAACGTATCACATGAAATCCTGCCGGCGGCGCTTTTTTCTTTTTTTTGTTCGCTGTCATCATGAGAGAGCTGGATTAAAGCGTTAAAATGTGTGTGTGTGTGTGTGAGCAGCCATTAATCAGAGTGAAGCATGTGAACCTGATAGGTGTTTACACAGGGTGAGGCTGGAATGCCATCGGGTGGAGTCGGTTTGTCCAGGTGGAGAATGCGTGTTTCTCATGTTTGTGTGTTTGAGAATAAGATTAATAACGCAGCAGCAGGCAGACGGACCAGAGAGGAGACTGTTTGGGCTGACGGATACCTGCCAGGTGATGTGAGGGCTGAGGAGGCGCCGGCGGAGGCAGCTGCTGGTGGGGGCTGATGGAGCGTTTGGCCTTCAGGGCGTTGTCCTCTCTGGAGGACAGCTTCATGGGCAGCATCTGCTTCATGTCCACCGAGGCTGACAGGAGGAGGAGGAGGGAGAAAACACACAAGCAAAGGCTGATTCAAGAGTAATATTAGATTTGTTTGGTAAACTGATAAATCACTGGGCCAGCCCGGCTTTAACAGCGAATGCGGCTGTAACAATGCAGGTCAAGGAAATTCTATTTTCACAGTTTAAGCGCTGACAGACGCCTCCTGGAACCTCAGATGTGACCTCATGTCTGTATTAGTGGACATTTTTAGGCAAAGAAAGCAAAAATGTGACAGAGCAAGTACAGAAAAGCACCAACGCTCCTCATGCTAAAATTAATCACAGTTTTGGTGCCTTTTCAAAAATGAAACCCAAAATTTGCGGCATGTCTTATAAGGCAAAAAAGGTTCAGATAAATACAGATAAGGTCAGAGAACACACGTTCAGATAAGTTAAAATAAGTTTGGTTTAGAAAAGCTCAGATGAGAATAAGTTTAGAAACGTTCAGATCAGTTAAGCTCAGATTAAACATGAGCTGGGAAAAGATAAAGATCAGTTCAGAAAGAAGAGATCAGATCAGATTTAAGCTCAGAAGATAAGAAACGACAGGTTAGAGTTAGAGTAAGTTTAGATTAAACATAAGACAGGAAAAGACATTATCAGAAAAGTACAGAAAAGACAAGATGAGAAATTCAGATTACGTTTAAGTTCAGACAAGATGAGTTCAAGTTCAGATAAAATGTGATCAGATAAGAAAAGTTAGGTTGAGATGGGTTTACATTTGTTCAGATCAGATCAAGTCAGATTACAGATAAGTTAGAATAAGATAAGTAAAGATAGATTAAGGTAACAATGTAAGTTCAGATTAAACATAAACTGGGAAAAGATAAGTAAAGACAAGCTAAGACTGGGACAGAAAACTGCAGAAAGGATCAGATAAATTGAGATTAAATTTAAGGAAAGTTAAGTACAAATACGATAAGTTCAGATTAGGTAAGCTCGGGTTATTTAAGTTCAGACTAGAAAAGAGAGAAGTTTATTATTCCTAAAGTAAAAACAAACCTAAAATTAAAATTAAAGCTGCAAGCAGCGATGGACGGGTCCTCGCATCCACGCTGGTCGGCGAATCCATGCACGTCCACCAGGTGGCGCTGTGACTGAGAGTGTGTGCTGGCCTCTGAATCACATCTGGACCAGAGTTTAATCACACGTAAAATTTCAGCCAGATTGGAGCATGTTCAGACTAGTTATACAGCATTTCCTGCCCATCCACCACCAGGTGGCGCTGTAACTCAGAGTGTATTTCAAACAGTGGATGTGATGAGGGCTGGACTCTGATCACTCATGAAAAGTTTCAGGCTGATTTGATCATGTAGAGGCCAGTTATACAGCATTTATTGTCCCTCCAAAAGGTGGCGCTGCAACTGAGAGTGTCTGTTGGCCTGTAGATGTGATCAGGATTGGATTGTGATCACACATGGAAAGTTTGAGGCAGATTGGAGCATGCAGAGGAGAGTTATACAGCAGTTGTTGTTTCATGGCGAAGCATCAAAACTCTAATGGTCGCCATGGCCACGCCATTTGGCTTCTGGTTAAACTTTTGATAACTTTTCCAAACCAAGTCCTGCTGTGTGGACTGACAAAATTTCAGGTCTCCTGGAATTATCCCCTAGGAGGTATTAACTCTCAAAAATGAGAAAAATCATCAAAAATCTCACAATTAATCCAAGATGGCCGACTTCCTGTTGGGTTTAGGACATGGCTCCAAGAGGCTTGTTTGTGCGTCCTGATGTGCTCTATAAGCCTCCCAAATTTCATGGATGTAGGTGAAACGTGCTGGGGGGCTGTTTGTTAAAACTACTGTAGGGGGCGCTATAGCATGTGCAGTGCCGAGATGCATACAGTGTTGTTCCTTGGGTCAATGGTGATGTGTGTGGTAATTTTTGTGAGCATTGGAGTATTCCTAACCTGTCAGAAAGGGCTTTGTTTTTCATGGCGATATTTGGTTGCTACGGCAACAGCGTTACATGAAATGTCACACCCTTCACAGTGTGTGATTGTCAAGAGGTGAAGACTCGACTGACCAATTTCCAGCATGATATCACCAAGTTTGGGGCCATTGTACCTGAAAATATAAGGCCTTAAACTTACTATTACCAACAGGTGGCGCTATGACTTTTTCAAAATTTATGAGTGTGGATGTGTTCAGACTGGACCTGGTATCCAGCATGTGAAGTCTGAGGCAGATAGGATGTTGTTCAGCTGAGATATGAATCGTTAAATTTTCATGGCGAAACATCGAAATTGGTTTGGCCGCCACAGACACGCCCTTTGATGACAAGTCACCATTTTCACTGGGATGCATCATCAATGTGTTTAGGCTGTTGTCACTGCATTTGAAGTGAATATGATCAACCGGGTAACAATAGGGCATGAAAGTGTAAAAGATGTCTATTTCCTGAAACCACAAGGTGGCGCTATGACTGTCAATGAATATCCCTATGTGGATGACATCAGGACAGGACTGTCATCATACATGTAAAGTTTCAGGCAGATTGGAGCATGTTGAGAAGAATTAGACACCACTTCCTGTTTCATGGCGAAGGATCAGTTGTTTGAGGCTCCGCCATGGCCACACCTTTTGGCTTCTGGTTGAGTTTTTGATAACTTTTCATCAGAAAGGTCTGGTGCATGTACTGGCCAAATTTCAGTTCTCTCAGACTTATCCACTAGGAGCTATAAATTTTGACAAATGTACAGCAAATTCAAGATGGCCGACTTCCTGTTGGGTTTAGGGTGTGGCTGTGATTGACTTTTTGGTGTGTCCTGATGTGGTGCATATGCCCACCAAATATTGTAGCTGTAAATAAAACATTGTGGAAGTTGGCCTAATGACCACTGTTTCAATTTTGCAGGTGGCGCTATAGAGCCATTTTTTCACACATATGCGCAACTCCCATAAAATATCAAATTTTTCGCCAGTCCTGATGTGCACGCCAAATTTCACGCGTTTTGGTTCATGATAAGGCCGCCAAAAAGGCAAGTCATTTCCCGAGGAGCGATTAAGTTTGAAAAATTTACAGCAAATTGAAGGTGGCCGACTTCCTGTTGGGTTTAGGGCGTGGCTGTAATTGACTTTTTGGTGTGTCCAGATGTTCTGCATATGCCCACCAAATATTGTAGCTGTACATGAAACATTGTGGCAGTTGGCCTAATGACTACTTTTTCAAGTTTGCAGGTGGCGCTATAGAGCCATTTTGCCACGCACATGCGCAACTCCCATAAAATATCAAATTTTTTGCCAGTCCTGATGTGCATGCCAAATTTCACGCGTTTTGGAGTATGATAAGGCCGCCAAAAAGCCAATTTACTTTACGGGAGAAAAAAAAAAAAAATAATAATAATAATAATAATAATAATAAACCCTAGGGTTTCAATAGGGTCCTTGGCACCGCTGGTGCCTTGGACAGTCGGTGCCCTGGCACCGCCTGTCCTTCGCACCCTCGGTGCTCGGACCCTAATAAAGGAATAACAGCACCTAATAGAAAGAATATGTTATTAAAAATAAGTTAAAATAAAATGAGAAACAGAAAATGAAGGAATAAAAGAGCATCAAACATGATAAACACTGCACTCTGAAATGTCTCTTCTAAACGTAGATACAGGCTGTGATAAGTATGAAGCTAACATCTGGAACATCTACTGATCTGATCCACTCCTCACCAGTGCTGTCGGTGCGATGCGACGCCTTGCCGCTCTTCCCTCCTTTGCTTTTGCTGCTGTTGATGGCGGCCAGCTTGGTGGGGATCTGCTGCTGCACGCCCACCAGCTTGTGCTGCTGGTTGGTGGTGCTGAAGAGGTGCAGCGGGACCTCCGTCTTCAGCGGCAGAGCGGACGACGTCGTCTCGCGTCTCAGCGTCACCTCGGGGCGCTCCGGGTAGTCGGCCGGCGCCACCGACAGGCTGGACCGGACCAGCGGCTTCGGGGGCAGGTCGGGGATACCGGAGGAGCCGGAGGACGAGAGCAGCTCCCCGTTCAGACTACCGGATATTGGAGCCACCTGAAGATGGGAGGAAACTAAGGATTACAGGAGGTCCTCAACTTACAGCGGAGCTCCGTTCCTGTGTTAGTTGACTTTCACCGTAAGTCGGACCTTCGCCGAAAAACTGAACAAAGCTGTTTTATGAATCACGATATCAATCATTTCTTCATAAAGTCATGAATACCAACGACTTTAATGCATGTATGAATCATTTTACGAGAAGATAACAGAAAACTGTAACGGACTGATGTTGTTGTTGAGGTTTCAGTGTTTATTGTTCAGTTCCAGATTTACCTGATGTCAGTGAACGTGTCATGTTTAGTTAGCTCCCCTCTGATTGGCTGAGAGTCAGCAGTAGAGACAGCTGGGAACAGCGGCTAATTCTGGAGCTCAGTTATGGGGTTTTTCTAGTTATTCTGGAGCTAAGTTATGAGGTTTATCTAGTTATTCATTTTATGCGTTTTTTGTAGTCGTGTCTTTGTGGTTGTTTTGTGTGTCTTTGTGCTAATTTTGTTTCTGTTTTGGTCATTTTCAGACTGTTCTGTGGCCATTTTAGTTCTTTTTGTGGTCATGCTGTGTGTCTTTGTGCTTATTTTGCTTCTTTTTCAGTCTGTTTGTGATCATTTTACGTGTTTTGTGGTCATTTGCAGCTTTCTGTATTCAATAAACCAGCAGAGAACCAGATAAAGTCTCACTCATTCATCACAGAGGGTCGCTACAACATGTTGACCTGTTTTTACATCTTGACCCATGTTGGTCGGTGTTTCTGTTCCCAGTGTTTTATTCTGTCTAATTTCACTTCCATGGAGACGGCTTTCCTTTTCTTCCAGCATCAGAAGAGTCTGACTTACGCTGGGAGCCATAATGAAGGTAAAAAGTTAGTGAATGTAGCACAATCCAAGGTGGAGTACAACCAGAGAATGGAAACAAAGACGTCTGATAGCGCCATGTGACGATGTATTCATCCGCTCTGCTCATCAACTAGTTCCATGTAACCAGTTTCAATGTAACGATGAAACGCCGTAGGTCGAGGACGTCGTAAACGGAGGACCTGCCTGCATTGGTTGAGAGATGACCATCTTCTTCCTGTTGTTGCAAACATCATCATAAAAGAGTTCAGATTCAGCATTTTGAGTTCAAACGGTGGAAGCCCTGCGCTGTAATTATCCATATCTGCGGTCCAGTTCGCATTCTGACTTGTGGAGCATCGTGTTTGCAGCCTGTACTGTGGCTTGTGAGTGACTGAGAGAAAATAAAAACAAAAAGCAGCTTCTTAAGAGTACAGAAGACACACGCAGATAAACACACAGCATAAATCTAGTGTGTGACGCCGTGTCATTACAGGAACACAAGCTGTTGAGGCGCTAAAGGGGAATCAGAAACACATGGGGCTCTTTCTGCTGAGTGCGCATCTTCAGCTGCAAGCTTTTGATTTTTTTCCTCTCCCATGAAGCTCAAGGACAATGCAGACACACAGAATGAGAAACATAAAACCCGTAATAGTCCCTGTGCACATAAAGGCGTGGCTAACAAAACAGACAGGACTGTCAGACAAGCAGGGGAACAAGAACACGTCTCTCATGACATCAGTGGATAAAAGACACTGGCTGCTTTGTCCACTTAATTACTAGAATAAAGGAGAATCGATGTAAAGATCAACATTAGCGTCCAACCTGCACCCTGAGAGACCGACCAGGAGGATTACTGCGACAGAGGAGTGGCGTGGCGTTTGTCTAACTGATCCCACATGTGTTGCATTACAACAACTAGAAAAGCTTCCTTTCAAGGTGCCATTGTGAGAATTACTGCACGACCAAAGTTCCTAATGCCTCCTACAGACCAAACGCTGCTGCACAACTACTAACCTCACATTTAACAGAAAGTTAAAACAAATATCTTTGGAACGCTCAGGTTGATCACAACACAAGCGAGACAAAAAAAACAAAATGACAAAAACGATGCTGAAAACAATGAATAAAGCAAAACACAAAATGACAAAAAAACACAAGTGAGAGAAAAGGAAACAAAACGACAAAAACGTGAGACAAACGATAAGACAAAAAATGACAAAAAAAACAAGGATGGATGGAAGTAGGATGAAGTTGGATGGATGGATGATGATGATGGATGGAGTTGGATGGATAGTTGGATGGATGATGGATGAAGTTGGATGGATGGATGATGGATGGATGAAAGTTGGATGGATGGATGAAAGTTGGATGGATGGATGAAAGTTGGATGGATGGATGAAAGTTGGATGGATGGATGAAAGTTGGATGGATGAAGTTGGATGGATGGATGGATGAAAGTTGGATGGATGGATGGATGAAAGTTGGATGGATGGATGGATGGATGGAAGCTGGATGGATGGATGATGGAAGCTGGATGAATTTGGATGGATAGATGAAGTTGGATGGATGATGAAGTTGGATGGATGGATGAAGTTGGATGGATGATGAAGTTGGATGGATGATGAAGTTGGATGGATGGATGGATGGATGAAGTTGGATGGATGGATGAAGTTGGATGGATGGATGGATGGATGAAAGCTGGATGAAGTTGGATGGATGGATGAAGTTGGATGGATGGATGAAGTTGGATGGATGGATGAAGTTGGATGGATGGATGAAGTTGGATGGATGGATGAAGTTGGATGGATGGATGGATGAAATTGGACGGATGAAAGCTGGATGAAGTTGGATGGATGAATGGATGGATGAAGTTGGATGGATGATGAAGTTGGATGGCTGGATGATGAAGTTGGATGGATGGATGATGAAGTTGGATGGATGGATGATGAAGTTGGATGGATGGATGATGAAGTTGGATGGATGGATGAAGTTGGATGGATGATGAAGTTGGATGGATGGATGATGAAGTTGGATGGATGGATGATGAAGTTGGATGGATGGATGATGAAGTTGGATGGATGGATGGATGGATGAAGTTGGATGGATGGATGGATGAAGTTGGATGGATGGATGAAAGCTGGATGAAGTTGGATGGATGGATGAAAGCTGGATGAAGTTGGATGGATGAATGGATGGATGAAGTTGGATGGATGAAGTTGGATAATTAATCCTGAAGGGGATTCCAGAGGCGGCCTGCTATCAGTTCATTTTGTGCAGAAGAACGTTTACGGTTCGTGGTAAACTTCCTCTTTCATGTGAGACTGATGATGAAAACCTGGCCAACAAAGAAAGTCATGATATCTGTTATCTCTGACTGGAGTTTCAGGTTTTGTGGAACCAGCAAACACAAGGAAAGCCTGGATTTGTCAAACCTACTTCACAGTAAACCCACTCAGCTCCACTGGACTGGAATCCTTCTTTCCCTCTCAGTCCTCTACAGAGCTGATGAAGCGCCGTAATAGTCGACTGAAACTCCATTTTCTGTGTCTGGCTGCGTTTGTTATTCAACCTGCGTCCTCGGTGATTGATGATGATGTCGAATACTTCCTGTGGCGATGTGGGGTGCATGATGACTGTGTTTTACAAGGCATGAAGGGCAGATTCATCTGAGTGTGACCGAGCGTCCAGACTGGAGCTTCCTCCGGCTGTAACCTTTCTTCAGAGAGGCCCTTCGCTGGGGAAAGTCTCCATAACTCCTTCCCTGACCTGTTGTTTTCCTGCTTCCCCTCCAGCACTCGCTCATCTCGGCACACAGATGTTCTATTGTTTCCCGGGACGAAGCGATCGGCTTCCAGCGACACAAACGGCAGGTTTCCAGGCAGTGAAGTGTGCGGAAGCTGCACGGCACAAAGAGGCCTGACTGACAGCTCATAAACAATTAGCGCTGGCTGCCTTCCAGAGGGACCCGCTAATGACAGGTTAGCACCGGCTAATTATACAGCCAGGTTCCTCTCATCCTCAGAAAGTGCCTGGATACTCCCGTATCGTCCACATCTCCTCCATGCGCTGCCTTGTGCACGAGAGGCACCGCCGGGAAGGAGATTCTGGTTGAGCGACTGCAGCCTTCTGTGTGAAAATTTAACCGTAAAAGTGACTTTCTGAGAGCCGTGTGCAGCTCTGATCCGGACTGAATTAACGAGATCAGCAAACAGTGTGAGCTAAACTTGTCTAATCCCAAATCAAACTGTGTTTAAGTCATTCATGCAGTTTACAAATGGGATGAGTAAATACTGTTCCCTCTGACATTTGGTGGAAGTGATTATTCATCTGGCAAAATTAAGTCATTTATTAATGAGTTTATGTTCCCCAATCTGTAGAATATTTGCCTTAATCTGTTTTTTAGGTGGCAGTAAATGATTCTCTTTGGGTTTTGAACAGCTGGTCGGTCAAAACAACGTCTGAAGTCTGCTGCGATGTGCATTATTCACCGTTTTCTGGCATTTTGCAAACTTAAAAGCTGCAAAGAAAGAGAAAAATGTTCCAACAGATCACGCTTCAGCAACTAGGCCAATAACTGATTATGAATTTAGTTTCAGAGCAGAAGTGCCACACTTTAGAAAGTTTTTTTTTATTCTTAAATGCATGAATCTAAGTAGTTTTAGTGTTAGTATTACTGTGAGCAGATTATGTTTGATTTTCAAATGGTTGATGACATCACCTTGAGCTCTTGGAAAGTGTAAAAATGAAAAAAAAACCCACAACTGAATATTGCCAGGCTTATCACTTCAATTATGACTTTTTCATATTTTTTAATGTGTTCAGTTCCATTAAAAGACTAAAAACTGTCACAGGGTTTGATTTTATCTGATGTTTCATGTTTGATAATTAGCTGAACAAGCCTTTGTTTAGGATTTTTTTTCATTTTTACCCAGAACTGCACTTCAGAGGTAAATTATTACACTCCTATTAAAATAAAACGTGGCAAAAATGCAAAGTACATCATTCAAGTCCTCTTTTCTGATGTTTAAAACACCAAAAAGTTGAACATTTTAAGCCCTAAAACAACAAATATAGTAACTGTGATGATAATAGTCCAAAATATCTAAAATAAAAAGAATCATTTCCAAAAATCAGCGCCTGTAAACAAACCACTTGCTCCAAAAATTCTTCCATTTCTTTCACCACGGAGAGCAAAGGACCAACTTCAGCGATGATCGATTTGACAACATTTGGTTTAAAGACGGATCAGCTGTTCACAGCTAACGGCTAACAGGTGGAGAACAGCCACACCGACAGATGGCTTGGAGGAAATATCTGCCCTCCAGCTCCGTCTTCTTTCTGCAAAGCAACTGCTGATTGCAGAAGAAGCAACGAGTCACACATATTTAGGAGGGTGTGTGCACACTGAGGAGTTATTTATTGGAGTTTCTCAAGACACAGGAGCCCAACGAGACAACAGCGCCGTAAATCACCGGAGGCCACGGAGGGGAAGAGATAACTCAGTGTGCAGAAGGAACAGGCCACGTTTCAGGGGAGACTTTTATGCACTTTCACATGTTTTAGCAATATTTTCTGTCATGTACATGTAGTTCTTCACTACAGGTGATAACTCAGTTTTATAGCTTGCTGCTCTTCAGCAAAAAAAACAAGAGAAAGAAGCAGTTAGTGAAGGAAGAACTGTGGCTTTTTACCGAGCAGACTGGAATCAACTTCGACCGTCCTTACAGCCAGCACGGTTTCTCAAAATTAACAAAACTGGTTCTGATCATTTTTGTTGCTGGTAATTTACCTTTAGTGTGCTCTAAAATCTCTGTAAAGGAAGCCCTAAAAATGTCTCTACTAAAACCTTGGAAGATGTCGCCAGTCTATCTACCTCTATAGATGACATACACACGTGGACAAAATTGTTGGTACCCCTCAGTTAAAGAAGGAAAAACCCACAATTCTCACTGAAATCACTTGAAACTCACAAAAGTAACAATAAATAAAAATTTATTGAAAATTAAATAATCAAAAACAGCCATCACTTTTGAATTGTTGATTAACATAATTATTTAAAAAAAACAAACTAATGAAACAGGCCTGGACAAAAATGATGGTACCTCTATAAAAGATTGAAAACTATTTGACCAGAGTGACATGATTAACTCAGGTGTGTCATTTAATTGACATCACAGGTGTTTCCAAACTCATAATCAGTCAGTCTGCCTATTTAAAGGGAGACAAGTAGTCACCCTGCTGTTTGGTGAAAAGGTGTGTACCACACTGAACATGGACAACAGAAAGCGAAGGAGAGAATTGTCCCAGGACATCCGAAAAAAAACGATAGACAAACATCTTAAAGGTAAAGGCTATAAGACCATCTCTAAACAGCTTGAAGTTCCTGTGACAACAGTGGCTCATATTATTCAGAAGTTCAAGACCCACGGGACAGTAGCCAACCTCCCTGGACGTGGCCGCAAGAGGAAAATTGATGACAAATTGAAGAGACGGATCGTTGGAATTGTATCCAAAGAGCCCAGAGCAACCTCCAAAGAAATTAAAGGTGAACTCCAAGGCCAAGGTACATCAGTGTCAGATCGCACCATTCGTCGTTGTTTGAGCCAAAGTGGACTTCATGGGAGACGACCAAGGAGGACACCACTGCTGAAAAAAACTCATAAAAAAGCCAGACTGGAATTTGCAAAAATGCATGTTGACAAGCCACAAAGCTTCTGGGAGAATGTCCTTTGGACAGATGAGACCAAACTGGAGCTTTTTGGTAAGGCACATCAACTCTATGTTCATAGACTCAAAAACCAAGCATACGAAGAAAAGAACACTGTCCCTACGGTGAAACATGGAGGAGGCTCAGTAATGTTTTGGGGCTGCTTTGCTGCATCTGGCACAGGGTGTCTTGAAAGTGTGCAAGGTACGATGAAATCTGAAGACTATCAAGGCATTCTGGAGAGAAATGTGCCGCCCAGTGTCAGAAAGCTTGGTCTCAGTCGCAGGTCATGGGTCTTCCAACAGGACAACGATCCAAAACACACAGCCAAAAACACCCAAGAATGGCTGAGAGAAAAGCGTTGGACTATTCTAAAGTGGCCTTCTATGAGCCCAGATCTGAATCCCATTGAACATATGTGGAAGGAGCTGAAACATGCCATTTGGAGAAGACACCCATCAAACCTGAGACAACTGGAGCTGTTTGCTCATGAGGAGTGGGCCAAAATACCTGTTGACAGCTGCAGAACGCTCATTGACAAATACAGAAATCGTTTAATTGCAGTGATTGCCTCAAAAGGTTGTGCAACAAAATATTAAGTTATGGGTACCATCATTTTTGTCCAGCCCTATTTCATTAGTTTGTTTTTTAAAATAATTATGTTAATCAACAATTCAAAAGTGATGGCTGATTTTGATTATTTAATTTTCAATAAATTTTTATTTATTGTTACTTTTGTGAGTTTCAAGTGATTTCAGTGAGAATTGTGGGTTTTTCCTTCTTTAACTGAGGGGTACCAACAATTTTGTCCACGTGTGTATGCAGACTGATGAACATCAGTCCAAAAACACGTCTATTTAAAAAAACACACACAAACTGCTCTGTCTGTCCATCCACTGCGTGTCCCTGAAGTCTGGACACATGGACAAAAATACATTTCTTTTGCGTGTGAGTATACAATGGTGTTAAAAATTTCATTTATTGAAAGTATGTAAGTTTCTTTTACCCGATGAAAAATTAAATTTGGTTTCCCGAAACAAAAATGCATTTGGTACTTTGTGGTTCATGGTGTGTTCTTAACATTTTCTGTTGTGTTTTGTAAGGTTGGTGTGAAAACCGGAGACGAATCGTCGCAATACACCAATGCATTGATGGAGAGTCTGTCCGAGGCATTGCTCGTCACTTTAATGTCAACATCACCACCATTTACCGTCTCCAGCGTCGATACAACACCACACAGAGCACCGATGACCTTCCCCGAAGCGTATTGCAACGATTCGTTTTCCGTTTTCGGTTTTCACACCAACCTTACAAAACGCAACAGAAAATGTTAAGAACACACCATACACCACAAAGTACCAAATGCATTTTTGTTTTGGGAAACCAAATTTAATTTTTCATCGGGTAAAAGAAACTTGCGTTTCTTTTGCATGTGAGTATATTTCACACAGCATCAGCAGAGGCTCTAAAAAGCCGGTTAGCTTTTAAATCGTCTTATAATCCCTTAACTTGTAGTTTAAAACTCCTGTTAAAGTTTTCTTTTATTGACCCTCAAAGGGAAACAGTTTCTATCCTTCAGGCTTCCTTTGATCTAACAGCTGATGCATGCATTTTTCATACATTACCTTGCCTCCTTGCAGCCAATCAGATCTCAGAACTCCAGCTATACTCTCGACAATGCACACATTTCATCTAAACTATTGTGCAATCTGACGCGAGGCTCTGCCCTGGGTCAGAGCCAAGTGTGATGGGATGAAAGAAGAGTTCCTCTGAAGTCAGAACAAGCCACAACTTGCACCGCTTCTGCTCAAACACTCACATATGCTGAGAAGCGCACGCAGGGGCATGTCCTGTTTTTATGAGGTCTAATCATAGCTCTCTGGGTTGCTGATGAGTCTTAATTTTGGGTGGCAGCGGCCATTAGATGTCTGTTGATATCAGCTTGGCCCACAGCCCGGAGCCCATCCTGCGGTTGCAGCTAATGAAAAGACCGTTTGATGTGTTTGACGCAGAAGGGGAACCAACCACTTCCAAATCTCCCAAAACCGCAGCCAAGAAAGTCCCGTAAGGCAGCGCAGAAGTGCAACACGTGTTCACAAAACACACCAGCACTGTGCTCAGCTGCTCTGAAACAAATAACATAAGCTGGGTTTAATGGGGTGCTGATGGGCTCTGGATATCATCTGTCTGAGCGCTTATCTTGCAGTTCGTGTAGCAAACAAGCAAACGGTTCCAGCGAAGGCCTCTGTAATTAGCAGGGCATTACTCATCTCAGCAGATTAACCCAATTCAACCAGGGGATGTGGTTTTCCAGGAATCACTGTGAAGTTTTCTACATGAAACTCACAGTCAAAGGCCGTCTGTAGCCGCTAATGAGAAGATAAGCGCCATAATTCATGTCAGCTGGTTGTGTTTGTGTACGTCTCGACTAAAGGCTCCAGTGGATGAGGCACTGAGGGGTCATCTGAACATGCAAACCGGATGCCACATACGTCACCAGATGTCTGCAGCGGTCGAGCAGACGGAAAAGCGCAATAGAAACGGAATGCAGAGCTGCAAAAAGCTGCTTTTTTTGTGTTTTGTTTTGAGGACATGTCCGGACCTGAACAGGCAGCGGTGTGTCATCTGTCAGTTACTCTGCTCGGTGTGCAGAAACCGGCCAATCAGAGGCAAATGTCAACCAGAGGACAGAGAATGACATCAGTGGAGACAGCGATGAAACAGAAAACATGGAGGAGCAGAGACGTGACTCACTCTGCTTTAGAGCCGTGGTCCTGGTTTACATGGAAGCATTACTCAGACTGAACATCTCTGGTTGTGTTCTACATGATGACAGAATCCTGTATGACTCAGGTGGTGCAGCTGCTTTTGGATTTGTGTCGGTCCGATGCAAAGATAAAATCAAGACAAAACTTCCCAGGACAAACAATAACCGCTCCACACAGACTGGATGATTCAGGCCTCTAAACACACTAAAGGTCCATATTAGGTAACTTTACGGTAACTTCTTGGCTGATCCGTTAGCGCCGGGCATGAAATTACAGCCAGAGGATCCTTCTCGGAGCTCCTCTCCCATGAAACTCGCCAACAATGACCTGCATTGTGGCTGCGAGCGGAGAAAGAGGGATGGAATTAAGAAAACACAGGGAGGTGAAGAGGCTGCTCAGGGGAAGGCGGATTCATGGGCTGAGAAACGTCTTCAGCTGTCTGTGTGTTTATCGTTGCGGTTCCGTCTACGAAACAAGCTGTGAAGCTGAAACTGATGCTTCTGTTGGACCTGAACTCAGGAACTGAAAGCTCCTACAGCAGCGTTTTCATGTTTCTACTCTGAGATGGAAATGTGGTGCAAATTAGACTTTTTTACATGTGACAGGAGATGAAACGGGCATTAATTAGGGCTGGGACTTTAACGCTGAGAGAAAAAGAAAGTTTGGTGAACAGAGAAGGAAGACGAGACGCATCGAGCTTGTTGAGTGCAAAGTTTTCTTTTAAAAGTCTTCCTGATGGCAGCTTGGATAAAAGCGTGGATGTGTGAAAATGGTGGAACAAAGAGTTTTCTGATCATCTCAATGCAAAACATGTTGCCGTTAGCAGCAGAGCTAAAGCTACGTGTCCACAAGAAAAAAGCCAGTTTTCTCTTTTATTTTGAAAACTGTTCAGCAAAAAGTATTTCTGAAAGAATCTGAGGCGAGAAATAAGAATCCGTCCTGGTTTCTCTTCAACGACGGCTGGTTTAGAAGTTTTTCGGATTTTGGTAAAAACTTGGTTAGATTTAATTGTATTCTATTTAAAGAGGTAAAAAGTATGTCACTTGCAATTAAAAAAAAATCATTAACCCTCCTGTTGTCCTCATTTATGGGCAACAAAAATATTGTTTCCATGTCTGCAAAAAAATAAAAATTTCAGCAAAAATTCCCCAAATTTCTGAAAATTTGCAAAACCTTCAGGAAGAAAATTCCAATAATTCCTTAAAAGTTTCACCTTAAAAGTTCTATTTTTAAAAATCCCCCAAATTTGGCAAGACAATTCTTGTAAATATTTTCAAGAAAGGCCTTCAAGAAAGTCGCTGGATTTTAATTGATGTTTATGTGAATGTTTTACTGATATATATGTAATCATTTTAGATATTTTTAGGATTTTTTTGGAAGATTTCTACTCATTTTTGAAAATATTTACAAGAATGTTCTTGTCAAATTTGGGGGATTTTTTTAAAAATAAAATTTTAAGGAATTTTTGGAATTTTCTTCCTGAAGGTTTTGAAAATTTTCAGAAATTTGGTGAATTTTTTGGCTGAAATTTTGGATTTTTTTCAGACAAGGAAATAATATTTTTTGATGCCTGTAAATGAGGACAACAGGAGGGCTAATAGGTCTGTGATTTTCTGTTCTACTAAATGAAAGATTTTTGAGTTTTCTCCACATCCAGTCATGGCTGTGCTGGACTTTATATTGCGGTGAAAAATGTGAGTCAGAGACAGCTTGGGTGTACCTTTTTGAAGTGAACATATTTGATTGAGGTTAGTATTAGGGGCAACAGTTGAAACTTTTCTCCAAATAAATTTGTCTACATTTGCAAATGTTGTGTTTAGTTTTCCTGTATTTTGTCTACATCTGACCATAATCATCACCACAGCTTCCTCACCTCAATGGTCTTCCTCTTGATCTTCTTCTGGTGCTCCAGACGTTCCTTTTCCTTCTCCACAGCTCTGGTGGACTCTCTCAGCCTCTCCAGGTCCTCCTGGTAGGTCTTCCTCTGCCTGTCCAGCTCCTCCCTCTCCTTCGCCAGATGTTCCTGCATGAAAGAAAACCAGCAGTGTCTCAGTCTGATGAGCAGATCTGTCACAGAGCGATGGATTCCTGCACAGAAAGTTGATTAAATCCAGGCTGTAGTGCTTCAGGTATCTCAGAGCTTCACCTCCAGCCGGTGGCATTCCTCCTCCCTCTGCCTCAGCCGGGCCTCGGTCGCCTCCACCTGCTGCCGGTGTCTCTCCCTCTCCTTCTCCCAGCGCTGCTGCTCCTGCCGATGCTGGGACTGCAGCTTGTGGAAGCTGGCCAGCTCCTCTCTCTGCAGGGCCAGGTTTCGCTGCTTCTCCTGCTCCAGGAGGACGTTTCCTCGATGGCGGCCGGGAAGAGAAGCCCGTTCTGTCAGGGAGGCCCTCTGGAGCTCGATGTGGCTGTCCTGCTGGGATATGATGGCCTGGAGGTGCAGAAATGTTGGGAACACATCACCATCTTTGAGTTCATTTTAGCCCTGAGATGATGCTAATGAACCTTTATTTACACAAATTCCTAATAAATGAAGGAAAAAACCGTCTGAACTCCAAGTAGTTTTTTTTTTTTGCTCCGGTCACATTTTTACTCACTAAGAGCTCATTTTTCACTACAACATAAAATCCTGCATTTATTCTGTGCAGCTTCACATTTGTAAAGCCATGCATCATAAAAAAGAAAAAAAGATGAATTTCTTTCTTTCTGATAAAAATTGAGAAACTTGGACTCAGCACTAGCATTTGTCCAGGTGTCCACAGTCATGGTAAAAGAACGGTTGTTCTCTGTAAACATGTCTTACACTCCAGCTGAAAGTTTGATGAATTTTTGTCATGTGACTGTTGGATGTAGCCAGGGCAACGATGGCTTCATGTCTGCACTGAGGAACACGGAATTGTTTGATTTTAACAGAATGTGTTTGCTGCAAACACTGTAGTTTTGGTGCATTTCTTAATGAGAGGGATTCTGATCAAATATCACAGTTTGAAGCTTCGGTTTGCTCCTGATGAAACCAAAAGTCAAACATGAGCAGCTGAAGAACTGTTAGAACGTTTAAACCTGATGATTTTTTGATTAACCCTTTAAGCTGCAGTCAATTCCAGCCGTTTTCAGTACAAAAAAATATTCTATTTGTAAATAAAAATATGAGGAGAAATACAGGGAATATTGGACGCGCATCGCGAGGTGCATTTCCTCGAACACGACCGATTCGTGGATTTTATACCGACTTCAAGACATGTTTTGGACAAAATAGTTTACTGGCTTGTTTTGTCTGGATGTCCAAGGTTGGTTTATGGCCGTTTTTTGTGGAATATTTTCATCTGTGTGTAATAATGAACCCAGAAATGTGAGTCGCGCTGTGTGCGTTGAAGCCGTGTATAGAGAACGGATGGATGAATATTTGTTGTTTGTCGGACAAATGTGTTTTTCTCACCCGCTGTGGTAATCACATCTGAAAGTGGTTTATACCGGCGGATTCATGAGAATCTAAGCTTTCCATCGGCGTATAGTGTTTGTATAATCGTGTTTGCAGCCGTCGGACATTCTTTAAATTCCTATGCAAATTAGTAGGTGTACCGCCGGCGGTACACTGAAGCTTAAAGGGTTAATAGTAATTTTCTGCAATCATAATGTTAGGTGGTATTTTTGCAAAGAGGACTTGTCTTTCTAGGCAGCCAGCAGGTTTTGGTTTCAAATAGTTAAACACTCACATATTTGATGTCAAGCAGTTAAAAAGCAGTTTGATCATCACTGCAAAGCTGAAAATCCTATTATTCTGTTTGTACAGTATCAGGCCCAGCTGAATACAGATAAATATATTTACAGAACCATCAAAAGTTTGGGGTAGAAATGTCCTCATTTTTCAAAGAAAAGCAGTATATTTTCAACGAAGACAACATTCAGATTGAGAGGGTTGACATGCAGATATACAGAATAAACCACGTATTTCATTTACATTTAATTCTTTCCCCACATTTAGGAACATTTTCAGACATCAGATGAGACACTCTTACCTGCAGACTGTAGAGCCTTTGGGAGAGCATCAGCACTCTGTCAAAGAACTAGAACATGAAAGAAAAGACAAGTTATCACAATCAAACACCCACCGGCATCACAACAAAACAACAACATTCCCCTGGATGAGCAGACTTCTCCTGTGTGCAGCACAAGGTGACAGATAAGAGAGGCTTACCTCGGCCTCGGGGAAGGAGTTGGACCAGATACGATTCCATCTGGCAGGAGAGCAGCAGCTCTCATCAACCTGAGCATCGACATCAGACACAGAGTCAGACACAGCGCGTGTAGTACGGTATGTTCAACACAGGAAAACACTCGGGCTGGACCCAAATATCCGAATATTCGTTCGCTACGGCGGTATCCAGATATTAATTTTGGTATCCGAATATTTCATAAAAGTCAAACCCTTGGATCAAGAATCAAAGGTTTCCAAAACACGCCTACTGTGTGTCTATGTAGAAATTCCACAAAACACATAAATCTGAGAGCAGAGGAAAGATGAACACTAATAATAAAGCATCTTAATAAGAAATTTACTGGAGACCTTGGATGTATATTATAAATACATTCAGCTTCCAGTAACTATGTAGCATTGATGTATATAAACAGAAATAAACACCATAAACAGGTTACACTGCTAAACAAACCTGTTATGTGTGTTTGGACAGATAGATTCAATAGTATCTGTGTATTTGTTGAATTTCTTCACCACAATATCAGCTTATCTACCTATAAAACAAGTTTTTTTTTGTTCTTCAGACTGTGCTTTTCATCCTAGCGCTTTTAAAGGTTTCATATTGTAGGTTTTCAGCTATTTTAGTTGAGAAATTCTTGAGAAATGTGTGTGTTTTCTCATGAATAAATGTGTTTTTGCAAGTCTGACGGACTGTTATTGAAACTCGAGGGTATGCTCATTCCTTTGTTGTAGTATTTAGTCTGATTATTGTCAAGGATCGAGATTTAGTGGAACTACATTAATGTTCAGAGAATGATCTTTATTTATACACAAATGAGGAAACCTGTGAGGAGAGCAGCGTACAGTAAACATCAGGACAACTTTGTCTGGATACGACTGTTTACAGGAAATAACACGGAGACTGTGTGTGTGTGTGTGTGTGTGTGTGCATGTCTCCCACCGTCTGCTCCAGGGCGTGGTCACCACAGAGGTCTTTGAGCTGAGGGTCTGAGCTGGCTCTTTGGCTTCTGTCTCTGTTTCTGGACTCGCCAGAAAAGTTCTTCTTCACGCTGCCATCTGGCATCGACGCACAAAGACACACAAAGACACACCGACAATTAAAATAAACTCACTGGAATACACAGAACCTGCACACAAATAAACACACACACATCTATATACAGACATGTAAAATGTATTAACCCTCATGTTGTCCTCAGTTACAGGCACTAAAAAAAATGTTTCCTTGTGAGAAAAAAATCCAAAAAATTTCTGAAAATTTCCCAACCTTCAGGAAAAAATTCCAATAATTTCTTAAAAATTACTTGCAAGTTTCCGCTGAAAGTAATATTTTTTTAAAAATCCCCAAATTTGGCAAAAAGATTCTTGTAAATATTTTCAAAAAATTAGTAAAAATCTTTTAAAAAATCCTAAAACTAACTAAAGTGATTACATATATTTCAGTAAAACTTCTATTTTCTTAAAGAAACATTTTTAACATTTTGTTTTTCCACCAAAAATTGTTCAAAAATTTCCCAGAAATGTTGAAAATGTGGACATCAGAAGTTTCACTGTGAATTTTTAGTTTTTTTTTCCACATTTTCAAACTTTAAACGGGTTAGTTTTGACCTGCAGGACGACACAAGGGTTAACAGCTGCTAAATGTACGTTTTGGGAATGAATCCATCAAAGTCTTTGGAAAAAAAAGTTCAATTTATTCATTATTTGTGGTTTATAAAAGGCATAAAAGCCACTGGAAAGCAGTACAGGTGAAGATCCGTTAGATGGTGGACTTCCTCAGTGTGCTGGACTCACTCTTACTGAGGATGGAGGGGCTGCTGTCGTAGCCCCCGAAGGTGTCTGCTCTCCTGGGCAGAACCCCGGAGCCTCCGCCTTCCTCCATCCTGGAGGGCGGCGCCTCCTCCCTCACTCCGGACTGCAGCAGGTTCTGGAGGTTCTCCACTGAGGTCAAACAGACAGAAAGTAATGAAGAAGGGAACAGGACTGCCTGCTGATGTGTAACAAAGCTGCCGGGAACACTACTTGGTCATAAAGCTGACAAATCTGTGAACATACTGCGTAGTGCCTAAAACTGACTGTCTATCGTGCAGCATCATCCTACCCTCGGTGATGGCTCCTTTGAGCAGCGTCTCCCCCTGGTGGAGGTCCGAGGCATCTCCTCGAAGCAGCAGCCTGGACTTTGAAGCCGCGTCCTCCAGGCCTGCGATGGACTCGGCCATGTCGGCAAACAGCTGCAGCTTCTCGGTTAGAGCCTGAACGATCACCACGTCCTTCTGGCAAAGTCGCTCTGCAAAAGAAAACATTAAACAGCACCAAAGGAATCAAAATCATCCCGTGTCAAAGGCTCTTATTTTGAAAGGACACCAAAATACATGCTAAATTATTCTGAGGTATTCTGCACAACCTCGGCTGCACGTTTAAAGAGTTCTGATACACAAAAAGGTGACTTAAACCGACTTCTAACAGTTTTAAGGTTAATATGAAGCATGAGCTCCTCCTTGTGGCCGTGAGGATTTCCTGAGGATTTCTTTGCATCCGTCACTTGATGTGTAGTTTACCTTGAAATTCTTTCAACCTGGAAGCTCGTGCCTCTTCTTCCTCGCTGAACAGCCTCTCCTCAGTGTGAGGACAACTAACAAAGGTAGAAGGTAGAAGTCAGGAGAGGTGATGAGGTGGAATCTGAACTGTGCAACGAAAAACTATGTATTAACCCTCCTGTTGGCCTCATTTACAGGCACCAAAAATATTGTTTCCTTGTCTGAAAAAAAAATTAAAATTCAGCAAATAAAATTGCAAAATTTCTGAAAATTTGCAAAACCTTCAAGAAGAAAATTCCAATAGTTCCATAAAAGCTTCCCTTGAAAATTGTATTTTAAAAAATCCCCCAAATATGAAAAGAAAATTCTAAATATTTTCAAAAGAAATGACAAAAAATCTTCCCAAAAAATCCCCAAAATATCTGAAATGATTCTCAGTAAAACCTCTAATATTTTCTTTAAGAATATTCACATAAAAATCAACCAAAATCCAGCGAAATAATCTGGATTTTGGTTGATTTTTTTCTAAATGATCTTAACCCTCTGATACACAACATGGGTCAAAAGTGACCTAAATTCAATGGAAAATGGGTATGTCTCGACCCATGTTGTGCATCAAAGGGTTAAACTTTTTTTTAGCATCTTTTTCCACCAAAACATTTTCTAAAATTTCCCAAAAATGTAGAAAATGTGGACATCAGAAGTTTCACTGTGAAAATATATTTTTTCCCCACATTTTCAAACTTAGAACGGGTCAGTTGTACCGGCAGGACGACACGAGGGTTAGGATTGTATTTATGGAAACAGTAAACTGGAATCACCAAATCCTCCTAAAGCGCCTCTGTGCGTGAGTGACTTGATGCATTTCATAAAGTTAGAAAAGATAAAACACTTAGAGAGTCGATCTGGGATCCGATCTTCACACATGTAAGCAAACTCAGAACCTTACCTGACACTATTTGAGCTTTTCAACCTTTATTTACTCTTGACAATCATGACTGCGTGCATCTAAAGTTTTCCACTTGCTCTACTTACTTTATAGCTGCTCTTTTTCATTTACTTATTGATGTTATATCCTTTCCTTCTATGTTTAAATACGGCTTTTTGTATTTTTTCTAGTGACAGAGCTAACATAATTCTGGTGTCATTGTACCTTATGTTTGGAGAGGGATGGAGGGCTGTGTTGACCGTTTCATTTTTGTTTATAGATATAAGAAGCTTGATGCATGTAAAGTACTGCTGCATGTCACTGTTTCCAAATGAAAAATGAATGACAAAAACAGATTGCATTTCTGTCAATGCAATGTTTAAATCTGGTCAAACGTTTCCACTAACTTAGACCCGTTTCATGATTTTGGAAGAGCCTGAGGAATGAAGGAATACCTCTCGACAGCTTGCCGGATGTGTGTCATCCACGTGTTCCTCTCCTCCTTGGAGGTGGTGTGGATCTCGTACATCTCCGGCTCGTTGGAGGAAGCACAGATGAGAAACATGGCTCTTTCCTCGTGGGCCACCTCCCTGACGATGAGCTTCTGCAGAGAGATCACCGACGGCTTGTTGTCCTGGACGAATCAGAAGAAACAGAAAGGAAGGAGGAGGAAAAAGACGGGACAGCGCATTAATGTCTGTTATTGAGAGAATGAAGGAGCACTGGCAGAATTCTGCTGCTGTTCACATGTTACAGCACATCATTCCTCTTGAAGTAAGAGAAATCACTCACCACTGCAGCGAACACGTATCTCTGATCCTTCTCCTGTAGCAGCAGCAGCACATCTGACAGAAGCACCGCAAGAATATCTGGGAGGAGAAAAACCAAACCTTTAGAACAACACACATTCTTACAATGTCCACTTTTGAGGTTATTCTGTATTTTCTTCATAACAACTAGATCATGGTGTCAAAATTTAGGGAAATTCCTGTAATTTCACATGATGTCATATTTTTTGATACCACCTATCCCACATGCTGATATTGACCTTTGAATCCGAAGGTTGGACAGATATTTTTGATTTTTAGCTGTTCATATTTCATGCATTACATACCATAGCACTTTCATTTTATACAGATCCAATCCTTAGATAGCCACATTATACCACATAAAATCTCTAATGGATATGATGATTAGTTTTTGTGTAATGGGTGGACAAATGTAGCAGTTTAGACGTTCCTGATGGATAAAATCACAACTTTGTCATTCTCTGTAACATGCAATTATAAATATAAAGTAAATATTTTCACATTTTTGAGGACTATAGGTCACTGTGAAATGATTCTGAAAATTTCAGATCTCTATCTTTTGTTGTTCAGAAGTTATAGAATTCTGAAAATGGTCGAAAATTTAAAGTCTTAATTTTGGCTGCAATAATAGGGAACCCCCTACCTACTTCAAATGACCATAACTTTGAAACTAATAGGGCTGCACCTAACGACGCGTCGACGAGTCGTCTGAGCACGATACATCATCAAAAGCAGAAGTGAGCGCACAATGCAACAGAAATTCCCATCCGGTGCAGCTGCAGGTGCAGCCCTAGAAACTAATGACAATAAAGCATTCAAATTTGGTATTTTCCCATCATATGTAATGTACTAAATGTATGTAAAAACTTAGCAAAATCTGAGAGGGTCAGGTGGGGACCACTGGTTGAAATGATACGGAATGACCCAATAGGAACTGAAAATACCTCCGAGTATTTACTCCCTCCGGCCCTGACGTACCTTTGAGCCGGCCTGAAGCTGCCTTCCAGCTCACGGTCCCCTCGTGCAGCAGCCGTCTCCGGCCCTGAGCGAGGTCCTCCCTGCGAAACACTCGTCCGTCTTTGATTTTTCCCAGCGCCTTCGGCTCCATCTTGTTGTGGATGTCGCGCAGCCTGGAGTTCTTCTCGTGGAGGTTGACCAGCGTGTCCACCTGCACGATGGCGCCTTTGATCAGATCCAGAGCTCGAGTCAGATCCTCGTGCTCCTCCGAACCCGCTGCAGGCAGGAACAAAACTAAATTCAGTCCAGAGACGACACCACCTCATGTCACATTGGATTATAATGTGATTTATTTAGGAGGGACCTTCAGTGTTGTGCAGAATACGCTCCACTAGCACTGGGTATTTGGTAATCCGCTGTGTCACCAACAGTATGCACTCAGGCACTCCCAGCCTCCGTACGATGGACAGGTTGTTGATTTTCTGAGAAGGAAAACAGCACCATTTATCTATTTATTTATCGGGCTGATGCTGACATGTATGCTTTACAACACACGCCCTGCAGATTAAAAACCAGGAGAATGCTGGCATATATTACCCGTATGATGTTATGGAACCTTTTGTTGTTCTGCATCTGATCTTTGTAGTAGCTGACAGCTTCAGGGTGGTGGCTGCAGAAATCTCCATAACTGTCCTTCATCCTCTCTCCTACTTCACCTGAGAACTGGAGAACAGAGAAGCCGTCACGTGTCAGCGGGTTCATACTGCATCGCATCACGCTGCTTACAGCAAAGTCACGCATCACACTGAGCAGTTTACTCAGTCAGAGGAGGCTCCTTGTATGCATCTGAATGTATTCTTTAGTTCAGAACTGAAGAAACATTTTCCTCATGACTAAGACTCTACAGGTGGTTAACCTTCATGTCGTCCTGCAGGTCAAACCGACCCGGTTAAAAGTTTGAAAATGTGGAAAAAAAACATATTTTCACAGTGAAACTTCTGATGTCCACATTTTTTTGGGTGAAAAAAAAAGAAATGTTGAAAATGTTTCTTTAGAACATCCACATAAAAATAAAATCAACCAAAATCCAGCAAAATTTGCTGGATTTTGGTTGATTTTTTTACTGAATGTTCTTAAAGAAAATATTAGAAGCTTTACTGATATATATGGAATCACTTTAGATATTTTTAGGACTTTTTTGGAAGATTTTTACTCATTTTTAGAAAATATTACAAGAATTTTCTTGCCATATTTGGGGGATTTTTTTTTAAATAAAACTTTTCAGGAATTATTGGAATTTTCTTCTTGAAGGTTTTGCAAATTTTCAAATTTGGGGAATTTTTTTGCTGAATTTTTAGTTTTTTTCAGACAAGGAAACAATATTTTTGGTGCCTGTAAATGAGGACAACAGGAGGGTTAATTATCTCCTCCTACCTGTGAGATCAGGATATCTGCCACTCTGTTCATGGTGTAGTTTCTGTCGCTGGGAGAGACGAGGTTTTCTCGCCGCCGCTCTTTGAGACGAGACAGGAAATGTGTGTGGAGGTCGAGGAGGTTTTCCAGACGGGGGAACAGACAGTCGAGCCTGCCGGAGTCCATCTGGAGGTTTTCCTTCAACTCTCGGACGTAGACGCGCAGCATTATCTTCAGCGTCCGCACGTGGTGCATCTCCGTCTGCATCAGCTCTGCACGACGACACATGAATATTCTGTGAAGCTCATACGTGTGAAAAACACGGTAGGGCTTCATCGCCCATCCTATTTATTTTCTTGTCCATACGCTTTGCTAAAATCTTTACCCTCTTCGAGCCCAAGCAGTTACTTTGTGTTTTTTGTTCCCTCACAGTGGGCTCATTAACCACGCCTGACGAACGTCAGCGGGGTTACTGCATTCGGTGCGGTATCTGGCTGGGTAAGTATGTATGTATGTATGTGGCTATGTCCGGTCCGATATCTCTGCAACCGCTGAAGTCAGGATAATCAAACTTGGCACTGAAGATCAGTCTAAGGTCCCCTGCTCAGTTGTGGAGTTACAGGTCAGCAGATCAAGTAGGAAGGGAGATACGTACGATGATCAAAACTGATACATATTGCATCATTTGTATAGGAAGGACAGGGTTTTTGCCAGTAGAGGGCGTGGTTCTGCCCTCTACTGAGGGCTCATCTAGTTTTTCACTGCAACATAAAGTCCTGCAGCTCCATGAAAACACCACAAGCATGACTAGAAGGACAGACAACTTCAGAATGCTTCCTGTTCAGAATAATCCAGTTAAACTGCCAGAAATCATAAAAAAGCATTTTGGTCTTCTCTGGTTATTAATAGTGGAAAAAAATCTCCAGACTCCACATAATTTACATATTTTAGTGTTTACATTTTAAATTTGATTCCATATTTATCCCACATCTGCTCTGCTTAAACATAGTCTGCAGTTTAGCTGAAAAGTGACAGAATTCTTGTGCAATTTTTAGTTTTTCACAGAATCTGATTACTGTAAATGATGAATTTTTGGTACATTTTCAAAGCAGACATCCAAAATAAGGTGATTTGGATAAGAGAAAATCCTGATTTTAAGCTTAGATTTTGGTATTTTCACACAGAAAGATGACAGTCATACAATTCTTTCTGTTTTTACAGTTTATTTTTATGAAAAATGGAGTAATTTCAACGGCCTTTTAAACCCATATGAACTGTTTTGAGGTTTAGAGGGATCAAAGAGTCCTAAAACCAACAGGAAACCTGACTAACTTTATATATAAAGTTCCAGCTACAGGACTGTGGGACGACTACTGCATGCAGCTGTCCTCATTAGTTTACAATACGAGGCAGAATTTTTAAAATATGCACCATTTTTTAATGAAAAATGGAATAATCAGAGCAAATACAATTGCCTGATAATAAATAACTTTGTCTGACCACTGAGTCAAACATTTTCTAAAAAAAAACAACAATATTTATTAAATTTTGCCAGAGTATGTAAACTTCTGAGCACAACTACACCCCCTGTCAAAAGTTTTAGGACACTTTCTCATTCAAATAAATTAGAACCTGTCCTAAAACTTCTGACAGGGGGGGTATCTGTGGAAAAAAATGTGAAAAATGATGGTTTCTTCAGGCTACAACCTTCAAGTTTAATCATAAAAACACAGTAAGAAGTAATAAAAAACCAAAACGATGAAAAACATGCGCAGTAAAAATGAGCTTATCTCCATTTTGAAACTTGTAAGATAAATAATAGTGTCCACGGTGAGCCCAGCAGTGTTCCAGCTGCAGCCTAACAGCGTACAGACACACACTTAAATTACTGCTAACGACCTTTCTTTGCACTTCACTGTTAAATTAACGAGCTTCCAGTCCAGGTTTAAACACAATCTAAGACTTCCCACTCACCGTAAATCACATCCTGTCTCTTCACCGTGTCTTTAGAGTGCTTCTTCAGATACTGCTGGTCAACTGCCAGACTCCACGAGTCCACCTCCAAGTCCTGGGCGTCAGAGTCCAGGTCGGCTCGTACCGCTGCATAGTGAGCTTCTGAAAAGGAGCAGAGCGTTTCAGTGTCTCATCACTCATAGATAATTACAGGCTGGAGGGATGAAGCTGCAGCTGAAGGTCACTCAGAATAATCCGTCACAACGACAACAAAAACCTGAAACGACCTGAACAGAAGCACTCATAATGATTTAGAGCCGTTTTCTAGAGATGACACACTCAGGAAAGGTTTCTAATTACTTATTGTCAAGCATCCAACGTCAGGAATAGCTCGCTGCTGACTTCATGTCTCGCTTTATTGTGCTTCGGCAGCGATGAAAACGATATATGGAGACAGACGACGAGGAACAGCGAACTGGGAAATGTCACCTAAACAAACATTTGTTCAATCTAAATTTTTAATATCTGAGATGGAAGGTTTCACCTTCCAAACTTCTAATTTAACAACCAAACCACATTTATGACTCTACTGGCATCTTAAAGATCGATATTGACTCTCCAAACCCAAAAAAGATGCTGTATTTTTTTTAAAATAACACTGTAAAAACACAGGAAATGTCAGATTCTTTTACCTTTCTGGCTATTCCTGCACACATCTTGTTTGTATTTTGCTTTTATTTCAGCAGGAAATGAATAAAGTCTACATTAAAAATTGCAATATTTCATCAAAATTGGTCTTTTCAACACATGACATTTAAAAATTCACCTAAAATAAACTGTGCATTAACCAGCTTCTGTAAAAAACTAAAAATTAGTCACTCTCGGACCAACAAATGAAGCCGTCCGTGACTCGGCTGAAACCAACAGTCATGTGACCAAAAAAATCAGAGATTTCTCGCTGAACTGGAAGCTGTGTTTACACAAAGCAGCAAAAAGACAAAAGTATGGAAACTAATTAAATATATAAGCAGGAAATAACATGTAGGAGTCACAGTTTAAGTGTCTAGTGTTGGTACGACCTGGGAGAAAATGTTGGACATTCTGATTCCTGTTTTTTTATTTATTTTTGTGAAACAAATGATCAAAGAAAGCCAACTTTTCTTTTATAACTGTGTCATGCTGTATAAAAAGAACATTTTAAGTTCTCTGCAGGACCTTATCTTGCAGCAAAAAATGAGTATAAATGTGACAGGAGATAAGAAATGTCCAGAAACTGCTCAAAGTTCAGTGGGTTAGCGATAAAAGGACTAAAAAATGACGTGATCTCTGCACCTGATGAGCTCTCTCTCCTGTTGAGGGTGTGTCTGAAAAACCCTAAACCCTGCAACAGCTGAAGAAAAAGGCTGAAAGCTCGCATCCAGTTAGCCCGTTTCCTCCCACACACTCCAACTTAATGAGCCAAGGTGAGGTCATCACAAACTCTCCTCCTTATCAAAACTCCCTGAAGGCAGGATCAGGCCAACAGACAGACCTTAGGAGACTCTACAAGTCTGGGAAAGAGAAACGACGACAGAGAAGCTGTGTCCAGGCAGCGTTAACTTCACTCACCTTCTACGATGATGGCCTCGGTGGTGGAAGGGGCGAGGGAAACGGCGTCTTCGTTGCAGCGTTTGGAGCGGAGAGCATCTGTCTCGTCCATCTCCCCGGGGAGGGATCTGAGGGAAGACAACCACAGGTCCAGGGTGGCATACATGCTGAAAGTGATAATCCCACTACCTGACGGCCCAAATAAACCTAGAAACCAGCATGACCGTTTACAGTAAAAAGACACACTTTTCCGTCCCTCTCCACTTACTGTTTCCTTTCTTCTGCTCTGGTTTCCACCTTCCCTCCGTCTTTGTCTCCGTCTCCCTAAACTATTTCTTTCTTTGCCAGCAGCAGCAGAGCAGTCTAGACGCTTTCAAAGGCGGCATTATTGGAAAAGACAGCCTGCCTTTGCATGTCAACTATAAATACACATCTTACAGTGGCGCACAGAAGATCCTATTTGAGCTGAAAAGACAAGACTCTAAAAATATTCTGCATTTCCATACGACACCTACAGCGTTATAGATTTGAGAGGAAGAAGGTTTTTGAACTTGGATTCTGTCAGACAGAAAGAGAAGGTCCAGCCAGCGAGGCAGAGCCACTCACCCTGAGCTGCTGTTGTGATGGAGGCTGTGGAGGCTGGAGGTCGGCGCTGTGGTGGAGCTGCTGGTCTGGGCGGCAGAAGGCTGAGCGCTGGGTCCCCACGGACTAACGGTCATGCCTGGGGCGCTGAGGAAACCTCGGTGGCCATCCAGGGCCTGAGAAGCGGCTGGGCCGGCCTGATCCCGCTCCCGGTCTTTCAGCGCTGGGAAAGAAAAAGAAGAGACGGGTGAACGGAGGAGGTGGGATGGGACGGAGGACAAACGAGCAGAGGAGAAGGATGACCAGCGCGGCGGCGACGAGGACGAGCCGGTCGAACCCCGTCCCACTGGACCCCAGTATTTCTTCAGCCAAGATCGGGGCAGCGATTGGAAGAATGGGCAGGAGATCATGTCGCGGTGCATCAAGACTCTCACACCGACCCGTCCAGATAAAACCCTCGATGAGGAGGAAGAAGACACACAGGATGGCTTGATGGCTCTGCAGCAGGTTTTGGAGGCCCCTGATGTTTGGCTAGCACCTTCTGCAGCCGCTAGCTCCATTTCAAACCTCTCAGGACGACTAACAATCCAAAGTATGAGTAGATATGTGACGGCACAAACCCCGCTTTTATATGAGCCCCACTCTTCCTTTCCTCCAGTAACTTCTGGAGAGATGCCCACCCTTCTCGCACATTCTAATTCTTTGCCTTTCCTCCATTGTTTTCTGTGCTGCCGGTCTTCTCGACCCCCCACACGAGCCACTGATTGGCCGGAGCGAGACGTGAGGAGAGCCAGGTGTGGCTGACGGGACTCCAGCTGTTCGGAGGAGAAAAACAACGGCTCCAGGAGATTAAGTTCAGCTGCTGCAGCTCGCATCTCCTCTGGGTTCAATCACATGCAACAGGAGCTGCTGAATGTCACAATTAGCACTCCTCCTCCTACTGGCCAAGATAACGAATAAAACCAGCCTGTGTGTGCGCCCGGAGGCGAATTAATGCTGACCAGAATGACCGACAATGAACTGACCCCACAAGCTAGAGTCATTATCTATTCTGATTAAATTTTTCACACTTTAACTTTCCAGAAACTACTTTTTCCAGCTATGTGAAAGTGGTTTATATGTTTATAGGTTGTGAAGCTGTGGAGGCGGTGGTTAAAAACATGTTGTTTTTAAAAAATTGCCAAAATTACATCATTTATCAGAGCAAGAAAATGTAAAAACAAGAAGAATTGTTGGACAACGGTCCTTGAACTAATCACTTTGAGTTTAGTCTGGGAAAAACAACCAAATTAGGCCTTAAAAAAATCTGAACATTTCTTCAAAATCACTTTAATTTACATGTTTTAGCGAGGTTTGATCTGCACAAACAATCTCAGGTTTTAGGAAAACCCTAAAAACCCAGAAAAAAAGGAAAGGAAAAAAGTTTGTGGTCATCCAGACAATTCCATGTTTTCCAGTAAAACTATAAGTAACTATAAGTACAGTAAAAATATAGCAAAAAAGTAGCAAAAATAAAGAAAAAATACGGGAAAAAATACAGTAAAAATCTAGAAAAAAATATAGTAAAAATACATTAAAAATTACAGTAAAAATATAGCAAAAATGTAGCAAAAATAAAGTAAAAATACGGGAAAAAATAAAGTAAAAATCTAGAAAAAAATACAGTAAAACATAGTAAAAATACACTAAAAATTACAGTAAAAATATAGCAAAAAAGTAGTAAAAATAAAGTAAAAATATGGAAAAAATACAGTAAAAATCTAGAAAAAATATAGTAAAAATACACTAAAAATTACAGTAAAAATATAGCAAAAATAAAGTAAAAATATGGAAAAAATACAGTAAAAATCTAGAAAAAATATAGTAAAAATATAGCAAAAATGTTTGGCTAGTTTCCCGGTGATTGTAGGGCGTGCGCTTATTGTGCATTCACGTTGACCTACGTCCATCGTAGACTGAGATTCAGCTGCGTTTTCATCATTCAGTCTTCACAGAGCAAACTCTACGTCATGGCCAAAGATGATTAGATTCATGTCGTACAGCGGAACAAGCTGAGAACTTATAAGATCGTTAAAATCACACAGTGTGCAGAGAGTGAGGGACTTTTAATGTAACCTTTAATTAACAGGAAACCACAGTGTGAGGCAGAGCGTCACAAGCAATCTTTGAAAACAGCAGTTTGTCTTCAGGTCTTGATATAAATTCTGTGTATTTATTGTTTGTGCAGCATTTCTAATCTGAGTTTGGAGGAAAGCAGAAGTAAATCACTGCTCCTAACGACGGCCCATCATCACCTTTGCTTACTGACTGTCGGACGCCAATTTTCCCCTTTTTAAGCTCAGTGTGTCGGCAGAAAACACCGCAGAGACCCACCATCCACACATGCAGCAGCAGCACAGAGAACCAGGATGAGTTCATGTTCAGATGTGTTTAATCCTCTGTAAAGCACTGGAGCAGCAAGCAGAGCTTTAATAAGACATAAGGGGACCAGAGCCACCTTCTAATCCATGAATGCATCGCCCTACGGTTACACTGAGGCGGTGGGATTTAGGAACCTTACCGAGGTTAGGAGATCCTGAAGGGCCGGGCCTCTGCAGAGAATCTCTCTGTGGAGGAAACAAAGAAAGACAGCGTTTTTTTTTTCCAAGGTTGAAGCTTTTATCAACCGAGTGACGCGTAAAGAAATTCTTAAAAACTGCACGTTGTTGTTGTACTTTCTTTACAGGATGAGACTGTTCACATGTTCAAGGACGTTGCTTAACGAGCGTCTCAGGCAGACTGATTGGAGCTGTAGAGAACACGAAGCTCACTGCTTAATGTGAGCTTATGTTCTGATGCTACAGAGCTGCTTAAAAACATTTAAAACCAGAGCATGAAGCGCTGCAGCTCCTTTTCATCTGTAATAATTATCATGCCTAATATTTTATATAACAGTGAATTATTTCACTTTTATGTTTAACATTGCAAATACAACATGCAAAGTTTCCATTTATTCTCATTTTTGAAGTGCAATATTTCATTTTTATTCATTTTTTACAATACTGTAAATGTAATATATTTTGGTAGAATCTCATTTTTAGGTGAAATATTTCATATTCATGTGAATTACTGTTAATGTAATGAGCTTTAATTCATTTTCATCACATTTTTTAGAAGCAATATTTCAGTTTTATGCCCAACATTGTAAATTAAATGTGTAATATTTCATCTTAATGTAATTTTTGAGGTGAAATATTTCATATTTATCTATTACTGCAGTATAATTAACAACATTACCATTTACTGTTCTATTTTAGCTTATTTTATGTATTTCAGTCATGTATCATCCTTGTCAAAAAAAAAATCTTTTCTAAAAATAAAATATTTTAAATAACTAAGGATAAAAGAAGAAGAAAAGTGAAATATTCTCCTACAAATATTCCAGATCTGACCTTCAGTGTAGCACCAATGACTTAATCAGGAAATAGTCTGAAAAATTAAAATTATTTTTCTTTCGTCAATTCAATCCTTTTTATACCTTTATTGTCTTTGAAACCTGTGCAATTAAATTACATGCAATTTTAAAAGAAAGCAGTGCGAGCTCAAATAGAATTTTAAAAAAGGTAATAAAATCACATAATGTCTAATATATACTAAAAAAACACATTTCAGACACAGGCAGAAGTGTTTGCATGTCCAGGATAGCTCAGAGTTCACACACACTTTACTGCACTTTTTCAGTCCGTTTGTCTTCATTTTGAGCAGCACAGTTTTTGTTGGAACGCATTTCGTTGTTTTTTTTTTTTTTTACTGCCTTTCTTATCTAATGTCCAAGAAATTCTTCTGTGATTAATCAACTTTTATCTTATCTTTTCTGCACAAAACAAATTGCAAAATCTTTACCTTCTCTTCCATGTTTTTTCTTTTAATACCAAATCAAACGGTATTTGATCATGCATGATAAATACATTTACTGCTGCAATCAGACAGAGTTAAACCTGTGCAAATATAATGAACATTTAATAACGCTTTAGCTTCTTTTCACCACTTTTAGATTCAGTAATGTCTGAACATGCACACGTGCACAAAACAGAAAATAATGAACCTAACGGAGCTCTCCTCTGCAGCAGCGTGGTGCTTTTCCTGGGCTCCAGTGTTTACCTTGTTCTTGCTGCTGGTGCACTCCCCCAGCAGAGACTTGCAGCTCTTATGAACGTTCACGGCACAATCTGAAAAACAGCAGGACAGGAACTCTAAGTACACAGAGGCAGCAGTGATGGATTTGGGGCTTGAATATGGATGAGAACAGTGATTAAAAAACACAAGTTTAAAATATGAAAACAGCTCCTGAAGGCAAAGCAAAAAGCCTGCGATTTAAAGAAGACAAAGAACCAAGAGCCTGCAGGGACGTTTTATTAGCAAAGCGTTTCCAGGTGATTGTTCTCACTGCAGACAAAGAATCACTTAAAGCTGCTGAAGTGGAACTTGTTTGTTTTCTACGGGAAGCAG
Organism: Acanthochromis polyacanthus; assembly: GCF_021347895.1. Taxonomy (NCBI): domain Eukaryota; kingdom Metazoa; phylum Chordata; class Actinopteri; family Pomacentridae; genus Acanthochromis; species Acanthochromis polyacanthus. The sequence goes on along the minus strand of NC_067116.1, from coordinate 45,426,541 downwards.
GTCAGAGTCAGGTTCAGATGAATGGCTGATGGTATCTCTGCTGATTAGCTCAGATATAAACCAGGGTTGTTATGGAAAGAGCAAATGCTGCTAAGAGCAGATCAGGGCTGAATACTGTATAAGGAGAGCAGCAGAAGCTCCTCTCACCAAACAAATCAACTAATCAATATGCAAAAGGCAGTTTCAAAGCAGCCAGGTAGAGAGACACAAACACTTCTAAACTTCAGGGTAAAGCCTTATCTTATCAGCAGGTCATTCAGGACGGAACAACACAAAGGTCACAACACAAGGAAAGGAAAAGAGCGACAAGTGTGTTAGGTTCTGCTTTCTGTCCCCAATTTTGTCACTTTTGTTCCTCATTTGTGTCGTTTTGTGACTTTTTTATGTCATTTTGTGATGTTTTGTGTCTTATTTGTGTTCTTTGAACTCTTGTTTTTCTTAATTTTGTTCCTCTTTTGTGTCGTTTTGTTTCATTCGAGTCAAATTTGTCATTTTTTCATCTCACATTTGTCATCTTAGGTCTCGTTTTTGTCATTTTGTTCCTAGTTTGTGTTAATTTCTTGGCTCAGTTTTGTCATTTCGTGTCTTTCATTCGTTTTAATTTCATCATTAAGTGTCGGTTTTTGTCATTTGTCTTGACTTTGTCATGTTGTGGTGCTCCTTTGTCATTTTTATTATGAGCCATTGTGTTTACTCCAGCAATCACACTGAAAAACAGACTCAAATCAGACTAAAACTATTATTTACGACATAAAAGAAGATTTTAAACTTTACATGCACTAAGGGAAATGCTGTACGACGACTGCAGTGATTGTTTAAGTCACGTTGTGCTGCGTGTTGACAAAAGGCGACACTCCCGTCCCGTGTAAACATGAGTCACACCAGCAGCTTCCACTAACCGCTGTAGGGCCGACTGTAAAGGTTTCTGTTGGCCTTCTGTGTGCTGACATAAAGGAGACAATGATGGACGTCAGGAACATGAAAGAGCACCAAGCAGTGAGACAGTGGCCATAAAGAATGAGCTCCTCCTCATGCTAGACTGTGTTGTTGTAGTCCTTTTTACATCATTTTAGTTCCAGGATCACATTCTGCCCATCATCAACTTACATAAAACTACCGCACAGCAACCCAAAAAATATTTCCTTTGTTTTAGTGCAAAAAAGTTCACATTTAAGGAATTATTATTTTACAAAACATCATGATGAACAACCGGAAATTTCTAAAGAAAAATAAATTCAGTTTCATCAACATTCAACCTCAGTTCATCATTTCCACATTACAGCTTCCAGATCAGAGTGCAGTGTGGGACCTTCACGCTCGTCCGTAGCGACCTGAACTCGGCCGGACGACTCATCATTACGATATCTACATTCTTGCTCGTCCGCCCGGACGACCGCCGCTCAGAAAGACATATTAAATGATTTCTTACCAATTTAAAACAACGAATAACTTCTCGGTTCTCAACCTGCAGGAGGCCGCCATCTTGTGTCATTGCGCATCGCTTTCGCGCAGGTTTCAGTTTCCGGTTGGGGTTCGTGTGGATGTTGAGCGATGTCGATTCCGACTCTAACCATTTATTTATATTGATTGCTTCGGTTCCCAACTTTCCTTAGGGGTCTCGCTTCGATCATTGAATGACAGTACAGAGGGGGCTATAATGGATAGGGTTAGGCAGGACGCTGCAGCAGAAGTGCAGCAGCAGGAGCAGGTAGCTGGTGCTGGTCAGGAGGTTGAGGAGGAAGTTCAGTGGCAAGGAGAGGATGTGAAAGAGGGTGATGATGATGAAGGGTTTGAAGAGGACTTTGATCCAGAAATGAGTGAAGATGATGTTCTTGCCAGACTAAAGAGACTTGCTCAATTTGGTGATGATGATGACAGTGAAATGATATAGTTTGTGATCAAATGATTGTGATGTTTTTTTGTCAAAGTCATATTTGTCCTTGTTGGTCAGAGAGACTATTTCATGATAATATGAAGATATTAGTATTGGATATGAAGATATATAGACTTGGTATGATGATGATATTATAATATCTCATATTTGCTTATCAGAGATAAGTTTATTTCAGTGTTAGATAGATGATACTAGTAATAATGTACATAGCTGTTATGTTAAAATTATCTCAGGATGATGATCTCAGGATGATAATCTCAGGATGATGATCTCAGTGCTACTGGAGGACTTGATGTTACATTTAAATTTTCGATGTTATTTCTGTAGAGTTGCCATATTAATGATCATAATGATCTCAGGATGATGATCTCAGTCTTACTGGAGTGTAGTATTAAAGTTACACAAGATATAATTAAAGATATAAAAAAAGTGACTTTTTAATCAATTTTATTTTTTGCTTCAACTAAAAAAAAATGCTGCGAATTACGGACGACCAGAAATTTGTACGGACTACCAAAAATTTGGATTTGGCAGGAGTTGGTCGTCCGTAATTTGCTGTACGGACGACCAAGGATTTTGACGAAGGTCCCACACTGAGAGTGTCTACAAAGGAACACACATTTAGTCACAGCTACCTGGAACTGAACATATAGTGTTTACCTTTAAAAAAAGACAAAAAAAAACATAAATGAGACAAAATATTACAAAACAAGACACAAATCGACAAAAAGAGACAAATGACACGAAATAAAAAAAATTTGACAAAAAGTTATGACAGTGACTAAAAAAATTTACAAACGACAAAAACGAGACAAAAAAGACAAAATATTACAAAAACGAGACACAAAACGACAAAAGGGAGACAAATGACACGAAATAAAACAAAAAATTTGACAAAAAGTTAAGAAGTGACTAAAAAATTTATAAACGACAAAAACGAGACAAAAAAACGACAAAATATTACAAAAATGAGGCATAAAATGACAAAAGAACACAGAACAATCTAGTATTTTACTTTATGATCAGAAATTTAAATTTATAGTTTTACTAATTTACAATCTGCAGTTAATGTCTTCTCTGGAATTTTTTACACTTTGAGGGCCGGATTGGACCCTCTGGAGGACCACTTTTGGCCCACGGCCTCATGTTGGACCCTGTGGAGGACCACTTTTGGCCCACGGGCCTCATGGTGGACCACTTTTGGACCACGGGCCTCATGTTGGACCCTCTGGAGGACCACTTTTGGCCCACGGGCCTCATGGTGGACCACTTTTGGCCCACGGGCCTCACGGTGGACCACTTTGGACCACGGCCTCATGTTGGACCCTCTGGAGGACCACTTTTGGCCCACGGGCCTCATGTTGGACCCTGTGGAGGACCACTTTTGGCCCACGGGCCTCATGGTGGACCCTGTGGAGGACCACTTTTGGCCCACGGGCCTCATGGTGGACCCTGTGGAGGACCACTTTTGTCACGGGCCTCATGGTGGACCACTTTTGGCCCACGGGCCTCACGGTGGACCACTTTTGGACCACGGGCCTCATGTTGGACCCTCTGGAGGACCACTTTTGGCCCACGGGCCTCATGTTGGACCCTGTGGAGGACCACTTTTGGCCCACGGGCCTCATGGTGGACCCTGTGGAGGACCACTTTTGGCCCACGGGCCTCACGGTGGACCCTCTGGAGGACCACTTTTGGCCCACGGGCCTCACGTTGGACCCTCTGGAGGACCACTTTTGGTCCACGGGCCTCATGGTGGACCCTCTGGAGGACCTGCTTTTGGCCCACGGGCCTCATGGTGGACCCTGTGGAGGACCACTTTTGGCCCACGGGCCTCACGGTGGACCCTCTGGAGGACCACTTTTGGCCCACGGGCCTCATGGTGGACCCTCTGGAGGACCTCTTTTGGCCCACGGGCCTCATGTTGGACCCTCTGGAGGACCGCTTTTGGCCCACGGGCCTCATGGTGGACCACTTTTGGCCCACGGGCCTCACGTTGGACTCTCTGGAGGACCACTTTTGGCCCACGGGCCTCACGTTGGACCCTCTGGAGGACCACTTTTGGCCCATGGGCCTCACGTTGGACCCTCTGGAGGACCACTTTTGGCCCACGGGCCTCACGTTGGACCACTTTTGGCCCACGGGCCTCACGGTGGACCCTCTGGAGGACCACTTTTGGACCACGGGCCTCACGGTGGACCCTCTGGAGGACCACTTTTGGACCACGGGCCTCACGTTGGACCCTCTGGAGGACCACTTTTGGCCCACGGGCCTCATGTTGGACCCTCTGGAGGACCACTTTTGGCCCACGGGCCTCATGTTGGACCCTGTGGAGGACCACTTTTGGCCCACGGGCCTCATGGTGGACCCTCTGGAGGACCACTTTTGGCCCACGGGCCTCATGGTGGACCCTCTGGTCTACAATCAGCCTACTTTATGCTACTTTTGCTGTTATTTCCACTTTGTTGACAGCCTCTGAGCCCTCCTCCATCTCTCTCTGTAATAAATGAATAACTGCTGGCTGAGCTGAAGGAAAAGAAAACAGAAAGTGGCTCCTGAAAAAATCTTCACCAGCAGCAGCACTGCAGCTCATGCAAACACAGACGAGCAAAAACGCTGCTTTTTTTAAAACTACACTCGGAAAATCCTCAAGAGGAAGAATAACACAAGCAGCCAAACCCACAGATTTTCAGCTAAACGAAGGGAATAATTCCACCCTCTTTGCCTGCCTCCTTATTTCAGACAAGACAAAAGCAAAACCTACCGTTAATTAACCGAAGTCTACACAGATCTCTGAGTACTATTAACCATCTTCAGCAGCTCAAACACAACCCATTAGGAGAGGCTGGGAAACAGATAAGCAGTTATAAAGTAAGCAGATGACGTAAAATGCTGCCTCGCTGCCACAAAATCCCCTGAAGGTACCATGAGAGAGCTTTCTCTTTCAATAAAGTCTATCAGTGGCTGTTAAACTTTGACAACCACTGATTACAATAAAACTAATCTGGTTAACCCTCATCCTGTGGGTCAAACTGAACCGATTTAGAGTCTGAAAATGTGGAAAAATATAGATGATGTCCACATTTTCTACATTTTTAGGGAAATCTTTGAACATTTTTTGGTGGAAAAAAAATGTTTAAATGTTTCTTCAGAACATTGACAAAAAAAATTGTGAATGTTCTTAAAGAAAATATCAGAAGTTTTACTGATATATATGGAATCACTTTAGACATTTGTTTTTGGAAGATTTTTACTTATACTTTTTAAATATTTATGAGAATTTTCTTTCCACATTTGGGCCATTTTTTAAAAATTAAACTTTTATGGGAACTTTTAAGGAATTGTTGGAATTTTCTTCCTGAACGTTTTGCACATTTCAGAAATTTTTGGGATTTTTTTTTTTTTGCTGAATTTTTGGATTTTTTTCAAACATGGAAACAATATTTTTGGTGCCTGTAAATGAGGACAACAGGAGGGTTAAGAAATCTTTGTAATAAATTCATAAAGCTGTACAGAGACTTTATGGACACCCTGTACTATGCTGACTGTATTCAGAAAAGTTTTAGTTTAGTGGAAGCAAAAATTAAGCTAAGATAAGCAAGAAAAGCTGTTTACTGGAGCTTATCAGCGCCCAGTGCAGCTACAGACCACCACAGCAGCAGCATCATCTGTAAAATATACCGACTCTGCAGCAGAAAACGAGTCAGAACCGACAAATTAGAGCAGGAGTGTCAAACCATATGTCCCATGGGCCAAAACCGGGCCCACCAGTAGGTCCAACCAGGCCCACGGTGTACACTGTAAAAATCCAGAGAAAACATTAACACTGACAAGCTGTTTTCACTTCAGAGAAGTAAAATATTAGACTGTTCTTTTGTTTTGTGTCTCATTTTTGTAACTTTTTGTCTATTTTTTGTCTCTTTGTTTTGTTTCGTGCCGTTTGTCTCATTTGTTGTCATTTTGTTTCTTGCTTTTTGTTTTCTCATTTCAATTTCCTTTTTGCCTTGTTTGTGTTTTTGTCATTTTGTGTTTTTACTTTATTCAATGTTTGTGTATCGTTTTTGTTGTTTTATCGCTTTTGTCATTTTTTTGGGCCATTTTGTAACTTTTTTTGTCATATTTTTTGTTTTGTTTCGTTGTCCTTGTTTCATTTTTTGTCATTTTGTTTCTCATTTTTCTAATATTTTGCCTCGGTTTATGTAGTTTTATGTCTTTTTTAAAGAAAAACACTATATAGTTCAGGTCCAGGTGACTAAATGTTGTGTTCCTTTGTAGACTCTCTGTGATCTGGAAGCTGGTAATGTGGGAAATGATAAACTGAGGATGAATGTGGATGAGAAGCTGAATTATTTTTTCTTAAGAAATTTCAGGTTGTTCATGATGTTTAGTAAAAAGATAATTCCTTTCAGTGGCGAATATTTTCAGAAATGCACTTTTTTTTCCGCACTGAAACAAAGGAAAATGTGGGAGTTGTCATTATTTAAAGGTTATTATGTTGTGGTTTTACTGGTCATCAAACTGGGCGAATGTGGACCTGAACTAAAAAATGAGTCTGGACACCTCTGAAGTCAGGAGCTCCACAACCAGCGTGGATGATGAACATTCTGCTCTGCTACGGTTGAGCACGTGATAATCCTGCCAGCCATGTGCAGCAGCGTGAGTCCACGGGACACTCAGCCGCCATCAAAAGCAGGCGCACACCCAACATCTGCTGACGGCTAAAACCCCAACATGAAGGAAGCACCACAGACCCACACTCAGTGAAGCAAGAAATGCAAACTCACTCACTGATGGAATAATTCAACTGCAAAAAAAACAAGAAGCTGAAAAAAAAACGAGACAAGTGGATCACCTGCACTCTACAGACACCGATATCTGACAGGATGAGACGGCTGGAATGAGGAGAGTGCCTGATAGCAATGGGTGGTTTCTGCCAGGGAAATGTTACCTCATGCAACAGATAAATTAAAGCTGTTTTTATAATACAGTCGCTGTCAAACTCCAGTATTTTCCACGACAGGATGGCTGTTTGTAGGGTAACTAGGAGGGGTGGAAGAATTCCTAAACCATAATGCAAGTTTTTAAATGCTGGTTTTGATTTAAGTTGGCTGGAAAAGTTCGATACAAGATCACGTTTGGTCAGGAAGTCATTAAGATTTGGATTAGATGGTAAAACTCTTGTTCATCTTCTTCTGGTTCGTGGTTTACATTCAAAAATCTTCACACATGCACCAAGCAGGCATGCACTAACTTTTCATAACTACTCCACCAAGGAATGCGGCAGACGCTTACGTGACGACTAGCATTGGTTTGTCCGTCTGTTATTCGCCTGTCAGCAACTTTAAATATTAAGACTTAAATATAAATATTATATTATATTAATTGGATATTCGGGGTCCAGCCCTGTTGTATTTACGACACTGAGGCTTGCAAATTACAGATTCCAGTGATGCTGTGTACATTTTAAAAAGCTGGTTGTGCGTGCAAAACATACACAATCTCATGCCTTAAAAAAAAAACACAAACAACCCTCATATCACAGCCTGAAGCACAAGTTTTAAAGCATTTAGGCTAATTCAAGAGCGTAGTGTTTTCTACTCGTCACTGCATCCGATTTAGACGTTTAACAAGCAGCATGTCCAGTCTGCCAGCGTCCTTTAACAGAACATCTGTCCATACTAGCATACGTTAGCCTGAGGGAGAATTAAACGTGTGAAAAAATAAAATAAGGCAATGATTTGACCACAAACACCATCTGTAGTTGAAAAAAAAAAAACCTGCTGCCACAAATACCTTCACAGAGCAACCAGAGGAAAAGCGCTGAAGAGGTCGCAGCAGCTGTTTAAAAGGGACTACATTCCCACGCAGCAGCCGGCTGTGTAAAAGAGGCTGCTCGTAATTCACCAACACAACGGCGAGAAAAACATCAACACTCAGGGCTAACGCTGACCTGGCCAAACCATGACATCATCCAGTCCCCAGATGAACCAGATTCTGGTCCAACTGGGAGAAGTGGGGGCTCAGAAAAGCCGTTTGCACAGTGGAGCCAAACATTTCCCCTCAAAAAAGACCTGCCACAGACGGACCGTTTTTAAAGACGGAAGCAGAGAAAAGTATGAAAAAGTTCCCAGCTGAAGCCTTCAGAATCAGCTCATTTTCTGCATATGTAACTTAAGTTTAGCTAATGAAGCTGTGCAAACTTTTACCTTCATACTATGATTATTCTCCAAAGTAAAGGCTCTTGAAGTACACAGGGGTGGGTTACAGTTCCACACATTTTAATTTTGCATGAATTTATTCAGCACTTCTGAGCCCCATGAAATATCCACAGCTGAAAAAGAAACTTGAGCTGTTAAAAACTGCTACCAAATTCATTTTGTCCACTGTCACAATATGCAGCCAAAATCTAATTTTTGCTAATTTTCCTGTAACCAAAATTACAGTAAACATAAAACTTGGTAAGGTTTCATTAAATGTACTAAAGTTATTGTCCAAAACAGTGAGATGCGCTGACTGATTTCTCGTGATATGACCATGAAGTGTTGCTAAAGTTACGTTTTGTTGCATTCTCCTCCAATATCACTGCACTTTCAACTTTTAACAGAATATTTAAAGCGACGTGCACACATCTGCTAGAAAGGTCGGAAATTATGACTTAGATTTAGAGTAGAGACAAAACTGACAAAATAACCAGCATGCTAATGACAGCTAGGGTAGATATCTGCAGATGCAATACGAGTCTTGATTTTAGTGGGAATTGGTATTTTTGCAATTATTTTCCACTGAGGAAAACATATATTAGACCAATGATGTTATTTTAGCTGGATTCTGTACCAAACTGGCAAGTTCTCTCTCTGTAGCATCACAATGCCTCATTTATAAACCATATACACACTAATCTACACACTGATTGATTTCTCATGATGTGAAACTTTAAATGAACAGCAAAACATGAGAAACTACATGAAACGAACGAACAATCTAGTATTTTGCTTTCTGATCTAAACAATTAGTCATGGTCTAGAAATGATTTTAAATTTATAGTTTTACTGATTTACAATCTGCAGTTAATGTCTTCTCTGAAATTTTTACACTTTGAGGACCAGATTGGACCCTCTGGAGGACCACTTTTGGACCACGGGCCTCATGTTGGACACCCCTGCTCAAGAGCAAATGATCTGATCTATAGGAAAAACGATGGAGAAAATGGTGTATTTATCAGCTGAAATAGATAAACATTAATGACTTGTGTGTATGTTTATTATTATTTTAATTCTCTTTTTGTCATTATTCTTGTTGATGTTGTGAATATAGTTGCTGTGTTCCTTGTTCTGTCAATGTTCCTTTAAAAAATGTTATAATAAAAAGTTTCAAACAAAAAAAACAAACAGATGAACAGGAAGGACAAATACCCAGAATGTGTACCCAGAAGTATTTACAGCCATCCTCTCACTAATCAGGCCAAAAGGGGACATGAAACGTGGATGAGAACAGTTTATATGTGGACAGACCCACTAAGAAAGCCTGAAGCATGGAGCAGCGAAGCATGGAGCAGCGATTGCATGGAGCAGCGACGCATGGAGCAGCGACGCATGGAGCAGCTAACGGGCTGAGATGGGCGAGTCGTGGAGTTGACTGTTCTGCACCGGCGGACCTGCCAGGGACAATTAGCACCACGTGACCCAGTCAGACTCAGAGTGAACGGTCACCCCTCGGTCTGGACTTTCCTATTGCTGAGGCTCATAAAGCGCCGGCTGACGGCATCACCTGCCCGGCCGAGGAATGGCAGGAATCTGACGCTCAAGAACAACGTATTTAACACGGCGATAGATTATGTAATTTAATACTACTGAAAGAAATCCAGCAAACTGTCCAACATGATTTACACCCAGTGACATCTGACTTCACTGCTGTAAATATGAAAAAACATTACAAGCATCTGAATTTACCATCACATTGTCGACACCTGATCACACCGCTATCAGAAACAGAAACATGCCAGCTGGAGCATAAACTGTTCTGAGCAATGGTTCCACAGAAAAACATTTTTTAGATCCACAAAGAATCTTAAAAGCAGGAGATTATTAAACACAAACACTGCTTCAAACATAAAGTAGGTTCTTGAGATCATCCATTATTATTATTGATTTGCTTTTTACCTTAATCGATTACACAGAAGTGAAATAATAAATGTAAAATCTGACAAATACAGTATCGGTCGACTTGTGGAGCTAAAATCAAAATTACAACCACTGATTTTAAGAACTTCTACATGTGAACTGTAAGTTTAGGAATCTGTAGCATTTCTTCCATTATACACATTTAATATTTTGTGTTACAAATTAATCTATAAACCAATCAATAATGATCGCAATAATTAGTCACAGCTTTCATTTAATGCCAACGCTGCCACTAAATAACTAATATAAAAAGAACATGAACCACATAAATTGGGTACACTCAGGTTAGATGTACTCCTTAAGAATGTGTCTGTTATTTTAAAATACAGTACATTATGGATTTAAGACGTATGCTTAAGTGAACAAATTTAGAAGAAATCAATACAAACATTGATATTTATGCATAAGATTAACTTTATTTTCAAATTTTGATGTTGTCCTGACTTTAACTGCAGCATATCTGTTAGACATCACATACGGAAACAGTATTTTGACTGTTAAAAATCAAAGAAATTTGATTACTGCCAATTAATTCTGAATTCATTAACCTGATATTTAAAACCTTGACACAAAAGTAATGCCAAATCAGCAATCACAAAGGATGTTTAGCCTGTAGTAGCAAAGAAAACACCAGAGAAGCTGATATTTTTATATATATTACATAGAAGTACTTATTTATTGTGATTCTTCTGTATTAAAGCTTGAATGTGTAGTTTGACAAGTATGTTTACATAAAATTCATATAGAAACACTGAGATTGATTATGTACTGATAAAATATGACATTAACATATCTTAAAAGCACTTCTTGTGATTTTAGCAGATCAAGAAAATGATGAAAATGCTGTTTAAAGACTTGAAATATCATCCAAGAAAAGCCCAGAAATAAAAACTGACTGGATCTAGCTGTCATGGGGGGAATTATTAGAGAGAAGGTGCTTCTTATCATCCTTGGAAAATATATCCTCTAAATAAAAAGGGTTATTTAAAAACCACGGAGTCTTTAAAAGAAGCATTTGTGAGCCATTATTTACCAGAGAATGGCACATTTTCTTGGCTGAGCTCGAGTAAATAACACAAGTCATCTCGGATGCTAACGTTAGCTAAGTTAGCCGTCACCTGTTGAGCTTCATGCAAACTCCACAACCAGCAGCACAAAAAAAACAACACAAAACAGAGTCACACAGTCAAACTTACGTAAAAGCTGTGAAACATCCACACACACAGCGGCAAAGTGCGAACCGTGACCTCCGTTTACATAAACTATCACTTTAAGCTAATTAACGCTAACAGCTTACCCAGCTAACCTTGTTTTTCAAATAGAAGCGGCTGCTAGCACGCTAGCACTGCGCGGCTAACGTCTAGCGGGCACTACGCTGAGGCTAAATGGGGACTAATTAGTTTGCTTTGAAATCAAATGTCAGAGAAAGTCAGAGGGTGCTTCTTTAAACACACTAACTCCACACAACGAGAAGAGGACATACGTGAGGAGAAGTTTAAGGCAGCTATGATTAGCTATTAGCTGGCTAACTAGCAGCAGCAGCAGGGATGTCTGAAAAGTCCATTGAGGGGAAACAACGGGAGTTATCCACCTGATCCCGCTCCACACCATCGGTGCTTCTTACCGTCACAGGGGTAGGATCGACCAGCCAGGAGGAGGTTTAATCTGCGGGTTTGTGTTTTTTTTTTTTAGCTAAATGGAGCAGCAACAAGTCTCTACATTCTCGGTTGTGTCCAGTTTTGGTGTCCTGCTCCGCGCTGGGAACAATCTCTGGCACACAAACGCCGCATTCCTCAGGCTGAATCCCCACAGAGCGGAGCCCAATTAAAGGGACACTCACTTGTTTTCTGCATGCGTGGACCAACAGCACAACATGCACTATCCATCACTGCCAGCTAGGGATGCTGGTGGAGCACATCACACTCACACAGCTCATATTATTCTCTCCTGTGGATGTGTGGCTGCCCTCCTGAAACACTCCAGAACAGCTTCTGTTTAATAAACAAATTATTAAAACAGTCATATATTACATCCCCCCCTGAAGCAAGTCTGCAGGATTTATAAATATTCTGGCCAGATTATGGTCTCAGGCTGCCACTGGACAGAAGGAGAAGGGAAACATGTGAAGTTAAATCAAATAGTGAAGCAGCGGCACAGAAGTGACCTAAAGCTGGTCCGGTTCAGGGGAAAAGAACTGGCTCTAAGAGTGAGAGCAGTTCTTCTTCTTTGTTCTCGGTGGGAATTTTTTTTAGTGATGTGAAATCCTCCAACAGACCACGTGGTTTATGAGAAAACAGTCTCTGATTTACAGTAATAGCTACAGATGTGTGGCAAAATGAAGCATCGATTTAGAAATTCTGACTGTAACTACGGGCTGCACAGTGCAGTAGTGGTTAGCACTTTCACCTTGCAGTAAGAATATCCCCGGTTCAAATCCCGGCCTGGGATCTTTCTGCATGGAGTTTACATGTTCTCCCTGTGCATGCGTGGGTTTTCTCCGGGTACTCCGGCTTCCTCCCACAGTCCAAAAACATGCTGAGGTTAATTGGTTACTCTAAATTGTCCGTAGGTGTGAATGTGAGTGTGATTGTGTGTCTGTATATGTAGCCCTGTGACAGACTGGTGACCTGTCCAGGGTGTCCCCTGCCTTCACCAGAGTCAGCTGGGATAGACTCCAGCACCCCCCATGACCCTAGTGAGGATAAAGCGGTGTATAGAGGATGGATGGATGGATGGCTATAACTACACTAGAACGGCATTTTAATTCTAATAAATCAATTGGATGTTTTTCATTAAAATAAGAAGCTTGCTGTAGAAAATAAATTAAATGAGAAATCTAACTACGTATATTTGCAATACTCGAGTACTTTACTTGCGTATTTCACATTACTTTTTATGCTCAGATGCAGTTTTTAGTTATTTTGCAGATTAAACCTCATACATATTTTAAATAATACGATGCACTGTTAAATTTTGATATGCAATAGTAAAATTATTTGTGCCTTTTTATCTTAAATGATGTCATATGTGCAATTATACACATATTTACAAAACATATTAGTAAATCTATCATAAATTTAGCACCCAAAATGTTGTATTTTTGCATGATTTGCACTTATGGTGTTTTTAGTGAATTTAGCTGCTTTTATTTAAGCAGCATTATAAAAGAATGACTTCTACTTACAATAACGTGTTTTTATGCTGTATAAATGCTTTTTTTTACTCAATTAAAATGTCTCTGTAGAAGTAAAAGAAAGTCAAGAACTGTGAGAAACTCCTTAGAAAGTATTTTTAAAATGACATTTTGTTGGGTTTGTGGTTCCATTTTGTTTCTTGCTTTTTGTCTTTTTTTATCTTGTTTTGTCATTTTGTGTGTCATTTTCTAAATATTGCCTTGTTTTTTTGTTGTCTTTGTTTTTTGTCTGACTTTTGGCACTTTGATCATAAAGTAAATTTATGTCCAGACACCGGTGACTGAATGTTTTGTTCCTTTGTAGATCCACTGTGATCTGTAAATGATAAACTGAGAAATAATATTAGTGAAATTGAATTTATTTCTCTGAAGAAATTTCAGGTTGTTCATAATGTCTTGTAAAAAAGATAATTCCTTAAATGCGAACATTTTCTGAATGTATTTTTTTGCACTAAAACAAAGGAGCTGTGGTTATTTATTTTATAGGTTATTCTGCTGTGATTTCACTGCATTGGAGATCAAATGTGGAACCTGAACTACGATGAATTTGATTCTCCTGATCTAAAAGCCCAAACAGAATCCTGGAGGATATTTTGTGGAGTGACATTGAACACCTGCATTTACACTTTGTTTTAATTACGTTATTGTTTTTAGACTTTTTTGGGCCATTAAATTATGGAGCTTCTTAAAAAAACAGAAAAGATATTAATGCAAGTTTTAGAGGCCAGTTTTGTAAATTTGGGCAAATGTTGTCCGATTTTCTGCTCACACAATGTATTCATTATAAGTATTTATATGTCATGTTTGGGGTAATATAGATGTGGAATCACTTTAGATATTTTTAGGATTTTTTTTTTTTTGGAAGATTTTTACTCATTTTTTTGAAAATATTTACAAAAATTTTCTTGTCAAATTTTTTAAATAAACATTTAAGGGAAACTTTTAAATAATTATTGGAATTTTCTTCCTGAAGGTTTTGCAAATTTTCAGAAATTTGTGGATTTTTTTCTGAATTTTTGAATTTTTCTCAGACAGGGAAATAATATTTTTTGGTGCGTGTAAATTAAAACAACAGGAGGGTTAATGCAGTCTGACTTCTTTTTTTAAACTTTTTATGCTTCCTTAGGCAAAAAGAGTAGAAGCGAGGTGTCCTGTATAAATCTATGAAGCTCCACTTCCCCACAGTAAAAGTTCATCAATATTAGAGGCTACAGGAACAAATCTAAAGTGTGCCAAAGCTTCACATGAACACCTGTAAGAGGACGCCACTAATCCATCAGATACCGCTTCAAAACAAGACCAAGAGCGATGACGCAGTGGGGAAAACAGTGCAGCGGTGTGTTCTGGCATGAAATACTTCACACGTTTAAAGAGGAAGTGAAAGCGAACACTTTTCAGCATAAAGGTGCAAAAGAGAAGCTGCAGTGAAGAACATTAACGGCTGTGGAAACGTGTCGGATGTCGTCTTTCAATGCTGTAATCTGATGCACAATAAAGATGTCTGCGAGTATATTAAAATAAGAAAATCTGTGCAAGAGTGTCTAGCTCTGTTTGAGTACTTGTGTTTATTAATTGCATTACTTTTTACCTTATTGAATAACAAATGAAACATAAAAAATGCCAGATTAGTGTACTATTGGCCAAACGCCACAGAAACATAGAACTCTAAAACCTTGAATTAACTCGTGGTTTAAAGTTAAAAATAAAGAAACACTGAATGCATTTGCCAGCTCGAGAAACGCAGATTTTAAACTGTACTTCATGAGCTGTAAATATAAGAATTAGCAGCACTTCTTTCATTCTAACGCATTTAACATTTTGTGTGAGGAATCTGCAAATGAATCGATAATAAAGATTCAGTTCAGCTTTAAGGTAATGCTAATTCTTCTACCAAATAACTCTAGTATGAATGAAAAACCTTCTTACGCCACATTAAAACTCCTGTTGTCTTCATTTACGGGCACCAAAAAAATATTGTTTGCTTATCTGAAAAAAATCCAAAAATTCAGCAAAGAAAATCCCCAAATTTCTGAAAATTTGCAAAACCTTCAGGAAGAAAATCCAATAATTCCTTAAAAGTTTCCCTCAAAAATTTTATTTTAAAAAAATCCCCCAAATTTGGCAAGAAAATTCTTGCAAATATTTTCAAAAAATGAAAATAAATTTTTAAAAAATCCTAAAAATATCTAAAGTGATTCCATATATATCAGTAAAACTTCAGATATTTTCTTTAAGAACATTCACATGAAAATCAACCAAAATCCAGCGAATTTCACTGGATTTTGGTTGATTTTTTGTGAATGTTCTTAAAGAAACAATTTTTTAACATTTCTTTTTCTTTTTCCACTAAAAAAAATGTTAAAAATATGGACTTTAGAAGTTTCACTGTGAAAATATTTTTTTTCTAAAACGGGTTAATTTGACCCACAGGACGACACGAGGGTTAACCACATGCATAAGAAAGACGATGGAAAGTGCAGTGACGTAAAAGACCTCCACGTAAGCATAAACACAGCTTCTGGCTGTGTGCATGGGTGTGTTTGTAAGTAGGTGATGAACACGCATGCAGCAGCTCGGGTATAAATAGAAGCGAGGTTGTGTTTTTGAACGCAGCACCTGTGCACGTGTGTGTGTGTGTTTGCGCTGTGGAGGCTGAGCGTGGGCGGGCATACACCTGCGACCGTCGTGTTACTCACTCGTGCACTGCAGGCCATGCTTTTTCTGCAGGGTCTTGCTGCACAGTGAGCAGGTGGCACAGCTGGAGAAGGAGCCGGGCACCAAGTGATGCCCGCTGCTGCTGCTGATCGACACTTTCTCTTTGGCCTCCCTCTCCTTCGCCTTCTCTCGGTTCTTACCCTGCAGAGGAACAAGAACAGCAAACACAGGAGGCGTTTTTTTTAAAATATGCAAATCTGTGCCTGTGCCAGTGTTCCCCTTTCTCTCATTATGACATCGCAGAACCGTGTCACTGCTGTACAGATGTTAAACAATGCAAGTGGATTCGGGGGTTTTGTGTGTGCGTAAAACCGCCAAAGTGTTTACACCTGCAGATTGTGTTTTGTGTGTAGCTGCAGGAGAAGCATGCAGCACTCATTAGAACACATATACTGACCCAGTGCACCGTGCATCTGTGGGTTTTTGAGGATTACCTTGTCTTTGTTGAAGGATCCAGTCACCCTGTTCCTCAGAGAGCTCAGAGTTCTCTTCACCTTCGTGCCTTTCTCCACCTTCTCTGTTCGATCTTCCTCTTCCTCATTCCTGACAGAAGACGAAAAAAACAAAATGCAATTAAAAAAACAAACAAGATTTTGATCAACATTACAAAATAAACAACTGTAAATGCTGGGGCTGAGACTTTATACTGTTATTTATGTTGTCATTCTACAAATCAGGGATCAAAACCCTTCAAATATGATATAAAATAAAACTGTATTAACCCTCATGTCGTCCTGTGGGTCAAACTGACCCGTTTCAAAGTTTGAAAATGTGGGAAAAAATATAGATTTTCACAGTGAAACCTCTGATGTCCACATTTTCAACATTTTTGGGAAATTTCTGAACATTTTTTGGTGGAAAAAAAAGAAATGTTAGAAATGTTTCTTAAGCACAGTCACAAAAAAAATCAAAATATTAGAAGGTTTACTGATATATATGTGATCAATTTAGATATTTTTAGGAAAAAAAGAAATGCTAAAAAAAATGTTTCTTTAAGAACATTCACACAAAAAATCAACCAAAATCCAGTGAAATTCGCTGGATTTTGGTTGATTTTTTGTGAATGTTCTTAAAGAAAATATTCAAAGTTTTACTGATATATATATATGGAATCACTTTGGAAATTTTAAGGATTTTTTTTGAAGATTTTTACTCATTTTTTGAAAATATTTACAAGAATTTTCTTGCCAAATTTGGGGGATTTTTTTTTTTAAATAAAACTTTTAAGGGAAACTTTGAAGGAATTATTGGAATTTTCTCCCTGAAGGTTTTGCAAATTCTCTGAAATTTGGGGATTTTTTTGTTGAACTTTTGTATTTTTTCAGACAAGGAAATGATATTTTTTGACGCCTGTAAACGAGGACAACAGGAGGGTTCGTTCAGTGTGGGGCGATGTGCAAACCTATTCAACTCAGTTCAATATTCCAATTAATTTTATGTCTACAGCTATAAATTACAATATATGTCATCTCAGAGAACCTTATGGTCAGATGCCACAGTATTACAACAGAAAAGCACTTTCTAACATCTGTGCACATGAATGTATGATGTTATACAGAACTAATTTGTTGAATATTTAAAGACGCTTAGATTTTTCCCATAAAAGCAAACCCCATGATTGCAGAGCAAAGATCAGCTGTCATGTTTCTCTTCTTTCGCTTCTTTTGAACAGACACACAGAAGACACAGAATGTGAACATTTTGCAGCTTTAGCAATAAGGGAACAGCGATGAGTGCAGTACTTACTCATTGGAGAGGAACTCGTACCAAGTGACACTTCCTGAATCTTTGCTGCCTGATCTGTTGTTTCTCTGCTTCGCTCTGTGAAGGACAACGAGGCGAGTTCACGGTTGATCATAAGAGACGTGTTCCAGAAACATTACCGGGTGACTTTATTCAGCGGTGAACTTGTGATTTTGTGACATTTAAAACACTCTCAGTGCTCCACAGATGCTTTCCAGACACTGAACATGCAAACACACACATGCCAGAAACATGCCGGTGACACTCTGCTGCTGCTCTGAGGCCTGCCTCTCCTGTTTACTCACCCGTGGTACAGCTTTAGCTCCTGCAGAACTTTCTGTACCATCAGCCTAAGACAAACAAGACACTGAGACTGAGACAGAGGACGACGGACAGACTTCTGGGAGCTGAGTGTCAGACTGTGATTTAAGGAAGAATCCTCCCTTCGTCTCCACACAATCCCACGCATGTGCTACAACCACACACACTAACACACACCGAGGGGCCATCTAAGGAGCTGCAGAGAGCCGTGGGAGGACGGGGCTGCAGACGGATGACATGGTGCAGAAATGTCAGCGGAGAACGGGGAAAGCCCCTCTGTTCTGTGGGAGTCAGGTAGCTGCAGCAGACTATTTACAACCTCAGAACAGTATGTACACCACTGTACCGGAGCGCCGACGAGCTGGAAGTGTAATTTATGAGACACGCTGCCTCCTTTAAATCAAACCGCAGCGGCGTCCTTCTTGTCTTGCAGCACTGAAGCTGCATCTTCAGGAGATGAAACACAAACTCCACGACATCTTTCACATCGACGCTGTTTACTTACATGTGGCTCTGGCCTTCTGTGGAGTGGAGGTTTTCTTCGGGGTCGAACTCGTCGGCTGCAGGAGAGGAACACGTCAAACAGCTGCCTGTAAAACACGTGAACATGCGTGTGCTCTGCGTGTGGAAGCGTGGAGCCTCACCTCCGGCTGCCCTCGCGGCCTGTTTGGACGTCTGAACAACTCGAGAGATGTGTGCGGCTCGGGAATAGTCATCTGTGGCGAGGATCTCTGAGCGGGAGTACAGATGCTTTCCAGGAATGGCGCCGGCCTGAGAGCATGAAAGAATAAACACACATGTACGACACGTGCACGTCTGAGCAGTTTCACCATCAACGCTCTGAGGATAAGCTCACTGTTTGGAGGCAGATTTTACTCACAGTGGGCTGCATTAGTTGGTGATTTGGTTTTAGAAAATCAACCAAATTTTAAAAAACTCCCACCAGACCTCCTCAGAATCAGCAGATTTCTCATCTACAATCCCTTTTGTAAATTTAACGAGGCCACGCAAGGTTTTATCTTCATACTATCGATGTTTTTAGCGCTACAGGCCCTTAAAGTACATAAAGGTTGGTCAAAATTAGATGGAGTTTTGCTAAACCACCTTTTGTGCACATCATTCTCAATCAAGCTAGCAAACATGATGTCTGTTTACCTTTTTACCGAGTCTGAATCAGGTCTGAATAAGTCCGTTTTAGGGTTTAAAATTCCCGCCAGACCTCAGATTTCTCATCTATAATCACTTTAGTATATTTAATGAGGACATGCAAGGTTTTATCTTCATATTATGAGTGTTTTTAGCATCAGAGGCCCTTGAAGTACATAAAGGTTGGTCATAAATTGTTGGAGCATACGCTGAATAATGACACTGATAGGATGTGAAGCAGTCGGTGTACAGCTGGTATAAATGTGTAAGTGTGCTGTCTCCTCAAAATAACTCAGCACACAGCCATTAATGTGTGAACATGGCAACAGAAGTGAGTACACCCCTAAGTTAAAACATCTAAATTGGGCCCAAAGTATCAACATCTTGTGTGTCCACCATTATTCTCCAGCTCTGCCTGAACCCTCTTGGTGGTGGACTTCATCAGAGTTCCACTACAAACCTCTTCTAGTCCTCCATGAGGACATGACGGAGCTGCTGGATGTCAGAGACCTCCACCTTCTGTTTGAGGATGCCCCACAGATGCTCAGTATGTCAGAAATGTGAGGGGTGTACTTACTTTGGGGAGATATCGTATGTCTTCAGGGACAAGTCAGTGTCTTCCCACACATGGAAAGCTAAAAGTATTAACCCTCGTGTCGTCCTGCAGATCAAACTGACCCGTTTTAAAGTTTGAAAATGTGGGGAAAAAAATCGTTTTCACAGTGAAACTTCTGATGTCCACATTTTCTACATTTTTGGGAAATCTGTGAACGTTTTTTGGTGGAAAAAAAAGGAATGTTAAAATTGTTGCTTAAGAACATTCACATAAAAATCAAACAAAGTCAAACAAAATCCAGAGAATTTCCCTGGATTTTGGTTGTTTTTTATGTGAATGTTCTTAAAGAAAATATTAGAAGTTTTACTGATTTATATGTAGTCACTTTAGATATTTTTAGGATTTTTTTGGAAGATTTTTACTCATTTTTTGAAAATATTTATATGAATTATCTTGCCACATTTGTTTTTTTTTTTAAATAAAACTTTTAAGGAATTATCGGAATTTTCTTCCTGAAGGTTTTTGCAAATTTTCATAAATTTGTGGATTTTTTTGTTGAATTTTTGGATTTTTTTCAGACAAGGAAACAATAATTTTTGGTGCCCGTAAATGAGGACAACAGGAGGGTTAAATGATTGACTGGTGCATTGTAGTTTTTTCTGTTATTTTAGGGCATTTAAATACACTCTCAGTGCCTCTGAATATCAAACATGTTACCGTCAAACTGGAAGCGTCCGACTCGTCTCCAGGTCGATTCTGTCGCTCGTCCTCGTCGTCTCTTTCTCCATCGCTGTCCATGGCCATGGGATCCAGACTGAGTCTAACAGAACAGCAACACAACGACATGTGTTCGTTAACCAGACAGAACTCTGAGACGTGTCTGTGTTCTCATGTTCTCTTCTGGTTTTGTTTCTCACTAAGTATTTTGGTGCACAGTTTGTTTTCAAACCTCAAAGCAGCTTCAGCGGCGTTATTTAAAAGCAGTAAACCACGAGAGGAGCTCAGCTCAGTCAGCTGGAGGTCTGGAGCTAAAGCAGAGTCTGTTTTTAAATTCTCAATTAACGCTGAGCCTGTTTCTTGGTTGGTCCTATTTTCAGGTTGTCTTCTTTTGTCGTTGTTGATTTAAAATGGAAAATAAAACAACAACAAAAATAGATCATGACTTGATCTCTGGTGATGTCATTGTTTGTTGAAAATGGAAAAACTTAAAAACTTAAAATTGGTCATTTCTGTTTTTGGCTCATTTTCTTGTTTTTTCATTGTTGGCTTTGATTTTTCTAAATATTCTTTTTTTATATATTTTTGGAAACTGAAATAAAAATCGGGTCTGTTTTCTATTTTTTCTTTCATTTTTTTGTGCTTCTGTTTTTTAAAATTTGGCTTATTTTTTAATTTATTTTCTATTTTATTCAGTGCTACAAAATTAGCTTTAGCCAGAAAGTAAAAAATGATCATATTTTCTGTTTTTTACTTGTTAAAATAGAAGAAACATTTTTCTTGTTTTTTCATTGTCGTTTTAAAACAGAAAAATTAAAATTGGTCCTATTTTCTATTTTGTTGTTGATTTAAATAGAAAAATAAAAAGCGGGCCTGTTTTTTGTTCTTTTTATTTATTTATAAGATTGTTGCTGTTATTGAACACAGGAAACATGGAATAACGGGTATTTAGAATCTTTTTCCAGTGGATTAATCAATAATTTTCTATTTTTTTGGTGCATATTTTTTCAGTTTCTTCTTTTTGGTTTAAAAAAACAGACTAACAGATTATATTTCAGTACCCAGACTGTACCAACTTCCATGTTTTTGTCTTAATCGGTGACGCTGAAGCAAAAAATGCTTCTTCTCTTGTTGAAACCTCCAGGAGAGGAACAGTTTAATGCTGTTCATCCTGTACTGTTTCCATCTCTTCATCCTTCACCTCCCTCTGTCTCACCTCCTCCCCAGGTTGATGGGGGACACCGGGACGCCCCAGCTGTGCCTCCTGGACGTGGACATGGATCTGACCAGGATGGGGAAGCTGTCCAGGTCCGGTTCTCCGTCGATATCCATGGAGAGCTGCTCGTTTACTCCCTTCAGTCCCGTTACTGGTTTTTCTGTTTCCATTGATCCCAGCAGTCCATTCAGATCTATCGTTAAACTCAGGCGGGTGGTCGGGACGTCAGAGTCTCCTCCGTCTACGATGCAACCAGGAAACAACTCTGGACCGAGCTGTCTGACCACGAAGCTGTGATGGGGTTCCTCTGCAGGCAGCGTACAGGGAGGACGTGGTGGCGGCTGGATGAAGGAGGGACACCCCTGAGGACCCACAGTCAGCTGGGGTCTGCTCTCTGGGACCGTGGAGGCTCCTGTGGGTGGAAGGAGGTCTCTGAAGAACTCTGAGTCTCTGAGGGAAGAGCTGAAGCCCTGAAGGTCCTCGATGCTGCTGTTCACCTCCACACAGGGACAGTCGTAGTCGCTCACCACCGAACAGGTGTCCTGCAGGTAGAAAAGACAGAGGACAGACATTAGAAACAGCAACAAGACAAATAAAGCAGCCATGCTAGCTGTTCCAGGGGGATGAACCTTCAGCACTGTGTTGCTCTGAGTTCTGTCCATCCATCACCCATACACCACTTAATTAGGCTCATTAGGGTCGTAGGGGGCTGAAGTCTAGACTGAGGGTGAAGGCAGGGCACACCTGGACAGGTAACAGTCTGTCACAGGTTCACCTGGACAGGTAACAGTCTGTCACAGGGCTACACAGAAAGACACACAATCACACTCACATTCACACCTACAGACAGTTTAGAATCACCAGTTAACCTCAGCATGTTTGTGGACTGTGGGAGGAAGCTGGAGAACCTGGAGAAAAGCCACACATGTACAGGAGAACATGGAAACTCCATGCAGAAAGATCCCAGGAAGGCTGGGACACGAACCGGGGATCTTCTAGCTGCAAGGCGACAGTGCTAACCACTGTCCAGTGTGCCGCCGTTGTTTTGAGCTACAATTCTACAATTTCATTTAGCTTTTATCCAAAGCGACAGACATCTGAGGATAGATACAGCAGCAGGGATCTAGTCAGGAGAAAACAACCTCGATAAGAGCCATAAAACAGCTACATGCTCACATTGACATGCTAACCATGGCGATAGATAGATAAAGATATTTCTGCACCAATTAGTACATCGACAATCACCAGAATGCAAGAAATGAAGATTTAGACACTCAGGACTTAAAGTTTCCCTCCAATATTTAATAAACCGACACTTATATGGCAATAAAACAGTAAAAAAAATCACTCCCACTGTCTTGTATTTGTTTTGTTTGTGTTCATTTTTTAATTAAAAATGTAAAAATTTGACCACATCATAATAATAGTTTTTTCAATAATAGTTTTGTTCGTATAGCGCCAATTACAGGTCAAATTGTTTCAAGATCCTTTACAAAGCCCATATGTCTGAACATATGCAGCACTTAAAACCCAAAATAATGTGTATTATTTACAAAATGAATCCCATTTTACAGAGAAAAGATTGCCACTGGAACTACTGTGCTTTTTGGTAGATAAAGACATTTCTGCACAAATTGGTGCTTAAATAGTCACCAGAATGCAAGAAGTTAAATTTTAGACACTCAAAGACGGACAGTATCCCCTCCAATGTTCAGATTTTGAATTCATAGTGCCTGAAATCTGAATTTTGTGTTTTTCGTTGGACAAGCAAAGACATTTCTGCACAAATTGGTGGATAAAAAATCAACGGAATGCGAGAAACGAAGATTTAGACACTCAGAGACTAAAAGTGTCCCCTCCAGTTTTCATTCAACTCTACACTTCTGTGTCAATCTATTCCACAGCTGACAAATATCACCGTTATGCTGTAAAGGAGAAGTCAAGGCATTGCCAAAGTCACAGAGTTTATCTGCTGTGGACCATGAACGTCTGAACGATCCGCTCAGTGGTTGTTCAGATATTTCATCTGGACTGAAGCTCAGGTAGATCTTTACCTGGTCATCATTGGTGCTGCCAAAGAAGACGTCCTCGGTGATGGAGGCCGGAGACAAAGACGAGGACGATCCCTTCCCGCTGGGAGGCAGGGACCGGACACCGAGCTGGGAGCTGGGAGCCTCACCGGGCCGGCTACATGGCTTACACTCTGATGCTGCAAAACAACAAGTGTTCCTGTGAATTCCAAAGCAAAGAAGCACAAAGACAGTGCAGATTTCAACACCTGTGTGATCACTGTGGCTTCAGGCCCTCCAGCTCAGAGCTCCTTTACATTTCCACTGCATAAACAGATTCCTGGATTCACATGATGCCACAAACCACCGTCACCACGGGCAACTGCTCAGTGAGCCAGCGTTAGTCTGCAGATTAAAGCCTGACTGCAGCTCTGTGGTAGACATCTGACACAGCAGAGGGACGTCTGAAGGAGGTTAACGTGAGCGAAACCCTCCTGTTGTCCTCATTTATGTCCACCAAAACATACGGTTTCCTGTCTGAAGAAAAATACTAAAATTCTGCAAAAAAAATCCACAAATGTATGAAAATTTGCAAAAATTTCCAGAAGAAAATTCTAATAATTCCTTAAAAGTTTCCCTAAAAAAATTATATTTTAAAAAAAATTGGCAAGAAAATTCTTGTAAATATTTTCAAAAAATGAGTAAAAAATTTCAAATAATAAAATATCTAAAGTGATTCCATATATATCAGTAAAACTTCTAACATTTTCTTTAAGAATATTCAGAAAAAAAATATCAACCAAAATCCAGTGAAATTCGCTGGAATTTGGTTGATTTTTATGTGAATGTTCTTAAAGAAACATTTTTAACGTTTCCTTTTTTCCACCAAAAAAATGTTCAAAAATTTCCCAAAAATGTTGAAAATGTGGACATCAGAAGTTTCACTGTGAAAATATTTTTTTTCCCCACATTTTCAAACTTTAAATGAGTAAATTTGACCTGCAGCACGACATGAGAGTTAAAAAGTGTAATTTTAAGATGATTTTAACGTCATTATCTCAGTGTCTGCTGGTGTCTGAGTGTTTTTTTTGGCCTCATCTGAGGAGGGCAGCGCCGCCACAAAGACAGCTTACATAACATCCTCATTTCATAAGAAAGGCCTCCGGTGAACTGCAGGCCGACTCCTCCAACGCTCCGCTCCTCATGAAGGTTCATGTTCTGATCCGACCTGACGACAGTAAACAGGCTCTCTGCAAAGAGCTTAAGCTGATTCTGGACTTCTGCAGAGAAGGAATGTTGGAAGAAATGCTGGAACTGCTGTAAAAGTGTTGCAGTATTGCTAATTAAAGATGCTTTAGTTTCTTTTGGCTGCAAAATAACCAGCTGTAAGATGAAATATATCGAGTCATAGGAGATCCAGAGAATCAGTTTCTGGGATTTCATGGTTTGTCATCACTTTAGTTCAAATTTAATCAGATTAATCTACATAATGAACAAAAGTGACCTCTCTGCAGTCACTGTCAGTACAATAACTGCTTTATTAATTGCTTTTATTTTAGTTTTATTATATGTTTCATCATTACTTTAGTCTAAACTTAATCAGGCTAATCTCTATAATGTAGGTATTTTGAACGAAAACTTGTCACTGTCATTGTAATCATCACATTTTAATTTAATTCAATTTAATTTGTTTTAATTTAATTAAATTAATTTAATTTATTAATTTTTAATTTAATGATTTTATTTTATTTTCTAAAATAAAATCAGACATAAGAAAGCTCCACAGACTCAACCAGAAGAAGCTGAAACATGAAAGTAATATTTTTGTTTGAAGAGACCAATTTTTCTTTAAATTAAAAAAAAAACAAAAACCCTAAGGTCAGATAAGCGATTCAGAACGATTTTAGATGTGTTTTTTTTGTTTGTTTTCTTTGTCAAACCCCCAACCCCCTTTTATTTTAATTTATTTTTTACCATAAACTTAGTCAGGCTGATCTCTGTAATTTAGCTGTTTTGGACAAAAGTTTGATCTCTCCACTCCTGCAAATATAATACGTGAAAAATTGTAATAAAACACTAAAATCCACTGTCCTAAATAATAAAATAAAATAGAGAAAAGTAATAAAGTGTTAAAAAGTAATAAAATATTAAAATATTTAATTCAAAAGAAAAAACAAAGAATGAGGGAAAGAAAGAAAATAAATAAAAATATAAATCTATATTAAAATATGAAACAAAACAGAACAACATGAACATAAAGGAATCAACATGAAATGAAAAATTAAAGAATATATATATGTCATATAAGTTCTTCAATTTATAATACTTTAGTTAAGTTCATCTCCATATTAATAAAATTGTAGCCTTTTTATACTTTTATAGTCCAGCAGAGTTGTATTTTACTTCATTTCTTGCCCAGCTGAAGCTTATTCAGGTTTATCTCAATATTTTTCTGCCTTATTACGTCTTAGAGTCGGGTAAAGTAGGATTTGTGTGCTTAAATGTATCGATGCTCCAGGGAATCGTGGCGTTTGTTGGGTTTTTATGTTTTCTAGGGTCAGACTTGGTCAAGTATTGATATTTAACAGCCTCAGTTGAATTACATAACAGCTTAGATTAGTCATAAAAGCTTCTCACAGCTGCTCTGAGCTGTTTAGGACTTGTTAACGGCTGGAAAACCCGGTGGTTCTGATGATATGTTTGTGTTTTGATTGTCCTGTCTGCTCTGTTTGTAGACCTTTCCTCTTGATTTGAGCGGACTGAAGGCACCACACCGAGTAGAAATGGCACAAAACACAGAAGAAGAATCCATTTTTCAGTTCGGGAGCCTCGTCTGGTCGATACAGAGCAGACCGAGTCCTGCTGTAAACCAGAGATGCTGTGGTGTAAACACAGCGACCCACTCTCCACATCCACTCCTCTATTTTACTAAATCACTGCAGGGGTGGCAGCGCTAGCGCTAACGCTCACTGTAAACTTGTACAGAGACGCTGCAGCTTGATGAGGCCTTTTATGGTCGCTCTCCTATATCTGTGTGTGTTCAGGTGTGTGTGTGTGTGTCCGTTCATCACATAACAAAGGGTGGTCTGACTGTGCTGCTAAACCCAGCAGCTATTATCCGCCAATAAATCACACCACACTTAAACACCTCATATGAATGTGTTGAAGTTATATCTGGTCGGTATTATTCCCTCCGTGCTTTGTTTGGCTTTAATTATCTGTTTAGAACTGCTCCTGTTTCCTTAAACTTTATTATATTTTCCCCTCTGTGGTCTCCTATTTACACTGTGGAACCCAGCAGATCTTTTCACAATAAAAGAAAAGCATTGTGATGGATGGATGGATGGATGGATGGATGGATGGATGGATGGATGGATGGATGGATGGATGGATGGATGGATGGATGGATGGATGTATGGATGGATGGATGGATGGATGGATGGATGGATGGATGTATGGATGTATGGATGGATGGATGGATGGATGGATGGATGGATGTATGGATGGATGGATGGATGGATGGATGGATGGATGAATGGATAGAACCCTCATGTCGTCCGGTGGGCCAAAATTTACCGTTTTAAAGTCTGAAAGTGTGGAGAAAAAAAAAAGGTCCACAGTAAAACTTCTGATGTCCACATTTTTAACATTTTTGGAAAATCTGTGAACATTTTTTGGTGGAAAAAAGAAACATTCTCATTAAAGGGTTAGGGTTAGGGTCTTCTGACAAGGAAACCATATTTTTGGTGCCCGTAGATGAGGACAACAGGAGGGTTAGCATGAAAAAGCCAGAAAATATGTGATCTAATCAGAAAATCTGCAGCAAACGGCCGTCACAATTTCCCCACAGCAAAGATCAGTAAATTAAGACTTTTAAAAAGCTAGAAACTGTTAACTCTTGGGACAGTTTCTGCTTGAAATGACCCAGCGGGTGAAATCTTACAAAAATTTGTGGCCGAAATCACAGCACCATTTAATATAGATGAACCCACAAACTAAATGACCTTCTTCTGAGTACAGGCGTGTGTTCTGCATGTGTACGTTATGCACGGATTCAGGATCATGTGACCTAAATATGCAGCAGGAGGCGGGAACTGATGGGACTCAGAAACACCCCCACAGTTTAATCAGCTGTTCCTTGGATCATTTCTGATGGATAAGTCCTGATAAGTCCTCAGAGGTGGATTTGTAGTAGGATCACAATCAGCTGATGTAGTGTTCACTGGTTGTCATGGTTACAGTGACGTCGTGCTGCTATCTGGCAATGATACAGAAATCTTTAACCAATCCATGGATCCAGACTATAAGCTGCATCTCTGCCAGAATCTGATCACTTGGTCCTTGAGTCATTTCTGAGCTTCAAGGAAAATTTCATCCAAATCTGTTGGTTTGTTTTAGAGTGATGCTGCTGACAGACAGATAGACAGACAGATGGACAGACGGACGGACGGACGGACGGACGGACGGACAGCACTCACCATCTAGTTCGGCACAAAATTTGTTTTAATGCAAATGCTGTATGTTGGAATGATGGAGTAAGATTTTGTTAATAAATTTATGGGAGATGGAGACGAAACGCCGTAGGTCGAGGACGCCGTAAACTGAGACCCTACTGTGTTGCACTCTGGATTTATTGTCTGTGAGGTTAAACCATGAAGGAAAACTATTTCTTGCAATCCTTTGATTTTAAGGGCACTCTCAGCAAACAATTATCTGCACTACTTCTGTTGATTTCTTAACATGTATTGAGAATAATCAAATTTAGCATTTGAATAATCAGATTTTTGATCGGAAAACACACCTCTCTCTTTCTTAAACCCCAAGTTTGCTTCATCTAAACAGATCTTATGTGGGCTTATGTAGGATCAGGAATATCTGCAAACTGCCTATTTGCAAATTCTGCTCATTTTACAGTCCATGGATCACATTATATGAAAGAAAAGATGAGCAAAGAGCTGTCAGGTTTTACTGTGTGGATGCTCCACTTTACAGTTTGTGAGACAGGAATGATTAAAAAATCTGAGGATGCAAATGCTACAGGGATGTTTCTGAGTCACATGGATTTTCTTTACCAAAAATGAGCAAAACATATAAAAAGGGAACATAAATTAACGTATTTCAACATCTTTCACCATCAACTACCTGCAAAAATGAGCCAGAACCTAAGCTGCTGGTAAATAAACACAGAAACGTATTCATCTAGTTTAAAAATAACAGACATGTGTACGAGAAATATCATTTGTTGAATATTTCCTGTCTGGTTTGTGTTCAGCTTTTGGCAGGTTTGGTAAAAATGAGGATGATTAATGCTAAAATGCCATTAAAATCTGACGATGACCACGGAGAACATGGAATAACGAATGTTTTACATGTTATTTGTGAGGTTATAAAGGAAAATTACACAGTAAAAAATGGGATTGTTAATGCATGATGTGTAAAAAGCTGTAAATCTCATTAAGAAAAGTGGATCAAGTGAGAAAAAAATCTGAATTCTGCACCAAACTTCATTTTAGGTAATATTAATTTAGATAATTTAACTGTATAGATCAACACAGCAACAGAAAAGAAGCAACAGAACACATTTCCAATCAATAATCAGAAGTATATCAACATCTTTAGCCAGAAATGATCCCGTTGTTGGTAAATAAACACAGAATAATGTCAAAGAGGGTGGTCTAACTCTAAAAGTATCCAACTAGCTCAGAAATTACAGACATCTGGATGAGAAATATCATTTTTTGAATCTTTCCTGTCTGCTTTGCGTTCAGCTTTTGGCAGGTTTGGTAAAAAATGAGGACGATTGAGCAAAATGAGACGAGGAGGAAATGAATTCACGTGTTGGCATGTCTGCAAAGATACATGATGATCACAAGAGGAAGCTCGCCTTCATGTGATGAAGTCAGTTGATTTGGTTTCAAAACGTAAAGATTTCAGACTTATTTCACACGAACATTTAAACCAAAAAGCTTCTTTTACTGGCGCTGCTGCTACACTGAACATCTTTAAAGTGCAGTAAAGTAAAGGCCGTTGTGTTGAAGCTGACAGAAACCACAGATGCAGAAATAAAGTCTCCCTCAGCTCATATACAGACATCAGTGAGCGGGTGTTTGCTGGCCGTTTACTACCTGGATGATTCAAAGTCTGCCGTCCAAATGTGAGTGTGCATGACAGATGCTGTGTGTAGGTGAAAACAGAACACTGAGCTGTTAGATGTGAGGTCGAGGCGCACATCAAAACAACTGTCATCCTGCAGATCCTCCTTTGATCAGAAATGCGTCTGACTAGAGCTGCAGCAGACACACAGAGCGAAATGGAAGCCTTTCTGCACGGCTTCTTCACGCTAAAACGCCTTTCTCCTCTGAAGATGAAATAAGTCAGGTTCTGTGTGTTTTATGTCAGGTTGGAGAGGAAGAATCAACAGATGTTACATGCATGATGTAAATAAAGCTCCAAATGTCATTCTGTAAATAGATTTAGTGAGAAAAATCAATAAATTCTGCACCAAACTTCATTTGAAATGATCTTCAGTTTGGTTTTTAACAGTACAGGTCAAAGCAGCAACGCAAAAGCCACAAACAGATACTTTAGCAATAAATAATCAAAGTTTCTTTAGGTTAAAACGGAAGAAGAGGAAGAATCAACAGATGTTACATGCATAATGTGGATAGCGCTCCAAACGTCATGAAGTAAAGGGTATTTAATGAGAAAAACTGTAAAATCTGCACCAAATTTGATTTTAAATTATCCAGATGTTGCATGCGTGACGTGTATACAGTTCAAAATGTCTTTATGCAAAACGGATTTAGTTAGAAAAACAACAAAACTATAGAAACTCTGCAACAAACTTGAACTAAAGGAGGTTCTAGAGGAAGAAATGAACAGATGTAGCATGCATGATTGGTAAAAAGCTCACAAATGTCATTATGAAATGCCACAATAATCTGAAGATGACAACACAGAACTAACTCAGGTTTTACGTGTTGTTTGTGAGGTTCTAAAGCAAAAATCTACAGTAAAATATCAGATGTTTCATGCACAATGTGGATAAAGCCCCAAACATC
Source organism: Acanthochromis polyacanthus (assembly GCF_021347895.1). Lineage (NCBI taxonomy): Eukaryota > Metazoa > Chordata > Actinopteri > Pomacentridae > Acanthochromis > Acanthochromis polyacanthus. The sequence continues at coordinate 45,395,790 of NC_067116.1, read as the reverse complement.
ATGAAGCAAAGTGGATTCAGGGAGAAAAAGAGTCAATTCTGCACCAAACATCAACTCTAAGTGATATTAATTTAGATTTTTAACTGTACAGGTCAAAGCAGCAACAGTAGAGACATGAAGCTGCACTTTACCAATAAATAGTCAAAGGCTTCTTGTAGATTTTGACATTTCTGCACTCTCACACTTTACAGTTAGAAAATGACTCACTGAACTTTGCACTAAAGTCTCATCTGATTCACTGCAACCGTCATTCACCACAAACCCCAAATCAGGTCAGAACGCTCAACAACAACTCTGCCAGAAGGTCTGAATGGAGCTCAGAAGGAGAGAATCGAAGGAGGAGAAGCACAGATTCGCCTTGTTCACACTTTGAACACCTCAGAGAGTCACATCCAGTCCTCAGGATCCACATCTGGAAGGTTTAAGTCCAGAAAAAGGGGAATGAAAGCTGCAGGCGGTGAGTTACCTCTCTTAAAGGACCATCTCTTCATCCACAGCTTGGAGAAGGACGGCCAGGAGTTGTTAAGAGGAGAGTCGGCCATGGGAGCAGCTCAGTGGGGGGAGGCCGGCTGGAAACTGGAGCTCAGGCAGCAGCGAGGAGGAAGAAGAAGAGGAAGAGGAGGAAGAGGAGGGAGGGAGGAAGAGGAGGGAGGGAGTCCAGGGTGAAGATCAGCTGGTTGGAGATTAGAGCAGCGGTGGAAAGAAGAAACAGAGCAGGAGAGCAAAAATGGAAAGAAGTGGTGACAGCGGGAGGAGAAGATGAAAGATGAAGCCGCTTCAGTCTTAGTGATAAAAAACTGTTTCTTTTTACTGCACTTCTTAAAGATAATTTACCTTTTATTAAAAAAAACATTAGTTTTTGCCTGTTGTAAAATAACAGAAAAATTCTTTAAATTAACTTTGTTGCAACAATTAAATTTCCTTTTCTATTTAAAAAAAAAAATTCAAATCAGCAAAAAAAAAATCTGTCTTTATTTTACAGGTATTTGCTCCTCTTACAATTAATTTAAATTATTATTTTTTTGCATATGAAGAATTGAAAAATGGCAAAAATAAACAAATAAATACATTTTAAAAAACAGATAGTTAATTTATAGTGAAAATAAATAAATCATTTTAAAATCAAGAAAAAAAATCTTTATTTTACAATTATTTGCTTCGATTAGAAAAAAGTAGATATTAAGGTTTGAAAAATGGTTTAAAAAATAACCGTTAATTTATAGATTTTTAAAATTAGTTTTTTGAGTAAAATTACTTATAATGTCAAGCAAAATTATAGCACTATTATTAAGTAAAATTATTCATATTAAGGACTGAAATGATAAATCTTTTTTTTTTTTTACAGATTTTCACTGTTTTGTGAAATTAAAAATAACATCTTTTAAAATTACAGAAAAAGTATCACTGTACATGTTAACTGTAAATAAAAAAATATTTTTAAGGTACTTGCTTTATTTGAAAAAAAAATCTGTATATTAAGTATTGAATTTTTAAAATATTTTTGCTTACCATAAATTTATAGACTTTTTAGATTCTTTTTGGTAAAATTAGACGTAATACCTCGTAAAATATTAATATTTATTATTATTCATTTTATGATAACCCTAAAGGCTAAATCTTTACATATTGTCATGTGGAAAATATATTACAAAATATACCAAAAATATCGGAATAAATTGTTGTTTTATAGATTTATCCTGTTTTGATAAAAAACCAACATTAGGTACAATTACAGAAAGAAGTCTAATATTTGCTTTTATTTGAGAAAAAAATATGCATATTAAGGAGTGAAAAATCGTAAATTAATAAATTATTAAACTATAATCCAAAGTATTTATTTTTAGTTGAAGGAAAAAAAATGCATATTAAGAACAGAAAATGTTGAATTATTTTTAACCGTTATCTAAAAGATTGTTGGGGTTAAATTACTGATAATATTCAGTAAAATTACAGAAAAAATGCTGATTTATTTGTCAACCTTGAAAAAGGGCAAAAATAATAAAATAATATCCATGTTAATAATCTGTATTTTCATTCACAGTGATTAGTTCTTTCACAGCGTTTGATGGTAAAATGACAGTTTTTACTGTATTTAAATCAGCTTTAAGGCATTTTATGACTTTTTTTCTACACTCTTCAGGTGATAATCTGTAAAACCTCCTTATGTTATATTCCTTTATTTTAAAGGAGCTGTATAAGTGGTGTTTTATGTTGCTTTTCATTCATTTTTTAAAAAGCTCCAACATTAAACAATAAATATTTTCTACATTCTTCAGTCTGTGAGTTTCCTTTTAGTATCTGTGGTTTAAAGCTGGTTTCTGCTGTACTATATTATAGTACTAATATACACTTATATAGTATATTAGTACTATATAAGTGACCTTTTTATGTTTAATTTTCATTAAACTACAATAAGTTCATAAAAGCATCCATATATTGTTCTTTGGGTGCATACAGGACGCTTTCTGCTCTTTGAAAGCTTCATAATGAGCCGTTTTCAACCTTTTTTAACAGCGTGTTCTGTACAATCTGCTGCTTTATGGGAGGGAACAAAGATCTTCACTGTAAACACTTTTAAGCGACACGATGAAGCAAAGGGAGGTTGTCTAAGCTCAACGAAATGTCAGAAGGAAGATAAATGGCTCCAGAAAAAGCCATTTTACTCGTTCAGGCTAGTTTGACGACGTAATAGTTTTAGAGAGAAACAGAAAAAGGGAAGGAAGCATACGCAACCAAAGTACAGGGCAGAGGAGAGAACAACCAACACTATTTATACAAAAAGAGCTTAAAGCAAGATAGGTGTCCATCAGAGCGCCGAGCTGGTTCTGCTGCAGCTCAGATGATTCCTGCCTCTTAATTTGCAGCAGTGTAGCTACGGATGACTGTCAAGTCCAGCTCACTGCACATCAAGTGGAAAACTCTGCCTACTTTCCCACAGACAGGGAAGCAGCAGAAACACTGGCACAGAGAGGGCAAATGGAAATGTATTTAAACTGAGATACGCTGCAGAGAAGCCCTCACATTTAACACAGAGTGAAGAGCCTTAAAGGCCTTCAGGCTGAAGTTCACCACTAGAAGCTCTACTTACAGAGGACGATGGAAGCATGGAAATCCTCTCTGTTGGATCCAAAACGAGCAGAAAAACAAGAAAGTGTGTCGTCAGGTTTGAGCGTATCCGTGAGAACGACGCAGACAGAAAAGCAGCCACAGGATCTCAGCACAGCTTCCTCTTTCTGCAGCTCAGTGACCCACAGCTGCAGTTTCACTCGTCGCTGCTGCAGCTTTAAACACCGAGAGGAGAAGAGCTGCAGGTTCACCTTCCTCCTGACCTCAGCGACCAAAGCCAGCAGCCACCGAACCAAACCGGACACGTTAGAGACGGACAGCAGAAAGAAAGACGAGGCATTTACGCTTCTGTTTTTCTACCTGAAAGTCATTTTTCACTGGAAAGCTTTTTATCAAAACTGATATTATATGCATTACATTTTGATTTAGTTGACCAGATGAAGGTGAATCTCTTCATTTTGTTTATTCCTTTTCAGCTGCAGCACTTTGCAAAGTAAGAAAAGCGGGTTTAGCGTTTTTCATTTAGCGTTCTTCTTTAAATATATTGAAGTTATTGCACATAAAAAAATCTGCTGATTCTGAGGTCTGGTTGGAGGATTTGATGGAAATGCAAGAAAAGTATGCTTTAACCCTCCTGTTTTCTTTATTTATGGGCACTAAAAAATATTGTTTGTATGAAAAAAATCCAAAAATTCTGCAAAAAAATTTGCTAAATTTCTGAAAATTTGTAAAACCTTCAGGAAGGAAATTCCAATAATTCCTTAAAAGTTTTATTTTAAAAAATCCCCCAAAATGTGGCAAGACAATTCTTGTAAATATTTTTTTAAAAAATGAGTAAAAATCTTCCAAAAAAAAAAATCCTAAAAATATTTAAAGTGATTACAAATTTATCAGTAAAACTTCTAATATTTTCTTTAAGAACATTCACAAAAATCAACCAAAATCCAGTGAAATTCACTGGATTTTGGTTGATTATTTTGTGAATGTTCTTAAGAAACATTTTTAACATCTTTTTTCCACCAAAACATGTTCAAAGATTTCCCAAAATGTTGAAAATGTGGACATCAGACATTTCACTGTGAAAATATATATTTTTTCCACATTTTCAAACTTTAAACCGGGTTAATTTGACCCGGGGGACGACATGAGGGTTATAAAAGGTGTTTTTATGTGAAAAATCTGAAGCTGAATTTGATGGAAAGTCGACCTCTGCCTCCGTCCACGGTTAAGAAGTGTGAGAAGACGCGAATTCTCCAATAATTTTATTCATAATTTTAATATAAACAGTTAATTGTTGAATAATTTACACACAGCAAGATTTTATTTTCATATCATTGCAACATTTTCTGTACATGTCACTACTTGGCTCTCCTTTGAAAACATAGAAAAAATAAATTGTCAAGCGTTCATTTAGTCATGGCACATTTTTGATCCTGTACAATATGCAATATGTCTTTCTGTGTGTGTGTGAGTATTCAACATGTTGATATTTGTGATACATAAAGATAATGGCACATTTGGATCCAGTGTGAGGGATGAAGCGATCTCTGTGGGGTGGGGTTTTTTGTTTTTTTTTGCTTTTGCAGGTTTTTCGGGGTTATTATTTTTATCCGGACTGTACATACACACATATACACCTGCTGTCTGCAAACATAACGTATACACAACATATCCCAAAAGAAAGAAAAATAAAATAAAAATTAATACATCAGCATATTCATCGGCAATAAAAATGACATTAATAAAAGAGGTATCCTGCAAGACTACACACAGCATTCTGGGGACCACCTATGTGCACCGAGGAGAGACTTGAAGACACAGAAACGATAAAAATAATGATGATAATAATGAGGAGGAAGAGGAGGAAGAAGGAGCGATCGGAGACGAAGAAAGCCGACAACACAGACTCCACTGCTTCAGACGACACACAGCAGAGGGAACGGGATCGATGGGAATACGGGGGTATCATCGGCGTAAAACTGGAGCAGACCACTGGACCGACTCAGAACCAGCCGCATGGAGGCCGCTTCTTCCTCACATGTCGCAGTTCATTCAGAGCAGAAGGTGTTTTACTCATTAGCCTCTTTAAAGGAACAGAAACTGTTTGTTAAAGCTCAATAATTAGCACATCGTTTCATCTGAACTCTTGGAATCAGCCGAGAAATCGTGAGGAAAGAGCTGAAATAAAACAACAAAAATGCGTTTTTCACTTTGGTTTCTGCATGAAGTAAACAGTCTAATGCGAAATGTGTTAATCAGAGAGCTTTAATCTGCTAATTTCACTCACATTTTCCCTCCTTCAACACCTCCAGCTTTACAGTCGAAGAGATTTACAAGATTTTTCATGTTTTTTTTAGTTTTTTTTAGCTTATTCAGGATTTTATCACTCGCGTTTCCTCTCCTTCAAAAAGGATGTGCAGTGGTCTTTTCCAGTTTTTCACGTCATTTAAAAGTAAAAAACAAAAACATATTTGCAAACTATACTCAGGTCTCTTGTCAGACACGAAAAGCATCCGTGAAGGGCGATGAACCGGCGACACGACGTAGAGAAAGGCTGTACGGGTGACATGCTGCTGTGACTGCTTTATCTTTTACTTTGTATTTATCTTCGGCCGACATTCAGGACATGCATCGGGTTAGAAAACTGTTGGCGTCGTGTTGGCAGCCCTCAGACTCAAACTGCTGTATTCTGTGTCACAAAAAGAAAATCTATCCGTCTCCAAATTTAGAAAAAAAAAGTTATATACACATTGATAACGATGTTAAATTCATAATGTACAAGAGTAGTAAAAGTTTACAGTCAGAAAAGTAATTGTATTTGTCCTCCCTACTTTGGCTAAAAAAAATAGAAATCAACATCTCTAAAATGTAATACTTTTTTTAATCTTTAAACAATAGTACATACAATGCTTTGTTCTCACCCTGCGCTGCGACGTGTTCAGCTCAACAAAACACGACTAAACGTCCCTAAAATCAAGTGCTTTTTGTTTCTCAGGGGCTAGAAATAAGAAGAATCTGCTGCTATTTACAGTTTAAGAGCTTATTTATCTGAAAAATTAAAACAAATCGAATGAATCCCAAACTGTAACGCGACGACGGGGTGTTGTTTCTGTTTTGCGACGCTGCCGACTGATGAGGAGCGAAAAATAAAAGTTAAAAAATCATCAAATTGTCGAGCTGTCCGCTGGTCTGCAGGTTTCCATGCACAAAGCGAAGCCAGAGCTGAGCAAAGACAACACGGTTCTCGCTTTTTTCTTTCATTTTTGGCTAAAAAAAAATAAAAATCATCAGTCATGAATCCCAAATTACAGTATATCATTTTTCATCAACAAGCAGAATGGTTTTCACTAAAGAAAATAAAAAAATACAACAGATTTCATTTCAGCTTTTGGGGGGAAATCCTCTTCTGTGATTGGTGGAGACACAGCTCAGGTGTGGGAGGGGTCAGGTGTTAAGTCTGAGCAAGGCACTATGGGTAGGGGCCCCGTTAGCTTCGCCCCTGACCTGCAACGCTCCCGTCCGACCACTAGAGGGCGCCAGAGGAGGACTCCTGATTATCTTCACAGGGAAAACTCAGACTAATCAAACAAAAAGGGTTCTTTTCTCTCTCTGTGTCCTTGGTTCTTGTCATGTCATCACCGCTTTGCTTTTTTTGTGTGTTTTTTTTTTCATTCACGTTAGTTTTTTTGTAAGGATGCTGTCGGTCAGAGTAGATAAAAGGTCAGGTAGGTAGCTCTTCTTCCTCCTCATCCTCTTTATCCTCCAAAGCATCGGGCCGCCTCCCTGAGACGAAAAAGAAGTTACAATCTAGATTTCATGTCAGTTAATAGTTCTTATGGCACACAGGATTGTCCCAGTCCAGCGTCTCTCTCCGTTCCAGAGGAAAGGAGTCCTCCTCCTCCTCCTCGTTAAAACTTTATAACCGGCCCAGACGTCCGATCCGCCGCCCATCCATGACAGAAAATAAAGGTCATCTCTTGATATTCACAGTAGAAAAAAAACAACACACACAACAAACAGAAAATAATCAGAAGTGGGATTTTCGTTTTTGTTTCTCGACCACAAAGACACAGATCGACAGAGTAGGGCTTCAGGATGGGAGTTTAACACGTGAAATGAAAAATAAAAGCATGACGCTTCGCCTTGGCTGCATGTAGGTGATCACAGATATGCGCTGAGTCACGGTTTGCCTTGGTTTGTTTTTTTGCTGACTCATGCTAATGTCACATCCACAGATATCAGTAGAGCCGCTACTACATACAGTCTGGAGGATCGGTGGTGATGGAAAAGGGGGATAAAAAGACACCATAAAGCTACAGCGCTCCTTCCAGTGACCTGGAATTTTATCAATTAGGAAAAACCGATCATTAAGCCAACTTACTGCAGCGTTTAACCGCAGAAATGCTGCAGTAAATTAGCTTCACGATCAGTTCTGTTGCTCTGAAACTCTGCACCGAACCTTTAAAAAGAGCTGATTGATTAAATTTACCCCCGAGGCCACAAGAAGAAGCGACACAGGAGGGGGAAGGAATCGCAGCGTTGGTAACGTACGACAGAGTGATCTAAGAGTGGGGATGATGTAGGCTCTTTAGACTGATTCCTCCATATGCACTGAGGTAGACTCCGGCCAAAAACACAAAGACGACGACGACAAATCACTAACGAGCTAAAAACTAAATCCTGCTTTTATCACACCGCTCGACCACAAAGCTAACGGTCTTCTTATACAATGACAATGATCATAACAAAATAAATATCTGGTATTTCAAAGATATGGGCACCTTCTTAATTAATTAAAAATTGCATATGCGTGTGAACACCACCACAAGATAGAAGCAAACCGAGGTCGGAGGTGGAGGCGAATCGACCGTAGCGTCTCTGAACCGCCACACGGCCCAGATTCACCGTTAATCTACGTGGTTTTTTTAAAAATCATTGTAAGTCTTTTTTGTTTTTCCTGCTTTTATTTTCCAAACTATGTCACAGATTATTTACAAAGTACAAAAGCCTAAGATTGTAACTCCTCTGAATAATTCACTAAAACCTCCACAGTGTCGCCACTAAAGCACCGCCGGAACAAAACAACACCAAGTACGGACCTGTAACCATGTAGACACAGCTTTGACTTTTTTTCTTCTTTTAAACGCCTCTGAGGCCTACATGTGAGTGTTTAGCCAATGAAATCAGCCTGGAAGCGGCTCTGGGGTTTGAGAAGGCACTGGTAAAACATGGAGGCAGCTTCTCTGCTTTCTTGGTCTCTTCTGCGGGTTCTCGCTGATGACAGAAAGCTGCCGACGCTTTGGCTATACTAGAAGTTCTGAATGCTGTTCGGTTAGGATTGGCAACCACACCGGTCCGAGCGTCCAAAAACAACCGTCTCCCAAGAGCTCTCGCTAAGCTATCTGCAGCCTCCAACAGGATCTGAACGAGGTTTAACTGTTTCAGGAATGTTTCTGATGGAAGCCAGGAGAAGGGCTGCAACCAACGATGGATCCTCTGAGCACGATACGTCATCAAAAGCGGAAGCACTGCGCGCTCCTTTCCGCGTTTGATGGTGCTCAGACGATTCATCGTTAGCTGCTCTAGTCAGGAGGATCTGCCGCTTTGGATCACCAGGAAGGAAGCCGGCTGTGATGGGAGCAGCTCTGCCAGCAGTCGGAGAGAACGAGGAGTTCCGACTAAATCCTGGAATGTCAGAGCTGAGTGAAAAAGCCGCTGCACGCCGTGTCCTGACTGCTCAGCCGCCTCACAGACAATAACAGGATTAACCATCGACTCAGACAAACCCAGAGAGATTCGGGCCGATCTTTTCCCTCAACCTGCCGCTGGAGCACTTTCTGTCTGCAGCCCCTCGGCCACAAAACGTGGAAATTTCCACTGAGCGAATTCTGACCGCAGCAGCAAATAGAAAGCCTCCGGAAGAGCGAAGAGGCGCTGCAGAGCAGAGCTAACAAAGAATCTGATAAATCCTTCTGTCCGAAACCGAGGTCCTGAGCGTCAGATAGCAAGCGAACGCTCTCCGGTTTAAAGTCTGAGGCAAGAAGCAGGGATGTCCCGATCTGATCTGAGTCAGAATACACACTTCAAGGGCAATAAAGTTTGCATTTTCTGCTTCATTAATGTTCTGTAGATGGTCTGTTGTAAACCTGAAATGTAGTGTTTAGAGGATCAGGTGTGCTGTTAGCTTAGCCAGACCATTCTGTAGGAAAGAACAGTCACCTGAGCATCATTCAGCTACAGGTGGCGTGTTTTTATTTCTTTAAACCGATCATAAAGGTTAAGTAAAAATGCAGCTTCAGTGTCGCTTAAAAATAATGACTGGTGAGATTGTTTTAGTGAGAACTGTCTTAAAAATGGGAAATTCACCAGAAAACAAGTTGCAATGCTGCTTGAATTCTGTAAATTTTGAAATTTTCAGCGTTGTAGATCACTGCTGGTGGCAGAGAGCAAAAAAAGAAACGATCGACCAACAGTATGTTTACACCTGCAGCCTCCATCTGCTGATCTGAGGCGTACTGAAGCGCTACAAGCTCTAAAAGACGGCCAAAACCTGGATTCTTTACGTACACGTCAAAAAATACGTCGCGTTGTTTAATTGTGCCACTATTTGGAGCCTTTCTGCTGCTACAGGTAGTTCATGCTAGCAAAGCAGAGAGCAGTGTGGGGGTTTAGCTAGCAGTGGGCACCATGACAAAGACTTACACCACCGTTCAACAGTCTGGGGTCATCCAGATAATTCCATGTTTCCCATGAAAACTCCCACTTTTATCCATGTGCTAACATAACTGAACAAGGGTTTTCTAACCATCAATGAGCCTTTCAGCACCATTAGCTAACACAATGTAGCATTAGAACACAGGAGTGATGGTTGCTGGAAATGTTCCTCTGTACCCCTATGGAGATATTCCATTAAAAATCAGCTGTTTACAGCTACAATAGTCATTTACCACATTAACTATGTCTACACTGGATTTATCATTCATTTAATTCACTGAAAAAAACTGCTTTTCTATTAAAAATAAGGATATTTCTAAGTGACCCCAGACTTTTGAACGTTAGTGTACGTCAGAAAATGTGTTGTGTTGCTTGATTGTGCCACTATTTGGAGCCTTTCTGCTGCTACAGGTAGTTCATGCTAGCAAAGAGAGCATTGTGGGGGTTTAGCTAGCAGTGGGCACCATGACAAAGTCGAGTGAGAAAACTGTGCTGGATTTTTAGCGCCCTGCTACACATTTAGCTTTCCCATTTACCGCATCTGTGTGACAGGATCTGGCTTAGGTTTAATGCTAGTTAGCTGTGAAAGACCTCGATCGGATCAGGACATCCTCAGTAAAAAGATCCATCCACTTTTAGCTGAAGCTGATTCACCTCCTGCCCAGAACAGACTGCTGGGCGGCCATCTTTCCAACAGACAACCGGCCCAAAAATCACGCAAAGGACGTCATAAATCTGCGACTGCATCACGATCAGACCAGATAAAAGACACAGACGAACACACATCAGGCGCACTTTGACCTAGAAAGACCTCATTCCCCGTTTGTGTAAAGCTTTTTTTGGTTATTCTGTTTGTTTTTTTATCCGTAGCTGTAGTGAAGTTGCCTCCAAATGTTGACCGCTCTCAGTGGGAATACGGTTTGTAAAAAATAATAACAATGCAGTAGGTTTACAATATCAGGGGTTTTTCCCCTTTTCCCATCCAGACGGAGGCTGGAGGCCTAATAAGACGCTGAGAGCACTACCGGTAGATTAGTGTGATTTCTGGGGCTATAAAAATAAGAAAATTTAAAAAAACTGATGAAATAAAGAACTAGCAAAGCTTCTGATGAAAAATATTACAAATATGAACTATGTACAAAAAACATCAATGTTATATATTATATATAAAATATTGGTAGCAAAACACCAATATTCCATATATACTATATATATTATATATATTTATATATTTCTATACCCACTAAAATATATCAAAGCAGCAGCTATTGGTCAGTCTGAGGAAGTCTTTTCTCTAAATCTGAACTGTTTAAATATCCTTCAGCCGTATAGTGAGGACACAGAAATAAAACGAGAAAGAAGAAGAAGAAAGAGAAAATAAAGCAAATAAATTAAAACTATTCACCAAACACCCGATGAATCTGTGTGTAGTTTGGAATTCTGCAGAACCAAAAAGAAACAACAACAACAACAAAAACACATTCCTCTAGGAATAGATGTTTGTTCTAGGATCGAGTCATCCCACTGATTAAATCATTGTTCAAAAGGAAATTAGTGTAAGCGCTGATAGACACTTCTCTTTTTATAGGCCACGTATAAAAAGGCCACTATCTGAGTAAAAAGATTTCACTTGGAGGAAAAGAAGAAGCAGAGAAATGTGGAAATGCAGATCGGTGGGAGAAAAGGAGTCTGGAGGAGGTCGAGCATGAGCAGCCTTCTTGGTTGTCTAAGGTTTGTTGTGTTCACAGTTTTTTTTGTTTGTTTTCCGTTTGTTTCCGTCACGAGGAGTCCTGGAAACGTGGCAACAGTGAAAAACAATAGATTCTGGTAAGAAGTCCGATGTGTTTGTGGAGCAAGTTAAAAAACACCGTGTTTGCATCCCTTGCTTACCGGCATCCGGCAGCCGTGAGGAAGAAAATAAAAAGTCCTGAGATCTGTGTCTTGTTTTTGGGGATTTTTGTTTTTGTTTTTTGAAGGGCTTCTCCAAGAATAAGAAAAATCATTAGAAAATGAAGAAAGGAACATGAAGGACACAGAAAAATGGACTGGAAGAGAAAGAGAGGGAGGGATGGGGGAGGAAAGGAAGGGGAGCAAGTTCTTACAGGACAAAGGAAATGTTAGGAAGGGCTGGATCTGGGCAACGATAAGATTCTTCCGTTCTTCTTGCCACCGTTCATGTGAGTGTAGGGGACGTGCTCCTCATAGTTCCCCCTCAGGGCCACCGACGGCCCGCTGTCCCTGCCTAAGCTCTCCTCTCTCTGGGAATAAGACGACGGGTCCAGGGGGATGCTCTCCATGTTGTCCAGGTCCAGGTCGAACTCCTCCGTCTCGGGAACTTTGTTCTCCTCACTGTAGAAGAAGGAGACCTCCTGGAAGGAAGGGTGCAGGTCCTCCCGAAGCATCTCGATGATCTCGTGGAACATCGGCCGCATCTTGGGATTGTACTGCCAGCACATCTGCATCAGGTCGTGCCTGAAGGAAGGGATGCAAAGACACGTCACATTCAACACCAATGATTCAGAGAGCGCTGTGGGGGTTTAGCCAGCAGAGGGCACCATGACAAAGACTTCTGTGGAGGTTAATGACCTCCAATCAGAGCTAATGTGTTCAGGACAACCTGGACGAGACAGCACTGCTTTTTCTCTCCAAATCATGTGTCTACTGGGCTCATTATGTGGTATTATGTGGTATTTATAGGCTGCTTTACTGCTCTTTTGCAGAGGATATTGGATTGGAAATTACATTCCAATCACAAAAAAATTTAATAAAAATGTAAATTATATCCAAACAAAACTTCAATATGTTCACAAATAATGATGAGTATTTTAATGATTCTTGACTGTAAAATGTACTTTTCTGGATAAATGGGTCTTATAATCACGTTCGATCTGATCAGAGAAGTTTTTAGAGAAGAGAGAAGAACTTTATTGTCATTGCACACTTTCATATACAATGAAAGTTTACGTTTGCTCTTTTGGAAATATGTTGAAAATAATCGAAAATAAAAACACAAGCAGGACTTTTAAAAGCTCTGATTCCCTTTGTGCTTCTCAGCCGAAACCACCGCGATGATTAAAGGGACGAGAGCTGAGTCATTCTACACGTTAACAGGAAAAACCTGCTGCGTTTATCAGCGTTTTATTCCAATTCTTTCCCTCTTCGGTTCATTTCTCTGTTTTTTTTTGACATATAATAGTGTATCTGGTAAAAATAAAAACTAAACGCCCATGCCTCCTGATAGCTTCCTCCTGTGTTTACTCACATCCTCTCGGGGCAGTTCTCCGGCCGGTCCAGGTATCCTCCGTCCATGACGAACTTCAGGACCTGCTCGTTGGATAAACCCTGATAAGGCTGCTCTGCTAGTGTGCTGATCTCCCACAGCACGACCCCGAAGGACCTGCACACAAAAACACACAAGAACATGAGATCAGACGCTCCAGAGACGAAAAATAAAAAACCTGGACGACACCTGCTCAGGTGAGACGTACCAGCAGTCAGAGTGGGCGGTGAAGACGCCGTCCTTCAGGGACTCTGGAGCCATCCAGCGGACCGGCAGCAGCCCCTTCCCTCCTTTACGGTAGTAGTCGGTTTCATAGATGTCCCGGGTCATACCGAAGTCTGTTAGGAGGAGACCGGTGGAGATTAAGACGACACGCTGCTAATAAATCCATGCTGTTCACTAAAAACCTGAACAGAAGCAGCTCCCGTACCTCCGATCTTGACGGTGAAGTCTTCGGCCACCATACAGTTTCTGGCTGCCAGGTCTCTGTGGACGAACTTCTTGGCGTTGAGGTAGGCCATGCCGTCTGCGATCTCTGCAGCCATCTGCAGCATGTCCTTCAGAGTGGGAGGAGGACAACCGGACGGGTTGTTCTGCAAAACACAGGCAGGAAACAGGGGTTTGTGGCTGATGTGTGCTGCCATTATTTACTCTATTTAATCACACGGGATACAGGGGCACTAAAATAATAAGCACAGAAGATCATCAGTACACAGCTACCATCTCTGACTGACACACAAACATCACCCAGTTCAATTCACCAGGTAACCGCCTGTTGACTCTGTTGCCCTCAGGGGGGCGCTACAGCTCCACCAACAGTTTTTACCCCTGTGCCATGAAGCAGCTGGACCAATGCAACGACTCCTGAACATACATTTAGCATGAGCACTGCAGCTTTGGGTGGGATTGTGCAACATTTATTTATTTATATGCTACTTCTATGTTTATTTTCATACATACAGTCATTTCTGGACTATTGAGAGCACCTGAATATAAGCCACTAAATTTAAAAAGAAAAACATTTTTGTACTTAAATAAGCTGCAGGTGTTCATGTTGTAACATGACGTATTTACACAGAAAGATTTTATTTAACCTTTAATTAAATAAATGCTTTTTTTCCTGAACACAGCCTGGAACACGGCAGTAACACGCACTGAGTCAGTTCTTCACGCTGCCGTCTCCATCGTCTCACCGTCGGTTCACTGATGCTAAGCTAACTGCATCCATTTAGCTTAAAAGCTGCATCTTATGCATTTCTTTGTGTGTTTTCCATGATGAGGGTGTGTGCATGAATCACAAAATAATCTATGTGAAGAATTTAGTGTGAGTGTGATTGATTTAATTGGTGGCATGAAGTTAGCCCATAAAATCTACACATTAGCCGCACCGCTGTTTAAGCAGCAGGGTTCAAGAAAAAAGAGAAAAAAGCTTATAGTCTGGTATATAATATATATTCTGCATAGTATATTTTTTATTTTACTTATATATTTTATCTGTTATAGTTTTATCCCACGAAGGAGATGCCAAAAAAGCTAAAAATAAAAGCATTTGATAAAAACCTAGCTACGGTCTAAAACCTTTTTTACATCACAAAAAAGCTTCAAGCAAGACAGCTTCCTACAGAAAGGTCATCAGAAATAACATTTGTTTTTTAAATCATTATCAGTTAAAAAGTGTCCTAAATCAATAAAATGTCTTTCTCTTGCTGAATGTGTGTTTACTTTCTCTCAGCCAGAAGCTCTCCATAGAAGGTTTTTTTATTCATTATGTCACGAGTTTGACGTGCAGAAAACAAGCACAGGATGGGAAAATGATCTGGCCCTTTTTCAAAATAAAACACAGCACAGATGCTGCTGCAAATAAAACAAAAATAAATCATTTTTATTCTTAAGTGGTGGGACGGCAGCATTAAGGACCGTGCTGTAAGACGGAGCAGAACAAACGGAGCTGCGTACCTCTGAGTCCGGCCGGAGGCTCCTCAGGTAGCTCTTCAGGTCACCGTGGGTCATCAGCTCCATCACTACCAGGGTGGGCTGACCTTTAGACACGACGCCCAGCAGACGCACCTGAAAGCAGACGACAAAGTAGGACACATCATCACACGAGATGGAAGGAGCTACTTTCCTCTGTATGCTGATTTCTTTTGGTTGGATGAGCATGAAAAGCTTGAGTTCATGAAAAGACAATGTTCCTGTGCTAAAACAACGCAGTGCATCTAATCTGATCTAATCCTGCTTCCAGGGACACTGAGTAAAGACGATATTTTACTCCCGGGTAGCAGAAAAGCCGTCAACAAATCGCTGCTCCTGTGTGAAGTCTGCCTTCATCGCTGAGGGAATGATTAAATTCTCTCCTGCGTCACGACTTTTACGGCTCACGGTTCCACGTACGGCCTTTAACTGGTTGTGTAATAAAACCGTTTTTGTAGTCAAACTGAGCGTCGACACAACGGGCGAGTCATGATGCTGAGTCACGCGTGTTCAGATGGAAGCTGTGACACGCAGAGCTGGTCGTACCACGTGGTGGCAGCTGAAGGCCTTCATCACGGAGGCTTCGTTCAGGAACTCGATCCTCTCTCGCAGGCTGGCTGATTCGTTGACCGTTTTGACAGCGACCCGAGTGTCCGGGTCTCCCTTCACGATGTCCTTGGCGATGCCCTCGTAGACCATCCCGAAGGAGCCCTGTCCCAGCTCTCTGAGCAGCATGATCTTCTCCCGAGGAACCTCCCACTCATCAGGAACGTACACTTCACAGAGCAGACCAGAAGTGGCGTCAGTTAGCAAGAATTTTACACCAGCTGACACCCAAAAAATGCAACTTTACGAGCCGAGTTTTGTGATATTCTTACTGTCGTTGGCGCTGAAGTACTCAGGGTTTGGTGAGGTGATGAGATCTCCAAGTGGACCTTCAGTTTGTCTGCAACAGAACAACACAGAAACCTTCTCAGACACTGAAAACTGGATTTAAACGCATTTATTCCAGCATGACCTGAGCTTCTCACTTCCTCCTGAAACTACAACTTTCAGTATTTCAATGTAAAATCTTACTGCAGGGTCAAACTTTGAAAATGTGGAAAAAAAAAATCACAGTGAAACTTCTGATGTCCACATTTTCTACATTTTTGAACATTTTTTGGAGGAAAAGAAAAATATTAAAAATGTTTATTTAAGAACATTCACACACAAATCAACCAAAATCCAGCGAATTTCACTGGATTCAGGTTGATTTTTATGTGAATGTTCTTAAAGACAATATTAGAAGTTTTACTGATATATTTGGAATCACTTTAGATATTCTTAGGATTTTTTTTAGAAGATTTTTATTCATTTTTAAAAATATTTACAAGAATTTTCTTGCCAAATTTGGGGATTTTTTTTAATCAATCTTTTAAGGGAAACTTTTAAGGAATTATTGGAATTTTCTTCCTGAAGTTTTTGCAAATTTTCAGAAATTTTTGGATTTTTTTGCTGAATTTTTGGATTTTTTTGCTGAATTTTTGGATTTTTTTCACACAAGAAAACTATATTTGTTGGTTCCCGTAAACGAGGACAACAGCAGGGTTAAAGCGGTCTGCTTTATTCCTGGTAGAGATCTCACCTCTTCTTGAAGATCACAAAGACTCCACCGGCCACGAACAGCAGCAGGATGAAGCAGACGACCGGACCGATCACGATCCAAATCAAACCTTGATCCGCTGCAGAAAACAACAATTACCAGGATGAACGTGTGAAAAGACGAGTGCTGCGGTAAAAAAACAACACTGGAAAGAAACGGTTTAAAGCCCTAAAGCAGACGTTCTGAGCGGTGCAGCTCGCTTCGCTCAGACTTACGGTTGGGCATGAAGAAGTAGGTGGTTTCTGTGAAGGAGCCGTTTCCGGCCAGCGACGTGGCCCGGACCCTCACGCTGTAGTTTCCAGGCTGCACAAGAGAAAGCTTCGTCCCACCGGATTTAAGGTAGGCCGGCCGTGACACGCAGGCGGTGTGATCCTGGACAGAAGACAGAAAAATAACGCTTCAGCAGGAACGATGGCAAACACTGGAGAGTCTGAGCACTAAACGGTGACCCCACACTGAGGAAAAACTACCCTCAACTCAACTTTATGATGAAGTAAACCTGAAATTTCCTTTTGCAGATCTTGCTACACATTTATGAGACTGTAGTCCTGTTTTCACACGACTGTTCTTTGCAATTTGAGTAACTGAGAACAATAAGAAGAGAAAGAATGACAAATAAAAGCAAATAAAAGCATAGAAGAACAGTGCAAGTGTGTGAAAATCATGGAAAACAGTGTCAAATGTTATACCACTGGTGAAAACACACATAAAATGAGATTCCTAACTCTGAGACGACGAGAACAAAGAAAGAATTTTTGACATGTGATGCTGCAAAATAAACATAAATGTGTTTTCAGTGCATTTGTCAGATGTTTTGTTGAATTCTGTATTTAAATAATACTATAATAATGTTTTAATATACAAAAATAACTGAATAAAAGCTGCTTTCAGTGTTCACAGTTAATCCCTCACATGACCTCCTCAGAATCAGTAATTTTAGCATATTTAATGAAGTTTCACCTTCAAACTACGAGTAATTTTAGAGTCAAGTAGAGAAAGGTGGGTTGACTTTCATGGTTTTTATTTGACATTACAGCAGGTGAAAACGTGAAACTATCAGGGCTGAAAAACACATTTGAGGTCTTTTAAAAAAATGCAACAAAATCAGTTTTACATCCATCCAGGAGTCACAATCTAAAGACTAAATCTGTTTTCTTTTCCATAGGCATTGAAGCATCACTATGGGATGTATCCTACTTTAATGTCTACAACACAGAGACAGAAACAACCACTGGATGTGTTTCTGTTTTCTGAGTATTCACCAGAGAAAAGTGCATTCTGGGTAAACTTTACCAGTGACTGAGGGCCTCTTTGTGGTAGTTTGGTGCTTATTTGTGGTAGTTTTGTGTCTCTTTATGGCTGTTTTGTGTATTTTCTGTCCAGTAGTTCCACAGTGAATGCATAGTCCTGACAGTGAAGCATGGAGGTGGAAGTATGATGCTATGAGGATGGAGAAAACTGTAAAAAGTGCTTTTAAGGCTCATATCAGCATGTGTGATAGGTGGTTGGTCAGAACATCAAATATACAGAAAGCTGCTGTTTCACGTGCCTCTCATGTACTGATGAAGTCATCAGGGATAAAAAACTGCAGAAAAAAGCGAACGTGAATGAAAAAGTGAAACATTTAAACACGTGTTTCTGAGGAGGTCAGATTGGATGTTTCCTCACATTTGGTTGATTTTATATCAAATTAAGAGTCAGTGAGACGTCTGCGTGTTAAAATCTGTGGAGTTCTGCCTCCATAGAACAACTCTAAAGCCCTCGTTTTAAATCGAAGCGGGCCGGTTTGTTTGAGCTGCCAGAGCGGCGTGTGGCGGAGATGCAAGCCCATCGCCGCCACTGCATCCCGGTCTTCCTTCCTGCCTCTGTCGCTATGGTAACAGAGCTGCTACCGGCTCCTGGGGTCAGGCGGTGCAGCGATGAATAGCAATGAGAGATGAATCCACACATTTACAGCAAGTAAACAACAACAACAACAGCAGCAGCACTCAGACACACACACATGAAGTTTTAATATGCAAACACACACACACTCTGAGGCAGCACTGGGAGGTTGTAAACAAATATTTCCTTTGTTCCTGCCTCCACACGAGCAGCAGACGGAGTGAACACAGCAAACCTTTCCTCTCCTTCCTCCCCAGAGTCTCTCAGCACATCGCTGCCTCTCCTCTCCTTCATCTCTGTTTTCTGCCGGCTCTTTCTCTCCGTCACTCTTTACATTTCCAGATACTCCCTCCTTCCCCCCCGGACATGTTCCCGAGGATCATTTCTTTCCTAAAGGTTCTGCTACTAACCTCCGTGTCTCCGACCTTCCGGTAGAAAACCTCGTAGAGGATGATGAGGCCGTTGGGTGATTTAGGCCAGTTCCATTTGATCAGAACGTAGGGCGGCTCGGCCATCACGATCTCGTGGGTCACAGGACCGGGGATGTCGTCGGCTTTCCCTGTGGACACGAAGAAAAAAAACACTCAGTGAATTTAGTGCTTCACGAGTTTATTCCTGATGACTAGAACGGACATTTTCTGGAGATTTCCTGCCAGTCTGACCGCTGAGAGCTGCTCAAAGTGCATGAAAGCTTTTAACTAATGTGTGTTTTTTACAACTTTAGCTAATAACACGTTTTTTACTTCTGTATGTTCTTTGCTTTGTGTTTGGCTTCAGTTGGAGCTGCGATTTTAGAAAAAGGTGTCGGCAGCAGAGTCTGACCCGATTACATGTAGAAGGTCCAAAAGCTTCGAGAGTCCGGTAGAACTTCAGATGATCACAGAACAAAAAGGTTTTTTCTTAAATTGCAGCGTTTTGGTGTTCTAACACACATTCATTTGCATTTCCTTCAGATTTCCTGCTGCTGTGATTGTTCAAAGCTGCTGAGATTCGACGCCGATGCTCAAAAAACACCAATATTGATACTAGAAGTGTCTTTTTTATAAACTTAAGCTCATTCTAACAAAAGTTCTCCTTCAGTATCGCTGTCTAATTGCTCCATTAAGATGGTTTTGGCTGCAAGGACATAGATGTGGTCTGTAAACTCTGTGGAGCTTTGGTGCTGGAACACAGAGACACTTAGCGTCCGTTAGCTTCTCTCCTGCTCTCTGGGCTCACATATTCTGGGTTTTAAAGCAGCTGAATTCACATTCAAGCTTTTCTCATTTGGACATTTGTCTGTTTCTGGGTGTGAATTCTGTAATATTTTCATAAAACTCTGAGCTACATTCAGCTCAGAGGAGACTTACACAATAAGGTGAAAAGGAGTTTCTGTAGAAAGTTGGTGCTTTTTTTAGGAACTTGGATTTCTTCTGGAGTTTCTCACCTGACTTCAACAATAAGCTCTCTGTTGTGTTTATTTCTATCATCATGTTTGAGTTTAACAGCTAAACCTTTTAATACGGTGCTGGAATTTACAACAAGCAGTTTGTCAAAATAAAATGAGCTTAAATGTGCAGCTTTACTTTTAAATGAACCCATTAATGTGTAAAACGACAGAGAGACTAATTAATAGAAGAATGATTTAATCTTCATTCATCTGTACTGCTCCACTGGCCAAACGACTCGCTGATAAATCTCCAAAAAGCTGCAAAACTCTTCATTTTCCAAATGAAAATCTCCAAAAACTGAACATGCTCAGTGAATGAGAAGCAGTGTGTTCAAAGATTAACGCCTTGGGAGAAGTTTTTAGGTTCTGAATGAGTTCTGTGGGTTTATGTTCCATAAAAGTGTAATCTGTTCTCCAGTTTGAATTCATAAAAACATGAAGGTAAAATCAACCATTACAGCATGTGAGGCGCTAACGTGCTTTTTGTTGGAGCTTTAGAATCAGGTTTGTATCTTCAAGTGTTTGACTGAAAAATCCACAGAGGAAAACTGAAAAAAGACAAAAAGAATCTGATATTTCTCCTGAACCTGATCACCTCTGGACTTCCCTCACTGATGCTGCAGGTCCAGTAGAACCTCTGTGTGTGTAAAAGATGGTAAACGCAGTAAACGTTTGTTCTCCTCACCCTCCGGCATGGTCCTGGCGCTGACGTACGTCGCCATGCTGCAGCGTTTCAGGTCCGTAGGATGGTTGCAGGCCATGATCTCGATCTTATAGCTGGTGAAGTGATGCAGGTTGGAGATGACCGTGGACTCCTTGGAGAAAACCTTTAACTCCACCTGAGCAGGAAAAACAATCATATCACTTTGTCCTGCTCAGATTAGAACAACCTGTTTGTTTTATACTGTAGTGATGTTTTAGATCCATCTATGCCTTATTTCTGCCTCCTCCTCAGAATAATACCACCATATTTAGCTTTAATTAAATACCAAGGGAAATCTGAAAATGTATTTTACATTTGAATGACTGAAAGGTTTGGTTTTGCTGATTCAGCTGTAAAAGGGATTTGTTCCTCTTTAACCCTCGTGTCGTCCTGTGGATCAAATTGATCCATTTTAAAGTTTTAAAACGTGGGAAAAAATATATTTTCACAGTGAAACTTCTGATGTCCACGTTTTCAACATTTTTGGGAAATCTTTGAACGTTTTTTGGTGGAAAAAAAAGAAATGTTGAAAATGTTTCTGAAGAACATTCACATAAAAAAAATCAACCAAAATCCAGCAAATTCCACTGGATTTGGTTGATTTTTATGTGAATGTTCTTAAAGAAAATATTAGAAGTTTTACTGATATATATGGAATCATTTTAGATATTTTTAGGACTTTGTTGAAACATTTTTACTCATTTTTAAAAAATATTTACAAGAATTTTCTTGCCAAATTTGGGGGATGTTTTAAAAATAAAACTTTTAAGGGAAACTTTTAAGGAATTTTCTTCCTGAAGGTTTTTTTTTGCAAATTTTCAGAAATTTGTGAAATTTTTTTGCTGAATTTCAGGATTTTTTCCAGACAAGGAAACAATATTTTTTGGTGCCTGTAAATGAAGACAACAGGAGGGCTAATAAAAAATGGATGTAAACTTTAAGCTTGGTTTCAGAATATTTTTGGCGTTGTGGTGAGCAGATGTTTGGAAATAAACCGTTTTTAAAAAAGGATCTGCTGATATATCTGAGATCAAGAGTCAAACTTTAACCTGTAAAACAAAAAAGCTGCTGACAGGTTCCAAAGGCGTGTTCTGTTTTTTAAAAATCACCAATATTAGTCAGAATGTGTAAAAGCAGACAGAGTTAGCACATTGAAAACTTTCTGGAGATCCTTAAACTAGTCTTCTGTCGAATATCGTTTAATCAGAAACGATAACCAAATCTAAGTGTAAAATTGTGGAATTCAGTTAAAATCACTTTTTAAAAAATCCATTTGCTCCAAACAGATTTCTGTAAAAAACTAAAAATTCTGCCTTCCGAGTGCGACTGTGAAGCTGTGACTGACTCAGCTTTAACCAACAGCAATGTGGTGAAAATAAAGGGACTTTTTGGCTGAAATGGGCCACTGGGTTTAGACAGAACCAACAGGAAATTTTACGTATTCGTAAATATTCTCAACAGTTTTTCTTCCCATTTTGGTAAAACTGACAATCAAGTGTAGCATCCCTGAACAGTAACTCTGGAAACAACAACGCTAAATCTTCCAAAAGCAAACAGAATGAAGCGTGTCAGACCTTCGATCCTTCCTCGTCTTCGTCTTCGTCTTCAGGCGTCGCCATCGTGGATCCGAACTGCAGACTGGGGATGGTGGTGAGGAAGACAGGAGGCTGGGTGGCGTTGGCGACTCCCACCGAGCGCCGGCGACGAGTTCTGCAGAGAAAACAGCGACAGGGAGGCTTAACTTCAGACAATCTGCAACAGAAAAAAGTTCAAACCTCTGAGTCTGACCGCATGACGTTTACCCACAAAGCTTTCTGCTTTTTCTCTGTTGCCCTCTGGGAGGCGCTACAGTTGCAGTAACCCTCCCGTTGTCCTCATTTACAGCCACCAAAAAATATTGTTTCCTTGTCTGAAAAAAAATCCAGAAATTCAGCAAAAAAAATTCACAAATTTCTGAAAATTTGCAAAACCCTCAGGAAGAAAATTCCTTAAAAGTTTTATTTTAAAAAAATACCCCAAAAATTCTTGTAAATATTTTCAAAAAATGAGTAAAAATCTTCCAAAAAAAAGATTTAAAGTGATTTAAACTATCTAAAGTGATCACATATATACGTCAGTAAAACTTCTGATATTTTCTTTAAGAACATTGGCATAAAAATCAACCAAAATCCAGCGAATTTCACTGGATTTTGGTTGATTTTTATGTGAATGTTCTTAAGAAACATTTTTAACATTTTTTTTCCATCAAAAAATGTTCACAAATTTCCCAAAAATGTAGAAAATGTGGACATCAGAAGTTTCACTGTGAAAATAGAGATTTTTCTCCACATTTTCAAACTTTAAAACCCGCAGGATGACATGAAGGTTAAAATGAGGACAAACAGCCTAAAAACAGCTTCTTTCCGATAGACATGACCACCCTGACCTCTCATCTGTAACAACAGAGCCAGCAGTACCATGTCAATGCAGATAATCACCACCGTCTCTGCTGCTGCTCTACACCACCTCAACATTCACCCTGTTATTTAGATTAGAGATTAGATTTGTAGATTTAGATGTGTAAGACTTTTATCTTGCACTGAAAAGCAGAAGCTCTCCAATCTCGTTGTACACTTCAATTTGGATGCAAATTTAACCTTCAAGAGTCACATAAAGAAAGTGCGCAAGCTAGTCAAGTTCAACCTCTCAAACTTTCGTTTCATCAGACCACAACTGTCACTGCAAGCAGCTAAAATGTTTATGTGTTCCATGGTCCTATCAAACAGAACATATTGTCTAACAACTTGGTCTCAGGCACATAAAACAACACTAACATCCTTGGAGTCACTATACAAACGGACAATAAAAGGACTGGACAAAAAACCAACACGTTATCACCACTGCAATATTCTCCAAACGCAAAAATTGCTGAACTGGGACAATCTCATCAAATATTCAAATCTTCGTTTAATCTATAAAATAATTCACAATCAGGCATCCCCTCCACTCAGTCAATTTGTCAACATCAGAAATACATCACAGTCACAGCCAGTAACAAGAGGAGCAGCTCGAGGGGACTGTTCAATTCCTTACAGAAAAGGTGTGTTTGGTAGGAGCTCCTTCTCTGTAAGAGCTGCTCAGGAATGGAACTCAGTTCCTGTAAACATCTGAGAACCTTCAACATACATTAAAAAATATCTCAAGAACTGGTTATTAACACAACAGACTTGTAACCATTAAGGATCTGTCTTTCCTGCCTGTGTCATTTATGACATTTTGTTATGTTGTCTTTATTGTGTACCATCTTCTAAATGTGTATTAATTACCTTAATTTTTCTATAGATTATGCTGGTCTTATGAAACGTACTCACAGTTTTACTATATGCTTTTAATGTATTGTGTTATTGTAAACTTTGAACTGTATGTTTTATCATTTGACATGTTTGTTTGTTTTTAGGATGAACTATTTTACATCTGTCCAGGGACTACGGATGAAAAATAGCCTTTTGGCTAATTCTGGTGCATTGACAGAAATGTTCATTAATGTACACTGTCCCTGTCAACTAAATAAATAAATGAAATGACAATAAAGCACATTCTATTCTATTCTATTCTAAACACCACCAACTGTTCTGCAGCGACCAAAACTGACCACCGGGTGGAGCCAGCGAGCACTTTAACAACAAATGCCAACCAAAATAGGACCTGAGATGCCCCTTTGTAAGGACACATGCATCACTGAGGACGAATCAGGAGGACTGTCCCCCTGACATCAAATATTTAAACCATTAATTGTCCTGAGCGGCTCCAGAGGGAGGCGAGTTAACGGTGAAGCTACTCAGGTAGAAGAAAAGCCCTTTAGTGCTTTGCGTGACGGAATACGGAAGCAGGAGCATGAAGCCGACGTCGGCCCGTTCACAAACACGGCTGCTGAGGTGAGGGTGAGTTTGCGTGTTTGTGTGGCAGTTTGCATGACTGCCCCCCTGACTGGCACCGGCCATAATGGGGCAGTAATCGCCCCCCCAGGGAGGAGGAGGCGGCCGCTGGGGGTGTTTGTCAGGGAAGGAGGCGGGAGGGGGGGGGGACGGGGGCCAGACACCTCCCAGCCGGGCCCCCCACGGCGGTGCCCAGCACAAAAACAAGCGACCACGGAAAACCACACACACTCATTTCACACACACACGCACACACACACGCACACACACGCTCCACACACACACACACGCACACACACGCTCCACACACACACACACACACACACACACACACACACACACACACACACACACTGTGGAGGCCGGGGGATTCGGGGCTGGCACCGAGCCTCTTGGAGACACCCAACGTGACGGCCGGACAAAAGCGGAGTGATGGAGTTTGGCTGCACTGAGGGGCTCCCTGATACCAACAAAAAACAAAGTGAGCTCCTCCTGAGGCTCCGCTGGGGGCAGAGAGAAACACACCGACGTCTGAAGGTACGGCAGCTTTTTAAACGTCTGTAGGTTCTCATTCATCCAGGTCATGGTATCCAAAGTTGTTTAAATCAATCCCCTGGACTTTTGTGGACTGATTTAAACAACTTTGGAGCTTTTTAAACCTACAGAAGTTCATGAAAAACTGGTGCAAAACTGGTGTACAGCAACAAGAACAAAGCTTAAAGCGACCGAAGGTTTGGGGGTGGAACATGTTCTGAAATAAATCATTTAACCCTCCCGTTGTCCTCATTTATGGGCACCAAAAAATATTGTTTCCTTGTCTGAAAAAAGTCCAAAAATTCTGCAAAAAATTCCACAAATTTATGAAAATCTGCAAAACCTTCAGAAAGAAAATTCCAATAATTCCTTAAAAGTTTCCCTTAAAAGTTTTATTTTTAAAAAAATCCCCTAAATTTGGCAAGATAAATAAATATTTTCAAAAAATGAGTAAAAATCTTCCAAAAAAATCCTAAAAATATCTAAAGTGATTCCATATATATCAGCAAAACTTCTGATATTTTCTTGAAGAACATTCAGAAAAATCACCAAAATCCAGCTAACTTCACTGGATTCCAGGTTTTTCAAATAATAGAAGTTGAATAAATTAAAGAAATGTCGCTTTTTTTTAATGATGTACAGCGTGTTAATGTTCATCTCTCTTCTTCTAGTCATGGTTGTTCTGTTTCCATAGAGGTGAAAACCTAGAAACAGCCCTGTGTTCTGCAGCTTAATAAAACTCTAAAAAACACCAGCAAAAATGCAAACCTACAGCTACTTTCCTGAAACATTCCTGTAATTCTGAAGCTGTCTGCCTGCTCTGGAGATGCTCAGATGTTCTGACTGCAGCCCACCTGCTCTCAAACACTTCGTTGTGGAGGTAGTTCTCGAAGGTCTTGCGGTACTCGATCTCCTCCTGCTCCTTCTTCAGCTGGTTGTCTGTTTTGGGGCAGGCGCAGCATTTCCCCCCCGAGGTCGGCTCGTCCGTGTGGTTCCACTTCTGCTCGTCCTCGCTGTCCAGGTGTGTCGGCGTTCGGGACGGCAGCTTCATACCTGAGCAGCAGAAACAGGCGTGAAGTGCAGACAGAGAGCAGTGGAAGCGGCTGGATTTAGACCTTCTTAGACCTGGATTTTTACCTTGCAGGCAGTAGTCGAACTTGTAGAGGTCGCTGTCCTCGGGCTGCTTGCGGCAGATGACCCGATAGTGGGTGATGTTTCCGTTGGGGCTGGTGGGAGGTTTCCACTTCAGGATGATCTGAGAGGAGGAGTTGGAGGAGGAGATGGGGTCCAGAGGCACAGAGGGCTCTGAGGAGGGAGAACAGGAAGATGCAGATCAGCGCTGAGGATGAGTTACAGTCCTACGTAACCTCCTGAACCCCACTTTACAACCACAGCTGCTCCCAGGAGACCTCCAGCTGTCATATTTCACTCAACACCTGGAAACATGTGTTGTGAATATTCCTGTAAGCTGTAATTATGTTCTGCATGAAGAGGAATCTGAGGAACATCAGTGTTTTTCAACTTGTAGAACAATCTGTGCAAAACCTGGACTTTAAACACCACAAATGTCAAAAGATTGTCTTATTTTATCTCATTTAACTTGAACGGAAGCAGGCGATGCATAAAACACAAAAACGGCTCATCTTTTACTGGACAACGAAGCTGGAGATGTTCAGGAGAAAGCAGAGGAGGAGGATCGCTGTTCAGCAAACACAGATGTGAACAACGCAGACGGGAAAACATGCAAACACGCTGCAAATTATTTATGAGGAAGGAAATGCACCGAGGACATTTGTTTTGCTGCGACGGCAGACATCTGAGAGGTGAAGCGAGAGGCCGGATCCACACAGCCGGCTTTGTTTGAGTAAAGCAGCTGGACAGACATGAGCTAAAAGAGGTGTCTGATGGGAGTTACTGAGCCTCATCTGAAGCTCCTTCTGCACAAAACAGACCAACGACATGTTCATGACTTCACTCAGACCAACAGCTTGTTATGGTGGAGAGCTGTGAAGAATATCACAAACCTATTATGGTAAAAAAAAAGTACTGATGCTGCTAAAGATGTGACAGAGAAATGTTGTTTATCATGTCAGGTAATAGATTTATTTTCCCTCTCAGTGCATAATTCACATTAAAACTCCAACACTGTCCCATAATGAAGAAGACGTGGAAATAACTTTAGTTTTTGCTCAAATCAAAGTGAAAGCTCTAGATTGAACATTCTGTGTGCTAGATACCAACAGACTGATCAGTTTGTGTTCTACTAGCAGTTTAAACAACATTTATGCATTTTCTGCATCACAAATGATGATTTCTCTGGGTTCAGTAGGGTTACTAACAGATGAAACCTCAGCTGAGGATCCGTTAGGCTCAGAATGGAATAAACTGGTGAAAAAGTGGCGCTTCTTGCAGCTGATTTAAATCCCAAACTATGATCAGAACGTCCTTCAGAGCAGCATCACCGCATTTGTCAAAACTCTTAACTTAGCCCTCCTGTTGTCCTCATTTACCAAAAAATACTGTTTCCTTGTCTGAAAAAAATCCAAAGATTCAGCAAAAAAAATGCTAGCCTAGCCGCGCTAGACCCATGTTCTGAAGGCACAAGGGTCTAGGACCGCTCGACAGGGAGGGAGGCGGGCTAAAAGGTTGTCTATCAAATCACTCTGCAGCAATTGGGTAGGTATACAACCAATCAGTGCAACGAATAGGCTGACGTAGTTCCTAGAGCGCCGGATTGTGGCTAAGTCCCATTAGCTTCCCAACCAGTGGAGCCAACTGGTATATTAAGGATTTGCCATATCCCGTCGGCATAAGTCCAAATACATCTTTCTTCTCAATGAAACACTTCAGTGCCGTCCTTTGTTTATCTTTCAAGTTGAATTTTAGCTTCAAATCTTTAAGGGCTGTGGCCAAAGTCGAGTCCAAAGATAACTGTTTATTGTTTCCGGTTGTTTCTGTCAGAATCGTCGCGCCTCTGTCGTCACTTAGTTACGCCCGCCTTCTGACTCTACACTTCATGGTGATTGGTCCGGCCAGTTTGAGGAGAATCCAGCCTCCAGCCTTATGGAGGGTAACTAGACCCACCCTGGCAGAGAATTAAATTCGTTGCCGTGGGTTGTCTAGCGCGGCTAGGCTACAAAAATTCCACAAAAATTTGCAAAACCTTCAGGAAGAAAATTACAATAATTCCTTAAAAGTTTCCCTTAAAAATATGTATTTAAAAAAATCCCCCAAATTTGGCAAGAAAATTCTTGTAAATATTTTCAAAAAAATTAGTAAAAATCTTCAAAAAAAATCCTAAACATATCTAAAATGATTCCATATATATCAGTAAAAATTGTAATAAAAAATTACATAAAAAATTTTGGTTGATTTTTATGTGAATGTTCTTAAGAAAAGTTTAACATCTTTTTTTCCACCTAAAAATTTCCCAAAATTTCCCAAAAATGTAGAAGATGTGGACATCAGAAGCTTCACTGTTAAAAAATTTTTTTTTCTCCACATTTTCAAACTTTAAAAGGGCTCAGTTTTGACCTGCAGGATGACAGGAGGGTGAAGGTTCAACACACTAATCTCACCACACAGGAAACTGCTCATGAATTTGGGTTAAAAAGCGTAAAGCTCTATAACTGTGATTTTCTATCTAATTTCTTCATGAGCCCACAGTAAAGACCTTCTCCCTCTGATGTGTTCTGACTCACTGGAGGCGTTGGTTCGGACGTAGATGATCTCGCTCTTGGCTCCGTGGACCTGGTGCTCGTCGGACGCAGACAGCTGGGTCTTCACCATGATGGCGTACTGGGTCCAGGGCTTCAGCGGCCGGATCAGGTGACCCGGATCCTCGCCCTTCTTGCCTTCCGTGGGGCGAGACGGCGGGTCGACGTCGGCGATCGCCCAGCTGTTGGAGCCGCAGGCGTCCTGTCCGTCGAACTCCGTCACGTTCTTAAACGGCCTGAAGCAGACGGAGGAAAAAAGTAGATCAGCGGGTGGAAATGAAGCAGAAGGAGGTAGAAGGACGACGTGGAGCGATGAGACAAGAGAAGAAGTGATAATTAGAAGGAAATAAACGCAAAAACAGACAAATAATGAGGAAGTAAGACATCTCCAAATGGATTCTAGACAGAGAGCAGGTCAGAATTGTACGTGCAAGTCACATGATTAAGTGCATTAAAGAAATAGAGTGTTCAAGGTGATTCTGTATTCTGTAGGTCCTCAAGTTATGTTTCCTGCTTTGATGGAACATCAGAACCAGGTTCAGCTTCAGATACAAACTCTCTGATTAATTTATTACAACATCGTGATCAAAGGCTGCCCTGAGGTGGAGAAAGCCCCAGAATTCCTCACTAATACTGATCAAATTTAGTTTTTTGTGATTTACGTACGCCTCTTTGTAGAGAACCATGAATCCCAGCAGGTCTCTGAAGTCCAGCGGCCAGAACTGGTCCCACTTCAGCATGATCATGTTGGACGTCGTCTTGATCAGATTGAATTTCAGCAGCTTCGTCTCACCTGAGGAACAAAACGGGACAAAACTCAGCACAGCCCAAAAACCTCATTAGATACGGCTTTTATTTCGTTTTGGATCAGTTTAACCATCTGTGTTTTTGCTCCTGTGGGCTCATTTTTCCCAAACATAAAGCCCTGAATCTCTTTGGAAACACAACAACCATGACTAGAAGCAGAAAGGACTCAGAAATATCAGTATGACACAGCTATAATGCCACATTTTATAGAAATCTTTTTTAAAAGGTGTCGCCTATCTGGTATGTGCAAACACTGCCTGCAGTTCATCCCAAAAGTCTTTTATTTTTTGGCTCATGACTGTGGGTCACATTTGAATCTAGCTATTCCAAACCATTTATTTTTAGCACATTTTTAAATAAGACATGATTTTAGTTGAATATCATTATTTGAAGCTTTGATTTGTTTATTTTTTGTAGATAAAAGTCACAAATGATGAGGACCTTCAGGATGTTGGAAATCTGACGGGTCTCTGTGGTTTACAGTTTTTGGTTCTGATAAATGGAATAATTCATGAAAAATAGCACATATTTTAAATTTTATGGCAGATTTTGGGATCCAGAGGGCTAAAGTTGTCTGTCTGCCATTATTAAATCTGTGCAGTATGACACAGCTATGATGTCACACGTTATAGGAAGAAAAAAGAAAATAGTGTCCTGAGGTTCAAATTCAATAATTCCTTAAAAGTTTCCCTGAAAAATTTTATTTAAAAAAAAAAACCCTAAATTTGGCAAGAAAATTCTTGTAAATATTTTCAAAAAATTAGTAAAATTGTCCAAAATAAATCTTAAAAATTTCCAAAGCAATTAAATATATATCAGTAAAACTTCTAACTAAACAAAATAACAAAATATCTCCATTTTACACATATTTGCATTTATTTGAAAGAAAAAAAAATATGTTAAGAACTGAAAAATGGTAGTTAATAAATAAATATATAGATTATTATTATTATTGTTGTTGTTAATAATAAGAATAATGTTGCTTTATATATTTTCCCTGATTTGTTAAATTATATATAATAAATCATAAAATTAGAGAAAAAATATCAAATTACACATTGACTGTAAAAAAAAATCAAAACTTCTATAACAAATTCCCCAAAATTTCAGAAAAATTTGTAAGACCTTCTGGAATAAAATTCCAATAATTCTTTGAAAGTTTCCCTCAAAAATTTTATTTGAAAAAAAACTTCCCCAAATGTGGCAAGAAAATTCTTGTAAATATTCTCAAAAAATTAGTAAAAATCGTCCAAAATAAATCTTAAAATTTTCCAAAGTGATTAAATATATATCAGTAAAACTTCTATTATTTCTTTAAGAACATTCACATAAAAATCAACCAAAATCCAGAGAAATTCACTGGATTTTTGTTGATTTTTTAACATTTCTTTTTTTTCCCCATCAAAAATTGTTTTTTTCCTAAAAATGTTGAAAATGTGGACATCAGAAGTTTCACTGTGAAAATAGTTTTTTTCCACATTTTCAAACAGGACGATACCAGGGTTCAATCTGAAATTTACATTTTTCTGCATTTAATCTATAGACGACCAACACCAAAACCACAGGCTGTGCACATTTACTGAAGCAGGAATATCTTCTTTACATCTGCACTAAACGTCAGTACGGCGGTGAAAGCTTCATCATCTTACAGGACGCCTGGTCTCCGTTGTTGCGGACAGCGATGTCGTTCTTCTGGTTGCGCTCCTTGGTTCCCGTCACTTGCTCCATCTTGCTGATTTCGGACATGCACAGCTTGGAGTTGTAGTGGAAGAACATGCGTCCTCGCTGGATGGTCAGGTTGTGTTTGGACCAATCCCACAGCTCACGGAGGTTCTGGTTGTCCAGCGCGTAGAAGGCGTAACTACTGCAGGAGACGGAGGGAAAACACAGGAATTCATCACAACGTAGGACACGGAGAGGGAGGAGAAGGTTAACATTTTATGCTGCATTCATGCATTTTGGTGGAACATCTGACAGAAAACGAGGAATTTATGGGAGCGATCTCAGGCAACTTCCAGGAAAATGTCGGCAAAATTCAAACATTACTGTTTATCTTTGCATCCAAAATATGCAAACTACAGCCATGGCCATAAGTTTGGACACAGCATGACTTCCTGTGTCTGTTTTGATGTCTATTACAGAACATAACTAATATTTTTTGACAGCACCAGTTTAATTAGTCAACAAATCAACAAGGGATATAATATTATCAATAAATTCCAACAATTGGAACAACTTTGTTCCCAAAACATAATATTAGAAGAAAATAACAAAAAATGCAGTACTTTCACAACCGAATATGGTAAGAATAACAAAATGACACCAAACTCTTTTGATGTTTTTTTTAAATATGAAACTTAACATAGTTCTCAGGAGTTGTGTACTGTATTGTAAGTGACAATTTTGTGGTATTTTCTAAGATTCACAAGCCTCATGGTACTTGTGTCCAAACTTATGGCCATGGATGTACGATTGAGGCTGATGATAAGGAGGAGGAGGTGTAACTGAAGACGGCGGAGGACTTACTCTCCCTCCAGATGTTCCCCCCGGATGATGCGAAGTTTCCGGAGGAAGGACAGAGAGACCAGAGCGTAAGCCCTGCGAACAGTCAGGTAGCCGGTGATCTCCTCAAGCTGACCCAGACTGGCCTCCAGCTCTGCTGCGATGTTGTCTGCAGGGAGGAATAACATACATGACTGAAAGCTGGCACAAAAGACATGAAACATGCAACAATGCTGCTTCATGAGTCCTCAGCATTAGAACAGCTGACATTCACAAAGCATGGGCAGATAAATACACCTGTAATGCACTAATAAGACTGGGTCTAAACTAACAGCAGCTTATCAAACTGTTTAAATAACCAAAAGCTCATTTTCTTTATGACACTGAACCAGCTGTGACGGCGCTCCAACCTGACTAATGATTTACCTGCAGCTGATAAACGGTGACAGCTCACCTGTGTGATATGAAGAAAAGTTCACCGTGACCTGCTCCATGCTGATAATTTATAATAACGAGGATTTAACAAGGTTACCGACGCTGCAGGTTGTTAACAAACTCAGAGGAAGTGACAAATTAAACTGAAGATTTGTATTTTATTGGACATTACAGTGTGAAATAGATGTGAAACTGTCGTGTAAACTGAATGAGAAAATGCATAATGTGACGTTCAAACTGCGTCTTTGGCTCTCTTGTGATGTTTCTGGACCAATATTGGTAAAATAACGACATCCTACATGTGAAAACGTGCTCAGCTCTTCCGCTTTACAGACGCTCACATGGATCCTGCTGCAGGTTTTTAATAAACTCAGAGGAAAAACTCCTGCAAACAGCTGGATGTGACAAACTGATGTTAACGTCTGCTGGAAAAACTGATTCTAAACAGCTGATTTACTTCAGTCAAGTTTGACTTTTAGGGACATTTTAGTTTGTAGCTTCTAAACGTGAATGAGAAGCGTGTTGTGTCACGTCTAAACTGTGTAATTTTTGCTCTCTGTGGTGTTGTTGGACCTGAAATATTAGCTTTTGGTACCCATCATTAATATGAGCGGTCGGCGTCTGGTTTCGTGGACATTGCATTGCAGTTTGTAGTCTAACAGATGTAAAATTTCAGGGAGAAGTAAAGGAAGAAGGTGTTTTGTGATGTTCAAACTGTATCTTTTGCTCTCTTGTGATGTTTCCAGACCAATATCAATGTTTAAATATGAAGAAAATCTTCCTTAAATTGCATTACATAACTCAAAGTACGGTTGTTGTTGCAACTTTTACAGAAAAGTGAGCGGGATGCTGATGGAGAGGACCGGCTGTCGTCAGATTTACAGAATGGACTGGAGGTCTAAGAGGGCTGCCGACTGAGGAAGGTGATAGCGGAGGAAGCAGTAAACAGGGAAACAGAGCTGCAGCAGGCCGGGCGGGGGGTGAGGTGCAGCAGTACTCACTCCCTCCTCGGATCTTGATGATCATGTTGCCGTGGAGAACAGTGCAGCCTCTCAGGGCCTGAGCCGAAGTCACCGAGTCGATGGTCTTGTTCCCCACGCACAGCTTAGGACAGAGGCCAGCGCACGGCGAACACGTCAACCTGCAGAGGAACACGTCACAGATCAGAGCGAGGTGAAGGCGTGTTTTCATGCGTGTGTCCACATTCACAGCAGTCAGGCCTTCTGCAGACGCATCGCAGAACAACCCGACCGGTTTCAGAGAAAGGACAACAGAAAATACCACAAATGTTTGTGAGTGCAGTAATCAGAGCTGGAATGGTATGAGGCAGGAATGCTGGGCGACGGGCCGGTGTGGCGTGGGCCTTTTCTCACAACAAGGCCCAGTCTGTTCACTGCAATTTAAGATACACATTTCTTCCATTCTGATTTTCGTATGTAGGCAGATTCATGTCGAGCTTGTTGTGTGTTTGTTCTGTTGTTGGATTTAACCCTCGTGTCGTCCTGCAGGTCAAAATAACCCGTTTTAAAGTTTGAAAATGTGAAGAAAAATAATTCAGTGAAACTTCTGATTTCCACAGTGTTGGGAAATTTTAGAACATTTTTTATTGGAAAAAAAGAAATGTTAAAAATGTTTCGAAGATTCAGAAAAAAAAAATCAACCAAATTCCAGTGAATTACTCTGGATTTTGGTTGATTTTTATGTGAATGTTCTTAAAAAATAGTAGTTTTACTGATATAAATGGAATCACTTTGGATATTTTTAGGATTTTTTTGGAAGATTTTTACTCATTTTTGAAAATATTTACAAGATTTTTTTGCCAAATTTGGGGGATTTTTTTGAAATAAAACTTTCAAGAGAAACTTTTAAGGAATTATTGAATTTTCTTCCTGGAGGTTTTACAAATTTTCAGAAATTTGTGAAATTTTTTGCTGAATTTTTGGATTTTTTTCAGACAAGGAAACATTTTTTTAGTGCTCGTAAATGAAGACAACGGGAGGGTTAAACACATCAAATGTAGGACAATCTGAACACATCATTTACTATTTGTCAAACAAAGACTTTCTAACAGTTGTAAAGATCATGATTATCACACCAGTGTTTAGTTTCCACTGATTCCTGTAACTCTGAATGTTCTGTGATGGAATCGTTAAAAAACATGAATCTTTGTCTCAAAAAATCAATCACACATTTTGGTTCTTTCATAGATGAACAGATAGAAGGTCTGCTGGAAATAAGACGAAATCTGCTGGGTCAAAAACAAACATACAGCAGTTCTAATATTCGGTTAAATGTCCACCTCTACTAGGTGATTTTCAAGCCTCTGGTTGCTTCTTTGACCGCTCTCCTTGACATAATTTGTGCAGTTCAGCTGCATCAGCTGCTTTTCTGACTGGCTTTAAGTCAGGACTTTAGGGAGACCAGTCTAGAACCGTCATTCCAGCCTGATGGAACCATTTCTTTTTGATCCATCTGACCATAGAACTCTCCTCTAGAAGGTCTTTTATTTGTCCATGTGATCAGCAGCAGACTCCAGTGGAGCTTCAACGTTCCGCCTCTAGACAAAGAAGTCGTACAGCGTTCATTCAATCACTAATTTAGAGAAAATTATGAGTTACAGGAATCATTGTAAACCCAAGACTGCCGTGATATGCTTTAAAAGTGTACGTAAATGCTGTTCACAGCTGTAAAAGATGTGTGAGCAATCTGAATGAACTGACAGGAAGTGTGAGGTTTCTCCAAGGCAGACAATTCACTCAATGAGCTGCGGTAAATCTGCGTAATTCTCTCAATTAATTTGATAAGTCACGTAATAAATCCATAGGCTTCCAGGAGTGGAATCAGATTACACAATCTCTCAGCAACATCTGCGCCTGCTTGATTTTTATTAGCACAGCAACCGCTTACAACAGGAACGACAAAGCGACTGGAACACCAGCTGCAGCTCCCGACACACATTCCTCTGTTTTTTCTGTTAGTGACGTGCTCACAATCCCAACCACACATATGCAGAGCAACGAGGCCTCGACAGCAGCCTTTCAGGAAATTCATCCACAAAAGGCCGCACAGAGAAAAGGGGCCCTTGAAGCCCTTTCAACAGAACATAATCCCTCTTTTAACTTCGCCCGCAGCCTTAAAAATTCCGCATCTCGGCTTGTTTTTGTCGGGTAAAAACTTCAACGCGTCGCTTCTGAAAGCAGCGGTTTACTATTTACGGCAGAGGCACGTACATCGGGGCAAATTTGTCATCTAATTTGCTGCAAATCAGATTAGCGGGGACGACGGCACGGGGTCATTAGATAAATTTGGAAGCATCCCAATCAGAGTTTCAGCTCTCCGGGCTGACATCAAACAAGGCACCTTTTTAAAGCAGCGCCTGTGCCCCGGGAACAGCTAACAAAGGATGCTGTTGTTCCCCGCTGGTGTTCAAGATTAACTGGCGTTCCGATCATCTGGTGATATTCAGTGAGCGAGGCAGCGGTTACAACGGCAACACATAGCATAGGTGACTGTACCGATGCCTGTTTAAAACACACAGATGTCTACAAACTGTTCCGAAATGTTCTTGTTGTCAGCTTGAACGTTGTCGTTATTGCTCTGTTGGGACTCACGGCTGTTCAGTCTACCAGTAAAATACTCGGTTTAATGAGGACTTCCACCTAACGGAGTGGAAATATCGCTTCACTGCGGCAGTGTGTGATGATCTCCATCAGATTAACTGGTGACAGTCTGTGGCCTCAGTCCGACGGTCAGTCAGAAACAGCAAGAGAAGTTCTAATACCGTTTTCAAAGCTTACTGCAATAAACCAGTTGGACCTGAGTTGTTCTACTTTTAAACAGATTTTAAGTAAAACAATGACATCATATAAACCATCTGACCGCATTCTAACCAGAGGTTTCACATTCCAGCCTTCAGGACGTCGATATGCTTCACCCCCCCCCCCCCCCCCGGTTATTCAGGATTTATTTATTTTACTGGGGCATTGAAAGTTAATCAACATTGTATTCTATAGAATCAATGCATTGTAAATTAAATGCACTGACTTTACAGAACACAAAATTAAAGGTATTTTTGTTATTTCTGAAGACGTAGAACAATAATAGCGACGATTATATTTATTCTACAAAACCTTGACGAGCCCACCCTTGAACTATATAGCTAGCTGCTGTTTCAAACGAGATCTCACAACTCAAGACGTGAAACAATAAAATAAGAATGAATAAAATCAAACCAAATAAGATCATCTTGCTGAATTGTTCCACGCTAAGTTCAATCTGCAGATTCCCTCTCAGACTAAAAACTGCCTCTTCACTGAACACCTTTACACTTATATATACTTATGACTACCAATAGCTGTGAATAAATGTTTTTTTTCTCCTTTTTATTAGCTTTATTTACAGGTAAGTAGAGAGACAAATGGAAAAGTAGGGAGAAAACCTACAGCAGAAAGACATAAACTGGAGTTGAACCCCAGCCACTGCGTCGGGTTTATAGATCTCCTGTTCAGTCACCTGAGCTAATGCCCCAGTACATGTGATATACTGAAAGGAATGGGTGTCTTCTCAGTGACATGTCAGTTTAGAGTAGTATGACACAACAAAGTTCTCCTGCTGGTTTGAACATGAATGTCCTGTGAATTTAGCTAAATTGCTGCATTTCAAATCCAGTATGTTAAACACTGCTGGGCTGTTTAAGTAAAATTTTGACGTTTGTGTTATTTAAATAAGAGTGTAGCTACAATGTGATCTAAACCTGCCAATACTGTATCAATATATTAATGTTATACTGCAACACTTTGGCATTCTGTTATCACACGGCTTGGTGAACGTCTTGTTAAATAACATGCACACCGTGTGCTGGTCTCCTGTCTGCTGCAGGAGTAAACTTGCCTAGCTGCGCTAGACCCATGTTCTGGAGATGCAAGGGTCTAGGACCGCTCGACAGGGAGGGAGGCGGGCTAAAAGGATGTCTATCAAATCACTCTGCAGCAATTGGGTAGGTATACAACCAATCAGTGCAACGAATAGGCTCCTAGAGCGCCGGAAATCAGAGGATGCGGTAGTTCGGTGAAGCCTTATTTATACAGTCAATGGGTGAAGCTCAAGTATATTACAGACATGTTAACAGAAAGATTATTAATCTGTCATCACTTCGTTACGCCCGCCTTCTGACTCTACACTTCATGGTGATTGGTCTGGCCAGTTTTAGGAGCATCCAACCTCGAGGCTTATGGAGGGTAACTAGACCCACCCTGGCAGAGAATTAAATTCGTTGCCGTGGGTTGTCTAGCGCGGCTAGGCTAGAGGAAACAGTAAACTGCAGTAAACAGAGATCGCAGCTCCACTCGTCCCAACCGCGGTGACGTAGTTTTTCTTTCATGCAGCCTGACAGCGCTTGACTTTTAAAATGAGAACGCCTCTTATTTCCAGTTATTTTGTCAAGACCGAAATTTATAGAACAGCAGAAATCTCATTTTATAGACGAAGTTGTCCCATTGTTTATTTCCTGCTCGGTAGGTAAGGGGTCCTGAAAAGCCACGCCTACGAAACATCTGTCTCAGAAACGCTGCTATCACCAGTTAATCTTGAACACCGGCACCATGCAAGCTCCGCATGAACTGCCATTTGTAAGCTCCCTCTGCTTTAATTCTCTGTTTATGCAACTCTTATTATAATCCCCCTCTCCAGGAAGCAACCACACGTACACATGGTTGCCCAAATTGCGCCCCAGCCCCCCCCCGCGCCCGAAGCAGCCGGGCCATTTACCAAACACTCCCAGGGGCGCCGTTCTAGTCGTCGTCTGGCTTTTGCCCTCCACCCCAGCCAATCCAAATGACCTATTACACACCAAAGCTCCTCCTAGTTTCCATCTTATCAAGCTTTTTAATAATTCACATCAAATCATTGTTTCCCCTCCACGACTCCTGACTGAGTGGAAACACGCCGTTAGAGCAGAAACTCGGGGATGTTTTCTCGTGTGTCCGTCCGTCTCCCACATGGAAAATCGTACGTTCAGCGTCTCAAGACGTAACGCTCTAGTTGCAGTGCAGAAAGGCAGAATGTTTTGGGCCGTTGTAGTGAAAAACACAGACACTGGGGCAGACAGAGCGGCTCTTAAAGGGACAGCGTTTATCTGTCCGGCTGAACTCTGTGACTCGGGCCTCGGCGTCTGTTAGAACCATCGAGAACGGAGGCCCAGCTGACACTTGGGTTTGGTTTGGGACCAGGCCTGGCAGAACCAAAGCACGCACACACAGCTGCAGCAGCGTCCAGGAAAGATGAGCAAAGTGTGTTCGTGCAGTTAGCCACGGCCAAATGTGGAGACACAAACAGAAACAGAGGAACATGGAGAGGAAATACACACGGAGGTTAATTATATGAAAAAAAGAGCTGTCAGTCCTTCAAAATAGTCAATCTTTACTGCATGCAAACTTATAATTTGCATTATTTCACAAATACAGGACAGTTGGAGCACAGAAACACAAACCTTTGGGTGTCAGTGCTGATCAGTAGGTGTGTGTCTCCATGTTGTGTGTTGACTGGGTGAGTGTGTGTAGCTTCACCCAGACTAAGCCACTGTAATGACGCTTGTTCTTGCTATAACCAAAACACAGCAGCAAAAACACACACACACACACACACACACACACACACACACACACACACACACACACACACACACACACACACACACACACACACACACACACACACACACACACACACACACACACACACACACACACACACACACGTTTGTACTTCTATCTTAGTGAGGACATCCATAGGCGTAATGCATTTCCTAGAGCCTTACCCTAACCTTAACCATCACAACTGATTGCCTAAACTTAATCCTTACCCTAATCCTAACCAAACCTCAATTCATACCTGTTCTCTATAAACAAGTCTTCACCCTCAAACATGGCTGTTTCAAAGTGAGGACCGGCCAAAATGTCCTCACTTTGTAAAAATGTCCTCACTTTGATAGTTAAATGCAGAAAATGGTCCTCACCATGTAGCAAGTACAAGAACACACACACACACACACACACACACACACACACACACACACACACACGCGCGATGTTGCAACGGCAGCAGGACGTCTGATGTAAAAGTCTTGCTTAATTGTGTGAAGCAAAAGTCTAGATGTTTATCCATCACGCTGCACCGTTGGAGAGAGGCATCTGATTGGTTGGACAACCATCCAACCATCCATCCATCCATCCATCCATCCATCCATCCAACCATCCATCCATCCATCCATCCAACCATCCATCCATCCAACCATCCATCCATCCATCTATCCACTGATTAATACTCATTAGGGTCATGTGGGGTTGGAGTCTATCCCAGCTGACTTAAGGCTGAGTTCTGCTTTCCATATGAACAGCCGCTCAGAAATAAACACACTTCTACCTAGCGTTTAACCGACTAGTAAAATACTAAACGTTTAATAAATGAATCGGCGGTTAACCGATTAAACGACGAGGCCGCACATCCCTAGCATTTATCCAAAGTGACGTGCATTGCTG
Source organism: Acanthochromis polyacanthus (assembly GCF_021347895.1). Lineage (NCBI taxonomy): Eukaryota > Metazoa > Chordata > Actinopteri > Pomacentridae > Acanthochromis > Acanthochromis polyacanthus. The sequence continues at coordinate 45,355,655 of NC_067116.1, read as the reverse complement.
TTTAGAAGTTTGGGCTCACTTAGATATGTCCTTATGTTTTAAAGAAAAGCAGTTTTTTAAAATGAAGATAAGGCCGGGATGCAAACCACCGATCCACTGTGCAGCATGATACAGCCGGATTTACACAGAAAAACCTCAAGCTGCACTGAGAAAGAGGAATCCTGCGGCATCATCCCACCTGCCTCCAGAAACAAGCTGCATCCAGGAGAATTGAGGTTTGTTTGGAAGGGAAAGCTGCACATGGCAAACATCGATTTTTTAGGTGTGACTATTGCACTTTGTATAAAGTTAACTGATAGATAAAAACTATTCATGATATTATGCTGGAGTGCTGCACTGTGCAAAACACATAAATAACACACAGGCACACACTTTGGTTTCATGCTGCTGGGAGCATGACTGAGACTGAAAGCAATGTTCTTTAATAATCCCTGCAGGGCGGCAACATGCAGCAGGAAGTCTGCCGCTCTCCTGAACACACACACGGCCGTGATATATACGCTACTGTTCAAAGGTTTATGGTCACCCAGACAATTCTTCCACTATTATCCATGTACTAACATAACTGCATAAAGGTTTTCTAACCATCAATGAGCCTTTCAACACCATTAGCTAACACAATGTAGCATTAGAACACAGGAGTGATGGTTGCTGGAAATGTTCCTCTGTACCCCTATGGAGATATTCCATTAGAAATCAGCTGTTTACAGCTACAATAGTCATTTACCACATTAACTATGTCTACACTGGATTTGTCATTCATTTACTGTATCTTCATTGAAAAAAAGCTGCTTTTCTTTCAATAATAAGGACATTTCTAAGTGACCCCAAGCTTTTGATTAGTAGTGTATAAACTCACACACATGGTTGTGATACATGCCTTCCATTTCCTCTCTGTACACTACAGCGTGTACTATTTACTCAACAAACACACAGTTTCTCCGTATGCATATATTTCTCGCCGCCTGCACCTGGAATAGTCGCCTCCTCCCTGACCGAGCGAACACTTTATCGGGAACAAGCCCACACTGTCACAAACACGCTCCAAACATAAACACTTACATGCATGTATGCACAGGCACACACAAATATGTATGCACAAACATGCGGCGCTGCACAGGTACACCAGAAACACACGAACACCATCCATCATCCGGCCACCTGTGGCTTCGCTGATGCTCGTATCTGCAGCTCCCGACACTGAGCGGCTCCTGTTTTTAACGGATCTGCTTCGCCACAAACAGACAACAGGAATACTTCATCCGGCTGCAGCGTGTTACCCCCTCTGCCCACGCCTTATGTATGTGTTCTGAAAGCATGTGAACAGGAGCGGTTTCAAAACACATACTTGGCCACAAAACAAACACATGTCCTTCTCATTTCGCAACAAGCTGCTGAGGCTAAACGAGCAAACCGCCGATGTTCGTCTGCCCTCCTTTTCTACTACGAGCAGGAATGCAGAAGCTCGTGTCTTTGGTTGTTGCACATGCAGACAAAGCTGTGAGCTAAACAGGACCAGCTGACGTTCTGCTGATACGCTGCCTGGCCAAAAAAAAGGTCGCAGTTTGGATTTAACCATTGGAGAATTACTGCAGTGATGACAACAACTTCTTTAACTTGAGGAGCTTCTCATTTCTTAAATGTTGGAAGACATGTCCTGTGGTCATAAAGGATGTTAATCATCTCAGAAGGGTCAAATTATTGGCCTGCATCAGGCAAAGAAAACAGCTAAGGAGATGAAACGACTAGAATCTGGTAAAGAACCGTCCAACGCATCATTAGAACCTGAAGGACGGTGGAGAACCATCATCTTCAGGAACAAATGAGGTCTGATGAGTCCAGATTGTTCCAGAGTGATGGGGGCATCAGGGTAAGAAGAGAGGCAGATGAAGTGATGCCCTCATCATGGCTAGTGAGGGTTGGGTTCTGATCTGGGGTTGGTCAGGTTCACCAACGTTTTGTTCCTAAAGAATGAGGTCAGCTGATACCTGAAGATACTGAAGGACCAGGTCTTTCCATCAGTGGAGGTTTTCTTCATGTTCCAAGATGACGATGTCAGGCTTCATGGGTTCACACTGAGAATGAGTGGATCAGGGAGCAGGAGATGGATTGAATCCAGACCTCAGAACCACTGAGGATCTTTGGGATGCTCTGGAGAAGACTTTGGTCTGACTCTCCCATCATCAGTAGAAGATCTTAGTAGAAAAATTACTGCATCTCTGGACAGAAATAAATGCTGTGACACTGAAGAAGCTTATCTAGTGAATGTGTCCTCCTCAGAGGTAAAGGTGGTCCGATGAAATACTAGAGCGTGCACCTTTTTTCTGGACAGGCAGTGCGGCACGTGGCTTTGAGCCGGTTTTTATTCTAATTACAGTAAAGGTCACGCAGGATTTAACCTCGAGACCCCGCCATGAAATATTTCCACCAAATCCTCACAATAATCAGAAATTCTTGTTGTTTCACACCAAATAAGCTCATGTGAGTCAGTCAACCAGACTAAGTAAACAGGTCTGAGACGGACTTTAAGGCCGACTTCAGGCTGCTGCTGAATAATCCATCCAATAGGAAGATAACTGGCCATTTGGTGCATAAAGGTCAAATCACCTCATTTCACTCCACTGCACCCTGTTATGCTGTTTCTGATGGAACCGGTGCTCGTTTTCTTTTGCATGTAACAACAAAAAAAGAGAAGAAGTTCACCATCTTTCGCAGAGAGCGGCGGACGCCTGGTTGCTCTCTGACGTCGGTCTGCTGAGGCCTGGACTCGCTGCAGCTGGTTAATCACCGAGAACAGAAGGTGACGGAGGCCGTGGAAACACCGGGGACTCGTTTTGCAGCAGCCCAGATCAGAAGACTTATTTGCATATGAAATTACGCAGCCTGGAGCCTCTGTGGAAACTTTGGTACCATTTAATAACTTATCACCCCCATATTACCTTTTGTTTATTGACGGTGCAGGACGCCTGTCCTGTGACTCGTACAACTGAACCTTCGACTGAAACAAGAGCACTATGAAGCGTTACTAATGACAGCAGATTCAGGCTGTTCTTTAGTTTTTATAAAAACAGGTCAAGGCTTTGGAACAATGACATCGTATCCAGGCTCACTGATGCCTTTATTTTCTTTGTGAGCTTTGATTATTTATGATTGTTGTCTGTTTTCTTTTATGAATACTTAATTGTAGAAAGTCTGTCAAAAAATTACAGACCAGCAAATAAAACATCCGGAGCAACACATGCACTTCAACTCTCTGAACCAAAAAGCCACCGGCGGGTTTGATCACGAGTGACGTTCAGATAAAACAACAAAATCGAAGCCTAAAATCAGGACATGCAAAAAAATAAACATAAACAAGGGTAAAAGTTTGACTGGTAAAACCTGACCCCACAGAACCGCTGCCTTTAGCTCATCATGACTGCTCACATTTCTCTGAACAGTTTGTTCTCGACTTTCTGTTCTAACAACAAACCCGGTCGTCTCTCTGTTTGATCGACGGCCCGGCGCCTCCATCTCCTCAGTGCAAATGCTAGTGGGTGTGTTTGGTGTTTTTCTCAGGTGACGGCGGGCCGACGTGTTGTGGACCACGGTTACATCTCCGATCACATAATGAAGGCCCCCATCAATAGAGCAGCGGTGTTGATGGTGGCGTTAGAGGTGTGTGTGTGTGTGTGTGTGTGTGTGTGTGTGTGTGTGTGTGTGTGTGTGTGTGTGTGTGCGTGCAGACGTACGTAGTGGAGTTTATAGTGGTGTATCCAGAAGGACACTCCGGGATGCAGGCCCCGTTGTGGATGACGTATTCGTAGCAGTTCGACTCGCGGTCCTGGTTCAGCTTCTTCGTCTGCTTGCACTGATTGTGGAGCTCCTGGAGTCAAAAAGACAAAGAAAACACACAAAAAAAACATGAAATTTAGCCACAATACTTGCAGCAGATCTGCTCCCAGTAGATGCAAACTGAAAAACTGCCACACTATCTTCTGAATGATGATTTTGTTTTTAAATGTACGAAATCTGTTTTTCTACAAATGCTAGAAGGTTTTTGTATCAAGAACCGGTTTTAAAATAGACAAATTTTCTATGGAGCGGTCAATGACACTTATCCAGCTGCTTTCTCCTCTCTAGACCACTGCTTGTGTTGCATCTACTCTGAGATGCTTCATATAAAAGTGTCTGCCAAATGAAAGTGTAGAAAAACTGCCCTTTTTGTTTTACCCTACTGTTGTCCTCATTTACAGGCACCAAAAAATATTGTTTCCTTGTCTGAAAAAAATCCAAAAATTCAGCAAAAAATTCCCCAAATTTCTGAAAATTTGCAGAACTTTCACTAAGAGAAAATTCCAATAATTCCTTAAGTTTCCCTTAAAAGTTTTATTTTTTAAAAAATCCCCCAAATTTGGCAAAAAAAATCTTGTAAATATTTTCAAAAAATGAGTAAAAATCTTCAAAAAAATCCTAAAAATATCTAAAGTGATTCCATATAGATCAGTAAAACCTATGATGTTTTCTTTAAGAACATTCACAAAAAAAGCAACCAAAATCCAGTGAAACTTTGAATTTGTGTCACATTTAGTGAATTTTCTTAAAGAAACATTTTTAACATTTCTTTTTTCCACCAAAAAATGTTCAAAGTTTTCCCAAAAATGTAGAAAATGTGGACATCAGAAGTTTCACTGTGAAAATAGATTTTTTTCCACATTTTCAAACTTTAAAACGGATCAATTTTGACGTGCAGGACGAAATTTGCTGGATTTTGGTTGATTTTTTTGTGAATGTTCTTAAAGAAAATATTAGAAGTTTTACTGATTAGAAGTTTTTTTAGGATTTTTTTGACGATTTTGATAAATTTTTTGAAAATATTTACTAGAATTTTGTTGCCAATTATTATTTTCTTAAATAAAACTTTTTAAGGGAAACTTTTAAGCAATTATTGGAATTTTCTTCCTGAAATTTTCAGAAATTTGTGGAATTTTTTTGCTGAATTTTTGGACTTTTTTCAGACAAGGAAGCAATATTTTTTGGTGCCCGTAAATGAAGATAAAAGGAGGGTTGATAAAGGCATATCTTATCTCAAATATAATTACCTGGGGAGCTGTAATCGCTACAAACCTGGCAGAAGTTGAAGCTGATGCAGCGCCAGCCCCTGAACACGTAGTATCCAGGAGGACATTTGTCCACGCAGGTGTTCCCGTGCTGGAGGTTCCTGCAGGCCACGCAGCTGCTGGCGTTGCCCGGCTCGGAGCAGCCGCCCAGGCACTGGTCATGGCAGCACAGGTTCTGCAGGCTGCACGCTCCATGCTTACAGTTATCCAGACACACTGCAGGAAGACACAGACAGAGAGGACAAGCGCTTAATAATAATAATAACTTTATTTATAAAGCGCTTTCCGTCAAAGTGCTGTACACAGAAATAAAAACAGATAAAAATAAAAACAAAACAATAAAAAAAAGACATCAGTTAAACAATTTAAGATTCATATATAAAAGAAAAGAGGTGGGTCTTCAGCTTAGTTTTAAATACATTAATGGACGATGCCTGCCTGATTCCAGCAGGCAGACTGTTCCACAATGTAGACGCCCAGAAAGAAAAAGCCCGTTCCCCCACCGTCTTTTTACAGACCTTCGGGATATTCAGAAGTCAGGTCTGCAGGTGAACTCAGATGCGTTTTACTGTGATTTACACTAGTTTCATGGACATATAAAACACACAAAAAAAGCTTGCTTATAGGGGATTTGCTGAGTTCAGTGGATCAGTGGTGAGATTCTGGAGGCACAGCTTCGTTCCGACAAACCCGATACAGACTCTGACTCAATACCTGCACGTTAACACACAGCTTTTTAAATCCAATTATTATTATTTTGCACATTTTAAGTTGTTGACATTGCATATTGTGCAATTTTTCACATTTCTGTAAGTTTTATTACCTTCACAGACGAAACATTTTCTTCTTGCTTTAAATTTGACTTCTAACACTTTATCCTTCTTTGAAAGTCAAATTATCTGAAAACCAAAGACGCAATAAAGCAGATTCTGATCCCTTAAATTATAAATTAGTCATTTAAATCTTCACCATCAAAAGATTTCAAGCCTTAATATTTATTACAGTCAGATAAAGTTGTATTTTATATCATTTTTGTGTGGTTTTAATGTTAAATAATTAAACTACTCTGGTAAATTCACACCATAAGTAGCACTGCGGGGTCTTAACATCAATATTTAAACTCGTTAGGTTAATTAGAAATCTTATTTTTTACTAGAAAGCACTTTAAATGTGCTATACAAACAACTGTGAGTGTGAAAATGATGTTTTTGATCCCTTTTGGCTTCCAGAGCATTTGGAAACAAACACAATAAAAACACACAAATATCCCGCAGAAGCAACGGATGTGAGTGAATGGAGGTTGTGTTCAGCATTTAACAGCTCACAAAACATTACAACAAGAAGGCGTCAGACATGTGAGGCGACCGCATGCATATTTGGTGTTTACGCTCGCACACGTGAACGCAAACACCAACAACACGCATGACCTGTAAGCAGGAGTTCCTGCTGGGCCTCATGGCTCCTCGTTGCTTTTTAATGTGTCGTTGCACTGAGAGAAAACGAGAACCACCACCCTGACCCGAAGATTTCTGACTTGATATTTACTATTTCCTCATAGATTTAGCCACAAAAACAGAAGCTAGAGTGTCCAAACAACAGCAGAGAAGCTGCACACGTCTGTATTTGGGGGTTTATCGGCTCACATTTTAACCTAATTTGCACAAGAAAACACTAATTAGCATCCAAGAACACAATCAAACAAGCTCCAGCTGCAAACCTGCAACTGGGCAACCACTGATTTCCCAAATAACATCCATTAAAATGGGAGAGTTCACACCTAACAGCATCTCCATGGAAACAAGCCCAGCTACCTCCATGCCAGGCTTTCCTCTGACCTATTGGAAAACTGCATCAACGGTCCAATAAACTGCTCCCGCCTTCGTCTCATCAGACCTCACCTCATACGGGCTCCTGACCTTTTTCTAATCACCTGCACATACAGGCTGGATGCAAACAGGAAGAAGAAGTTTAGAGGCCAGAAGTTCAATTGTAGAAATAGTGGCAGGTTAAAAAGTGAACTTTCTGGATTTATCAGCAGCTTTCACCTTCACAAACAACAGCTTCATTCAGAGAACTTCATGAAAACCGTTTCAATCTTTAATCCTCCACTAAAGATGGAAAACTGAAATGTTTTGTCCACATCTGACCTCCGACTGTGGTTTAATCACAGTCTAAATATGTGTATTATTTGAAGGGGTTTAAAGCTTACTACTTAAATTACTCAGGTCCATTCACCCCATAAATAAAACATGTTAGTATTTTCATTTAATTCATGACTTTAATCATGTTGAAGCACTTGTTTGGATGTTTTCTATAAATAACAGTGACTTGGTTTGACTAAAAACCTTCTATATGTTCATAAATCAACCTGAAATGTGAGTGATAAATGCTCTAAAGACGGCTGGAACGCTGCAGACCGGTGCTGGGGGGGGGGGCACTGTTTGCCAGCTTTGTGGGATGCCACCTCTGTGAGGACATCACATGATCTCTCACTGCCAAGGATACCGCGAGGACCCCCCTCTGGTACAGTAGGGCTGCCCATTGTGCTGCCTGAGCAAAAGCAGGAGGACAGACCGGGGTTGTGGAGGCGAGGCGGGGCGGGCGGGGGGGGGTAATGAGGGGGAAGAAAAGACCAAAAACGGCCGAGAGAAGAGGGAGGATGTAGAGGAAGAAAGAAAACCCCTCTGTTCTGTGGTGGTTCACGCCAGGGTCGCTGCTCTGCTTTACTACAAGCTGTTAGAACCCCCCCCCCCCCCCCTCCTGTCTGCTGCATATCAGAGCGGGGAACGGCCGTCCTGATCCATCCAGCTCACAGATCCACGCCGGAGAGCAGCTGCAGCCCCAGATCCACCCTCGGCTTCAGCCAATGTGTTCGCTGGCTGGGGGAGGCAGCCATTCAATGGCCTCTTCCATGTCGGGGAGGAGAGACGCCCAGCGTTAACCCTGGCCTTGCTGGGGCAGACAGGGGGCAGTTAGGAAGCCAGGGGGGTAGGGGGAGAAGAACCCACCTCTCCCTCTACCCCCCTGGCTGCAGGTGAAGAATAGAATAGAATAGAATAGAATGTGCTTTTTTGTCATGTATAACGAGATTGGAGAGCTTCTCCTTTTCAGTGCAAAGAAATCTTACAGTGCAAACAGTCTCTTTACAGACATACAGTATAAATAGGAGTGAATGAGGCACTGGTGTAAGATGTGAGGGTTCAGGCTGGTGATGGCTCTCAGATAGAAGCTGTTTTTAGTCTGTTTGTCCTCATTTTAATACACCTGTAACGCCTTCCAGAGGGCAACAGATCAAAAAGCTGAGAACCGGGATGTGAACTGTCCTTGTTGATGTTCTGAGCTCTGCTGAGGCAGCGGGCGGAGCAGACGTCCGCGAGGAAGAAGAATCAGAAGCAGCTTCAGCTGAGTGCGTTTGATCCCGTTAGAGGTGCTGCAGAACAACACCGCAGCCCCAAACACTCCTTCATTCATCCAGCAGGCCCTGCACCGCTATCTATCCCTCTATCTGCATTTCTAGGCCAGCGGGCCCCTCCCACTTTCATTCATACAACGCCTTGTTTTGTTTTCTACGCTGCTGGTCGGACAGCAGGAGGAGGAGGAGGAGGAGGGAGCATCCTGGAGAGGTTGTGTCTCATTAAGCTAAACACACATGTAGAGAAAAACAAAACAAAAAAAAACCCGGTCGTGTCATTCAAATAATCTGCTTGCTTCCAGTGAGGAGCCTGATCAAAAGGTGTGCCGTGTTTACCTTACCAAAGAGCTGCTCGGGCCCCAGAGGGCAGGAATGACGGGACGGGGTGCCGAGCAGCCAATGGGAGGCGGCCACACGCGGCAACACTTCCTGCTCCTCGGCATGTAAAAACCTCCCCTTTAATTGGCGGTGCTGTCTACGGGCAAAGCGCTGGGAACAATAACAAACACGTTTTTACCCCACAGCCATTTACTCCAGAGAACACACACACACACACACACACACACACACACACACACCGCTGCCGGGTTCACGTTTACTATATTTGGCCACGGTAGGAGTCCTGAGCTTCAAAAGGCTTTGCTATAAATGCTCCGAGTGATCTGATGGAAGACATTTTCCCCGAGAGAGACGAAGGGAGGTAAACAAAAACTTACAGGGGAAGAGTGACACTACGTACGTGACAGGAAACAGGCTGAGGAGAGGTTTGTCAAAATAAAAGCATCAGCAGAGGAAGAATTAAGGTAAATGTGATGAAACAGAGGTACATTCACCCCAGAAATAAAACAGCATGTTAGTATCTACATTTAATTCATAACTCTCATCTTATTGAAGCACTTTGAGGCATCGGCTGCTAGTTTGGAAGTTTTCTATAAATAACAGTGACATGATTTGACTAAAAACCTTCTGCATTTTAAAAAACACTCCTGAAATGTGAGTAATAAATGCTCTAAAGACAGCTTCAATGATCCAGACTGGGTCTAATTCAGACGTGGAATATGAAACCTATTTGTGATTCAGATGATGCTTACTTGAATCACAAAGACGCAGCGGAGTGACGATCGGCGTACGTTTGACCACCACTGTGGACTTGTAGTAGAAACAGCAGGTCAGTGGTAATGAACAGCATCTTTCAAGAGTAGAAATACTGAGAAAACTATTAATATCCCACAGATTATCATGTATGTTGCACAGATTGTCTAAGTAGAAAAATGTCGATATAGTATAAGTTCTAGTACAGAGGGAGCTGGCTGCATAGAAAGAATAAAAACTGAGTCTGCAGGGTGTTTTATGTTGAAAAACGTGCCCGTTTTTCCGCATTTAACGGTTTTCACGCCCGGCTATTAAAATGATGCCAACATTAGTAAAAAAACAAACGTCTCTGGAGAGCTTTTTGGAAAAGAGGGAGAGACGGAAGAAAAAGTAAATACATATTTAGCAATAAAAACGCATTAATCTGCCAAGTTATGTGAAGATCTGCGTCTGTTATTCCGTCTGTTATTCCGTCTGTCAGCAACATTACTCAAAGACAGACCAATGGATTTGGATGAAATTTTCCTTTGAAGTTCAGAACAGGCGTAAACTAACCGTGACGTCACCCGTTGGTTTCAACGCCGAGAAAATGAAGCCCGGATTTTGCTACTGCCTGGCCGCCGTTTTGGATTTTTTGGAGCCAGTGACGTAAAAAGCGTCAAACAGACTGGACCGGAGAGCAACTAGGGGCAGGATTGGCTGAGGACTCTCTTATCCCGCCCACATTTTACCGCAGAGGCTTCTGTTGCTGTCTATCAAGTATAGCCACGCCCCCTGGCTCCGCCAACTTTAACGATTTATTTAAAATTCAGTATTGATTTATTTTAAGATCGGCCACCTGATCTCTCATTTTGACCATGAAAACTAACGGGAAAAAAATCCTGAGCTGTAGAACATCAGTCTATCACATTTTATTTTCTCCAAAAATGAATTGGGGTCTATGGAGAAAAAGCTTTTTGGAGCCAGCCCTAGCGGACGGCGTGATATTGGAAGTTTTTGACACTTCTGGGTGGGCTTCAATTCTGGAGCCAGATGCTACGTCCATCTTTATATACAGTCTGTGGTTTGGAACTGACACAAGGACCAAGTGATCAGATTCTGGCAGTGATGCAGCTTATAGTCTGGATCCATGGATTGGTTAAAGATTTCTGTATCATTGCCGGATAGCAGCACGGCGTCACTGTAACCATGACAACCAGTGAACACTACATCAGCTGATTGTGATCCTACTACAAATCCACCTCTGAGGACTTATCAGGACTTATCCATCAGAAATGATCTAAGGCTGATTAAATTGGAGGAGTTGTACGTTTTCTAGGCAGAACCCTTCACATGTCAAAGATTGAGTCTTTGTTGAGTGTTTTCCACTTATAGTGCCAAAAACACCCATCTCCTTTATAATTAACCCAATCTATAACGCATGTAGCAGTCAAAGTCAAACTGCAGGACATATGTGATGCTTAAAAATGTTTGTGTGGTCTACATGCGCTATAAAAGGTCTGTACCCGTCGTTAAAATCACATTTTGCACCTTTAAGTTCAGGTTTAGCCGTGTATAATCCAGCATTTGGTCCAACAGTCCGTGTTATTCCAGCAGTGTGAACCGCTACTAGCTTTATTCCTGCATGTTTTGGTTTGCATTTTTCCATGGAATGAAAATAACTTGGAACTGGCAGCACAGCGAACGTTATCTGGCACTTTTTATTTTGGTAACTGTTTCCAAAGAAACAAGACTAACTTGATATTACACAAGTAAGTTCCCTCAGTGAAGAGAACCAGCGCTAGACAAAGACCAGTCAAGGCAAGGACTGTTTTGGATTTTATGAAAGGCGCATTATTGAAATCAGCTCCAGCGTTTTCCTTCTAAGTGCCTCTGAGTATGGCTGCTAATAAATCAGGTAAATGCTCAGATAACAGCGAGGGATAACAAACCGAAAGAGGACTATCACCGCATCTCCTCCCATTCCATCAGCTCTATTTATATCCTCCTGTGGATCTGTCACCAAGACAATGAGGACCGTGACGCTCGGCGGTGTCTCTTTACAGAACGACGGTGACTCACGCCGAAGCCCCAATCCAGAACGGTAAATGTTTGGACAGGACTTTCTATGCAGACCCACACACACACACACACACACACGTTTATCGCTCTGTAATGAAACTGTGAGGTTTACTGAGATGTTTACTGCTGCTTTATGTCACCGGGTCACGGCGGCTTTATTGACCACAGCACAGAAACACGACAGTCAATCAGAGCTTTATGCTGCTGCTGCATGTATGTTATCACCAACATGTCGGTTTTACACAAAGTTAAAGTGGCGTTCAGGTCAACAAAACCTCCAGCTATAAAAAAACATTACATAAAAGTGACACGAAGACTAGAGGACAGGGCAGACCACCTGACAGGAGATTTTCTGTTGTTTTAACCCTCCTGTTGTCTTCATTTTCAGGCACCAAAAATATAGTTTCCCTGTCTGAAAAAAATCCAAAAATTCAGCAAAAACAATTCTCCAAATGACTGAAAATTTGCAAAACCTTCAGGAAGAAAATTCCAATGATTCTTTAAAAATTTCCCTTGAAAGTCTTATTTAAAAAAAAATAAAAATTAAAAAATGGCAAGAAAATTCTTGTAAATATTTTCCAAAAAAATGATTAAAAATCTTCCAAAAAATCCTAAAAATATCTAAAGTGATTCCATATATATCCGTAAAACTTCTAATATTTTCTTTAAGAACATTCACATAAAAATCAACCAAAATTCAGTGAAATTCACTGGATTTTGGTAGATTTTTATGTGAATGTTTTTAAACATTTTTAACATTTCTGTTTTTCCACCGAAAACTCTAGAACGGGTCAATCTGAGCTGCAGGATGACGTGAAGGTCAAAGACTGCGTCCTGTCGGCTAAACGACTCACCGTATACTGATGGCTGGAATCGGTTGAAAGAGAACAGAGCTCACGGTTCTATATTCTAAAACTTTAAGCATCTTCTTGAAGTTATTAGTTAAGATATAGTAGTTAAGACATTTTTTTGTTTGGTTTCTCTTCCTCATTTCCTCTATGATTCATCCACATTTTCTTCTCTTGGATGCAAACGACCACGCCCCTCCACATATCTGCATACCTGCCTGGACTCGTCTCGTTCTTCCCTGACATACACAGTAGCGTTCTGTCAGTCTCCCCCCTATATGAACGGCCTGTTTCTGCTGCTAACAAGGCCCCATACCGCCCAGAACCAACGCCAGAAACACTTTTGTTTTCGCTGCTGAAGCTCATTAAAATGACAAGACGTGGTCACTTTGTAATGCCAGCTCTGAAAACAGAAAGACAACCTGCAGTACCCGTATGGATGTTATGAGTAAAAGCTGCTAATGAACCTGCCGTGCGTGTCCACGCTTCAACGAGCACACATGCACTTTATCAGCAGCGCCTGGCTTCACCTGATGAGTAGAATCACATCCTGCTAATGCTGCAGCTTCTGGACATTAAGAAGCTTCATCACAGTGATTAGAGGCTTCTTGCTGTGGTTTTGCAGAGGAAGGAGACACATTTTCTTTCCACTTTGAATGTAAAGATGTCCTGCAACCTCCTGTCACGGTCCAGTAAAACCTCTTTTGGTGGAACATCACCTCTTTTTCGACAACAAATGCAGCAGTCAGTGTCAATCTGACGGCATCTAAACGTATCGTCTTCATTTCTACATGAGCTCATTTTGCAGAAAACGCTGCAACAGCAATCTCCCCAGATTGGAACTAGTGACGTTTCTGGATCAGAAACACACAAGCGATGGTACTTAGAGTGATGTGAAGAAGACTTTTTCCATATTTCAGCACTAATATTGGTCCAATATTGGTTTAAATATCACAAAACACTTTTCTTGTTCATTTTGCATTACAATGTACCAAACTAGACTGCTTAGATTTTGTCCATGAGGCGTTAACATTTGACTTTAGTTTGTTGCTTCCAGCTGTTTAGGACTTTTTCCTCTGAGTTTATTAAACAGCTGCAGCATCACACAGACTCTCATTCACCTTCAAACTGAAAGGTCCGTAAAAATGAAGTTCTGCATCAGTTCTTCCAAATAAGAGCAGTCAAACTGTGTTTTTACAATGTGTGTATATATGCCTATAAAATGAAGTATTTTATGAGAAGATCTGGTAAAGGTAGACAAAGACAGGATCCATATGAGCGTAGTTGTTTTATTTTACTGTCTGTAAAGTAGTAGTTAGATTACGACTGTCATTTAAAAATTTAAGAATCTTCTACGAGCTTTCATTGTGTTTTGTTTATGAGAGCGTTATGCTGTTAGAGATCCTCAGATAAGTGTGCTGTCACTGTGATATTTATGTTTGAATGAAGCCGTGAGGAACATCAACGTAAACGTGACCTCCACATGAACCCGTCACTTTACCCTCGTGTCAAAATTGATCCGTTTAAAAGTTTAAAATGTGGAAAAAAAAACTATTTTCACAGTGAAACTTCTGACGTCCACATTTTCTACATTTTTGAGAAATATTTGAACATTTTTTGGTGGAAAAAAAAACAAATGTTAAAAATGATGTTTCTTTAAGAACATTCACATAAAAATCATCCAAAATCCAGAGAATGCTGCTTTACTGATACATATGGAATCATTTTAGATATTTTTAGGATTTTTCTGGAAGATTTTTATTCATTTTTTGAAAATATTTACAAGAATTTTAAAGGGAATTTTTTTAAGGAATTACTGGAATTTTCTTTATGAAGATTTTTTCAAATTTTCAGAAATTTGTGGAATTTTTTAGCAGATTTTTGGGATTTTTTTCAGACAAGGAAACAATGTTTTTTGGTGCCTGTAGATGAGGACAACAGGAGGGTTAATGAGCGGTGAAGCAGCGTGTTGCGTGTTGCGTGTTACGTGTCCTGAGAACTTGAGGTCAAGCCTGATGCGGCGCTGCACAGGCAGCAGATAAACACAAATCAAAGGGCGAGTGTGGCTTAATGAGCATGTTTTTCCCTCTGCTTTGTCTGTCTGCTCATTGATTTCCTCGTCTGTGTCTTCCTGTGTGCCGGCCGGCCCTGCTGGTCCATCCTGTTACCATGGAGATGAGTCCAGACATAGCCTGTCTGCAGTAATTAGCCGCATGCTCCCAACAGGCGTTTTCTTAGATTCCCCTCTCGTCATCGTTTGTGTCTCGTCTCGTCTTTTCATCGTGGACTCTCTCCCTTCATCTCCCCGTCGCTCTCAGCTCCTTCCCCTCTCTTTTTTCTCCTCCTGACCCTCCTCTGGCCCTTTTTATTTGCCTTCTCCTCCCGTCCCACCCAACACTCCCGTCTAGCCCCAGGTGACAAATCTGCCGGTTGGCCGAGCCACAGCCACCAGATCTCATTACAGATGCTCGGATCGATGAATCCCTCTGATGGCTCTCCTCGCCACGCCCTGATTCTTCTCCTCTCCCCACAACACTTCCGGTGCTGCTATCCCCCCCACAGAGCCGTCTTCTCCCGCCTCCTCCTCCGTGTCACAACTGTAATTTTGTCACAGAGCATCAGTATTTTGCTGCCGGCTGCACTTTTCCCTGAGACAAACGCACATATTTATGCTGCTGCAGTGGTCCACACAGACTGTCGTTCTCTAAAGACAGAACATGAGGAGCAGAGGAGGCAGGCGGAGGTCCGGCTCTGCTGACTGGACGGTTTGACGACAGAGGGACGTGATGGAGGGAACATCCATCTACAGAGAGAGACACCTGCATCACCGGCCTCATGATTCTCCTTCACACCGCAAAGAATCAGTCACAAACGCTCACACACACCAGCAGAAGAAGAAGGAGGAGGAGAGGATTCTTCATCACCAAACGGCCTTCAGACAGTCGAGTGTGTGATTCATCGAGTCGCCCAGAGACGCATGAATCAAAGCATGTGGACCAGACGAGGACACAATGGGAGTCAAACGGTCTCCTGCAGATCCACCTGAATGTTCTGACCATCTGGTTGTCAATCAAGCTAGCAAACATGATGTGTGTTTACCCTTTTAATCGAGAAAATTGAGTCTGAATAATTCAGTTTTAGGGTTAAAAATTTAAACCTGACCTCCTCAGAATCAGATGATTTTTTAAAGAACAGTAACTTCAGTATGTTTAATGAAGCCATGTGAAGTTTTACCTTCATACTATGAATAGTTTCAGAGTTACAGGCTCTGAAAGCAGAGATATGGTTGAAGTTTTGCAGTTTTAAATTCGTCTCGTAGCATTTCTGAGCCTCAGAACTTTGCATGCTATTTTTAGGACTTAAAAAGAACTTTAAAAAAAAAAATCCTATGTAATTAAGTAAATAACATCTAGAAATGTCTTTTAAAAATGTGGAAACACTAGCTGGGCCAACTGTTTTTGTTACTAATAATCACCTCAAAAACTCGTGTTTATGCTCCCAATCATTGACAACTAGCTTCATTTATTGAACCTGTGTGGTTTGTTAATGGACTTCTTCAGCTCTAACTTTATAAGTACAGAAGATAAAAATATGAAATTTTCAGGGATGAAAATCACATTAGAGTTCTGTTAATATCTGCAGCCAAATCAGTTTAAGCTCCACTCCAGGTGTTTCAATCTGAAACCAAATTATGTTTTAGAGCAGCATGATTCTCTTTACACCCACTCTGAGCATCAGTATTATGGGATGTCTCATAGTTTGAACAGTAAAACTGCAGCAGTTTAATGACAGAGTCCTAGAAACAGTCACTGGTTCTCTGGATGTGGTTCTGGTTTCTGATAATTCACCAGAGAAAACTGTAAAAAGTGCATTCTGGGTAAACTTTAAGGCTCATATCAGCATGTGTGATAGGTGGTTGGTCAGAACAAAAGATAGACATTGAAAAGATCATTATTACACACATTTTGACACCAGAATAATTTAATAGACATGAATCCTTCTGTGGCAAAATAACGTTCTAATATCATCATGTTAAAAAATATTTCAAAAATCCGCTGATTCTGAGGGTTCAGGTGGGAAGCTGTGATTCATGTCGGCTACACGATGTTCTGCCAGGTCCAAAAACTCCTCAGACGTGGACAAAAAACAGCGATTATCTGATTAAGAAGCTAAAGTGGGATTCCAGAGCTGCTGGTCAGGTTAAAATGTTTTTTAATAAAAATACAGCGATCATAATATTTTCACCCACTAAAATATCTACATTTGACTCCAGGATCATCTTTCAGACAGAATTTTCTTTTAACTGACATTATTGTGCAAAGAAACAGCAGATTCTGAATCATTTTCTACTGCAGGCATAAAAAGAGAAGTAAGAAGTAAACGACATGTTTTCTACATGTGCAGCGTTCCAGCTCCACACACACACACACACACACACACACACACGTTTGTTTTTCTATACCGGTGGGGACTTACCATTGACTCCCATTCATATCTAACTCCTAACCCTAACCCTAACCCTAACCTTAACCATCACCAAATCAATGCCTAACCCTAAACAAACGTTTTTGCACTTTTACATTTTTTATTAACAACAATATGGCCAAGAAAACGGTGTTGCCACCCGTTGGGGACCTCATTTTAGGTCCCCACCGTAAGACAAGTCCCCACCTTTATAGCAAATAGTCAGGTCAAAGTCCCCACCGGTATAGCAGAAACAAGTACACACACACACACACACACACACACACACACACACACACACACACACACACACACGCACACACACACACACACACTGATCTGACATCTTTAACTGGGCGCTCTAAGTGCAGTTTCATGGATTGTAGTCGTGCTCAGATAAATATCCTTCTTCATCTGGGTAATTTAATCAGCGGGGCTGAGTGGTGGCCCAGTCATGACTAAGGTGTTTTTAAGCCTTCCCTTTCTGCCTCAATGGCCCATTATCTCCTCATATTAGCCCCAGAAAGAGAAGTCAGACCGCTCTGACCGTGTCCTCGGCTGACACGCTGCAAATGTTAATCAAAGGCCTGATTGTCACCCTTCTTTCTCCCCTCGTCTTCTTTCCTTCCCCCGGTTTTCTGCCTTTCTTCTGTTTCAGGGTCTCTGGGTTCAGGTGGTCCGAGGACTCTTTGGGATGGCAGACTGCTGGTACGGCTCGTGCAGGCAAACATCTGGCTGCTCTCAGAGTTTAAACGGTGATCAATGCATCGATCAGCCCAATTGATTTGTTTCAATTACCTGTTGAGCAAAAATGCAAAGCCCCGGCTGCTGACGGCTTTTAAAGCACAGAGCTGCAGCATCGATCCACAGAAGGCGTCGATAGTTTGAATCGATGCATGTTTGTTTTTTACCTTCAGCTCATTAAATCAGATGTTTTTCTGAAGCTTCGCTGAGTAATCGTTGCATCAGGATGTTTCTGGCAGCTGCAGTCAGATAACGGCAGCACATTCACATCCATTAAACGTAAAAAGGATCCTTTCTCTTATTTTCAGTTTTTATTTGACTTCAGCTGCTTTATTTAATATGCAGACTAAACTCTGTCACCTTGTTTGGTTTCTTTTGGAGCTGGATTTAAATAAGAATTCCTCTTTTATTGACATTTATCATGTTGGAGCTTCCAGTTTAATGCTACAGTTCTGAACTTTAACATAAACCTCAGTTTATATTCATACTGTGCTGCATTATACAATAAATAGAATAAAAGTCCTTTATTATCACTGCAGTGTCTGATGAAATTATGCAATATTCACACAATTAGACAAGAGTTTGTTTATATAAACCAAGAATAGTAAAAAATGAAAAACATAAAATAAAAATACAGTAGAAAAAAGAGAATGTCCAGGGCTAAACTATAGATTATTTGGTGTATTATTAACTATAAAAAACAGAGTGTAACACACATTATATGATGATACAGGAAGCCTGGACTTTGTCTGCACATTTGTGAAAATTAAATCAAATTAAACGACCTTTTTGCATTTTTGTAGGACAACTAATCATTTAGATGAACTGATTAATCATGTTAGCTCTTGTGAACGATGCTTCTGTTGAAGAGAACATTCATTTGGTTTTAAACTGACATAAAGCTGATGATGAGTATTTTCCTGGTGTGCTGATTCAGATGCACTGAGGCTGATTAGGACGTCGCAGCAAAGCATGCGGCCGAACGTGAAGACTAACAGGCGGACCTTCTGCAGGTAAACACAAACACGGTCTACCGGAAGCCGAAAAACAGAACAAACAGGCAAATGAAGCCCCACAAACAAAGGAGCAGAAGCGAGCAAACACAACCCTCGTCCTCCTGAACACACACACGGATAGAAAAGAAACTTCCAGCTCGGCGTCTCGGCCGGCCGGCTCGCTGTGGAGCTACAGGGCGGGACGGCTGCAGTGCAGATGCTAGCTGTCCTATTTCATATTCACAGCATCGCACCGAGCAGACACACAAACACACATCCACCCAGAGGAAACACAAACAGCAGCGTGAGGCTGCAGAGGGAAGACGGTGGAGCATCAGAACATCAGAAACGTCAGGAGATGGCACAGAAGCAAATAAAAAAGAGGATGCTGCATGAAATGAAGCCACAGATAATCTGAAGCCGCCACGTTAGCTTCTCTCCGCCGCTCGTTTCCCAGCAGGCCTCAGGAAGGCTGTTGTTCAGGGAGGAAGGAGGGAAACTCTCCATCATTACCGGGAGAAGCCGGCCAGCCTGTGGCTGAGGGTCACACACATTCCCTCATGATGCACAAACGCAGCACACGGGTCACACGTTGCACACACGTGACGTTCTGACATCGTTTTCCCTTCCTGCCCCTCCGACCCTGGCAACAACACCGCAGCCCCCCCACGTCACACTGGGTTCAGAAATCAGCAGGATTTGCTTGAATGAACCCTCCTGTTGTCCTCATTTACAGCCACCAGAAGATATTGTTTATGTTTATTTTCCTATAGCCAACTCTGAGCATCAGTATTATGGGATGTCTCATAGTTTGAACAGTAAAACTGCAGCAGTTTAATGACAGAGTCCCAGAATCAATCATTGGTTCCCTGGATGTGTTTCTGATAATTCACCAGAGAAAACTTTTAAAATGCATTCTGGGTAAACTTTAAGGTGGTTTTGTGTTTCTTTGTGTTAATTTTGTGTCTCTTTGTGGTTGTTTTGTGTCTTTTTTGACCAGTAGTACCACAGTGAATGCATGGTCCTGACAGTGAAGCATGGAGGTGGAAGTATGATGCTATGATGATGGAGACAACTGTAAAAAGTGCATTCTGGGTAAACTTTAAGGCTCATATCAGCATGTGTGATAGGTGGTTGGTCAGAACTAGTAATAGACAATGAAAGGAGCATTTTTACTACATTTGACACCAGAATAATTTAATAGACATGAATCCTTCTGTGGCAAAATAATGTTTTAATGTCGTCATTTTATAGAAAAGCTTCTGCTCAGATAAAAAATCTGCTGATTCTGAGGGTTCAGGTGGGAAGCTGTGATTCATGTCGGCTACACGATGTTCTGCCAAGTCTAAAAACTCCTCAGATATGGACAAAAAACAGTCATTATCTGATTAAGAAGCTAAAATGGGATTCCAGAGCCGTCGGTCGGGTTAAAAAATCTAAAATACAGCAATCATAATATTGTTGTCCACTTATCGAGCTCCGTCATCCTTCAGAGGTTCAGTCCGAGCCTGACCTCACTGAAAGCATCTTTTCATCAGCCACAGCCAACGGCCAAAGAAAACAGCCAAGTGGACCGGCCGGGTCTCCTGAGCCGGGAGCAGGGAGCGACCAGAGAGCGCTAGTCTGAAGCAAAACAGTGCAAACTTAGACTCAGATGCTTCAAAGGACTTAGAGGGGAAATCAGAAGATCTGTTTGCTTCCGTTTGGTCCTCGATCTGCCCGATCACAGCTCTGGTTTCTTTTGTCCTCTACTGGAAGCGTTGGTGGGACTGAAACCG
This sequence comes from Acanthochromis polyacanthus, assembly GCF_021347895.1. Taxonomy (NCBI): domain Eukaryota; kingdom Metazoa; phylum Chordata; class Actinopteri; family Pomacentridae; genus Acanthochromis; species Acanthochromis polyacanthus. The sequence continues at coordinate 45,335,162 of NC_067116.1, read as the reverse complement.
ACACCAGCTTCAGAAACGAATGAAACTTCAAGCAGATTTAAAAAATTTACTTTAACTCTCCTATTGTCCTAATTTACAGCCAAAAAAATCCAAAAATTCAGCAAAGAAATTCCCCAAATTTCTGAAAATTTGAAAAACTTTCAGGAAGAAAATTCCAATAATTCCTCAGAAGTTTGATTTAAGAAAAATCCCCCAAATTTGGCAAGAAAATTCTTTTAAATATTTTCAAAAAATCTTCCAAAAAATCCTAAAAATATCTAAAGTGATTACATATTCATCAGTAAAACTTCTGATATTTTCTTTAAGAACATTCACATAAAAATAAACCAAAATCCAGCGAATTTTTTGATTTTTTTGTGAATGTTCTTAAGAAACATTTTTAACATTTCTTTCTTTCCACCAAAAAATGTTCAAAAAATTCCCAAAAATGTAGAAAATGTGGACATCAGAGGTTTCACTGTGAAAACTTTTTTTTTTTCTCCACATTTTTAAACTTTAAAACGGGTGAATCTGACCCACAGGATGACATGAGAGTTAAATTTGTTCAGCAATGAGAAATGTGAGAACGGATTTCCAAGCTGCTGTCGTTTTGATTTTCAGTTAAACTCTGACTAAAAAACCCACATAGAGCAAATCCACAACAGGCAGAATAATAAAAGGCGTGTCAGTCGGACTGCCAACACCCTGAATTATGAATACGAAAGCAGACAGAAGCCGACTCCATTTAAGATCAAGTTCTGATCCGAACCCATGTGACAGGCGCTGACATGATTCAATCAATCATCGCAGCAGAAGGAGGTATTTCTGGCAACAAAAGGTGCGATCAGCTGCCTGGAAATACCTGAAAAAAGGCGCTAAAATGCTACATTACAGCGGCTGCACAAATCCTCCATCACTCCCCTGTCAGCAGCACACAGAGTTTCTGACCTGTCAGCTGGTGAGGATGCTGCTTCGCTGTCTTCCTGCCTGTGCACCCCTCAAACATGCCCCCGTTGTCATGCTAATGCAGCGTGCGCGGTTCTAAAACCTCCCCTAATTAAAATCTTAGTTCCAATAACTGCCAGACTAAAGAGATTTCCCGTAAGCACAAACTATTATCTGCCGAGCGGAGAATGATGGAGGATTATGTGTTCCTCAGTGCATTCACACAGCAGCTTTAAATGAACGGTAGCGGCGGAGGAAGAGTTTAGAAACATCGCAACAAACTGCAGCGACTTGAACTCTTAAAGGTAATGCAGTGGAGTCGTTCTCATCGCTTCATTAAAAGCCTTTTTGCAAGATAAACAACCAAATGTACAGGTTTAAAGCTGCAAGCATTGCTTTGATTGGTTGTGTTGATGTAATAATGTCGCATCAACTTAATATTTTATGTAATATCAACTCAAATTTTTACGTTACTTGAATTAAACAATTCAAGTTGAGGCAACTAAAATGTTTAAATCCTCTCTTCTGGCTTCTTGACATTGGAGCAACTTAGTTTTATAAAATTTGCAAACTTAAAAACTTGAATTACGGTAACCAAGTTCACAAAACGTCAACATTTCTTTAAAATAATGTGCATTTAAACAAGAGCAACAGAGGGCAACTATAAATTAGGGCTGGCCTGAATAGTGGTTTCTGGCCTCCGAATATTCGGCCCGATTAAAGACGAATATCCGAATATTCGTGGCGGAGACGGTCCGAATATTCGGATCCATTCGTCTGGTCTCCCGGGTCCAAATTTTGACTTCATTTTGTCTTCAGTTAAACTGAAGAATTCCCAAACAGTGGAGGTCTTCAGCATCTTGTCTTGTGTTTATGCAATGAAGTGAAGCGTGACGTCAGAGTCTGCAGCAACCCGGACATTCAGGTGGTGGTAAGAAACAGGAATGGATGAGCAGAGACGAGCCGAACACGACGGGATGAGCCGAAGTGGGCCGAAGGCGAAGGGAAGAGACGAGCTCCGAATATTTTCGTCTGGGGGGAGGAGGGGTGATCACATATATAATAGTCAGATACCAAAATTAATATCTGGATACCGCCGTTGTGAACGAATATTCGGACATTCGGGTCCAGCCCTACTATAAATACGTCTAAAAGAGGATGTTTGAAGTGAACAAACACAAAATTACAGTGAGCTGAAGCTTTTTCCATCAAATTCCGTGTAGTTGTAGTTATTTATAGTATTTCTGTACACAAAACTTCAGAGTTTGTTTTTAAAAATGTGCAAACATGAGTTGGAACTCGTTCATTGCTTTCTGTAATCAACTAAAAAATGTATGCTTATGCTACCATATACTCAGTATAAGAGAGAATCTGCTCTATTGGCCAAATATGTGAACAAATAGAAGGAATTTGGTGTTTTCTTTGCTCTTAAAGCCCTAAAGCTAAATTAAATTCACATGCATTTAAGCAAGGGCAGCAGGTTACAGAAAGAACGTTACTGTTTAAGCTACAGAAGCATAATAAATAGATAACGTAAAATAGATGCACAATATAAATGCATAGTGTAAAAGAATGTGTTTTAATTGAGCACAATATGAACTAGTTTAGTGCAAATACTGTTATTAATAAATAGAGACTGACTGGGAATTAATTAAGATGTAATTAAAGAAATCTTTGTTTGTAGAGGCAAAGTTAATTCATTCTAGTTAGTATAGCTGAATATAATATTTTTAGAAGTTGCTGTAACCCAAAAAGATCGATGCAAGCTGCTGAGTCCAAACATGATTTTTTACTCCAGTGCTATAAACAGATGCCTGACATGTTTACAGAAAGGATGCAGCACAGAGACACTGATGCAGGAAGGGTGAGGCTTTAGGGGAAGGAAGGGGGAGAAAAGCCTCGACGTGATGCTGAAGAGGAGGGAAACGATTCACTAAATACCACCGACCGACCACACGGACTGAAGAGCAGCGCTGAGCCTCCCATCCCTGAATAACACCCCGCCCCCAGGCCTGTTTTTCTCTCCTCGTACACGAATTCACGGGGCGTCTCCTCAAAAACAAGATTAAATGGACATATCGTTTACCTAAGGATGGGAGCCGCACAGTTCATACGATTTAAACGCTTCCTCTGCTGCACAATCATTGCTTTCTATAAACTATCCTGTCAGAATTTATCAGATATGTTTAAAAATATATTAAAATAATATTTACTAGACTTCTAAAGGGGCTAAAAAACTGTGATAATAATTCCTCACATGGTATCTACTGTCTGTTTCCTCAACTATATTATACAATTAATAATAAATCTAAAATCTGCATCGTTTTTTGCACCGCTGCCAACAGTTTGTCACAGAAATTAAATCTTTATGAACTATCCAGTCATGACTTACCAGCAATATTTAAATATAGTGTGCAATTATACCAAAAAAACATCTTTTTTGTATTTCTACATGGATATATAGGTTAAAAAATGTAAAAAAAAGACTCTTCACAAGGTATCTAATATATGCTTCCTCACTTATTATTGCCTCTATTATAGTTTAGCAATTTCTTTTTGACAGAAATGATATTTTTTTTATAAAATTAGGATTAATTTAGGAGCTTTCATCGACATGAACCTCAGTTTCTCGCTTCTCCGTGTTTCACTTTCTGTCTGCAAAGTGTGAGACTGTGAGGAAGAAGGAGGAGCTGCTTGTTTCACCGTGAAAAGAAAAAAGAGCTTCTGCACAACATTTCACTTTATTGTATCTTCGATTTCCTCGTGAGAAGCAGAAGCATCTAAAGCTGTTTCCTAACTCTGCGCTGGCAGAGACGGAGGCAACGAGCGTCCGACCGAAACCGTCCACAAATGTGGGAGAAAAAAGCAACGATGCACTGGACCGGTCTGCAGCATAAAATACAACACCTAGTGTACAAAAAACAAGAACAACAGAGTTACACAATGAAAACATTTCAGTAATCTTAATATAAAATCAGCTCCTAGGGCATTAGGAAGTCTGTAAATTCCAATTCCTTGGGGGATAACGGGCACATGCCTCTTACAAAAACAGCCGTGCATGAGGTCCGCTTCCAAGAATTGTGATATTTTAAACTAAAAACCACGAAATCGCTCACGCTGGGACATAAAAACACGGCGCTGCCTGTTCTCCTGCACACAGACCAATGAAAAGAGTGTTTCTTGGAAGCACCAGTTTTAGTGTTGATTTGTTCTGGAGACAATCACAGACCAGAGATGCACTAGGACTAATATTAGCCGGTAAAGCAGCAGTAAAAGACATGCACGCCAAAAAATGTGTTGTACTTCAGCTGTAGTACCTGAATGCACCACCAGGTGAAGGTGAAAGAAGCTGGAAGACTGAAGCTCCTTTACGTTACCGTAGCATGTCGCTCAGACTACAGGCAGCTCTGTGTTGGCAGACAGAGAGCATTGTGGGGGTTTAGCTGGCAATGGGCACTATGACAGAGACTTGTGGGGCGGATAATGCCTTCCATCCAGAGCATACATGCTGAAGAAGAGCTGGAGTTTGCTGGGATGTTGTTCTTGGACCCGGGTTAACACCAGGGTAATCACTCTTGTAGGAAAACCACTGAAGCTCATACGATAAATTCTGTTTTGTTGTGTATTTTTGCTGAAGCTACTCGTACACAGTTTAGCAAACCAGGAAATCTTTGCTGCCCAAACCGGTTATCCGTGCAAACTTTATATTCCAAGTCAATATTTTAGTTTGACTAACTCTGGAAAAGGATCTTTAGCAGCAGAAACCTCAAATCTTTCTTTTTTTACAGTGCAGAAAGATGAATGTTGATAATGTTTGGATGGACAAACTGCATCCAGCTCATGGCCTGTTTTGGTTTTGCAGCCTGAGGTCCAGTAGACCGCTGAGCTTCAGACGTACAGAGCGTTTTCATAACAGCTTTTTCCCGCTCACCATCAGACAAGTGGCATTGGACATCAGGGAGGGGAGGTACTATAACAGGGCATAACATTAAAATATAACGACATCACACAAATTACAACAGACAAATGTGTAATAAGGACCTTTGCAAACAAGTATTTCATTGATGGTTGTGTTTTTTTGTCTATTTATGCTAATATTTGCACTGATAATCTGCTTTAGTGTGACTTATTTCAGGGATATTGTTTCTTTATAATTGTTGCTAAATTATTTTTTCGTACCTGTGCAAAGACCAACAAACTCTGTTCAAATTAAACAGTAAAGGGCTAACCAGGTACAACAGCTAATGTCAAATACATTTTCCAACTATTTCTTTTCCTCGTCTTCTGCCTGGTTAATGTATTTTTAATCGGTTACGTTACTAATTGATTAATGATTAATTATTAACACCCTTAATCGATAACGCTTGGTTTAGAAAACGGTTTAAAATCTGCACTCAGATCACACACGGCTGGATTTTTAAATGGATAAAGTAAAGAAAGCCCGGGTCCTGCTCCAGATCCAGCTGGAAGGTTCAGGCACTCGGCGTCCCTTCAGGGGCCGCACTGAAAAACAAACCCCGGCTCAGGGATTTACTCAGCGGGTGACGGCTGCAGGAGAATGGTCCGAGCACAAAGGAGAACCCGGCTGCACCGTGTCTTCATACGTGTGAGAGCACATGCATGCATACACATTCATAATACATGTACACCAGCACACGGGACAAAAGAAGAAGGAGCACAGCACATGTATGAGGAGGGGGAAGGAGTGTCGGGGGACCGAGGGGCCCGGCTTATCGTTGGGGGCGCAGGTGTTGTCTAACCGGCAGCCAGTGGGCGGCACACAAAGAGAAAAGCTTTTACCCCGAGGCAGCAGCTGGAGGTAAACAGGAGAAACTGACAAACACTACCTGTACGTCACGGAAGAAGCTGCTGCTGATAGAACAGGATAAAAATGGAAAACGTTCCTGAAATTCAACACCCTCCCTGTTAAACCAAGTTAACCCGCCTGTTGTCCTCATTTATGGGCACCAAAAACATTTCTGAAAATTTGCAAAACCTTCAGGAAGAAAATTCCAGTAATTCCTTAAAAGTTTCCCGTAAAAGTTGGATTTAAAAAAAAATGGCAAGAAAATTCTTCTAAATACTTTCAAAAAATGAGTAAAAATCTTCCCCCCAAAAAATCCTAAAAATATCTAAAGTAATTCCATATATATCAGTAAAACTTCTGATATTTTATGTAAGAACATTCAGTGAATTTATTTGTGAATGTTCTTAAGAAACATTTTTTTTCCACTCAAAAATGTTCAAAAATTTCTCAAATGTTAAAAATATGGACATCAGAAGTTTCACTGTGAAAATATACTTTTTTCCACATTTTCAAACTTTTTTGCTCGAGTCAGCTGGGATAGACTCCAGCACCCCCCCGACCCTAGTGAGGATAAAGCGGTGTATGGATGGATGGATGGACGGATGGACGGATGGATGGAAGGACGGATGGATGGACGGACGGATGGACGGACGGATGGACGGATGGATGGACGGATGGATGGACGGATGGACGGATGGACGGACGGACGGACGGACGGACGGACGGATGGATGGACGGACGGATGGACGGACGGATGGACGGATGGATGGACGGACGGATGGACGGATGGATGGACGGACGGATGGACGGACGGATGGACGGACGGATGGACGGACGGATGGACGGATGGATGGAAGGACGGATGGATGGACGGACGGATGGACGGACGGATGGACGGATGGATGGACGGATGGATGGACGGATGGACGGATGGACGGACGGACGGATGGATGGACGGACGGATGGACGGAAGGATGGATGTTCAAACTTTAAAACTGGTCAGTTTTGACCCACACGAGGGTTAAGAAGAGTTAATTCCTGAGATGTGTTTTGTCCACCATGTCACACTGAAAACCACACATAAATACAAATAGTTTTGAAAAAAATGTCTAAAAATCCATCACTCAGCTCGCAGACGTAGTCTGAAGATAAAGCAGAATGCTCATCTTGCTGCTTTAGGCTGCATCATCGTTGTTGTTAAATTCATAATTTCCTTCACTCAGAAACGATCATGTCTTCTCCTTTGTCTTCTTGCTAAATGCTAGCTTTTATCTTTAGCTTCACTCTCACTGAAAACCACACAGGAAGTGTCTGTTGCTTTTTTTCTTCTTCTTCTTCTTTCCCTTTATTTTCCTTTTCTTTCTCTCTTTTTAGTTTACTTTCTTATTTTCATTTAGTTTTATTTTTTGTTTTCTTTTGTTAATATTAACTTAATGTTATTGCTATTGATTTATTTTATGATTACTGTTATTGTAAAGCTAAATAAAGATTAAAAAAAAAAGAAGTGTCTGTTGCGTCTGGTGTGGAATATTTTTCTCAGAAATTCCACTCTCACCAACAGCTAAAGTGTCTCAAAATCAGCATTAACCTCCTTCTCTGCACTATAAAGTGTGTTACAGTGTAGCGACGACAACAACAACGTAAAGGGAAACAACCAACCGTGGCTAGAAGACAGAAGTCATAAACGGCTTTCTGCAAACTTATAATGCCACAAAGCAGAAAAAATACACAACTATTTCCAAGCATCCCTGTGTGTTTTGATACTGTAACACAAAACAGTGACTCTGCTCTATATATTTAATTTTTTGCATTATTAAACTCTGAAAAACCCACTGTGACAAAATACAACAGTTTTATTTTTTATTTTCATATATATTTGTATATATAGTAGTATTATTGCTCAATTTTTGCTCATTTTTTCTATATTTGGGGTTTTATATACATAATTTTAGTTCATTTTTCTATAATTGTGTCTTGCGGGGTAAACACTGCCTGCAGTTCATCCTAAAAGGTTTGAATCTTTGCCACATGACTTTTGGTCTCAGCCGAGTCATTCACAGCTTCATAGATGCACCAAAGAGTGCAGATTATTTTGCATTTTACAGGATCTGGTTTAACAAAATGGTTTATATTTGGTTGATCTTGAAATAAGATATAAAGAATAAAGTGATTCTTAAATTCCTGACTGAACAGCACATCACAAAAGAGTAGTTCAAGGACAGTCAGAGTTCAAAATCTTACAATTTGTTTCATTTTTATGGCTTCAGCCTTTAAAAAAAATGGTGTAATTCTGCCAGTTTTGTAAAGAAAACGTGTCTTTGAAGGACACATGAGGATTTAAGGGTTAAATAAAGTAAAAATACATCTGAGCAAAAAGCTCTCAGCCTTTTAAATATCTCAGCTTTGTGATTAAGATGTTTGGAAAAAGGATGAAGGTCGACAGAATGTGACGCAGATAGTTTCAGTTATTTATCCAAGTTAAGTTCAGCTGAACTATGAGTGCTCTACACATGATCATTATTAATCTATCTGTAAGATTTAATGAAGCGTGTGTTTTAGATTCATTGATCCGAGGCCAACGCAAAGACGCACACGGCTGGTTTACGCTCATCCAGCAAACAACAGAAGACACAACCAGAATTTGGTTTTGTGCTGCCAAAACAAACACGAGGAAAAAAAAAGAAAAGAGAAAGAAAGCGTCCGCCTGCAGCTCGTCTGGCTGCTGCTGTTATTCTGAGGAACAACATTCAGGTGTGATGATTGCGGAACAGCAGCATTTACACACTTGCACAAGAGCAGGTAGGTTCCCATAAATCTCACGCGTGTTCGGCGGTAAAGCCGCTGCCTGTCGATCCCACTTCTTCTGCAATGGGTAAACAAGAAAACGAGCCGCTCGGTGAGGCTTCTAAATGTGATTCAGCACCACGCCGCCGCCGTGCTACAGATGTGATTCTCCACAGAACATTGGATGGGCAGAGGTAAACAGCTGTGTGTCGCCGTAATGAGATTGTAAAAAGTAGAATGAGGACTAAATTAAATCAGCGCAGAGGGGAGAGTCTGGGCGGTGGAGGGACGACAGTAAACAGGTATCAGTGACTGATGCTATCAGCAGCAGCTCCTGGAAAAAGGAAGTGATCGCTGAGAGACCTGTTGACAGCAGCGTAGAGCAAACACTGCAATTCACAAAGGAGAAAATATAAGAAACAGTCTTATATTCAGGCTAAATGTGCATTAGGTCAGTTATTTTTCAACAGCTCAATGTCTACATCCCAAAACCCAAATTTAAAGACGTGATATTGTTCAAAAAATACTCCAAAAGGACACCATTTATAACATCCACCAACTGTAAATGCATCAGAGTTTCAACTTTCCCACGGTCCTTGAACTACTCATGGGCAAACTCAACCAAATCGAAGCCTAAAATCTTGATACCTGCATGTTTTATTAAAAAAAATAAATAAAAAATAAACCCTTTGCTTTAGCTCGATTCTGTAAAAGACTAAAAATTCTACGCTTCTACGCTCAACTGTGAAGCCATGAGTGATCCAGGTGCAAGCAGCGGTTATGTGAGAAAAAATCTGGGACTTTTCAGCTGAACTGCAGGCTGTGTTCAAACAGAGCATATAGATCACATACAAAGAAATTAAAAATGTATGGAGCAAATATCTAGCATGTGAAGAACCACCTGCTCACATGGTGTCTGATGTTTTAGTCATTTTTTGCTAAATAAAAAACCAAATTCAATTTTTGCTTTTTCTATTTTTATGATTTATGGCATGAGAACCGTGTTAAACGACACAGTGTCACTCATTTATCTAAGTTAAGCTCATAGTAATTCCCCAAAACCTCAACTGGACTATAAACACCCTAGCATGATTGTTATCAATCTACTTGCAAGATTTAATTAAGTGTATAAAGTGCATAAATTACATTTCGTTGGATTTTGGTTGATTTATTTGTGAATGTTCTTCATAAACATTTTTAACATTTATTTTTTTCCCCACCAAAAATGTTCAAAAATGTAGAAAATGTGGACATCAGAAGTGCCACTGTGAAAATATTAGGGCTGGACCCGAATATCTGAATATCTGAATATCCGTTCGCTACGGCGGCATCCGGATATTAATTTTGGTATCCGAATATTCGCTACCAGGCGGAACGAATATTCGGCGTTACTGTCTTCCCTCTGCCTTCGGCCCACTTCGGCTCGTCTCTGCTCATCCATTCGTGTTTCTTACCACCTGAATGTCCGGGTGGCTGCAGACTCTGACGTCACGCTTCACTTCGTTGCATAAACACAAGACAAGATGCTGAAGACCTCCGCTGTTTGGGAATTCTTCAGTTTAACTGAAGACAAAATGAAGGCAAAATTCTGACCCGGGAGACCAGGCGAACGGATCCGAATATTCGGGCTGTCTCCGCCACAAGCCCCGCCCCCGTCGGACGTTATGGGGCGGAACGAATATTCGGATGTTCGTCTTTAATAGGGCCCAAATATCCAGAGGCCAGAAACCACTATTCGGGCCAGCACTAGAAAATATATATATTCTTTCCACATCTTCAAACTTTAAAACGGGTCAGTTTGACCCACAGGACGACACGAGGGTTAAATAAATCGCTGGACATCGACACAGACAGATAGCTTTGGGAGCTACAATCAGATTTAAACGTCCTCTTGTGTTATGTGCGCCTCTGAACACTCCTTTTACTGCGGATGACATTGAGTAGCTGCTCCTTAATATAGACCGTGGAGCAGTGAGCCGGTGTTTGTGTGTCGCCGGGCAGAGTGACGTCCAGCCGGCTGATGCTCGGCATGCCTGGACTGCTGCAGCTCTGGGCCTTGTGATGCCATTGTTGCAGCTAAAAAAGGTCCTGGTGTGCCGCTGCGCCGTCAGCCAGACGTTTTGCACACACATGACCCAGATGACTCCTCCAGCTATGTTCCGCTGGTATTTTGGATGAACTGCGGTGCACCTGTGTTTCCATCTGCCCAAACATCACATGACTGCTCCTCGTGTGATTCCTATCTTGACAGAGACGGAGTGGAATGAAGAGCTTTCTTTTTTTTTCCCCCCTTTCTTTTCCCGTTGGGGAATTTTTGCCATCATGTGCCGTCAGTTTTCCACTTTTAGTTTGCCTCTGTGTGTTCAACATCTGACCTACACAAGTCTGAATTTAGGTTAATGAGATCAAGTGGAACGGCAGCATTTCTGGTGCACTGCAAAACTCTGAACCCTACCAAGTCTTTCTGTCGTGTTTTTAGTCAGAACGTCTCATCCCACTCGATTTAAGATAAATTCACTTAACAAGGGACATTTCAGCAAAAGATGGAGGGACTTGATTTAACCCTCGTGTTGTCCTGTTTTAAAGTTGGAAAATGTGGGAAAAAACATACTTTCAAAGTGAAACTTCTGATGTCCACATTTTCAACATTTTTGGTCTTAAATCTACAGAAGTGCCACAATAATAAAACTCAAATGAAGTTTAAGACATCTCAAATTAGGAGCTTACATGAAAGCACAAATCTATTAGACATCTTTTTTAGCATGTCTGGCTTTTTTAAGACACCTAGGGTTGACAATCCTGGTAAAATAAAGCTCAAAATAAGTTTTCCAGCAGATTTTAAGATTTAAATATTCTATATTTCAGGAAATCTTACCTCGGCATTTTTCACTTGTTCTACTGTCAGATTTTTTTACCTGTTTCAAGGTAAAAGTTCCTTGAAACAAGTCTTCTTTCCTTGTTTTTCCCAGCGTATGCGGACAGGAAGTGTGTGACCTGGTGGAGTCGGTATCAGTCATGAGGAGGAGCGGTGGACGTTAGCCGACACGCGACAACAACGCTCGTCCATCCGCAGGAAACCCAGAACACAAACCACCATTTTGGAGCTGCAGTTTCCTCTCAGAGCTTCTCGAGTAGGAAACCAAAGGAGGAAAAACACTCCCCAGTCAATCCTTGTTTCGCTGTAGGAAGCTGGAAGATGAAACTCAAAGCTGTTGGAACACATTTTTTATGACACATCTGATAACGAACGGCTCTGCTCGTCACCCACATAAAACCGAAGGAGGAGGACGAGGAGGAGGAGTGCTGCTGAACGTCCTCCTCATCAGCCACCATCTCCCTGCTGCCTCCACCGATGCAGGCACAAACTGGAAGCAGAGCGGCCAGCGTCATTAAACTAACGGGCATCAGGGGCTTTTGGGTAAAAGGAGTTGAGGAGAATATCTGCGGACCCCAGGGCTGCAAGAAAAGGCTGTTTTACCGACCAATCGGTAAAATTCTGAGATTTTCAGATGAACTGCAGGCTGTGTGTTCACAGAACAGACAGAAGATGACGATAAAAAAGAAATGAAAAATGTAAGCAGTAGTATGTAGAGTTCTGGTAACAGCTATGGGAAAAATGTTCTATCGGTTGATTTCCTGGAATTTTCAAGTTTTTATAAAACAAATAAAGAAATTCGGTTTTGTCTTTTTTTCTTTTTAGGATTTATAGGTTTTCACAGCTTCTAGTCATGGTTGTGCTGCTTCCAGAGAGGTGCAGGACTTAATAATAAAGTAAAAAATGAGTGAACAGTGAGGAAAAACAAGAAGAACAGGAGCAAAAAACACCCAGAGATAATGTTTGGAGTTCATATAAAACCCACAGATACACATCAAGACTTTCATTAAATAAAGGTGATTAAATGATGTATTTAAAGTAGATTATTACTACATTTTTATGTTATAAAACACCTGAAAACCCATAATACAGTTAGCAACAGTCCTATTTGTTACAATGTCTTCTTTTTTGGCTTCAGGATTTGCTGCTTTCTGACATATTACTCACTAAATAACCAGAGAATCAAGGAGGTAAACATCACATTAGCTCCAGTCCTCCTTCGGTCCACAGTCATGTTTTTACCTTTTACAGTTTACTGAAGCTGAGCTGTTCTCAGCGACACACCCCTCATTCACACAACAACAGGAGAGGAAGCAAAGCGGGTCACGACGGCCAAACTGCTTCTTAAACAAACGAGAAAACTCAAACGTACACTTCTGCTAGCAGCACATGAGCCGTGGGACAAAACGGGGCCGCGGCCAATCAGGCGACGAGTGACTCAGACGTGCACCAATCAGAGGCGCACACACTGCCGAGGCGTCCATCTTTAGCAACAGGAGCCAGGGCTGACAAGTTTGGTCTATCATTTTGAGGCCCAGGAATTCCTGCATGTCTGCATACCACAGCGTGGAAGGAAGGGGAAGGAAGAGGGGAGAGAAGAAAGGCGGCAGGGAGGAGGCGGAGCGTCACACAAAACAGGGAAAAACCGTTCCTCCTTCTCCACTTCTTCTCCGACGCCTTTCCCCCGCACACGAGCACACATCCTGAGAAATGATTAACCCGCTGTGGTTCCTCCTGCTGAGGGCAGCGAGGAAGTAAGAGAGGAGCCGAACTCGGCAAAAACTATAAATCTTACCCAGTTCATTTGTCTAATTTTTAGTCAGAACGTCTCATCCCACTTGATTTAAGATAAATTCATTTAACAAGAGACATTTCAGCAAAAGATGGAGGGACTTGTTTTAAGACAATGCGTCTTAAATATCTTGTTAAGTCAAACAATCTTGAAATTATCTTGTTTTGAGTTGAATTTTACAAGAAAACTCTAAATAAGTTTAACCCTCGTGTGGTCCTGCGGGTCAAACTGATCCGTTTTAAAGTTTGAAAATGTGGAAAAATACATATTTTCACATTGAAACTTCTGATGTCCACATTTTCAACATTTTTGGGAAATTTTGAACATTTTTTGGTGGAAAAAAAGAAAAGTTAAAAATGTTTCTTAAGAACATTCACAAAAAAATCAAATCCAGTGAATTTCGCTGGATTTTGTTCAAAAATTTCCCAAAAATGATGAAAATGTGGACTTCAGAAGTTTCACTGTGAAAATATATTTTTTCCACATTTTCAAACTTTAAAATGTATCAGTTTTGACCACGATCCACATGAGCGGGAGTTTATCAATTCAGTAAAACCCCTGATAGCTAAAGTTGATAGGATAATCTTATGCTAGAAATGCAAATCAAGAATGCTTGTTCTCCCATAATGAGTTGAGAAAAGGAGCTGAAGTTGAGTTTGTTGCTTCCAGACGGCTGCGGGCGTCTCCAGGACAGTTGTGCACATTTGCTGTTAATTCATAAAGTCCCTGTATTCATAAATGATTCCTGACATGCAGACAGGACGGATAAGGATCTAACAGCAGGTCATGCCATGCTGGATGTACTTCGTTTTTACCTACACCCATGAAGAAGTTCCCTTTTTATGCCAAATACCATTTCTGTACGTCGAACAACAGTGTCAGTAACTCTATTATACTGTTATTAATGATTCATGACATCTGTGCGGCATGAATATGATTATTTCCTCTACTCACACAAAAATTTACTTTAAATGCCAACTTCCAAGCTGTTTATCTGGATCTTATATTGTGTATGATGTGTATTCTGAAATAAGCTTTTCACAATATATATGCATATAAATGAAGTTTTTCTTCTTGTTATGAATCAGTACTAAAAACTGAAATGGAAGAAACTTATCTGGGTTTATTCTCCGCTGAAATCAGAGAGTAAGGAAATTAGAATTTAAGATGCCGATGAATTCAGATACAATCAGAGTTTTATTTAAGTACAGAAATTTAAATTAAACACGTTTCTCATGTTCCAAATTAACAACATAATCACAACTCAGGTTCTAATGCATGCAAACATACTTCTGCTGGTTTTAAAATACGGCATAGCGATAATTTGGAAGTTTTACTTAAAGTTATGATCAGACTTAGTTTCAGCTGAAAAACAACTGATGGAAAGGAGATAAAACAACAGCTGAACCTTCTACAGCGACAGCCTCATCCTGTGACCTTGTTTACTACCTAAAGCCAGCCTCATATCTTCATACCTCCTTTATCAACGCATGACGGCAGGAACACAAACCCTCCACTGTTGGCACCAACATTTATCTACAAGTTACTCAAATGTGAAAGACACACGTCACCAGTTATTTCTGCTGTTGTGCAAACAAACTTCTTCCCTGTTGGGTTCTATGGAAGTATCAGAGCAACGCTACAAGTCTCAACAGAGAAGAAGAAGAAGCAGCACAGCTCAGAGGAAAGCGGAGTTTTAAACGGGATTGACTGTATGACGCTTCATCATATGTTCTCACCGATAAAACGGTCAATTTCAGTTAGAGAGACGGCAAATAAAGTGTCAAATTTTTGGAAAAAAGTGCTAGTTGGGCTCCAAACAGTTAGTGTCAGCGCATAAATATGGACGCATCCATGTAAAAACACAGTCTTTGGTCAACACTTCACCAACTTTTGAGACTCTTAACATCAGTAGAATTTGATGTTTGGAAACTATAGGAAGCCAAAGTTACAGATTTTCCTTTTTTTTTTTGCTATTTTGACAAAAGATGGTGATGTGGAGCGCATGAACTAGTCTGTATAGGCGTCTAAATATTGACAATATATGGGAAAAAAAAGAACTTAAATGCAAAGGTTCCCAAACATTCTGGTTTCCAGGTGAAGAAATTATAATATTATTAATTATTGGCCTTTGAAAATATAAAAAAGTGCAACATTTTCAACTTATTGTGGCACTAGGACCCTATAAAGTTCCTCTAAGTGTATATATACGGAAATATCCATGATTCCTACTAAAACTACAGCATTTGGTTGACATTTGATCGACTTTTGAGGCTTTTAACACCAGTAGAATTTGATGTATAGCTAGACGAGGTAGGTGTGTATGCTAAAATACAGAATAAATTGATTTAGCACCATATAAACACTGAATAAATGGCTTACATCGCACTGAAACGCTGGTATACGCACATATGAAGACCGTTTACTGTAGATTATTATGTGTTTATACAACGGTCTCCACTTATAGACGTTCATAAATATATTATTAATAATACCAGCTGGTGTGGATAAAGCTCTATATGTTGTTATTATATGAGCAAAGCTGCTTACTTTTAGGCCTCGAATGACCAATAACTAAACTGTAAAAACCCGTCTACGCTCAACGCTGCTTTTGAGTCGTACTCGTGTGAAAGTGTGTGCGTACACGACTCCATGTCTACCCTGTTCCTACAGCCTCCACTGGTTTCTGACCCACTTCTTCCACCCCCTAATCCTCCACTTCCTCTCTCCTGATCTCGTGGTTCAACCCTGAGTCGCATTCTCCCAACAATGCTCCCCTGCACCCACCCCTCACCCCAGGTTTAGGTGTCACAAGTATCGCCTTAAATAGACAAAGGTTCTTCGGACTGCACCGCTACAGCCTATACGGAGGTGCCGGTCACTTCAGGTTCCCGATATCTGAACATTATCCTCCTTTCCCACACATTTAACACATTCTGGGAGGCCTAGACTCTCCGGAGACTCTGTGGGTTTCCTAAGAGAAACCTGTTAAGCAGTTCAAGGGAAACAGCAGTTTCTTGAAAATCAAGGACATGACATTCGGTGAGGAGAATGATCTGGGTCTGGACAGAATTATGTGGAAAGAGTTGGGTTTGGAGCGGACTTCAAGGATGGGGAGGTCATACGAGGACAAACCAATTCAGCTGAGGAGAGGCGAGTTTAGAAACGAGAGTTAATTCCCAGCACTGAGTTTAGAGAGTTTCCTTTAGTCACACACATGTTTTGGAGATTTGAACCGCTTTGACTGTTTCTGCTGGACCGAACCAGTGACCAGAAGGGCGTTAAAGAATGAGCAGCATAATAATCACTGGTTGGAGTCTTGTGAAGGGGTCAGGTGAGCGTGAACTCCCACACAGCACCACAAATGCTCTCTGCTTGTGGGAAACGCTACTTTTCCCAAGAAAGTGATGTAACAACAAAATTCTTGAGAGTTTCAAATGTCCAAACACCTAACCCGACGCCTCTAGCAGAGCCGTTGTGCCACCTCAAAGCCACCCACAAAATCCCTGGAACCCGTCGGAGCGCCGCCATCACCTCGCCCAAACACAGAACATACCAGCAGGTACAGACCATCACATATGCATGAACGTAACGGAGAGTCTCTGCTCCACTGAAGCAGCGGCATTCATTTCACAGAGAGTTAATGATGCTCAGGTAAACACTGCAGAACACGGAGCTTCCTCTAAAGCTGACGGTTCATCACGGTTTGAGGAAGCACAGGTAATAACAGCGACAGATACTGCGTGTCCTTTTGAGGTTAATGATGCTCATCGACAAAAAACTTAACCTGGTACTTTTTTCCCATGAGACATGAAAAGAAGCTTCAGTTTAGTTTGTCGCTTCCAGCTGTTTGGGATTATTTCCTCTGAGTTTATTAAATCAACCAGCAGCAGGATCCATGTGGGTGTCTCCAAAACAAGAGAGTTGAGTGCATTGCGCTTCATTATAAACATTTAGATGACCCCCAACACGGAGACATACTGACGCCCATGCTATACGAGTTTTATTATTACCTTTACTCATGTCAAAGTTCAATATTTATGCAAACAGCCATACCGTTTATCTGGATTTCATACTGGACGTATACAGGGGGTCCTCGGTTTACGGCGTTTGGTCGTTACGTGGAGCTGGTTGGCGAGCGGAGTGGACGATACATCGCCACGTGGCGCTATAAGATGGCTTTCTCATTGGTATTCATGAATTTTCTGAAGAATTGATCGATATCGTGATGCACCTAACAGCTTTGTTTACATTTTCGTCAGAGTTCCGATTTACGGTGAATACGTCGCACAGTAGGAACGAAACTCAAAAGTAAGTCAAGGACTCCCTGCATTCTGAAATAAGAGCCGCAAAACTATTTCTGACAAGATCTTGTACAGGTACATAAAGATAGGGATGAGAGGCAGTTTTTCTAGTTATAAAGTAATAATATAAACTTATTTGTTGCCTGTCATGAATAAACAAAAAGCTGCAGCAGCTAACTTATGAAACGCTCAGGGATTTTAGATTCATAATACTTCAATAGACGACACTATAAGCTTTGGTTTATACCAGAAAGCATCCTAAGGTGTTTTTAGAGAAATTCAACACAGGGTTTAAGGATAAACTGCTAATCTATTGCACCGTTTGAACAGATTTTTCAGGTTTTTCTGTTGTGATAATGAACATGTTTGCATGGGCAAAACTGTCATGGTTATGATCAGGGTTCTGGAGAATGCTGTCAATGTGTTGTGCATGTAAAGATCACATCGTGGTTGCAGAAACTTGGATAAACATAATAAAAAGCCAGACACGCTGTCTGCAGGACTCCTGCTGCATGTTCCCACCTTGTCCTGGTTTCTGATCATTCTGTGCAGGTCACTCTGCAGTTCATCAGTTAAATATAATCCACGATAGCAAACGTTGTAATGACGATAAACATGGTGGAAAAAAATGGGGAAACTCTTATTTTATGAATGCAAATCATAAATTCAACTGTCACGCTGATTTACCCAAAACCAGTGAGCAGATGGAGAAACTAAAACCCACAAGAGTTCAGAAGGAAGGAACCAAACCGGGTTGATTCACAGCTGGAAATCAGGAGAAAAGAAATCAGAGTGTGTGAACGTCTGCAGACAATCTGAAATCTGAAATATAAACAGAAATCTGAAATACAAACTCTGCTGCAGATGAACATTATGTTTCAAATGCAATCACAACCGCTGCATTAATGCATGCTAGTTCAGTGTTCCACCTGTGACTTTGATCGTTTGGATGCTTCAGCTTACATCTGAGCAGTATTGTATCTGAATTCCTCGTTACTATGTTTGGACTGCTTGTAATTGTCAGCTGACCAGTCAGCACCGGGTCATGTTGGCAAAATACTAACACTAGGGGCTACTGCTGATCAGAACGTATCAGTGCTGCTATATTTGTGAGGACAGATCTGAGCTGAGGTGGAGAATGTCCTCAGCTCCTTCAGAGACGTGCTGGAGGGTTAAGATTCGGCTTTAGGGTTCAGGTTCAGCATTTAGCTGTGAGGTTTATGTTTAAGAGCAAAGAGTCTACTGAATGCTTCATGTCAATGGGTGTCCTCACAAACACACAAGTCTAAATGTGTGTGTGTGGCGTGAGGGAACTGGAAGCAGGCCGTCACCTGATCCGTCCAAACACCTGAAAACAATCCCCTTCCCTCCACCCGAGGGAGGGTCGTGTTATTTTCCTCCCTCATACACAAACACTTTATGCAATCCTCACCGCTCACCTCTCCGCCTCAGAGCTGGAATCTCATTTCTGACACTCCGGTTTGCAGCCTGGTGGTTCGCATTAGCTGGAGGCTTGCAAAACCATTCATGAAGTAAACATTTGCAGCGCTGTCAAGAGTTTGGCGTTTTCTGTTAAACGGATCCGGAGAGCCGCGATCCATTCATCTAACTTTTCTTTTTTTGTAAATAACCCTCCCTTCTCGACTCTGTTTCGCCCGCCAGCTTTCCCCCCAGGGCCCGGTCGTACAGCTCAGCGGTAGGAAGTACTCTGGACAAAGGCGGGAAGTAATGAGGAAGTCCTTTCAGACAGCTCGGGCTGTAACAACCGCTCGCCTGCCAACACGCCTTCCTGCACGGCGAAACACATCAAACCGACCTCCAACAAAAGAGAATCAAACCGTTCGCCTCGTTTGCACGAAATATAAGACTCCCTGTCGACAGGAGGGGGTGTCGGGTTCAGAAATATTAAGTGTACGTTGAAAAAAAAACAACAAAAATGCAAAAGAAGCGAGCATTGTGACATAAGGAATGCCTCGTCTGTGCAGCTGTCCTCAGAAGCCCCGTTCTCTGCTACGATGGCGACTTGTCCAGCGAGCAGCTCGTCTCCTCCAGCAGAGGTGGGCGGTGGTGTCTGTTAGCATGCGTGTTTGAGCAGAGTGCCGGTCCATTGATGAGCTGCAGGAGAGATGGTTTTCCAGATCCCCCAGAGCGCTCGGCTAGCGCTGCCCGCCCGCTACCGCACAAACACTCAGACAGCCGATGCCAGCTTATCAAAGCTAATTTGGATCCGCTAACAAGGATGCAAGCTGCCGGGAAGGAAAACACAAGAGCGTGATTACTCCCTCTCCCTCTCCATCTGTCTTGTTTCCTACCCTTCCTTCCCCTCTCTTTCAGTCTTTTTGTCTCCTCCTGTCACTCCTTGTCCTTTATAAGATATTCATGGTAATTCAAACGCCAGCGAACGAGTGCTGACGTGAGGAAAGCCACGGCGGAAAAGCTTTCACCATCACAGACAGACAGCATCAGACATCTAATGCAATAAACGAGAGAAAGATGAGAACAAATGGGCTCCTTCTTCTGTTTGTGTCTCTGTTGAAATCACATCAGCTGCAATTCAAGAGCCGGAAACTGAAGACCAATTCAAATACGATCATTGAAGCGTTTTGCTGCTCAGGTGGAGAAAAGACTCACAGCTCGAGAAGTGCTTAAAAAAAAAATCACAAATTCGGAACTGCAAATATCATTAGAGCTGCAATTAATAAATGTCAAACTTAAGCTTGAAGCAAATTTCAAAACACACAGGAGAAGAACAAAAGAGCTGCACAATGCATGTAGCACATCATAAAATACAAGATTAAAAGACAAAATACCAAGTAAAGCACTCAGAGCAGTCCTCCTCCAAGGCTGCTCAGTCGTTGAATCATTTCTGACAGATTAAATCTTTAAATCTGTTGTGGCAGAAATCACAGCAAAACAGAATGTTTCCATTTAATACAGATGAACCCACAAACTAAATGACCTGCTCTGAGCACAGGCGTGTGTTCTGCATGTGTATGTTATGTACGGATTCAGGATCACGTGACCTAAATATGTAGCAGGAATTGATGGGACTCAGAAACACCCCCACAGTTTAATCAGCTGTTCCTTGGATCATTTCTGATGGATAAGTCCTGATAAGTCCTCAGAGGTGGATTTGTAGTAGGATCACAATCAGCTGATGTAGTGTTCACTGGTTGTCATGGTTACAGTGACACCGTGCTGCTATCTGGTAACGATACAGAAATCTTTAACCAATCCATGGATCCAGACTATAAGCTGCATCACTGTCAGAATCTGATCACTTGGTCCTTGAGTCATTTCTGAGCTTCAAGGAAAATTTCATCCAAATCTGTTGGTTTGTTTTAGAGTGATGCTGCTGACAGACGGACGGACGGACGGACGGACGGACAGACGGACGGACAGACAGACACTGATCATCACATAACGTCACTGCATTCCTTGGCGGAACAACAAACAGAACATAAATAATGTCTAAAAATGAGCAGGATAAAGTCCAGCTCAGATCTATTTCCTGTTTGCTTCAAACCTTTTACTTGTATTCGTCTTTAGAAACCCCAAGAACATCTTTCCTGCTCCACACTGACTGGTTAAAGATTTCCGTATCATTGCCAGATAATTTTCCTGTACGGTGGTTCTGAACTTGAACAAGATGCACAAACATAAAGAAACTTTGGGGACGACAAAAAATAAACAACCCCCAAAAACCCTCAGAGTCGCCTTCTTTGTGTTTCTGCTTCTGTGTTTTTTGTTAAACGGTTAATTAAGCTTCAGGAAAAACAAGCGAGTCTGGAATTAGAGACACTTTTACACCCCAATTAAGAAGCAAAGTGTTTGTTGGTGGTGGAAGAGGCCAAACATCACGCCTCGCTGAGCCTCCATCCTGAAAACGGCCGTCTTCTTTCTCTCTTTAGCCTCTTTTCACTTTTTCACTTGGACACTGGCCACCCAGCAAAAGTGTGTGTGTTTTAGTGTGTGTTTTACAGTGTGTGTTTTATAGTGTGTGTTAGAGTGTGTTTTACAGTGTGTGTGTTTGTTTTGCTGTGTTTATTTTGCTCCGTCTCTTCATTCACCGGCCTCCTCATCTTCATCTGGTAACATGAGAAATAAAACACTGATGGAAACATCACCAATCTAACGAGTCCAAGCAGAGAGGAAAACATCCACGGCTCACGTTATTTACTTAAATATGTGTGTGAGTTACCTGATCACAATCAAAGCAGTGATACTAGTTAATGGAAAAAAATATAACAATAATTTAATTAAGATGAAGTTTAAATAAATCCAAATAAAATTTTAATAGACCAAAATAAACTTTAACTAATTCCATGTAAAATAAATAATCTAATTAAATCAAAAATAAAGTTTAACTAAACCCAGACAAAATTTTAATTAAATTGCTTTAATTTAAGTCAAATTCAAATAATAAATATTCAAAATATTATTTGAATTTGAATTTAATTCAAATAAAGTTTAATTAAATCCAAATAATGTTTAATGAAATATTATATTTTAATTAAATACAAACAAAGCTTAACAATATAAAATCTAAATGTAATTAAACCCACGTAAATTTCAACTAAATCCAAATTTTTAAATATTCATAAATTTCAAAATAAATAAAAATAAAGCTAAATAAAAATACATTAAATCAAAATAAAGTTTAATTAAATCCAAATAATGTTTAAATAAATATTATTACATTTTAAATAAATAAAAACAAAGTTTACTAATCTAAAATTTAAAAAATAACAAAATCTAAGTAAAGTTTATTGAAATGTACATAAAGTTTAATAAAGTCCAGGTTAAGATGGAAACAATAAAATGAAATAAAAAATTCAATTAATTAAATCCAAATAAATTTTAAATTAAATAAAAAAGCACAATTAAATCAAAAATTAAATCAAATTAGATTAAATTTAATTCAAATTAATTAATTTTTTAAAATAAAGATTGATTAAAAACAAATAATGTTTTAATGATTTCTTACAAAGTTTAATACAATTAAAATGTAATTAAATTAAAATAAAGTTTAAATTTATAAACCCCAAAATATCCTTAATTAAATCAAAACAAAAATAAACAAAATGAAAATAAAATTTAAAACAAATGCTTGCTCACAAGAAATCCAGAGAATCCTTGGATTTGTTGAGTGTTCATGTATAATTTGAGCTCTAAATTTATTACTTTTCATCGTTAAAAATACGGCACTGTTTAAATTTATTAGGATTACCTCCATTATTAAAAATACTGAAACGTCTTAGCCTTAATATTGACTGTAGTTGGGCAAAGTTGCTTTTTTAAAAAATAATTTCTATAGTGTTTTAATTCTAAAAAGCTTCATTATTCAGGTAAATTCATATCTGGAGGGTCTTAACCTTAATATTTAAATCTGTCAAGTTAATTGTTTTAAAAATAACTTAATTTGTCTAAAAAGATGTTAAAGGAAGAGTTCAACAAAAGGTGAAACATGACTATGACTGGTTAAATATGAAGCTAGATCTACTGAATTAGATTAGTTTAACCCACAGAAGCGTAAAAATGATAATTTGCAGCTTTCTAAGGGACTACGTGAGGACACGAACCATAACTTCCAACAAAACTTCCCTCTTTGTTCTCTGTGTTCTGGTTCCGTTGCCGGGACAGAACTCTGGAAACAAACTCAAACACAACAACAAACACACCGACTCTGGTTGAACTTAAAAATGCACTTTTGCACAGACGGAGGCCCAGACATGGCACGCTGAAAACCAGATGACAGCACAGACGCAGTGATGTGTGACGTGCTCTACCTGCTTTTTCTGCTCGTAACACATTACGGACTGCAGAGCTTCACATTCAGCTCCTCTGATGCCAACTGCTCATGCTCCCTCTGAAGTCTTTTTCAGACAACGCTGCTTCTTCATCTGTTGGCTTTCACACACTTCTCTGTTTCTCAAGGCTTTATTCAGACAAATACTGCACTCCTGGTACCATATCGGTCATTTATCTGAGATTAGACAAACACAGAGAGACTTTTAATGCACAGTAATGCCATAAATAAGCAAAAAAATGAATATAAGCCAACAGCAGCTTTCAGACTCTCCAAATAACTGTCTGCTATATTTACGATTTCCAAAACACTGAAATTCACTACAAGTGTGAAGATGAGTTATCTTCTACTTTAATAACTGTAAAATTAAAATATTCCAACAGCTGTGATGAAACTTAGAACTCAACCTGAGCAACTCTTACTGAGTAAAATTCTGTTTTAATGTGCTGGACTTTCTGCCTTTACAGGCACTAATACAGATCCTGCTGCTGTCTGATGCTGCAGATGTTTAATAAACGGAGAGGAAAAACTCCTGAACAGCTGGAAGCAACAAATGAAACTTCAGCTACTGTTACCTGTTAACCTCTATGGCAGTAAATTTATATTTTTAGAAAGGTGTTTCGTGTCTTTTGCTTTCTGTGATGTTTCTGGACTGATTGTGGTGAAATAAAAATATGTGGACAGCTCTGACGGAGCAAAGAAACGACCCAAAGATGGCTATCGCATCTCGTTAGCTCAATTCTGTCATAATTTGGAACCACGCCTGATAAATACAGTTACTGGTGACGCTGATCCACTTTTTCATTCATCCTGCTGCAGTCTTTTGCGTGCGCCTTTTTTAACAGAATAAAACTATCGCAAGTTTTGCAGGAAAGCGAAGCCCACATGTTCAGCTGCTGCCACGTTAATGAAACCGAGTGTAGAAGTTCAGCTAATGTCATTTAAAGTCTAACATCTCAGATCTCCTCCTGGAGCCTGTCATGAAGGCGACACTAACCCCACGCAGACTATCAGACATCAGAGGGTCAACCTGCTGATCTCTGAGTCTTTTGTCACCAGGAGATAATCCGAGGTTCCTGCGTTTGAGATCCTGAAAACAATCGCAGCGAACAGCGAGCTGGTAGGCGTAGGCAGAGCGAACTTTAACCTGAAAAGCTTTTCCTCCCGGTTGTGCGAGTGTGTTTTTAGTTGTGCAAGCAGAGGACGGCTGCTGTGCGAGGCTGAACACGGTGTGCAGCAGACAGAGCCTTATCTAAACAGGAGATCCACTGTTTGCTCCTATTCTCTCGCCTCTTTTCTCATCTGTGAACATCACAACGACTTCCTCCGGTTTTCTCTTAAAGCTTCACCTCTCGTTTGAAAATCCAGTCCTGAGCTTTCTCTGCTTCATTTCTATCCAGCGGGCTGTTTGCGTCGCTCACTTATTCTCTCATTTTTAAACTTTTAGTTGAAATTAACCCACTGCCTTAAAAGAAACACTAAATTCTACCATCTTTGGTGTCACATTTATATTAAAAGGTCATTTCTTGAGCATCAAAAGCAGAAGTAAACAAAAGGATTTCTCTGTGTGTCCCGAACATTTCACTGACCTACTGATTTTGTTGGACGTGAGCAAATATTTTCGTCATTTAATTTGTCGTCAGCACGCGCTGTTTGTGATTTTTGGGCAAACACAGGTTGTCCACATACTTCGTTTACGGCCAGCGATCCACAAAACCTCCTCATTTTAGACCTGACAACCTTTGTGAACAGCTGATATTTGGACACCAACATTTTGGACAGTTACTACTTTTGACTGAGAATAAGAAGCTTGATTTATTTGTTTTTCAGAGACGTCTACGTACGCACAGTGGAAAATTCAATCAATAGTCAATTCTGAAAGACATCTGAACTCATAGTCCACATAGATAAATGAAGTGGGCTAAACTAAGCTAAGGATTGGAGGTTTCTGGTGGATTAAGGACTGAATGATGGATGAAAAATGAAAAACCTGTCAGAACCGTGGAGGACAAAGTGTGACCTCCTGATGGATCTGGATCAATCCTGTCTCCACGTCAGGGATAGTTTATAATTTTAAGTATTTAATGAAGTCACTGGTGCTGTTTTGTGCAACTCTTTTGCTGTTGAGATGCTCACATGGATCCAGATCTGCCGATATTTAATTCATTTAGAGGGGAATTTACCACAAACGGCTTTGGCTGCTTTAAATGTTTTATAGAGAAGAAATAATGATTACATTCATTATTGGTGAGTGTCTTTCATCGAGGCTGTTAGGGTCTGTTTTCATTGCAGCAAAGTTTTAATATAATGGTAGTTTATGTAAAATTGAAGGCAAGTGGTGCAATGAGCAAACTGTGTGCAAACTGGGACGTCTGTTGGACCACTACTGGTGATAAAAGACAGTCAGATAAACTAATGCTGCTAGTTTAGAACTTAGAACTCTGAAGTAAGGTCAAGGTCTGTGGAAAATTGGGGATATTTTGCAGTTTTGACTCTCAAAACTAAATTAATCCAACTTGACTTGCCAAAATTCATCTCAAAGAAAGACACAGAAGTTGAAAACAGACGTTGAAAATCCTTGTTGTTCATTTCTAACGCCAGCCAGTGGAGGTCTGAATCCGGTGTTAAAGACGACCAGATGATTCCTGAACTCGTGTTCTTTGGCGCGTCCACATGCACCAATAACCGAAAACAGGAGCGTGTTCGACGTTAGCGTGTTGAGCCGCGGCGCTGCCAGCCGCATTCAGTCAGCCTACAACGTCCCAGCGACTGGTGACAGCTCGTAAAAGCCGAGAAAATTGCAGCCTGCACTTGACAAAAAGTCGACTACTGTCCTGGATCCCCACATCTGAATGGAAACCTGCACAAAGCTGTAAATGCACAGATAGAAAACTGAGAAAACAGCGCTGGGCGATGAACGTCAGACCTCATCCACGCCGTTTGGATTGCCAACAATTTACTTAAAGCCCTTGCACAGTTAAAAGCGACAAGTCTTAGTGTACACACAGTCACACGTGCACACACACACACATGCACGATGGTTTTCCTGCTTGTAAGGAGCAGTGTAAGATCAGAGGAATGCAGGCTCTCCCCTGGTTCTTACCTAAGGCTACTGGAACCCTATAAAAGTACAACAGAAACAACCCACAGTTTCCACTCACACATAAAACTTAATGCTCCATCTAATGCTCCTCCGCCCTGCACCGCCGCTCAGCGCACACGAGCACGTTTAAGTTTGTAAACTGTGAGTTTTCATTCACAGAAGCTCTAATTAAAGATGCAATAGTTTCCTCATGTGTTTCATCCAGGCCGACCTGAACAGGAACCTGCTGCAGATCCACGGCTGCAGCTGAAGAACATCAGGGAGCTTTTCTAACGAACATCAGGGAGCTTTTCTAACGAACGTCAGTGAGCTTTTCTAAGGAACGTCAGTGAGCTTTTCTAACGAACATCAGGGAGCTTTTCTAACGAACGTCAGTGAGCTTTTCTAACGAACGTCAGTGAGCTTTTCTAACGAACATCAGGGAGCTTTTCTAAGGAACGTCAGTGAGCTTTTCTAAGGAACGTCAGTGAGCTTTTCTAAGGAACGTCAGTGAGCTTTTCTAAGGAACGTCAGTGAGCTTTTCTAAGGAACGTCAGTGAGCTTTTCTAAGGAACGTCAGTGAGCTTTTCTAAGGAACGTCAGTGAGCTTTTCTAAGGAACGTCAGTGAGCTTTTCTAAGGAACGTCAGTGAGCTTTTCTAAGGAACGTCAGTGAGCTTTTCTAAGGAACGTCAGGGAGCTTTTCTAACGAACGTCGGAGCTTTTCTAACGAACGTCAGTGAGCTTTTCTAAGGAACGTCAGTGAGCTTTTCTAAGGAACGTCAGTGAGCTTTTCTAAGGAACGTCAGTGAGCTTTTCTAACGAACGTCAGGGAGCTTTTCTAACGAACGTCAGTGAGCTTTTCTAAGGAACGTCAGTGAGCTTTTCTAAGGAACGTCAGTGAGCTTTTCTAAGGAACGTCAGTGAGCTTTTCTAAGGAACGTCAGTGAGCTTTTCTAAGGAACGTCAGTGAGCTTTTCTAAGGAACGTCAGTGAGCTTTTCTAAGGAACGTCAGTGAGCTTTTCTAACGAACGTCAGGGAGCTTTTCTAACCGCCACGCTTTACACCATTCATCAGAACAAGAAGCTGCTTAAAGAAAAGGGAGAATGGCTGCATGATTAGAGTAATCATTTGACTTAATTAAACTTAAATCTCAACCAAAACTCAGGATTATTAACCCTCCTGTTGTCCTCATTTATGGGCACCAAAAATATTGCTTCCTTGTCTGGAAAAACTCCAAAACTTCAGCAAAAAAATTCCCAAATATCTGAAAATTTGCAAAAACCTTCAGGAAGAAAATTCAAATAATTCCTTACAAATTTCCTATAAAAGTTTTATTAAAAAAAATTCCTTCAAATATTTTCAAAAATGAGTAAAAATCTTCGAAAAAAAATCCTAGAAATATGTGAAGTGATTCCATATATATCAGTAGAACTTCTCATACTTTCTTTAAGAACATTCACATAAAAATCAACAAAATCCAGTGAAATTTTTTGCTCCATCTTTTTGCTCCGTCTCTGGATTTTTTTTGTGAATGTTCTTAAACATTTTTAGCATTTTTTTTTTCACCAAAAGAAACCCGTCTGTGGAGCCGTGCTACAGTAGCACACGTACAGTATCCACACATCAAACACTCCCAAACGTTTACAGGAAGCGTTCTCATATCGTCCCGGAGCCGGCGTTGCATCACGTTCTGCTGCTCCGACACTCAGGTCTAAACTGGTGGTTGTTACGCTGCACACCGTCATACGTGCTCCTCTCACTCCCAACATGTCTGCAGCACAGACATGAACACACATGCAAACACGGCTCTGACGCACACTCCTCTTGTTTGTCGGTCGTTTTTTAATGGCCGGTTAATGTTTGTCCATCGAATCGCGTCCAAGAGTAAAAAGGTTGTTCAGGGACAATTTGGCACCGACGCTGTGACCGTGAATATGCATGACAGGTGGAGAAAAAAAAAGGAAAAAGTGGTGTCACAGCCCATCTAAAGTTCACTAGCATTTAATAGGCCAAAGTTCACGCCGTTTCTGATCCGTGCGCGTCGCTTCGGCCAACAAATGATTCAACGCAGACAATAAAACTTTACACAACATGTCAGAGAGGAAGTGCGCTGCCCTCGGTGTGTGTCTGCTGCACACGTTAAAAGTCAAAAAACCTTATCTGTTCATTCATAAGTTTGCTATTAGGAGGAAAGGTGAAGGATTTTAGCTTCCAAATAAGTCAAAAATCTATTTTACTGTTTGATTAGTGAGAACCCAAACATGAAGAACGACGAAGCAGGAATGAAGTGAAGCCTAAGATCAGCGTTTTCATTATTTCAAAGGTCTGTTAACCTGCTAGATCGCCATGGCAACCCCATCACTTGATTTCTGGGAGTAATAATCCGTAATGAATATTCTTATTACGCAGCGCTCTACAACGAGCAGAATGATGGACACGGGAGCGGTGCGATAACATCACGTCTGCACACAACAACCGGTCACTACGGAGACTTTCCTTCCAACGCTTCCAGCATAAATATCAGTCTCTGTTTTCTCTCTTTAAATCTGGTGAAAGTAAAGCTGACTAATCATCCTCCAAACTCCAAAACCTGAGTCTTATCTTTAAAAAAAATCATGACCAGAAACTACAAAAAAACAAAAAGAATTGTAGGATTTTCTACTCTGAGTGAGTCCTTGAACTACTCGTCTTACTGGGAAACTTCACCAAATCTAAACTTAGAAAGCTTCATTTTACTACACGTCTTAGATAAATAATTTGCCAAAATAAACTATTTGCTCTAACTCAGGGGTCGGCAACCTTTAACACTCATTTCGACCCGTTTCCCACAGAAAAGGAAACACCGGGAGCCGCAAAATCCTTTTGGCATTTAAAATGAAGACAACACTGCATATATCGCTTTTTTTTTTTACTTCTATGTCCTTGTTAATCAGTCGTGATTAATTAATTACAAAGCCTCTAATTAGATTCATTTTTTAAATTGTGTCCTTCCACTAATATTTATCTTACCTGGTTAATGTCATTTTTGCTCCTGGACCTCAAATGTTACGTAATGTTAGCTGGAAATCAATATTTTGCGAATGTCTATTTGACTTGTAAAATCTATTTATCTATTTATCTTAAGCTAATAACTTTTCTCCGGTAAGTCGCTGCCCTGTTTTCCAAGACGTCACTCCTCTGACTCTCTGACCTGCTGCCGTGTTCTTGCGAGTAACGTGTATTATCCTATCATGAGTACTTTTGAATCAAAGACAGACGTGTCTTTCTTGGAGTGGAGCTTTAATATACAGGCTTGCCATTCTTGAGTACAAAACGATGTGAAACTACAGGCGTTGCTTCTCCATCTCCTCCGCATCAACCTTGCGTTCTCATGTCCCAGCCAGGGGAAAACCCCAGCAGCACATCCGGTGAAGTGACACGTCAAAATAAGAGCGGTAATTTCACAATAAAACTCTCTATATTAAAATGCATTGAAACGCGCCTGAAAGGCAGAACAATTTATTTTCCAAAGTTACAGGGAGCCACAACAGAGGGCTGAAAGAGCCGCATGCGGCTCCGGAGCCGCGGGTTGCCGACCCCTGCTCTAACTAGATTGTGAAGAAAATAAAAATTCTGTGCCCCTCGACGCAACCGTGAAGCCATTCGTGACTCAGCTGAAACTAACAGTGACTTGACAAAAAATTCATGGAGTTCTAGGCTGAAATTTTGATTTATAAAGCTGGTTGTAATCCATCCAGTGGGTTTAAGAAGAACTTTGGCCATAAAATTAAAACATAATACCCAAATTAATCTATTTATTATAGCAGAAAATGCAAAACAAACGCTAAACGCTAATTTCTCTATATTTCTTATTTAACTGTGAAGCCATTAGCGACTCAGCTGAAACTAACAGTGACTTGACAAAAATTCGTGGCCTTTTAGGTTGAACTTTTAGGCTGTGTTTGCACTGAGCAGACAGGAAACAAGCCACATTTGAAAACATGTATGTGAAAACCTACGTTCCTCCTATATGACGCTAAAATTGATGTTTAGACCAAATAAATGAAGCTGATGTCGAAAAACAGGAGACGTGAAGAGCCGCATTTCCAGTTTTACTTTCCTGTCAGCTAGTCCAGAAAATGCAAATTTCTCTACATGTCGTATTTTTAAAAAATTGTCAAAAAGAAACCACTTGCTCTAACCAAGTTCTGTAAACAACTAAAAATTCTGTGCTCCTCGATGTAACCATGAAGCTATGAGCCACTCACCTGCTACTAACACTGACTTGACAAGAATTCATGGACTTTTCGGTTGAACTGCAGGCCATGTTTACACCAAGCAGACAGGAAACACGCTACATTTAAAAACATGTATGTAAAAATCTGTAGCATATAACTGTTAACTGACCTAATAAATGAGAAAAATGGGAGACCATATCCGGTTTTTACTTTCCCGTCAGCGAGTCCTGACAGAAAATCCAGGAGCCGGCGTTGTATATGCGGCTGCAACCACCGATGTTCAAGTCTAAACCCGGCAGAGGCCGTTATGCTCCGAACGCTGGAGCAGAAAAAACAACACAAGCTATAATCGCTTTGAAAAAATAATAAGCATTCTCTCTGAGCGTCTCACAATAGAAGACGTTCTGTGTGTTTATGGTGGAGAGCAGCAGCACCGGCAAAGCCACAGAAAATCTGTGCAACTTCTAACAAAAGTGTGCACTGTGCTCTCTCATTCTAACCCACTTTTTTGATATTTCATCGTCATTTTTCTCCTTTTCTCCCCATAATGCCTACACCTTTGCAGCTCCCTGACTCAACGATGCAGCTGAGTCATTTCACACATCCAGCAGATCCTGACTGAGCTGTAATTACACATCAGCTGCTCACAGCGCTCCAGTTATGGCTGCTAATCGGAGGGCGTGGCTCCAGCTCGACCCCCGGCTGCAAGAACCACTACGTGACCCGTTCCTGATGAAAACATCAGCCGCCTCCATTGATTTCTGAGAGGGAAGTCCTCAACGCGTGTTTTCATTACGGAGCGCTTTACAACAAGCAGCGTGAGATAACATCACGTCTGCACACAACAACCGGTCACTACGAACACTTTCCTTTCAATGCTTCCAGCATAAACATCAGTCTTTGTTTTTATTCCTTTAAATTTGGTGAAAATAAAGCTGATTATTAACCCTCCGAACCCCAAATCCTGCCCTCAGGTTGGAAAAATGTCTTAATTTTTAAAAAAAATCATGGATAGAAACTTTAAAAAAAAGAGAATTTTTGTGGAGGTCTTTGAACTACTCATCTGTAACGTGACATCTTATTGGGAAACGTCAAGTCGAAGCATCTAAATGTAAATTTCTCTACATGTCTTATTTAAAAATTTGTCAAAAACAAACCATCTGTTCAGACTAGATTCTGTAAAAAACAAAAAATTCTGCACTAATATACGCAACCATGACGCCATAAGTGACACAGCTGCAACAAACAGTGACTTAACAAAAATTCACGGAGTTCTGGGCTGAACATTTGATTTATAGAGCTGGTAATCCATCTAGAGGGTTCAAGAAGAATGTTGGCCTTCAAATAAAAATAAAACACCTAAATTACTTTATTTATAACAGCAGAAAATGCAAAAACAGAGTCAGATTTTTAACATTCCTTCAACTACTCATCTGTAACTTAGCATTGCTTTTGGAAGTTATTTTCAATTTTCGTAAATAAACCATCAAACCGTCTTTTTTATTAATTTTTGTAAATCTATTGTACTGTAAGTCAGTTATGATGAGTTTCCTCTCTTTCTAGTCATGGTTCCCCTGTTTCCATAAAGGTGCAGGACTTAATGTTGGGGAGAAAAATGAGCCCACAGTGAGGAAAAACGCAGCAGGAAATAAAGACGATGACTGAAGCTAAGATTCTTCTGGAACGGGCTCAGGGGGCTAAATGACAGACGTTCTAATGGGTGCAGAAGGAGCATTCAGGAATAAAAACTTACTTCTCTGGCAGTGGTTCTGCGTCCAGCATCGACCCCTGAAGTGTCCGTTGATGGTGCTCTGGGAACAAACCGTCTGACCCTGCGCCGTGCCGGGACAGACGTCTCCGCACTCCCGCTCGTTCTTGTTGGCCACGATGAAGTTGTCCTCCACCGAGTCCAGGATCTTGGACCAGTCCAAGGTGGCCAGGTAGCACAGGTCCGGGTTCTTCTCTATCCTCACGGCTCCCCGGGTGATGTTCATCAGGCTGTGGAGGCCCACCTCCTTCAGCTGCAGCATCTCGTACAGCACCAGGGCGTAGTTGAAGAAGAGGTTGTTGCCGCGGATCACCGTCAGGTTGGGGAAGAGCTCGGCGAGCGTCTCCAGGCCGTAGACCCGGAACAGCAGCACGTAGTCGGTCACCACCCGAAGCTTGGGGTAGCTCAGGCCCCGGAAGTCGTCCGTCTTGGTCTTGAACATGAGCAGGATCTTCAGGTGGCCCTCGATGATGGTGCAGTTCTCCAGCGACTGGAGGTTGGTCACATTGTTCCGGATGTCTTTGCTCTGGCAGACTGAAAGAAAAAGATCATTTTATGATTCATTACAGCCAGAATCGTCGATCTCATTCATAAATCCAACAATCATCTCCAGAATCCACAGAGAACACGAACAAATTCATTTCAAGCACTTTATTAGTGACCTTGTTGAAGCTTTTCAGTCTTAAAACGCTCAAATAAATCGACCTTCGTGGTTAAAACGCTCATTCTCACAGAAAGTCCTTCAGAGAGGTGTTAATTCAGCTTCACAGTTTGCAGGTTTTAGAGTCGGATTTTTGTAGTTTTTCATGATTTAGTGGACGTGCAGCTCCACATATACAGCAAAATGTGGAAGGAAAGGAAGAGAAAGAGTGAGAAAAGGAAGATTTGGTTGTAAAAAAGAAGTGCAACGTCAGCTTGAAGGAAAAATCGCAGCTAGAGGAAGGACGACGCTGATCAAAAGCAGCTCCTCAGCAGCACAAAGCCAGATCTTAATGATATTCACAGTAAAGCTGCAGCAAAATGAAGTGAAAATCCTCTGATTCCAGATTGTTAAATTGGAATTTTTCCAGTTTTCCTTCATTTTCGATGACAGAAAACTGAAAGTCTTTGTGACATTTCTTACTCTGGACTTTTTTTAAGACAATTTGTGACATTTTATGAACCAAACTGTGAGTTGGTAGAAAAATAAAAACAAAACATCAGCGGTCCGGAAATATTTCCAGCTGTGGAAATGATGGAGTTGACCTAAAACAGGTTCTCTGTCCAAAGATTCGACCAATCAGCAGCATGAAGCTCTGCATGACGGCTGAAAAGGTGAAAACGACGATTCAAAGCAGAGCAGCAACGAGTCATCACTGGAAGTCATTTTTAAAGAAGGATCTGATGAAAATCCTCTGACTCCAGCTTCTTATTCCGTACTTTTTCTGT
Source organism: Acanthochromis polyacanthus (assembly GCF_021347895.1). NCBI lineage: Eukaryota > Metazoa > Chordata > Actinopteri > Pomacentridae > Acanthochromis > Acanthochromis polyacanthus. The sequence continues at coordinate 45,301,369 of NC_067116.1, read as the reverse complement.
TTTCTGTCTGTCTCTGTCTTCTTATCTTTGTGTTGTGGACAAAACCAAATGTCTGATCTTGGATTTTGGGAAACACGAACTCACATTTTCAACATTTTTCACCACTTTAGAGACAAAACAAAGATTTAGTTGCAAAAAGGGACAAAAAAAAATCAGTTTTCTGAAGAAGTTCTCTGTCGTGCATCTTCAATGATTGATCAATGAATTAATTAACTTATAGATTACCAACTATTCAGATAGTTGATTTAATCAGTTTAAAGAAAAAAAGTCAAATTCTCAGATTCCAGCCTCTGAAATGTGAATATTTTCTAGTTTCTTTCCTTCTCTATGACAGCAAACTGAATATTTCTGGGATGTGGATGAAACAAGAGCAGTCATAAGTTTCTGACATTTTCAAGACCAAACTAATCGATTAAACCAGAAAACAATCATAAAGTAATAACAGATCGATGGACGATGAAATCATTAGTCAGCTGCCGCCTTAAATCAGAGCAGAGGAATATTCTGGGTGAGATTTTTTTTTATTTTCATTGAACATACTCCCCTTACAAAAAGAGGATATCTGTCTACAGTGATTGATTGATTAACTGATCTACAGATATTCTGATAGTTGATTTAATCAGTTTAATTCTTTAAGTCAAATTCTCAGATTCAAGCTTCTTAAATGTGAATATTTTCTAGTTTCTTTCCTTCTCTATGATGAAACAAGCCGTTATTTTCACCATTTAAAGAGAAAACAATCGATGGATGGATGGATGATGAAAGTAATTGCTCGTTGCAGGCTTAATCCAAAGCTTCTGCCAGCGTTACGCCACATGAGAAAGGCTTTTTCAGCTTTTTTTTAAACTCCTTTTATCATTTTCATTGCAGATGCTTCCTTTGCTAAAGCGCCCTAATCATTCTGGGATGTTTAATTCCTTCCAAATGCACTTATTGAAGTCATCTGCTGAAAATTCCTCCGTTTATTCACACTGCACAGAAACCAAACATCACACTGCCAGTTTTTTTTTTCCTCCAAAGGTTCATCGTCAGTGTGCAGCGGTAATAAAACCAGCCCCAGTCCTCCCCGTTTGAGCCGTGAAACCACCAGTGATTTGCATTGACAGAGCAGATCCATTCATGAAGCAGCTTCTAGGATCCGCCAGCATCACTCCCACCCGCCCCGACGACACCCAGACGCCGCGTTCTGATTGGCTCCGGCAGGATTTCTCCTCCAGAGAGGAAATTACTGTACGGCGCTGTCTGATGTGAATGAAGCAGACGTGAAGGAGTTAACAGAAACCAAGCCTGGAAGCAAAACGCTTATCCACGCTCATTCATACTCTTTAGCTGCCACGCACACACACAAGCCTACATTTGGACCGACAAAAGCATGAACACACACACACTGGAGGAGAATTCATTAGCGGACGGCAACTGAAAGAGATGAGAAAAGGCTGCAAATAACGGCACATTTCTGATATCTTCTATAAAAAACAGGGCTCAATTACAGAGAAAATAACGTGTAAAAAAAAACAAAACGCATTTAATCGCACCTTTCTCAGTTCCAGAATTTCTGGCACACCTTTAAAGGAACCTGTCCACTAGATCCAGCAATTTCCTGCATCCCATTCAGTGTCCACGTCCGGTTGTGTCTGTTCCAGCTGCTATCAGGTGTGTTTCCCTGGGCAGCAGCTCATTTGCATAAAGCAGACTCGACTTCTACTTTATGCAAATTCGATGCGGCGTACTGAGGTCTGACGCATCACAAAACTTTGCTCAAACGTCTAAACTAGCCGTCGTCGACCTAAACGAGGACAGATTCAGGAGCTTTTCTTCCCCTCAAATGCTCTTCTTCTACAGCTGAGATCAGTCGACTCGTGGACTTTTTTGTCGTAATCGACGTGTCGCCTTGAGCTGCTCCTCCTGTTCTGACAGTTTACTACCCTCAGCATTACTGACTTTGTCTTCATCCTTGTTTTGTTTTTGTTGTAAAGCACCGTGTGATTTTATCCGTGAAAGCCGCTATAGAAATACATTTTACTTACTTTCAGAAATACTGAAGCGTTTTCGAAATAAAACAGAAAGTTTGCGACCGACCTGCCACGTTGGTCCGACGTTTCTACTGGACTGAAGGAATGAAAGGAGTCATGTGACCACCTAGCAGCGATTTTCAGACGAGAGCCGTTTACATGCAGGAATAACGGATCTTGTGGACACATGGCATAACACTGATGAAGAATCCAGCCCAGCAGGTGGCGCTAATGAACCTAAAGTCTGCTTTGAAGCCGTGAAGAAGATCCACACGAAGCACTGGGTGATGTCAGAAAGTTTGGTGAAGGAAGACGAGATGCATCGAGCTCGTTGGGAGGAAAGTTTTCTTCTTGACGACAGCTTGGATAAAAGCCTGGTCGTGTGCAAATTGTGCAACAAAGATTGGATTATGTTCATTTTGTCGTTTTTTTATTATCGACTTGTGTTACTTTTTAACGGACAACTAAAAAAGGAAAGCATGGTTTTACCTTGCTGTACCATATTTTCCTTATTTAGTTGTCGGTTTAAAAGTAACACAATTCTACGTGAACGAAGAGTTTTCTGATCACCTCAGTGTAAAACACTGCATCTTTTTATGGCAATTTTAAGTTTTTGTGGTGTTTTCACTTCTTTTCGTTATAATTTTGTGTCTTTCCATGGCGACTTTTGGGATGATTTTGAGCCTTTTTGTGGTTAGTCGGCTTCTTTTGTAGCTCACTGTTCATTTTTTGAAATCTTTTTGCGGTTATCTTGCCTGTTTTTGCCCATTTCACTTCTTTTTGTGGTGATTTTGTTTTGTTTTGGTGATTTGTGTCTTTTCGTGGTGATTTCAAGTTTTTGTGGTGCTTTAGATTTTTTTTGTAGTAATTTTGTGTCTTTTTGAGGCGGCTTTTTTATGTTTTCGGGATGATTTTGAACTTTTCTGCATTTGTTCGGCTTCTTTCTCGGCAAACTATTTATCACGTCGATGAGATGTTAGTCTCAGAAACTCACGTATTAAATATGACACAAATACAAGTGAAACAATAAAAACTTTGCCTCTACCAAGCAAGAACGCTCCAACATTTTGCTTATTTCTGGAACTGAAACGATCAATAAAGCCACCGATAGGACGGAGACGGGACACATTTACCAACGCTCAGCTAAAGCGTCAGGAATGATTCTGAGGCTGGAAGTTTCTCGACCAGAAACCAGAAAAAAAATGAGGAAAAAACAACAGAGCAGGTGTGACTTTATGTGGTGGTTGTGAAGCAACAGAGATCTGATTTACTGCTTTGACAACACGGATGCTGAAATGTGACAGAATTTGCATAAATGTGGAAACGAATCCTGCAGGGCCGACACACCCGTTTACATTCCAGCAGCACAAACACTGAAAACACCAACGTCACTGGGATGGAAAACACTCATTCCTTCACATGATCAAAACGAGAACAGCAGCAATTATTAACTAAAAGAGACGTTAAGGACAAAAACCAACAGAGGAGGAGATTCAATTAATGAAAGTAAGTCCTTTCAGCTCGGAATAAACTAAAAAACTGTTGTTTTTTGAAGAATTTCAGCTCAAATTTAGCCCAACACATTACAAACAACCAGCAGACTGATTATATTTAAAGGTAAATCCACCATTAGTCACATTTTAATAACTGCCACTTGTACAAGTTCAATTTTAAAAAAGGAAACTGCTCTTTTTAGTGATAATATTCAGGTAAAATAAATAATTTCTATTGAAAAACTCCAGCTTATGTAATACACCTGATGTTCAATTTACCATTAGTAACTTTTTAAAAACTGTCATTAATATTGCTAATGGCACAAGTTCAACTTTAAAAGAGAAAACTGTTCTTTTAGGCAAAAACATTGATATTATTGGGGCAAAATAGCACTGAAAACAGGTTTGAAGCCTAAAAATTCAGGGTTAAATGTTGTTTTGCTGCTGCTAACAACAAAAATGATGCCCTGTCACTGTTATGCACAAAAACAACAACTGTGCAGTAAATCATGCAAAAAAAGAAGGAAATTACTCTTTTTAGTGATAACTTCGAGGCAAAACAATACAGAAAACAACTTTGAAGCTTATAAATTCTGAGTAAAATGAACTTTTTGGTGACACTACAAACACAAAGGCAATCATCTGTCACCATGATGTACAGATAAAAACAACTGCTCAGGAAATCGTGCATCTTAATATTGAAATAAAAACTCCAGTTAATGTATTATACTTCATGTTAAAGTCACATTTTTAAACCTGTCATTAATATAAGTTCAATTTTAGAAAGGAAAACTGTTCTTTTTGATGATAATACTGATAATTTGGGGGCAGAATAATATTAAAAAATGGTTTGAAGCTTGTGAATTGAAGGGCTAAATAAAGCCCCGATCACAGAAATGCTTTGTTGGTGACGCTAACAACACAAAAACAGCACAGATAAAAACAGCTACTAGGCAGGAAATCATGCATCCTCATACAGAAGAAGAGAGAAATCATTCTTTGTGGTGATATTATTGGGACAAAACTGGACTGAAAACAGGTTTGACACTTGTAAATACAGGGTTAAATGAGCCTCTTATCACAGAAATGCTATTTTGTCGATGCTAATGACACACAAAAACAATCCTCTGTCATCCTGACCCTCACATTTAAAAACAACAACAACAACTATGCAGTAAATCATGCATCTTAATACATAAAAAGGGGGAAACTACTCTTTCTGGTTAGAATATTGGGACAAAACCGTACTAAAAACAGGTTTGAACTTGTAAATTCAGGGTTTAATGAGCCTCTTGTTGCTTTCCTGCGATGCTACAAAGACAAAAACAATCTTCTGTTATCGTGAGGCACACACACTTTAAAAAAAAAACACCAACTCTGCAGTAAATTGTGCGTCCCTGAGCAGTAAAACCTCCACGGGGTTGTTTGGTTCCACTGACTTGTTGTTGGCGCTCCACACTTCCCAGGTGTGAGCTACCGATTAACTTCCCGTTCTGTTAATGGTTAGCGACACAAACATGTCAACAATCCAGGTAGAAACACTCTGAGGCATGTCAATGAAACGGTTTTTTATTACAGCTTCTGATAAAAGCCAAAACGCTGCCAAGAAAAAGTCGTGTTGTTTACTACAAATCTACAATAAAGGTTGTGTCAGAACGGAAAGAAACGGATGTCAGGCCGAACATGTTTTCCTGCCGCAGGAAGAAAATGTCAAGAACAAACAAAAATAATGAATTATAGTGTCTCAAACTAAACGTACCACGTCTAAGTCTTTATTATTATTATTACTTTAGGCAGACATAGCGAAAACAGTCAACAATGACGCTGTTTTTAGAGTAAAACTGCCACGATTTGTTGTTTTAAGCGACGCAAACATGTCAACTGGAGATGCAAATTCTGAACAACTTCCACAGCCGATAGTTGGTAGAATAGTCACTCAGTAATTGATTAATCAGTAACACCAAGAAAAATCAATGGATGTAAAGATAAATGCCTTTAAATCATTTTTAAATTGGTTAAATTATGAATCGGACAAACATCCCTGCTGTCGACATCATTAGTTTAAACTGACGCTGTTCTGTTTGGTTTTTTTTTTTCTTACTGAAGTTCAATTTAACAGAAGTTTTTTCTTTGTTATTGCTAAAATTGTTGGTTTTAGCTCCAGTCTTTGGTCCGGTAGAACTTTAAATGAACAGAAATGTGGTTTGTAAACTGTTTAAATGAAGAGTTTAGATGAAAACAAAAACACCTGAACAGGAGGAACTTTCCATCCGTTAGCTTCTCTCCTGCTCTCTGTGCTCGTTTATACTGTACTTTAATACAGCTGAATTCACAGTAAAGCTGTTTTTATTCACAGATTTTCCGTTTGTTATTAGACAAGCATGAAGTAGTGTTCCTGATTTTAAAACTTCCACGTCGTCTAACAAACTCACCAAATAAACACGTTAAAGACGCAATACTTCCATAAAATTACGACCAAAATCAGGGAAAAAATAAAAAAACAAGGGTGAAAACGGAGCTGCTTTAGCTGCTCTAGCTGCTCTGTGTTTTGTTTTTTTTTTTTTAGGAAAACAATTCGAAGCACAATGTTCTAAATCCTAAAAATTATAACTGAGGTTTATATAATAAACGTAATATTTTACAGTCTAGATTTCAGTGGCAAAGTAGTCGAACCCACAACCCAAATACAGCGTTACAGTGGTGTTTCCAATGTTAGACCATTCTCCAAAACTTCAAACTAGTTTTTCAGAAAGACTACAGAAAGTGGGTCAAACCACTCTGCTTCCAAACTCTTCAGTTGTTTAGAACAATTCATTAACTGGTAAAAGAGTCATTAGTGGCAGAAAAAGTTCCCCTCTAACAAGAAGAAAAAGAAGAAATGCATTGAAGACACTAAATGAATCATAATGGCAGTCGAATATCTAGAATCAAATTAATTAAGTCATGCTTCTCGATGCTCCAATTGTCCGGCGCCATACAATCACATACAGACCATAATTAACTGAATTAAACGGTCATTTTGCTTATTTGGAAGAAAATTAATTAGCTAAATTCATCAATTAACTAAAAAAAAACCTGTCATTAACTAAGAAAAACCTAATCGGTGAAGTTATGAAATTAATCATAATTGCAGTCAAATATCTAGAATCCGTTAAATTCGTCCATCCACTGTGGAAAACTGAACACAGCTGCTGTACATAAGCTGCTTCAGCTGCTCTGCTTTGTTTCCTTTGTTAAGGGGTTTGATAGAAACTTCTTTCACCACTGACTCCATTAATAATCCCTCCTATTATTTTTACATCGTGTTTGAGTCTGCAGTTGAATATGTGAACCTTTGTTTGCATTTGCTGCTTCATTCGATCTCGTACAGGGTGTCACACCAAAAATAAATTAAATGGTCATTTTGCTAATTTGGAAGAAAATCAATCGGCTAAATTGACCAAAAAACAGCCATTAACGAAGCAAAAATTTATTGGTGAAGGTAATAAATGAATCATAATTGCAGCTGATTATCTAGAATCAAGTAAATTCGACACATTTCTTGATGCTCTGACTGCTTGTTATCATCCACTGTGGAAACCCTAACACTGCTACCGTACATAGTTCTCAGATGTGCAGCAGAGTTAGAATAATCTGCGAGCCTTCTCAGATCCACCCACATTCATGTCGCCGGCGTCTAAACCGGCTCAGCTTCACTCTACTTCCGCCAGCAGCCAAGAACAACTCCTAAAGTAAGTCAATAAATCCACTGTAGTGTTCAGCATCTCATCAGATAACAGCGAGGCCCAGACAATAACAGCGGCTCATTGGCCGGCCACGCCTCCTCCATCGGACACAAACTGTATCCAAACACGACGACGCTTCCTGCTGCCGTCGCCGTCATTCCCAGCGATAACGGCAACCTTACACCTGGCCCAGCCCTCCTGCCTTATCAGCCGCACACATCAAACAGGCCACCCACTCACCGTCAGCCTGCAGCTCCAACCCGATACCTATTGTGAAACACGGCAACACAACAAACCGGCTTACACAACAGCAGCAGGCCCAGCTCACCTCTGACCGCGGTGATCTTCAGCAGGACACGTGTGACCTTTTCACATGGACCCTGCAGGTAACAAACATGTTGGAGCTTCAGGAGGCACACATGTCCACGTCTCCTGCCTGAGGAGCTTTACTGACACAAAGAAAAGCTGGTGGGCCAAGAGGGGAAGCAGCCGTCTCAGACAAACAAGAGTTCTTGAACGGATCTTCAGGGGTCTAACTGGTTCTACATTTATAGTTCCTAAAGGAATCATTTTTGATGGTTCTTCAAGGCACACTTGGTAGTTATTCCCAGAATCTCTTGCTAGAAGGTTCTTTGTAGACCTCAAAGTGGTTACTCTAGGGTTCTTAAATGGATCTTCAGAGAGCTGACTGGTTCTTCAAATCTCCACGTTTTTGGAAGCACCATTCATAGTCCCTGAAGGAACCATTTTTTGATGGTTCTTTAAGGCACAGTTGGTAGTTTTTTCCAGAATCTCTTGCTAAAAGGTTCTTTGCAGACCTAAAAGTGGTTCCTCTAGGGTTCTTGAATGGATCTTCAGAGGGCAAACTTCAACACTAGCTACAGAACTTTGATACTTTACAGCTCTTTAAAGTACCAAAGTTTCCTTATGTTTAACGGAGATGTTTGGTTTGGTTGCAGGTAAAAGCATAAAACTAAAGCTGCAACTAACTATTTTTTTCATAGTGCTATCAGCCACTGAAGAACCGTTTTAGCTGATGGATCGTCGTGTGTTTTTATGGTTCTTTAAAGTAAAAAAGGTTCTTCGTTGTTAATTCAGTTTTTATTTCCACGTTATGTTCCAATTAATCAATCATTAAAATAGAACCAAGTTTGGTTGACAAAGAACGATCTATAAAACGGTTCCTGAAAGAACCTTTTTTAACTTTAGTTCTTTGGAACACCATTTATGGTTCCATTTCAAAGGTTCTTCAGGGTTCTTTTGTGTATTATTAATATTACATAATCACTAAACGTAAGAAGAATCTGAACATGTACATGTTTTTAACGGCTTTTTATACTTTTTAACGGGACTAATTGTTCATATTTTTTGTCCATTTTATCTTAAATGTTGATCTTATGACGTGTTTTCCTGTTCTGATCCTGATTTTGTCCTGTTTTTATGTTTTAAAACATTCTGACTTATTTTGTTGCTGACTGTTAACGTGCAGCAGTTTGGTCAGCTCAGGTTGTTTTATACGCTCTATAAACACTGTAAGAATAAACTTGTATTACATTTCATTATTGCTTATTTTAATGACTTGGTCAGAGGTTCTTTGTAGAGAACGGCTTGGGTGGTTCCAGTTAGCACCTTTAACTGCATGAAGTGCACAACAACAAAAGCCTGAAACTGACCCAAAACAAACCCAGACGTTCTGGATCTGGTGCTGATAAAAGGTCTGACTTCTTGTTATTTGTGGGGATGTTTTGCTAAAAGGTTTATCTACGGAGAACCGCGTTTGGTTCCGGTTTGCACCTTTATTTCTGAGAGAAACGGTGCTGCTGGGAGTCTTGTTTTCGACAGACAGGAACCGGGGGGTGGAGGGTGGGTCATCAGGGGGCAGATGGGGAAGAGGCGAGGGGGAGGCGGGGGTGAGTGAGTAGTCTGGGGTGGGCTGTTAGAGGCACTGTGTCTTTAAAATAATGAGCCATCTCCTCCCAGGTTTGGTAGCTGAGGGGGACACAGGAGGAGAAGCCATAAGAGAGGAGAACAAGAAGGAGGAGGAGGAGAAGGAGAAGAAGAAGAAGGGGTGACAGGGGGCAGAGAGCGATGGGAGGAGGGTGAAAGTGTAACCTGAGAGCCGACAGGAACGCAGAGTGACGTAAGGGAGCTACAGGACGGTTGGTGATCACATGCATGAATGGAGGGCCGCTATGGACCGCGGTTACAGGACAAGAACACCAACACTCGGCCTCGCTGGGGGGCAAAGACGAGGCCGAGCTCACCGCCGATCGGCCACAAACTCAGAGATAAGCTCGCCTACGACACGTACAAACACCCAAACTGAGATTAACACAGGGAAGGTAAAGAGGGAAACACCTGCTGCACAGAGACAGAAAACAGGTGAAAAAAGGTTTCAGATGAACCAAACAGGAACCTCATTCTTAACCTGAACGTGCTCCATACAGTTATATACAGATATGTTGTCAGTTATCTACATTTCTGCATATTTCAGTTTCTTTATTGTATATTTTGCACATTACATTATTATTATCTCATTCTATAACTGAATGTTTAACGTCAGATGGGAAAGTGCTAAAAGAAAATAATTTCCTGCAAATGATCAATAGTCAAAATGTACGTAATTTACATGCAGACTCATTTTGCTTGTTTTTACTCATTTTTCACTGCAATAAAGTTCAGCACTGTTATAAAAACAGAACAACTGAGACTAGAAGTAGAGAGAAATAGAAATGTCTTCTGTGTCAAAGTTATAACTTATTTATTCTAAACTAAAAAGATTTTTTAAAGGGTTTCAAGATCCAAGAACACGATAGCGTGAAACTCTTTTAGTAAATTTAATTTTGATTTGCATAAACCGATCTCATCCTGCGTGTGGTACTTTGTGTTTTCTTCTTTCCTTTAATTTCTGCTCACTCTAAGCTCATTTTTATAGAAATATGAAGTCATAAACAGCTGTAGTTGGAAATAGAGACAACCTAAAAATATTTTCTGTGCAGTATGACACAATATTATGAAATAATGTGAAAAAACAGATTCTTTCTAATTCCCCCACAAGTGTTACTAAAGCTAGAAAAAATCATGACTACAAACTATAGATATTTTACTATTTACATAGTTAAATTTTAATTTGTTTCCATACACTGCCTGCAGTTCAGCTGAAAACTCCCTGAATTTTCCCTGTGTGACTGCGAGTCCCAGCTGAGTCAATAAAAGCCTCTTGATTGCGTTGATGATTGCAGATATTTTTGTTTTTTTACAGAATCTAGTTAAAGCAAACAGTCCAGTTTAATCTTGGATTCAGTGACGCTTCCTGACAGTCACACATGAACACATTTACACTTTCTGGCTCTGATAAATGACGTCATGTTGTTGATTTCTTTTCAGGTCGGTGCTTCAGGTGCAACACAAAAGACAAACAGACGAGGAAAAGAGCTGGCAGACGTGATGTAGGTGGGCGGTTTGGAGGACAATGACCGTGATCCCTGCATGGCCCACCCTCATTCTGAGAGACCACCCATAAGCAGACAGCTCGCTGCTCTCACTGAATGTACAGGGAGCGCTTAATTACAATAACAGCCCAATCAGGCGCTAACGAGCCCGGGTGGGGGCAGAGCGCAGGGCTGGAACGTACTGTACCGTACTGTAGCACTCTATAGGAGAAATGTGGGCCGTCCACCCGCCTTCCCCGTCTGTTTGACACTTAATTTGGCAGCAGGAATGAGGAGAGCGGGAGGCGGCAGAGGAGGGAGGGCGACGGACCAATGGGAACGGCGGAGGGAACAGCTTCAACGGGGAGATTAGCAAATTAATCAGAGAGGACAGTTTTCCTCACAACAAACGTACGGGGACAGATACAGTCTAGACGTTTGCCAGCATGCTCCAGCAGTCTGCAGCTCTTTTCACACATTCAAGCTGCGACACGAACTGAATAAAACGCTAAATAAAACCCCACGTGTAAATAAATCACAGACTTTATTAGACAGACTGAGTGGCTGCTTTCACGACTGGTCGAGGAAAAAAAGGGGAATTCTGTTAGTTTTCATTTTCTACCAGGTTGTAAAGCGGTTATTTAGTAAACCAGAGTGAATGAAAGCTGCAAAGTGGTGGAAGATGTGACAAGATGTGAACTAAAAGTCCTGCATTCAAAGGTTTGTTAAAAGAAAAGTAAATAATTTGCAGTAAAATTTCACAGTTTTACTCAACTGCAGTCTTGTGCTTTTTGCATTTTATGAGATGAAAATGAAATATGTTGCACATTGAAGAGAAATATCTGGATTACGAGTGCAATATTTCACTTTAATCACATTTTTCTGGTGCAATTAACATCAAAGTTTAGCTCATTTATACGCTGTTGGGTAGTTTGATCGACAGAAAAGCATCATGTTCTGAAAAATAAGTCGTTTTGTTTTCAAAAGTCCTGCATTCAAAACTATTATCAGCAAAATTTGGTTATTGAATCGAAAAGTATTTCATGTGCAGCAAAGTTTTAGTGTTTATATGGTTACAGCACTTACAATCATTTTTAGATTTAATGTGTAATTTGATTTTTTTCTGGAAGTTTTCTGGTTATTCGCTGCAATTTAATAAAACTGAGAAAATCTGTAAAATAACAGAAAAAGAATTATTTCACATTTTTCAATCCCAATATACTGGATTCCTCTTTCAAATATCAGCAAATATCCGTCGAATATATTTTTTGCTAATTTAAATACACCAAAAAGTTTGCAATTTAATAGTTAAATGTTGTTAAATTGATTTATCTATTTTAAACAACTGTGTTAAAAATCTGCAAGTTTATTAAATCTGTAAAATAAAAGCAAAAATCATTGTTTTATCTATAAAATTATTATATTTTTTGCTGATGTAAAAATAAGGTAATGTTACAGTAGAAAAAGAACAAATTACTATTTACTGACATTTTGTTCATTTTTCATCTATAAACTGGTTTCTATGATTTTACGAGTTATTTTTTTGCAATTTAGCAGAAGAGGGGAAAATCTGTAAAATAACAGTAAAAATCTAAAATAATCTAATAAAGACAGTAAAAAAGTGCGTAAGTTTATAGTAAAATATTGTAAACAAACAGAACTCCACTTACAATAAAATAGAATTTTAATGTGGATATTATTTACAATTTTGACGCTTTTTTATTTACATTTAATACCTTTTTTCACCGGTTTTAATCAACATTTTCTACAATTTAGAAAAAAATAAGGAAAACCTGTAAAATAACAGTTTAAAAAAGCAAATATCAAATAAAGACAGTAATAAAAGAGTGTAATTTTACAGTCTGACTGTAAAAGAATAGATTATCATTTAGAATAAAACAGATTTCTAATGTGGACATTGTTTACTGAGTTTTTTTATGTTTAATATGTAAATTAAAACCCTTTTTCAAGGATTGTACTAAGAATGTTCTAAAATGTATGAGAACATTATAGAAAATAATAAGGAAAACCTGTAAAATAACTGAAAATCGTTCAGTTTAATAACAGAGGAATTCTTTATTCCGACTCTGTGGACTTCCTCGGGTCAAACCGTCAGAAACGGTCGTATCTTCTGGTCCGTTAGCGCCCACAGCTGCAGCCTCCGTTCTACTGGAGCTACAGTTTCACACAGATTCTTCTCTTATTTTTAGAGTTGTGCTCCCTGCAGAGAATTTAATCTGCATCGACTAACGGCAGCCGGCTGGCAGCGAGGAAGTGCACGGCGGTGGCCTCTATGGTTAGCGTTAGCTTAGCGTGAAACCAGACCTGTCTAGCATGAAACCAGGTGGCGGCTAACTCTGGACGGTGAGAAGTTTCCTCTCCCCCCGTCGGCTTACGATGAGGTGATCTGCCGATTATAGATTTGTCAACGGCTCGGTTGCAGAACAAACCCGAGGAGGGAGAACTACGCGGCGGTGCCAAGTGGACCGCGGGTGGAAAAATGCATTTGTTTGTTAGTTTAACTGTGGAAAGTCCTGAGAAGAGACGCCAGCAGCTTCCAAAGCTGTGGCTTCCACGGTGAAAAACGATGCGGAGAAACTGCACGAGAGGCATGAACGTGTACCGACATGCACCTTTAAAAACAAAGACGAGCAGCGAGACAGGCAGAGGGAAGGGGAAAAAAAAACCTCCAGAATATCGGAGGAAATCTCCTAACACGTGCATCGTGACTGTCCTGCTCCTCCACGCTGGAGGACATCAGATAAAGGGGGAGGCTGTGGGGGGACGGTCGGTGGATGGAGGGAGGCAGTGTGGGCCGGAGCACCTGTTCCTCCATTGAGGAGCACCGGAGGCGAAGGGAGCCGGACCGAACTATTTATACCCACCGCCGGGTCCCGTTACAGCCGTGGCACCGGGCCAGGCGGTGGCAGATTGTCAAAGCCCTCCCTAAATCACAATCATTTGTGCGTCCAGTTCAGATTTATGATGTAAATGTTACTCGGCCCAACCTGGTGAGACTGTTGTTGCAAAAACACGAGCAGGTTTGTCATTAAGACGTGAAGCCGACGTGTTTAATCACCGTCAGATTAACGAAAAAGAGTCAAAGTCTGAAAGGCGCTGAAGAAAAACAAGCGAGGTGAGGCTGGAGGAGGAAGTGCTGTGTCACCGCGGCTTGTTTTTGAAAACAATGACTCACTATATTCTGCTCCAACTACGTGGACTCGACCTTGGACTGAAGGCAGGTGTAGAGGAGGAAACAGCACAGCCAATGTGACTCCACCGTCTCAGAATGACAGGAGCCCATCCCCAACGCCACATATCCACTGAATATCAGCAGAGTTTCTTACATTTCTGCGGCATGTGACACCTTCAGCGGTGCCTTCACTCTCAGAAACACAGAACAGGGACGTTAAAGGAGCAGAAAACATGAGAGCATTTCATCTGCCACCTCCAGGGCTGCTGACCTGCATTTACAGCGAATTCAACATAAGGACAATTTTTTATTATCTGGAATCAGTAAGACCTTTTTAAAGCAATGCATGTCTCACAAAGAGAACAAACTCGAAGCTTAAACCAATATGAGGAGTTTAAATACATAAAACAGAACACAGTCAGGAAGGAAAGCTGAAAAAAAAACTGCAGCTGTGTGACTGAATTACCTTAATCTTATCAAGCTCCCTACATGTAAGTTTCTTATTCAACATTCAAGATTCAGTTTAATTAACAACAAAATCACAGCAGTAGTTACTTTACGCTGCCCGCAAAAAAGACAAATTCCTTAAAGAATCATTAAAGTAATAAAAATATAATTTAATTCTACATTATTCTTTCAGTGGCATTAATGATGCTATACAGTTTTGAAACGAGTAAAGAACAGGAATAAAACTGAATTTGGACCTATAAGAAAAACTTTCAGCAGAAATTCAAAGTTGAACAAGTAAAATATAAGATTTTAGCATTTTTGTCAGTTTTTAATTTGTTGAAATTTGTAGTTTTCGGCTTCTTTGTCTGCTATCTGCAGATTAGCAACTAGCTGTTAGCATTAGTTAGCGTAGCCGGTAAGAATTCAGTGAAATTCAATTCAGTTTTACTTGTATAGCACAGATTCACAACATGTGACATCTCATATCAGTTACTCCACCAAGAAACACAGCGGAGTCATGTGATGATCGGTGTCTGTCTGTCTGTCTGTCTGTCTGTCTGCCTGCCTGTCTGTCTGTCTGTCAGTCAGCAACATTATTCAAAAACAGACCAACGGATTTGGATGAAATTTTCAGGGAAGGTCCACTTATCCATCAGAAATGATCCAAGGAACAACTGATTAAATTGTGGGGGTGTTTCTGACTTCCATCAATTCCTGCCTCCTGCTACATATTTAGGTCACGTGATCCGGTATCTGTACATAACGTACACATGCAGAACACACGCCTGTACTCTCGAAGGCATTTAGTTTGTGGGTTCATCTATATTTAATGGAAACATTCTATGATGCTGTGATTTCTGATCATCAATAACTAATAAATAAACAAATGCTGCATTTCTGACATACGGGGGAATGGACGGCCTTGGAGGAGGACTGAACTCTGAGTGCTTTTCTAGCTTATATAGCACCAGTTCATCAACATGTGTCATCTCATAGCATTAAGTGCTAACAAGCAAACCACAGCTGGGTTAAAACCTCGTCCAAAAACATCAAGCAGCTCCTTCTCTGTTTGCTTCTGCAGCATGATGTAGTTTAACTTAAAGTTTTGAAAAGTTTTAAAAACCTGCATCTGACTAAGCTGCTCCTACTGTTATAGTTAGACACACACACAAAAAAAACACAGATCTTTCCGCTAACTTCCACAACCGATTATGACCGACGTGTCTCCCGTCTGGAAAAATAATTGGGACAGCTGGTAATGCGCGAGCCAAAAAAGAAAATTTGAAAAATTCTGGCCACGCCTTGCAAAACAGCTAAACCAGGTGGTGCTCCAAACAAATTTTTTTTTAAAAAAAGGCATGCTGGTGGAGGAGGAGGACGGGGTGGAGGGAGGCGGCATTCCTGACATAGTCCGAGCATTTTAGAGCAGAAACAGGAGCAGGTAATCAACTGCAGCCTGGACGGGAGACAGACAGACAGGGAGAGACAGACAGACAGACAGGGAGAGACAGACAGACAGGGAGAGACAGACAGACAGGGAGAGACAGACAGATAGACAGGGAGAGACAGACAGATGGAGAGACAGGGAGACAGACAGACAGACAGGGAGAGAGACAGGCAGATGGACAGGGAGAGACAGACAGATGGACAGACAGGGAGACAGACAGATGGAGAGACAGGGAGACAGACAGACAGACAGGGAGAGAGACAGGCAGACAGACAGGGAGAGACAGATGGAGAGACAGGGAGACAGACAGACAGACAGGGAGAGACAGACAGACAGACAGACAGGGAGAGACAGATGGAGAGACAGGGAGACAGACAGACAGACAGGGAGAGAGACAGACAGATGGACAGACAGGGAGACAGACAGACAGGGAGAGAGACAGACAGATGGACAGGGAGAGACAGACAGATGGACAGACAGAGAGAGACAGATGGACAGGGAGGGAGACAGACAGACAGACAGGCAGACACACAGACAGACAGACAGACAGGGAGACAGACAGACAGACAGGGGAGAGAGACAGGCAGACAGACAGACAGGGAGACAGATGGAGAGACAGGAGACAGACAGACAGACAGGGAGAGACAGGCAGACAGACAGGAGAGACAGATGGAGAGACAGGGAGACAGACAGACAGACAGGGAGAGACAGACAGACAGACAGACAGACAGGGAGAGACAGATGGACAGGGAGAGACAGATGGAGAGACAGGGAGGACAGACAGACAGACAGGGAGAGACAGACAGACAGACAGACAGGGAGAGACAGATGGAGAGACA
Source organism: Acanthochromis polyacanthus (assembly GCF_021347895.1). Lineage (NCBI taxonomy): Eukaryota > Metazoa > Chordata > Actinopteri > Pomacentridae > Acanthochromis > Acanthochromis polyacanthus. The sequence continues at coordinate 45,284,779 of NC_067116.1, read as the reverse complement.
GGGAGACAGACAGACAGACAGGGAGAGAGACAGGCAGACAGACAGGGAGAGACAGATGGAGAGACAGGGAGACAGACAGACAGACAGGGAGAGACAGACAGACAGACAGACAGACAGGGAGAGACAGATGGAGAGACAGGGAGACAGACAGACAGACAGGAGAGAGACAGACAGATGGACAGACAGGGAGACAGACAGACAGGGAGAGAGACAGACAGATGGACAGGGAGAGACAGACAGATGGACAGACAGAGAGAGACAGATGGACAGGGAGGGAGACAGACAGACAGACAGACAGACAGGCAGACACACAGACAGACAGACAGACAGGGAGAGACAGACAGATGGACAGACAGACAGACAGATGGACAGACAGACAGACAGGGAGACAGACAGACAGACAGGGAGACAGACAGACAGACACGTACACGCCGGCACACACACACTGAGTAATACAAAAACCATCTGATGCCTCTTTTCATCTTCCCACGTTAGCGATCCGGGCGCTTGGTGTGGTGAGCCTCGGCAGCCCGGCCTCGGTCGCCCTGCTGGACTTGCAGCCACAGGGCAGCAGCTGCAGGGCCCGGCCCCACCAACGCTCCGACCCACAAACCAGAGCGGCACATGAGGCTGGAGCGAGCTACGCCTGCCTTCCTGCCAGATCCCACCTCCATCCCCTCCTTTCTACTCCAGCGTTTCCAATCCCAACCTGCTTCCTGGACACACGGGTCGTCGTAGCGCCACATGCTAACACCTTCACTCATAGTTTTTAACGCCCAGCGGTAACAGTTTGAGTTTTTTTTTGAGCAGAGGCATTCCCCATGCGGTGGATGGATGAGTGAGCCCATCCCAAGCATGACAAATCCTATCGATCTGACTGCACGGCTGCCAACACTCGATGCAAGCAAATAAAAACACCGGCAGAGGAAGAAATAATTAGATTTTAACTGCCTTGAAATTAAACTCAGATTGTTTTTGTGTGTGTTTAGATATATATAGATACTCTACCATTCAAAAGTTTGAGGTCACTTAGAAATGTCCTTATTTTTGAACGAAAAGCTGTTTGTTTCAATGAAGATAACATTAACTGAATGATAAGGCGAGTCTAGACATTGTTAATGTGGTAAATGACTATTGTAGCTGATTTTTAACCCTAAAGAGCCCAGCGTAGCATCAGCGCTACGACTGCATATTTATTTTTGATTAGTGGTAGATTTAAAACCAGATAAGACAGATGGATCCTTCTTTTTGCATATAAAATCTGCAGACAGACTAACGTTTCACTCAGCCACCAGGTCTCAGAGCGCTCTTTCCTTCCAGTGATGGGTTTGTAAAAATACATAAGTGCACAGTACAAAAACCTTTATGAACAACACCAGAGATTGTGCAACAATCATTGTACAGCTATGCAATATCTGTCATTTAAAAATTTGCAAAAAATACAACACTTGCAATAACTAGATTCTTTTAAAAAGAAAAAAATCCTCAGTCCTCTGTGCATTCAAGAAGCCATTCATAACCCTGCAGCAAATAACAGTAAGTTGAGAAAAAAGTCTGGGAACTTTCGGCTCAACTGCAGGCTGTGTTTGCACAGAACAGATAAAATGAAAGCATTTAAAGTCGGAAAATATCTGTATTATGTGGAGCCACCATTTATTTTTTCCAGTACTGATAAGGTGTGCCCTCAGAAAAATGTTAAACCTGTTGATTCCTGTTTGTTTTTTCAATTCTTGTCTAAAGAATAATCAAAAAAATTCGACTTTCGCTTCTAGTTCTGTAGCGATATTTGGCGTTATAACGGCGTTGTGCTGCTCTAAAGTCATTTCTGAGTTCTTGGTTGTTCTGTTTCCATAGAGGTACACAGTTTGATGAATAAATGTCTGCTCATCCTCGGGCGTAAACGTTAGCACATTAGGAAGCGACGCGTTGCTGAGTTTTCATGGAAAACATGGAATTGTCTGCGTGACCCCACACTTTTAATGGTAGAGTATGTACGAATGTGCCTGTTTTTTTATGTATGCATGAGGCTATAAGGCAGAATTTAAGAGAAACGACGAGACAGAGGGATCTGACGTCTGGAGGGTTGAGATGGAAAAGGAGCAGAAGCAGCAGAGGGGCCTGGTCAGTTTAATGGAGCGTTTGTCTGTTAGACCACCGGCTCTAGCTGGCTGCTGCAGGAAAAAAAAACCCTCACAAACATGCAGACACACATCCTGCTTCCTTCTTTCCCTATCTCCTCTCCCTCCCTCTACCTTTTCCATCGCTCAGGCCTGCAGCCACAGCTTCCATCTGAACCTAAAGGTGAATCTGCAGAAACACACTGATACCGTTGTAGGCCACCGCTGGGACCTGCTGGATCGATTCTGGACAAACAGACCCTCGCGCTGTTTGTTTTTCCACAAAAACCCTCAAAGATCTTCGATGTCTGTTGGTTTTTCCGTGCAGGATATCCAGAAGCGTGCTAGGTATCGCTCTGATGGAATACTGACGTGACGCTGGAGCGAACAAATCACTGGCTGTTCGCTGCTCTGACAGACGGGTCCCTGGAGTGGAGGTCTGTGGCAGGGGCGGTATTGTAAAATGACTTCCATTCATTACGCTGTCATTTAACGGCGAGGCATAATTCAATATATAACTCTAATGGAATTAGGAAGCTGGATTCAGGCTCCGACCAAAGGGGAGCTACATGATCAGCTCCGCCACGCTGGGAATCTCCTCTTACTCCGCTGATTTCTGGCCTTTTTTAAAGGGAAAAAAACCCAAAAGTTGTAGCAGCAAACAAGATGTGACGCAGACAAGCGTGCGTCAACACCGCGTCGCTTCCTAATGTGCTAACGTTTACGCCTGAGGATGAGCAGACATTTATTCATCAAACTGTGTACTTCTATGGAAACAGAACAACCAAGAACTCAGAAATGACTTTAGAGCAGCACAACGCCGTTATAATGCCAAATATCGCTACAGAACTAGAAGTGAAAGTTGAATTTTTTTGATTATTTTACAAAAACTGAAAACAACAGGAATCAACAGGTCCAACATTTTTCCGAGTGCACACCTTATCAGTACTGGAAAAATAAATAGTGACGCTACGTATTACTACTTTTAACTTGTTTCCATACTCGTCTCCTATCAGTTCTGTGCAAACACTGCCTGCAGTTCAGTCGAAAAACTCCCAGGATTTTAGTCAAGAAACTGTTTTTGCAGCAGAGTTACAAATCTTTACTTGAATGCACAAAGTTTGCAGAATTATTTTTAAAATAATCTGTTTAGAATCTGAGTTATATAACAATTGTCTGTCTGTCTGTAACTTTACTCAAAAACAGACCAACGGATTTGGATGAAATTTCCAGAGAAGTTCAGAAATGACTCAAGGACCAAGTGATCAGATTCTGGCAGTGATGCAGCTTATAGTCTGGATGCATGGATTAGTTAAAGATTTCTGTATCATTGCCAGATAGCAGCACGGCGTCACTGTAACCATGACAACCAGTGAACATCAGCTGATTGTGATCCTACTACAAATCCACCTCTGAGGACTTATCAGGACTTATCCATCAGAAATGATCCAAGGAACAACTGATTAAACTGTGGGGGTGTTTCTGAGTCCCATCAGTTCCTGCTACATATTTAGGTCACGTGATCCTGAATCCGTACATAACATACACATGCAGAACACACGCCTGTACTCAGAGCAGGTCATTTAGTTTGTGGGTTCATCTATATGAAATGGACACATAGGACTGCACTCTCTGAGTGTGTGTTTACTACAAAATGCATAAAAGACTTTTGGACTTGAAAACATCCACTCAGCGCATTTATTTTTAAGAGAAATGCTGTAAATTTGGAGATTTTTAAAGCATGGCATGCCTTTCAAATGTGCTGGGAGAGGGTTAAATATCATGTTTGTTTAAAGTTTTCATTTAGTTTCCTTTTATTGTCACATCATCTGAAACTACGCTGTTATCGCAATAATCTTAAATTCAGGACCCACGAGCTGACCGTAGGTCTGTGCTAAAGAATAATTCCGCCACTTAGACTGTTCATTTTTGCAGAATATTGCTTTTGTTTTTGTTTCAGTCTGCAAATCAAATCCTGAATTGTAATTTTCCATGCACTTCAGCAAAAGTTTCTCCATCTCTTGAAATGTTTTTACAGCCGCACAGGTTGTCTCTTCAAATGACTTTCAAAACTGGAAACACACAACGCTGCCAAAGCCCGTTAAACCCGCCGTCAGTCTACAATCATGACTCATTTTACATTTAACGCTCAGTCATGGAATCATCTGTTCTCTCCACGGAAGCTGGCCGATTGATCTGGTACAAATCTGAGAAGGCTCAGCTGATTAAAATGTTGTCCGGATCTGACAAAGTAGAAAAACTCCCCTTCAGCTCATGTGCCGTGGAAACGCATTAGCGGCTTCATTATTACATGTGTGACCGCCAGGGATGAAATAAAGGCCACCGGTCAGCAGATAAAACCGTCTTCACTCCACAAAACTGCAAAAACACACCAGATAATAACAGCTAATTATAAAAAAAAACCTAATAAAAACAAGACGACATGGTCATCAATATCCCCCGCCACATGTGATGTCTATGAGTCTATATCCAAAATAGTGATCAAGGGCCATAACTCTGTTAAATATTATAGCACAGGTCTCATTTTCGAACTTGATCAAGGTGTCCATGGTGTGAAGCTACACACTAAATTTCGTAATCCTAGCTGTAATAGTTTCCGAGAAAAGCTGTCCCCTTCATCACGGACGGACGGACGGAGGCCAAACCTATATCCCCCTTTTCTACTTCGTGGAGGCGGGGGATAAAAATAATACAAGCATGTATTCTGTAATAAAAAGATTAGATTCAGTGGTTTTTGTGGAACACGGGAGGTTTTCACTCAGATTTCACAACTACAGTGAGTGGAGTGGAGCAAAAATGAAGCGAACAAAGAAAGAAGAAACAAGGTGCATATCCAAACATAAAAACAACATGGCTGGTACATTGTCTTTATTCTACCTTTATTTTGTCATTCTTTCACCTGCTGGAACATTAAACTTCCCCGGTAAGGGACCGATAGTTGATTTAATCTTATGTTTTCATCCGCTCTGGAGCACGTCGGTGGTGTTTCTGCAGGACGTCTGTGGGCGCCAGTGACCGATCAAGCAAAACTGATGAGTAAATCACAGTTTGTGTTGGTTGCATAAGGGAATGTTATGAATCAATAAATCAGTTTTGCTACCGGAGTCCGTCTAGGAGAAGATTCAGGAGTTAAGACTGATGTTTAACACTGGGAAACCATCAGGACACAATGTGATTAGCTAACAACAGAAGGTGTTTGCACCAAAAGCTTTCAGTATGAGACTTTCGGTTTTCCATCAGCTCCATTTGAAAATCTGCGTTTCCCACCCAGCATCTTTAGCAAAGAACCACGTGTTGTTAGTTCATAGTTCTGCTGAACACAGACCAACTAGAGCTTAAAGATCCTCCATCATCATTAAAATCTGATGTTTGAGAACTCTAAAGCTTCTCGGTTAACTGCAGAAATGAGGAACAAATACAGACGAAAGCTGCAAGACGTCAAACTCAGCTCCTAGAGGTGTTTAAGAAGCCGTTCGCTAATAATTCAGACTTCAACTCAGAGGTTAGTAAAATATATACGATTATAGAGAGGTTAGGAATTAAATAAAAATCCAAAAAGAAAAAGAACACAAAGTACAAAATGTGGATGCCAAGGAACAGAGTATAAAAAACAAATAACGTCAGTACGAAATATAAGCTGTAAATAAACTAAATAACAAGAAACAGACAAACAGAAAGTGAAGTGAAAGTAAACAGACGATGATACTGATAGTGGGAATGCTGCACCTGATAAAAACGGCAGAAAATATAGAAAGTTTGTCATCATGCTCTTTTTTTAATGTATTTTTCTGCTAAAATCCATAAAAGTATTGAGGATATTTAAGTGTGGAGGTGATGAGGAGGTGGGGGGTTTTAGCCTCCTGTCTGCTGTCGCCATAGCAACCCATCTCAGGTTGGTTCATCAGGACAAAAACAGAGAAAACCCTCCAGCCCTCCACCAACCAGCAGACAGAAATGCAGCTAACAGGATGTAGCTAGCCATGTGAGCGGCGTGGTGGACGTGCAGGTGGACACGTTAAGCATCGCTTACGGCCGGCTGGAGCAGAGAGGCTTACTGAGAGAGCAGAAAATACAGGAAAGCAGAAAAGCAGGGGAGAGAGAGGCGCCAAGTGGACGGTGTTCACACCTTTAAGAGGTCTGAAAGAGGAGGCTTTCCCACAGCAGAGAACAGGATCAGCAGGTGTGTGTGTGTGTGTGTGTGTGTGTGTGTGTGTGTGTGTGTGTGTGTGTGTGTGTGTGTGTGTGTGTGTGTGTGTGTGTGTGTGTGTGTGTGCGTGTGCGTGTGCGCATCTGCAGTGTGAAAGAAAAACAAATGAGTGGATGACAGTGAACCCTCTTACCTCTGGAGGATGAGGATTTATGACGTTTACGGCACACATTTCCTAGTTTAACAACTCATTTTTACCTCCCTGTGTGTCTGTGTCTGTCAAATATCACGTGTTAGACTCCAGGAACACCTGAATCCTCTAAATCTTTAACTCTTGGTGCTAATAATTCAACATGCTGCTCTTCAGCTCTTACCTCTTCAGCTACATTCATTCTTATTACACACAAACTTCTTTTTACGCTGCTGTTAACTCCACAGGTCACATCTACTAGACTGTATTTTATTATATTTTTTGCTGCTGTATATTTTTACATATATTTTTAACATATACTTTTATATTCAAGGCTTACTTTGTATTTTCCAAATCAACGCTGAGCAAATTGCAGTGAAATTTCATTCTGTCTGCACGTGTTCTACACTGAAAGACAACAAAGTCTAAGTTGCAAAAGTTCTTTTCTTTTATATATATATATATATATATATATATATATATATAATATTGATAATAAAAGTTGTTTAGAATATTTAGAAAAATAGTAATAATAATTTATATCTATTTATAAAATTATAAAACTAAGAGAATTTAGATCTATTTTTGGTTGAAATGCACGACAAACCCAATTTTCACTGTGATCAGTGGTCAAATTGTGTTTTTACGATGAAATAAATATATAATCAAGCTTTTGTGACACATTTCCGCATATTTTGGGAGTGAATTTAAGAGTTTAGAGTTCAGTTTGAGGTTAATGCACCTTATTTTGCAGAATTCTTACATCTTCACACTGAGGTCGACCAACCAGACGCTCCTGAGATCAAACACAGAGCAACGGAGGCTTTGCAATGCAGTTTACCCTGACATAGAAGAACTTTTCAGACTTTAAAAAGGCTTAAAAACTTTCAAAAGTCGAGCTCGACTCCCTGACTTTGACGTTTTTTGTGTTATAATTTAAAATTTTAATTATTGTGCTTTTGTTCAGATTAGCATTTAAAATATCGTGTTTATGGGTTGCAATGTTAAACTTGTGTTGTTTTGACTAAATATGACTCAAACTTCACCATATAAATGTCTATTTTATTACTTTAGTGTGTATAAAGAATGGTCTGGATTAGTCGGGGGGGTTGCAGAGTGGTGTACGTGCACAGGTTTAGTATGTTTTCTGATCCATTTAACGCTGCAGAGCTGTTCTTTGTCTCTTTAGCAGCCTCGTCACATTATTCTGTTTGTTCACGTTTCCTTTTAGGACGCACTAAAAGCACAGAGTTCCAGGGGCGAGGTCAGGGAGCAGAGGTAGTCATGAGGGTAGGTCTGAAAAAGCCCCGGGATCAGATCCAACCAACACCCTCACATTACAGGATGCTTTTCAAACCCGCTGAACGTCCACGCTGAAGTCTGGGAACACCTTCAGTTCACTGCTGCTTCACACATTCATTAAATTACCAATATCATTTTAATTTCTATTTGATTTCTATTTATTATTATTATATATTGTAATATAATGTTATTATCTGTATTATTTATCTATACTGTATATTTTAAAGATACGTGCTGCTATTTGAATGAAAAAAGGTTTAAAATAGGGATTAAAATATTTTTGGGAACTTTTGCTTTTATAGATTTTGTAAAATTACAGAGAATAACCAGCAAAGTTATAGAAAAAAAGTTAATTTGAATGCTGGCTTTAAAAACAAAACTGTATTATTTCACAGATATTTGTTGTTATTTCCACCATTTTCTTACATTACACCATTTACATTTAAACATCATTTTTAAAGTATTTTCTTTATTTTTAAGAGCTATTTTTTGCACAGAGTGGACATTTCCACTGTTTTTATTAGTTGTCTATAAAACACAGACTCTGTAGGGAGTCGGTTTTCAACTTTATCACTTTAAAGCAGCATCTTTGCTAAAAAAGACACATTCCTAAAGGTAAAAAAAAAGGCACAAAATAAAAAAAGTAGTAGTAAACGGACATAAGCTCAGTGAGTTCAGGATCAGCTTGGATTCTACGGCATGAAGTCACCGACAGTTAAAACAGGCCAGACCCAAACGGCTACAAGGAATATCAAATGAGATTGTTGCGGCATGGCGTAACGGTCTGAGCGATCCCATCTTCCCTCCCAGCTCCAGAACATTTCTGTGCGCTGAGCGGAGGTTTACATAAACAGTCCTCTATCTAGGAACAGAGTCGGCTCAAAACAAAGACCAAAGCGACACACAACCTCAGACTGGACTGGAAGAGGAAAAACACAGCGGTCTGCATCAGAAAACACACCTTAGAAGCATCATTTCACATGAGATTATGAGTCTTTTTGGCTTTACAGTGAACAACGAAGGATATTAAAACGTGTAAAAACAATGAAGTTACCCGTAATGTTTAATAATCAGAGAGACTGAAATGTTTTAATCGATAAAAGAGCATCTCTCCTCCATCTTCTACAAGTATGGCAAGAAAACCAGAACTGCACTATACAAAAAAAATTTAAAAAGTAATAATCCAGCAGCCGAGGAGCCAAAATCTACTGAAAAACAACAATATTATGAAAATACAGTGACTTTCCACAATTAAAATACATTTTATGGCCCTAATTTTGAAATAGTGTGTATGTTTTGGCTTTTTAATGTTTAATAAATGATACTAACACATGAAAAAAAACTACCTGTAATGTTTAATATACTGTTAAAACAAAACCAAGAGACAGCAACGGTGTGGTGACTAAAAACGGTTTATTGCCACGCAAAAACAACCAAATGGGCATTAAAACCCCAGAATCATGCTGCTGGAGCTCCACCGGCAGCAGCTCCTGTCAGAGAGCCGTCTGAATGGAAGTGGACAGATTAAGAGCAGCTGAGCCACTGGATCAGTCAGGTGACGACTGGAACTGACACACCTGGTGTCCAGGTGGAGGGTCGTCACAACACATATACAGCAGTAAAAACTCTAGGCCTGGCCCAAATAGTGGTTTCTGGCCTCCGGATATTTGGGCCCTCTTAAAGATGAATATCCGAATATTCGTTCCGCTCCGTAACGTACGACCGGGGCGGGGCTTGTGGTGGAGACGGCCCGAATATTCGGATCCGTTCGTCTGGTCTCCCGGGTCCAAATTTTGCCTTCGTTTTGTCTTCAGCTAAACTGAAGAATTCCCAAACAGCGGAGGTCTTCAGCATCTTGTCTTGTGTTTATGCAACGAAGTGAAGCGTGACGTCAGAGTCTGCAGCAACCCGGACATTCAGGTGGTGGTAAGAAACAGGAATGGATGAGCAGAGATGAACCGAACACGACGGGATGAGCCGAAGTGGGCCGAAGGCGAAGGGAAGACAGTAATACCGCATATTTGTTCCACCTGGTAATGTCTGACCGGGGGGGGTTGGGGTGGCGAATATTCGGATACCAAAATCCGGATACCGCCGTAGCCAACGAATATTCAGATATTCGGGATATTCAGGTTCAGCTCTAAAAAAATTCTAATGTTTTCTGTAAGAACATTCACAAACAAATTTGAATTTTGTTTGATTTTATTGTTTTTAAAGTTCTTAAGGAATTACTGGAATTTTTGTTGTTGAATTTTTGGATTTTTTTCAGACAAGGAAACAACATTTTTTGGTGCCCATCATTGAAGACAACAGGAGGGTTAAAGTATGAATATGGCACTAAAAGTCAGCTGATCAAAGCGTAAAAAGAGCAGGTTGTGTTTTTCACCCACAGTCAGTCCAAACAGGCTGAGAAAAAAAAGAAAAGCTCGCTGGAAAGTTAAGAGAAGTTGAAAGGGATAGTGGGAAAGATAAGAGCCGGAGAGGAAGCACTTAGGAAAGGCTCCCCAGCAGTTCATTTCCCTTCAGCGGGACGTATCGCCTTCCTGCTGCAGCCTCGCTTCACGACCGCCATTGTCTGCCGCCTTCTGCCAACACTCGCAGCCCAAACATACAAAAGGCAAATTTGCAGTCAGCGGTGGGGCTGAAACCGCCTGCTAGACATACAGTAAGACGTGCTCTAAACGGGGCAAAGCGTCAAAACTACAGAAATAATAAAGCAAACAGACTAACGAGACCACACCATTAATAGGCCGCTCTCAAAAACAGGAGCATCATGATACTGAATTAAAAGCTCCCTGCAAAGCACCAGTGAAGGGTAACCCTCTCTGCTCCTGTCATGGTTTTCCTCAACGAGGGCTCATTTTTTTCTCCTGCACCTCTATGGAACCAACACAGCCACAGCTAGACACAGAGACCATGAATAAAAGGTCTTCAGTGTCGTATAATACAGTTATTATGCCATGTATCATTAGAAAACAGCAAGCGAAAGTTGAATTTTTTCCATTGTTTACGACACAAAAACTGAAAAAACTCGGAATCAACATTTTTCCAATTTAAATAAAATCTTACATTTTTTGTCATGCCGATGCTGGTAGCAGCTCATGCACTAATGGCTCCTAAGTTCGGCAAAGATACACACAATTTTTAGGTTTTAATAGAATGTGTTTACTGTAAATGTTTTTTTTGGGAGAAATTTTTTAAATGAGTATGACAATCAGATATGGATGAAATTCTGGCCATTCCAAGCTCAAATTCAGTGAAGCTTCCTGAAAATCTGAAATCAACGTGTAACATTTGTCCAGTTTCACACAAGATTTACCAGCAGTGGAAGCAGTGACTCTCCATACTATAGATATTTTACTGCTGTTGTTTCCATATGTTCTGAGCAAACACTGTCTGCAGTTCAGCCAACTCACCAAAAAAGTTCCTGATTTTTTTTATCACATGAATGTTGGTCGCAGTCCGTGCACTAATGGCCTCTAAAGTTGAGCCGAGGTGCACAAATTTTTTTGTCTTTAATAGAATCTGATTACTGCAAACACTTTATTTTTGGCAATTGTTTAAATCACACATATACATAGCATAGTAGTACGATATGGATGTATGATGGGGATTTTGAACTCAAAATTCTGTGAAGTTTACTGAAAATCTGGAACCAACATGTGCAATAATTGTCCTCGTGTGTTCTCAATACTGGAAAAATAAAACATGGTGTACCTATAAAACTACACACATTTCTTTACTAAATAGTGTTTTTATAAATTTTGAGCAAGCATTGCCTGCAGTTCAGCCGAGAAGTCCCTGAATTTTAGTTATGTGATTGTTTATCGCTGACGAGTCACTCATGACTTATTTGTTTCAGAAGGGAGTGCAGAACTTTGCGTTTTTTACAGAATCCGATTCAAGCAAAAGCTTTATTTTTGACGAATTTATAAATATGTGACATATGCTGATTTTGATTAAATGTCACGATTTAAGTCACACATAATGAGTTCAAGGGCAGTCGGAAAGTTGAAAATCCGTCAGTTTGTTTTTTTTTTTTTACAGTTTTCTGGCTCTGACCCAATGCGTGATCTTGGACATTTCTTCAAATTAAACATTTCAAGTCTGATTTGTAGGGATCCGAGGGTTAAAAAGACATGAGGTTTTTCTTGACTTTTGTTGTCTTAAATTATTACAAAATGAATATCTCTGTTTAGCGGACAAAACGGGGAAATAAAGACCATTAGTTCTGAGTTTTTACGCATCAAACAGCCATTTAACAGCTTCAGAAAGTAGCGGACATGCCATGTTGTGATAATTTGCAGCGTTTTCCTCACATGTGAAGATAAATGATTCCTGAAAGACATTTTTTTTCTCCAACCAGCAAACGAGCACAAAAACAACAAAAAAAAGCCCTTTGAAGCGTGCTGAAAGTGAACAGTTTGTGCCGTTTCTCTCTCACTGTTTTCACGTATCCGGACACTTGATGATGCAATTTGCCTTTTTGATGAATCGGTTGTGTGGCAGGTTGCTGGGGGCCACGGGGGGCCACGGGGGGCCACGGGGGCTCCGAGGCTAGCGCTAACAGGCAGCTCGCCGCTCCAGTACACACTGTTCTCATGCATGACTGCCTCCTCCGGACAGAAAAACACACTCAGAGACTCAGATATACAGAAAACAAGCGACGGCCGGAAGTGAGGAGCTGAGAGAGGAGATCCTGCAGGGCGGCTGGAGTTCACACCGACACACACTCTGACACACACACCGACACACACACAGGCACCTACATGGTGGGCCACTTCAAAGACATTCCTCAACATGCACGGCATTGTTGGAAAACGCTGGTGAAGAGGGCCTGACTATCCAAACGGGCCGCAGACAAACTCGACTCCTGCAGCGACTCAGAAAACCTGTTTCTCCACCAGCAGAGTTTAAAGAACGACTGAGATTTACACAAACAGACGCAGCTCTCTGACCAGAGACAGATATTAACCCTCCTGTTGTCTTCATTTACGGGCACCAAAAAAATATTGTATCCCTGTCTGAAAAAATACAAAAATTCAGCAAAAAATTCCAATAATTCCTTAATACCATTCACAAAAAAAAAAAAAAAAATCAACAAAAATCCAGTGAATATTTTGTGTGAATGTTCTTAAAAAATATTAAAAGTTTTACTGATATATATGCAAGCGATTTAGATATTTGTAGGATTTTTGGAAGATTTTTACAATTTTTTTGAAAATATTTACAAAACTTTTCTTGCCAAAAAACTGAAATGTTTCCGAAAAGAATTTAAAAATTCAGCAAAAAAAATTTCAACAAATTTCTGAAAATTTGCAAAACCTTCAGGAATAACATAATAATTCAATACAATAATTCCGCAAAAAATTCTCTTAAACGTTTTATCAAAAAGAAACTCTTGTAAATATTTTCGAAAAATGAGAAAAATCTTCCTAATAATATATAATTGTGTATATATATATGTCATATGTCATATGTCTTATGTTTTCCTTAAAAACATTCACAAAAACATTCTTTGATTTTTTTTGTGAATGTTCTTAAGAAACATTTTTACCATTTCCTTTTTTTCCACCAAAAATGTTTAAAAATTTCCCAAAAAAGTTGAAAATGTGGACATCAGAAGTTTCACGGTGAACATATTTTTTTTTCCCCACATTTTCATATTTAAAATTGGTCGCCTCTGACCTGCAGGACGACACGAGGGTTGAAGTTAAATGAAGGATTTTAATGTGTGTAAAAACAGTGAAACTACTGATACTAACAGACTGCAGCTGCTCCTGCTGGGGGTGTTTTCAGTCACTTTGTCAGCAGTTGGAGACTCAGATTTAAGCAGCGAACATCATAGCGAATGTCTGCACTCCACCAACAGAGCTGAGCTTCAGGCCTGAGAGGAGCAGGAAGGGGGCAAGTCTTCCAGTTGCACAACTTGTTTTTCACGAGTTCAACCTGCAGACAGCTCAGCGGTTCCTTCAGATAACAGTCACATCAAAAATCGACCATCAGCGGCTCCGTAAAAGCAGCTTTATGATCAGCTCGTACAGGAACGCTGCTGCTGCCGTTTCCCAGGGCTGGGATGGAGACGTCAGGCAGCGTGTGGAGTCACAATGAAATATTCTAAGTATTTTGGTTGTTACCCCTCGCCGCCGACAACACCAACCCCCCGCCCGCCTTTTGGTGTAAACATCTCAAAAGTTCCAAATATGGTCACTTCCCAGAGTCCTCGGGAAGCGGGAGCAGCCAATGACATGTGGCCGAGTCCCTGAGAGGAACCGAGGAGAGAAAGGAGGCAGGAGGGGAAGCGGCGGCTCATAGACCCTTCACTGGGCCTCCGTCTGTCTGCATACATGACCTGTGGAAGCAGCCACATTATTCCATTTCTCAGTCAATCAGAACCGTTACCGAATCAGAGACGCCATCTTTAAAAAGGCGACTTGTTGGCCACATTAGAATGTCGTCTGCCTGCTGTGGACCGGGTTAAGGAAACGGACTTATGCAACACGTCGCCTGAAAACGCTGATCTCACAGGGATGGATGTGGGCCAAAGGTCAAACCACCGACAAACAGGAAAAATGTGCGTTAATTGATTTTAGAGCAGCTCCGGTCGTTCTGTTTGAACAAATGACTGGTTCCACATGGAGACGCTCATTCATTTAAGCTGAGATAATCACACACTAGTCACTCATTACATGGACTTATCTAAGTAGGCAACGAGAACAGCTTCTCCTTTAAACCAGAAGAGTCCAACTCATCTTAGATCAGGCTCCACATTCAGCACAATCTGATGCCAAGTGGCCAAAAATTCACAGCAGAACAACCGATAAATAACTGCAATTTATGCTTTTGTTTGTGCATTCTGAAAAAGGTCACATTTAAGAATTTATCTTTTAACAAAACATCATGAACAACCTGAAATTTAGTAAGAAAAATAATTCATCAACATTCATCCTCAGTTTATTATTTCCACATTACAACTTCCAGATCACAGAGTGTGTACAAAGAAACAACATTTAGTCACCTGGAACTGAACCACAGAGGATTTACTTTATGATCAAAAGGCAGACAAAAAAAACACACAAAACAAGACAAATTTTACAAAAATGAGACAAGTGACACGAAACAAAAAGAGACAAAAAATGAGACAAAAAAGTTACAAAGCGACAAAAAATAGACAAATGACAAAAATTAGACCAAAAAATGACACAAATGACACAAACGAGACCAAACATGACAAAACGCGAAAACAAAACGACAAAAAAAGTAGACAAACAAACAGCGAGACCAAAAAAAAAACTACAAACAACACAAACGATACATAAAACAACGCAGAAAGTGAAGCAGAAAATGACAAAACAAAACAAAAAAAACAAGTGAGATGAAAAGGAAAACAAAACGAGAAAGAAAACGATTAAAAACATGAGACAAACGACAAAGTCAGACAAAAAAACAAACAAAATATTACAAATTCACATACTATTATTGTCATTTCTATTATTTATGGAGTGAATTTGCCTTATTTAAAAAATAATAATCACATTACGTACAAAATGACCAATTATGATCGATATTAAAGATCCTACAGTTTTATTACTCCCTTTAGATTTCCATCTGAACCAGGCTCTGGTGGGTCAGACATCTGCCTCAACTGGACGGGGTGAGGTAATAAAAACACGCAATAATACAACATAAAATTTTAAGTTAATACAGGTTTACTTGGAGGTTATTGCATGAAAAATCAATCAGCATCTCCTACATGAGCCCCCTCACAATCAACTGGTTTTCTATGTGCAATAATTTCAGTGTGTTTAACTTTCACCTTCTGCTACGAATATTTTCAGAGCTACAAGTCTTTGAAGCACACAGACGTTGGTTTTTGATTCAGGTTGCTTCTTCTGTCACTTCTCAAACACAGCAGATAAAAGCATTAAGTTATTAGGACTGAAAAACACATTCCAGTTCTGTTAAGAACTGCAGCCAGATCGGTTGTACATCCAATCCAGGAAGTCACAATCTAAAGACTAAGCCTTGCATTTGTGCGGCATTATTGTTTCGACTGTGAGCATCAGTATTATGGGATGTATCTTAGGTTGAACGGTAAAACTGCAGCAGTTTAATGACATAGGAGTCCCAGAAAACAATCATTGGATATTTCTGTTTCTGATAATTCACCAGAGGAAACTTAAAAGTGCATTTGGGTCAATTTTAAGGCTGCTTTGTGTCCCTTTGTTTGTTTTGTGTCTCTTTGTGTTATTTTTGTGTCTTTTCTGATCAATAGTACCACAGTGAATGCATAGTCCTGACAGTGAAGCATGGAGGTGGAAGTTTGATGATATGAGGATGGAGACAACTGTAAAAAGTTGCATTTGGGTCCATTTTAAGGCTGGTTTTGTGTCCTTTTATGTTCATTTTGTGTCTCTTGTGTTATTTTTATGTCTTTTCTGTCAGTAGTACCACAGTGAATGCTAGTCCTGACAGTGAAGCATGGAGGTGGAAGTATGATGATATGAGGATGGAGAAAACTGTAATTCTGGTAAACCTTAAGGCTCATATCAGCATGTGTGACAGGTGGTTGGTAGAACTAGTTATAGACAATGAAAGGATCAATTTTTACCTAAATTTTTATTACCTGGATCATCTAACAGACACGGGATTCCTTTATGCTGGTTGTTAAGGTATTTTGGTAATTACAATTCAAACTTGGCATTTTATGTATTTAAACTCCGAATAGTCACAAATATGAAGGTAAAACTTCGCACAGATTTCATTAAATAAAACTAAAAAAGTATTGCCGATACTTGTTTTTTTTTAAGCCTGCTTTACAAACATCCTACAGTAAATGTCCCACTGATTGAACTTTCTTCCGTCCTGCTCTGCATCCAAACAAACCAGAGAACAACAAAACCGCCTCACTGCACTCATCTCACGACGAATACGTGAGTTCAGACCAGGGAGCAGCAACCTAGCCTCTCACACGGTTAGAATCCACACCATCAAACCTCTAATTCATTGATGAAAATTAAAGAAAAAGCAGCGCGCAGAGCAGCAGAACCTCCGGGAGAGGACGCAAGGACGCGCACGCTTCGGTCCGTTTGGGAGAGCTAAAGAGCTCTGCGGGGCTAATCCTCCACCTATGAAGACACTGCTTACGTCGGCGGCTAATTTGTTTTACATTCAGGGCTGCAGCAGTTGTACGTGTGTGTGCGTGTCCGTGTGTTGGCGGTGTGTCGCCATGAGAGGCCTTGCTGCGCGCCACAGGACCGATCCTGCTGCTCCCAGTTTTAGACTCGCTGCAGCGGACCACCCTCGTCCATTACAGAGACTAATCTGGCCCTGGGGCTGGCGCATCCACACAGGCCGCTGAAAAATGTACCTTTAAGAGACTGTGGAAGGCGGGGAGATTCCTCACCAGCTTTACGCACGAATATCAAATTATTAGCGCGCAGCCGAACGTGCGCAACAACCGAAATTACGCGCCGCGTAATTAGACCTGTGCCAGAGTGTGTGTGCTGAGCATGCGCCAAAATGGAGCAAAACATCATGTTGATGTGATAAAAAAAACAACATTAAAAAGCCACATTCCTGCCAGATTTAGCTGCTGCAACCAGCACAGGGAGTGTTTATAGTGTTCCTCTCCACACTTTAAGGGGATTTAATCCACTTTCTAAAGGCTGAAATGGTCAAAAATAAAAACAAATGGACACCTAACACGTATTTTAACTAAAATATTAAAAGCTGTACCTCTTTTACATATGTTAAATACAAAAATGTAGCATGTTTAGGTGGAAAAAACTTAAGCGCAAAAGCAAAAAAACATTCCTGTAGCCAATGTTTACTTCAAATTTTGATGGTGCTTTCTTCCACTGTAAGGCTGTAATGCTCCAAACTAAAGAGAACCTGCTCACTCTCAAGTAAAGCCAAATACTATGTAAAATACTGGCGTAAAGTCTGCCTTACAGGCATTTAGAAGAAGTAAATTGCAACCATTAAATGACAAATCTAACCAACAAAACAACGTCTACCTACTTTTGCAGGATTCCAAAGTCCATCCAACATAGTCCAATGTTTACCAGTTGCCTTTCCTCTATATGCTTAATGTTGTTTTATTTCAATATGAAGGCAAAAATTAAAGCACAAAGTGACAAGCCATAAAATAAAAGCAGTGCATAATATGTAATATCTGGAGTGTGTTAAGTAGCAAGCTGGAAAGGAAAAATGCAAACCTGGATGACAAACATGCAAAACAAAATAAGATGGATACTCACTTTCTCCGTTTTTAGTCCACACTGGCAAATGAATGCAGGTGCAGATGATAAAAAAACACCATTTGTGCTCGCAGCTTTAGCCTCATTTTGCCTGGAGAGGATCCTCTTGAAGCTCCCTCAAAATAAAAATAAAAAATATGTTTATTCAGAGTCAGTGGGAATTTCAAAAGTAGGAAAAACACTCAAAGGTCCAATAAAGCCCAAATGGATTCACGGTTTGCCCCCCCGTAAACCGGGGGGTGGAGGTTAAAGTATTTTCTGATATCTTCCCAGCCAAGTTTGTGATGATTCTGAGCCCTGGAAACACGAAGGCCACTAAAATAACGTGATCTTGGGGTTCTGGCGACACATGTGCGCGTAAAAATCTTCATTTCCAAAAGCGAAGGCGACAGTCCGCGTTCATTCTGCTTGATTTTGGTGCTCCGCTTATTAAAAATAATGTAAAAAATAAAGAAAATATAATCACTGGTAATCCCAAAGAAAGCTGGCCTGGAGGTTCAGAAGAAGCTGCAAACGTTTCTCTGCGGTAAAAAGAGGGAAAAAACAACAAACCTCCAAAGGGAGATTAGAGTCGTACAGCTCCGCTCCGGCTGCGGGAGTTACGGACGATGCTGCCCGGATATAAGGCCAGATCTGGGGGTGGTTAGCGGCTCACTAGTCCGTCTATCTCCCGGTGCTTCCTCCTTTTTATTCAGCGGCACATGCCAGGAAACTCCTCGGCAGGAAAAACGTGCAGCTTTCCCCGCTACGACCTTCCTCTGAACTCCTTCACCCCCGCTGACCACCACGCCGCAAACGGACCCATAAAACGGCGAAAAGGAAAAACGGCGGAGGGGGGCTTGGAAAAAAAACAACACAAACAGAAAAAAAGACTTGGGAGGCGACTTGTTCTCCGTCCACCGGCGAAAAGACCGAAATACCGTCTTTTTTTAACCCGCACGGTGCCGTGAAGTGAGAAAAGTCTCCACCACGCCGCCCGTTCCTCTCCTCAGATTAGCTGCTGGGAAAACAGCTAGCTGGCTAATCCAAAACAAACGGGCTCCCGGCGGCGGAGTTCCGCGTGAAAACACGCGCAAAGTCAGCGCGTCGCCTCCGAGAAGCGCAAAAAGCGACACGAAAGGACTTCAAGGACGGGTCAAGTGGTAAAAACTTGGATTCCCGTCCCGTTTGGCGAGCTCTCTCCCCCAGGTTCCCCTCTTTCCGTCGCTCTTTCTGCGAGTCTCTCCACCAGTAAACAAGTCCTGCCAGTCACCTCAGCTGGGCCACACGTGGTCGGCGGGAAAACACGGAGCGAGCAGCCGCCATCTCTCCACCGGGAACCGGATCCGGACTGTCTGAGGCTCCGGAGCTCTTTTGTCAGGCTGGAGGGTAAGATAGCAACACGACCCGCAAAAACCGGCGCACAGGGGCATGTGGTCTGCTCATATGGAAGCATTTATAATCAACATGATAATAATAATGATAATAATGACGACAATAATAACAATGATAATAATAATGGCACAACAGTTTAAATACATAAAGTCACGTGTTATACTCTCATTTATGTGTTTCTTAATATTCAACACATTGTTTTGTCATTTCTCACTGTTTGCATAAAAACAAAAACACATTCTCAATACATTCAGGGCTGCAACTTATCAGTCAGTGAGGCCTGGATCCTCCTAGTGGCACTGGCAGGTACTGACGCTTCAGTGGCACCTCAGGAGGGGTCTGTGGCATCTTGGTGGCACTTCAGTGGCAGTCTGTGGCGTTTTAGTGGTAGTCTGCGACACTTCAGTGGCAGTCTGTGGCGTTTTAGTGGTAGTCTGCGACACTTCAGTGGCAGTCTGTGGCGTTTTAGTGGTAGTCTGCGACACTTCAGTGGCAGTCTGTGGCGTTTTAGTGGTAGTCTGCGACACTTCAGTGGCAGTCTGTGGCGTTTTAGTGGTAGTCTGCGACACTTCAGTTGCAGTCTGTGGCGTTTTAGTGGTAGTCTGCGACACTTCAGTGGCAGTCTGTGGCACTTTGAGGTCGTCTGTGGCTCCTCAGTGGCACTTTTGTGGAATTGTATGGTACCTTAGTGAGTTGTTGTAACTTAGTGGCACTTTACTGGTGGTCTGTGGCACATTGGTGGGACCTTAGCGGCACATTGGTGGCAGTGTATGGCACCTTAGTAGTAGTCTGTGGCACTTTGAGGTCGTCTGTGGCACCTCAGAGGCACCATAGTCGAGGTACCATTTATGGCACTTTAGTGAAAGTCTGTGGCACCTCAGAGGCAGTCTGTGCCACTTAAGTGGAATTCCATGGATCCACAGTGATCTGTGACACTTTATTGGTAGTTTGTGGCAGTTCAGAGGCACCATACTGGTAGTCTGTGGTACTTATGTGGCATTAAAGCAGCAGTCTGGGGCACTTTAGTGGAATTCTATGCCACCTTAGTGATATGAGGCACTTTAGTGGCAGTTTGTGGCACTTTTTGGCACTCTGTGGCATTTCAGAGGCATCTTAGTGGCAGTATGTGCCAGCTAAAGTCATTCACTCCTCAGTGACAGTCTGTGGCACCTTAGTGGCACTTAAGCGGCAGACTGTGCCAGTTGAGGTCTTTAATGGCACTTTATTGGTAGTATGTGGCACTCTATTGTCAGAGTATGGCACTTTAGGGGCAGTCTGTGGCACCTCAGTGGTGCCTAAGTGGCAGACTGTGCCAGCTGAAGTCTGTGGCACCTCAATGAGGGGGGCGGCATGGATCAGTGGGTAGAGTGGCCGTCTTGTAACTGGAAGGTTGCCGGTTTGATCCTCGGCCCGTCGTGTTCATGTCCAGGTGTCCCTGAGCAAGACACCTAACCCCTAATTGCTCCTGGTGGGTCGTGGTTAGCACCTTGCATGGCAGCTCCCGCCATCAGTGTGTGAATGGGTGAATGTGACGTATCATGTAAAAGCGCTTTGGATAAAAGCGATATATAAATACAACCATTTACCATTTAATGAGAGTTTATGGCACTTCATTGGCAGCGCATGTCAGTTCAGTAACAGTGTGTGCCAGTCGTGCCAGTTGAAGTTGTTGACACCTCAGTGACCTCTGTGGCACCTTAGTGGCACTTCTTTGGAAGTTTTTTGCCACTTCACTCGCTGTCTGTGGCACTTCAGTGGGAGTCCATGGCAGTCTGTGGCACATCGCTGGCTCGTCAGTGGCACAGAGGAACGATAAAACCTCAGACTGCCACTAATGGCCACTGTGGTGCCATTATCCTGCCACTGCCCAGAGGAAGATTGATGCCTCTTTCTAACCTATATCATTGTCAGTTTTCCTGGCATTTATGTCCTTGATCAAACTATTAGTCCAGACTGTTATTTATAGAGCGCAGTCAAAGCAACAGCAGTCGTGTGGTGAGCGTGTTTTTTTTGACATAGAAGACAAACCACTTCTCTCCAGTTAAGCTGTTTATTTTCTAAATATCAGTGTCTCAAAAGAATCTTGTACAACGACCTTTTCTGTTTGGAACCGCCTCCCAGAACAGGATGAAGTCTGATATGAACACGATATTTTTTCCAGTATGGTGAAATGTGATTGGTTATGGAACACAACATAATTGAAATATTGAAATGTGATTGGCTAAAGGTGGGGATAAACACTGGTTTAGACTTAGTTCTCCCATTAGTTGGTGCACAGATATGTCCATATATCTTGGCATGTGATTCATCCAATCCCCAGCAGCCACACCCTGTGAAAAGAACCCTCCTGTAAACCTTCTACCAGTTAGTATTAGTCCTGTTAGCTGAGCTGTGATGTAGGCATCAGTGGTACTTCATGAGGAGGATGCAGGTGTCCTTAGGGAGGATTATTCTGGTTTTCTCCCTCAAATAACCTTGAGATTAGCAGTTTCAGTGCAATTAGATGTTACATTAAAAGGAAATAGGAATTTGCTGTGTATCAAAGCCAGAACTCTTTGTTAGCATGTGCATGTGGAGAAGAAGAATCATTTTTTGTAAGCGGCTGTAACTTTCTAGTCTGACCTGTCTGAGTTAGCGCTTAGCTCTATCTCTTTCCTTTTAAAGGTCAAGCACAACTCAGACATTCATTGCACATTAAATGCTTGTTATTATCAATATTATAACACTCATATGTATTATAATTTCAGTGTTCAGTTAATAATAGCTGAGAAAAATAAAACCTAACACGTGCCAAAGTGTTTTCCAGTAGAAAAATAAGTTAACAAATTACCCTAACAAGTTTAAATATTGAGGTTAAGACTCTATAAGTGGGCATTTACCTGATTAATTTAACGAGTAAGGACTGAAAACCTTCCACAAAGTACAACTTTAACTGAATATAATGAATATTAAGGCTAAAACACTGCTGTATGAATAATTATGGCCCTGGGAAGATCCATGAAAACCAAACAAATCCAAGGATTTCCTGGATTCCCTATGAACGAGCTGTGGTTTTATTTCTTACTTTTGAGTGTATTACTTTGTGTTTCTGTGCTGTTTTACTTCACATTCTTTACAAATAAAATACACCATGATTTCCCATCAGTCCACTGTCCAACGATCACATGTGACTAAGAAAAGGAAGGAACGGAAACGTGAGATTATTGGCTTTTTGTGTCGGTTTAAGTGGCTACACATAATCAAGTATTGTATGTGTTCAGTGCAGAGTGCTCCATGTCCTCATTGAGAGATAAAAAACATCTATGGCCTTGAGAAAGAGATGTTCTAATTCAATGAGCTATCCATTCATTTTCACATCAGTTCCTGTGTTCAAATAGGTGGTTCAACTTACTTAGAAACTAGGGCTGGGCGATAAATCGAATTAATTCCATTAATTCGCCTTTTTAAAACTTGACGATTTGAAAATTTGCCACATCGTAAAATCGAGGCGAGCTTAAATATATAACAATACAGATTCTTCTCCTGCCTTTCACGACTTGTGCACTGGTGTTTGCTTCCGCCTCTCATCTCCTTCCACCAAAACACTCACACCCCCGTCATGGCGGACAGAACAGCAGACGAAGAGTTGGTCGCCAGAAAAGGGCCTCATGTTACATCGATTATATGGAAGTGGTTCGGCTTTGACAAGACTGACACAGAGCAAACTACAGTCATGTGCAAGGTTTGCAAAAGTACTGTGAAAACGAAGAGTAGCAGCAAACTAACCTCTTTCAGCACCTCCAGCAGAGGCTTCCTAAAGAATGGGAAGAGTGCTGCAGCTACGGGAGTGCAGCATGGCTAGCACTAGCCGTAGCAAACAGACCGCAAAGAAACAACAAAAATCCATTAAAATTGTAATGGTCCAAGATGACTAAAAAAATAGATTTTATTTTTTGGCCATATCGCCCAGCCCTTTTAGAAACTAATAATTCTAAGATAAATGTCCCTATTTTGGTTATTTTTTTGCATTTTAATATTATTTTT
Organism: Acanthochromis polyacanthus; assembly: GCF_021347895.1. Lineage (NCBI taxonomy): Eukaryota > Metazoa > Chordata > Actinopteri > Pomacentridae > Acanthochromis > Acanthochromis polyacanthus. The sequence continues at coordinate 45,261,343 of NC_067116.1, read as the reverse complement.
GTACATAGGCAATAGGATGAGCGTTCAAAGACACAATACAACAGGATAATGCACAACTACCGCACAACAATTTCACATTTGTACCAGATTTTCTTTGTCAGGTTGTCGTCCAGCAGTGGCATTGTGGACTAAACAAAGTGTCCGTGTGTCATAGAGGAGGGTAAACATTACACACTGCAGCCTGGAAGCAGAATACCTGCCTGCAATAAAGAAGGTACACACAGTTCCCTCAGATTTGTACAGCAAATATCCCCATAATGAAACCTGCCCTATCAGTGGAACTTAGCAGCACACAAGAGCTGCAAGGCTTTCCTACCAACACAGTTTGTTTTTTGTTCACCTGCTGGCTCCGAATAGAGGAGAACAGATTAGAATAGAACAATCGCTTCGTATTTATGGTGCATTCGGGTGCAGCTTGTGTGCTTGGACGTTTCCGCGCCGCTCTGCTCGGCTAAGAGCTCGTGGCTCGTTGTTAATCTGAAGGAATGTTGTTACCCAGTGAACAGAGTAAATGAGTCTTAGTGAGATTAAATTCAACAGGTCTGAAGGACTCAGGGTTGTGGAATCTAGTCAAAACAGATCTCTTTGTGGCAGTCACGCCGTCTGACGCCAGCTGGAGGTAAACACAAACCCTCTCCTCGCCTCTTCTTAAAACTTCTTCCCGCTTCCTCTCAGGTGCTGTGCACAACGTCGACTTCTTTCCTTGTTGGGAGGCAGCAGACGAGGGTTGAGCGAATGTTTTTTTGTGCTGTCTCCACATGCAGCCCCTCGCTCCAGCCTGCCTCTGCTGCACTACAGCCTCATTTCAGTAGGTGGCTCCAAAATAACAGCCAATTCACCTCACTCCAAAATGTCAAACAGGGACAAAGGGATACAACGTGTGAATAAATAGGGATTAAATGTGACCAGAGAGCCAGGCGACGGCAGCTTTGTGCACATCAAATGAGCATATTGTGCTTCTGTCGTTGTGAGGCGGCCAGGAATTCTTCGGCAAAGGTCGCTGTCGATGAAGATCTAAAATCGAGTGTGAGGGGTTTTAAATGCCTTAATATCTCTGAAGAACGCTCTCACAAAGGCAGCATCTCCACTGGGAACATGGAGTGTCTGCCATTAATGTGTTGATCACTTCTGGTTTTATCACAGCGTTTTCACCCGCAGGTGGCGGTTTATTTAGACTTGGGGGATTGCAGCCGTGAGAACGACGCAGAGATTGTTGAAGAGCAAACAGCAGTGAAACTAGTCCCTCAGCCCTGAAATATTATTCCAGTTTTTTATTTCTTCTTGTTGCAAACACCACATACCAAAACTGTCTGCAGTGGCACAACAAAAGATACAAATTTCCTCCCACCAAAGGGTTGTTTTGTTCCCTCCAGTCCAAGAAGGTAAAAACAGCACAAACAAGTCACATGTTTGTTTGCAGTCAGACAGAATATTTTCTCTCCAAAACCCAAAATTAGAAATGCCCTAAACAGGTGTGTCTGTTGAAGTTCGACTTGAAGGCCGCAGATCTGGTGGTTTAAACTGTCTCAGACTTCTGGAAGCTTTACTGCTGTTTTTGCAAGTGTCAGAAAACTGACTGATGTGCATGTGTAGTTTTATATACGTTGAACCATTTGTTTATAGGTGGTATGTTCCATCCTAATGTAGACAAAATGAACAGATTAAAAACAAAGATTATCAGTGCTCAACATAAATATGATGAATCTATTAAGCATTTAATTGTTAATTTTTCTTGAATTTGCTGCATCGAATACTAGAGCTGAAAATATTAGTCAAAACTTTCAGCAAGTTTGGACCATTTATCACAGAAAACTTCACTACTGTTCAACAGTCTGGTTCATCCAGATAATTCCATGTTCTCCATCAAAACTCCCACTTTTATCCATGTGCTAACATAACTGCATAAAGGTTTTCCTAACCATCAATGAGCCTTTCAACACCATTAGCTAACACAATGTAGCATTAGAACACAGGAGTGATGGTTTGCTGGAAATGTTCCTCTGTACCCCTATGGAGATATTCCATTAAAAATCAGCTGTTTACAGATAGAATAGTCATTTACCACATTAACAATGTCTACACTGGATTTATCATTCATTTAATGCTATATTCATTGGGGAAATAACTGCTTTTCTTTCAAAAATAAGGACATTTCTACGGGACCCAAACCTTTGAAATTTTAAATATATTTTTTACTAGATTTTACTGTATTTTGAATATATTTAAGTTTATTTTTACAGTATTTTTTTTTTACTATTTTTAAATCATATTTTCACTGTATTTTGCTGCATTTTTGCTGTATTCTTCCAAGATTTTTACTGTATTTTTAAAACATTTTTAGTATATTTTTTGACTGGATTTTACTGTATTTATACTAATATTTTACCATATTTTTTAATATTTCTTTACTATATTTTTACTGCATTTTCTTTATGGTTTTATTGTATTTTATTATAGTACTGTTCAAAGTTTGAGGTCACTTAGAAATGTCTTTTTTTTTTTGAAAGAATAGCTGTTATTTCCCCAAAGAAGACAACATGAAATGAATGATAAATCCAGTGTAGACATTGTTAATGTGGTAAATGTCTATTCTAGCTGTAAATGTCAGATTTTTAATGGAATATCTCCATAGGGGTACAGAGGAACATTTCCAGCAACCATCACTCCTGTGTTCTAATGCTACATTGTGTTAGCTAATGGTGCTGAAAGGCTCATTGATGATTAGAAAACCCTTGTACAGTTATGTTAGCACATAGATAAAAGTGGGAGTTTTGATGGAAACATGGAATTATCTGGATGACCCTAGACTTTTGAAAACTAAATATTATGCAGCAAGCACAGAGAGCTCCAACATTTAGTTGTATAGTTAGCTTTCAATGCACACATGTAAGTAAATAAATTAGAAATGCACTTCCTCCTCCTGCCTCACATCATAAACTTCTGCAACCTTAACTCCTCTTTCGGACTCAGTGTCACACACAGATGCAGGAGGCAAAACAAGCTTCCGCTTGCGTTCTCTGCAGCCGCCTCTGCTGCAGCCCGTAAATGGAGGGATTTAATATGTTTGAATGGAGAGACTCTCTTCCCTTTGTCGGTGTGGAAGGCTCAGTAATTAGCTGCCTGGGGAGCCAGGAAGCAGGAGCCTCCATTCAGCCGCTGTGTGTTGATGTGTTTATGCATGAGAGCATCAGTGTGTTAGATGGGCTGCGTCCACCACGGAGAGGGTTGTGAGCTTAAACAGACAAAGCGATGGTGGACTATCCTCCTCAGAAGACTCCCTGTGTTAGTGATTTACACTTTGTAGGGATTTCTGTTGCTGCGCTTTAGGCCCTGAGATAAACAAACTTCTTCTCAACATCTGATTTCCTTGTTGTCTCTCAGTCAGGCCGACACAATTCTAGAATGTCCCAAACACCTGATGATCCAATCTGAGACATTTAATATTTTATCACGGATACCATTTTCCTTGAGAATACACCTTCATGTAATTAAAGCAGTCAAAACGATCCAATATATCTGCTTTACAACCGAATATCTCGGCCATGCATGAAGAAAAAAAGGCCTTTTGCATCCAGCTGTTCCTTAATGTTACATAGGCATTCAGGAACTGTGTTTGTAAAGCTCCAACAGGACACTGTCTGAAATGTTGTGTTAGAGAGTAGGGTTAGACAGTGCAGCTCCATAAGCTCCAAAAGACGGTGAAAACCTGTATTCTCTACAGGCATGTCAGGAAATGTGTTGTAGATCAGCTGTAGTATCCACCAAGTATGTAGTATGTTCCACCAGGTGGAGCATCTTGCAATTAAATACTGTGAAGACCAGGGGAGGCGTCACTCAGACTACAGACAGTTCATGTTGGCGAGCGGGGAGCATTTAGCTAGCACAGGGAACATAAAGACTTCTGTCAGGCTAAATGGTCTCCTACTAGAGCAGGTATGTTATGATAAGTCAAGGTTGATATAGACTGTAGTGCCTGGCTGTTCCACCAGATGGAGCCTCTTACTGTTTAATACTGTAGAGACCAGAGGAGGTGGTCTCTCGGACTAATGGCAGTTCGTGTCGTAGCAGAGAGTATTGTTGATGTTGAGCTAGCAATGGACATGACAAAGACTTCTGTGATGCTTCATGACCTCAGACTAGAGGTCAAGTGTTTAAGACAAGCCAGGAATGATAAAGGCTGTAGTACCTGGTTGTTCCACCAGGTGGAGCATCTTGCAATTAAATACTGTGAAGACCAGGGGAGGCGTCACTCAGACTACAGACAGTTCATGTTGGCGAGCGGGGAGCATTTGTCACTTGAGCTACGGGCAGTTCATGTTGGCAAGCAGAAAGTGCTGTAGGTGGTATTAGCTAGCGACGGCACCATGACAAAGACTTTAATGGTGTTTAATGACTTCCCATCAGAACAGATGTGTTCATGATAAGCCAGGACTGATATTAGCTGTAGTACCTGGTTGTTCCACCTCTTACTGTTGGATACTGTAGCAACCAGAGGAAGGCAGTCTCTCAAAGTTCAGACAGTCCATGTTATAGCAGAGAGTATTGCTGTGTTTAGGTAGAAATGGGCACCAAAACGAAGACTTCAGTGACTTTAATGACTGATGACCACAACTTCAAAACTGGGGTCGACTAGAGCAGTGTTCTTGTATCCCAGTGGTGCAGTAACAGAGCTGGTTTGCATCCCAAATCATGGGTCTATTGACTGAAACAGTGATGTCAGTCCAGGATAAATGTCCACTGGGATTTATAACGCCTCTAGTTATTGTTGTTGTCCTGCCACATGTTGTTGCTCTCCCCTTTACAATACCTGGGTGCTGGTAGGTACACAGGATCCGTCACTGTAACGCTTCCTATTCATTGTCCATGTGAAACGCCCTACAATGCATTCTGGTAGAGTCGTGATATGTTTCGAGCAACAGAGTGTTGCATTGCTCACTGTTTTGCATAAAGTTGAAGTCTCAGCTACTTTATGCAAATGAGGAGCGTCGAACAGCGGTCCGACACCTTGTAAAACTTTTGTAATACCTCTAAATTAAGTTTTTTAAACTAAAATGAGGACAGATAGCTTGTTTCTCTTCTCAAATACTTGAGCCACCATGTCGGTCAAGTGCCTGGACACAACAGTGTCTGGTGAAGGAAGACGCCTGTCATCATCTATCTAGTGACCCGCTAGTGACACGTCTGTCATATAGTACTGGACTGCATGTTGTTGATCAAGCTGCAGAGTTCACACCTTTCCCTGGAGCAGCTGAACATCCATCACATCTTCGTATGACAAAGCTTCTGTGACACGGGATGGCCGTCTGTAAAATATCCACAAAGGATACTCTCCAGATACGCTGCACACCTTATCTGTGACCAGGGGAAGTTTGGGTACATCTGCAGAAAACACGTGCAGCAAATTTCCATGTCTTTCATAAGTAACTGAGGTTCACATGTTTCCTACATGCAAACTCTGAACTGTGTGATTAGGCTTGATGTGGATTAATCAAGTCAATAAATTAAGTTTTTAGATGGATGGATGAATGGATGGATGGATGGATGGATGAATGGATGGATGGATGGATCTTCTTTGGTCGCGTTAAAATTAATCTAAAATCAGTTTTTTCAACGACCGTTTTTGCCAAGTACAAATTCAGAAAAGGAAGAAAAGTAAAATCTAATGACAAAGTCTAGTTTTACATTTTACTTTTTGGGCAAATCAAATATTTATGTTGGATAAACTGAAAACATTAAATTGACTTTTCTTTAAATAATAATTTACATCCAACCAGTTTAACTCATTTGGATTTGTTCCTAATCAAAGCATTCATTTAATTCTCTTTTTTTCAGTGTAAAACACAAATCTTTTATTTTAACTACACCCATTTATAAGTTAATGCAACCATTATTCAATCAGTCCAGCTCAATAAAATCATGTTTTCAACTTAAATAGTCCTCTAAATCAGTAGTTTTTAATCTTGAGTTCTTGCATTGAAGTGATTAATAGTTTTAGAGTGCAGGTTTGACTGTAATTGAAGTGAGTTTTGTTGATTTATTGCTTTCTTTCATTAAATGTGTGAACTTTTTTCCACCGCTGTCTTTAATAATGAGAATGTTCCTCAGTTCAGCAGTTTGTGGTGTCAAACAGGAAGCTGCTGCTGATGATAACAGACTGTTAATGTAATAACTTAGAGCAGATCTGACTTCCTCTGCTGACCAGTGAATTCTCTGCAGATAAGAAGTGAAGGTTCTGCTTCCTCTCGCCTTCAGCTTTATCTCCGACACGACGCTGAACCTTCAGACCGTTCATTCAGCTCCTCTACGTCACATGTGCACTCTGAGGACATTCAAGGTGAGAAAAAATTCACTTATCAAATCAACTTTAAATGTTTTCTTTGGCCAATTCACTCACATTTTACAGATGTTCCCCATTTTGTAAAATTATAGATAATAATCCGATAATGAGAAAAAAGTATTAAATTACACATTGACTGTAAAAAAAAAAAAAAAAGTCAAACTTTAAATAATGCCCATAGGAAAATCTATATTTTTACAAATACTAATTTGGTCTCTTTGAATGTTTGACCATGAATTATAATATTTTTACTATATTTAAACTAACACAAATATCTCCATTTTTCATATATTTGCATTTATTTGAAAAAGTACGTTAAGAACTGAAAAATGGTAGTTAATAAATAAATATATAGATTATTATTATTATTAATGTTAATAATAATAATAATAATAATAATAATAATATAAATGGTGTTGCTTTATATATTTCCCTGATTTGTTAAATTATATATAATAAATCATACACCTACAGAAAAAATATTAATTACACATTGACTGTAAAAAAAAAATCAAATCAAAACTTCTACAAAAAATTTCCCCAAAATTTCAGAAAATTTGCAAGACCTTCTGGAATAAAATTCCAATAATTGTTTAAAAATTACCCTTAAAATTTTATTTGGAAAAAACTTCCCCAAATTTGGCAAGAACATTTTTGTAAATATTTTCAAAAAATGAGTAAAAATCTTCAAAAAAATCCTAAAAATACCTAAAGTGATTCCATATATATCAGTAAAACTTCTAATATTTTCTTTAAGAACATTCAGATAAAGGATTTTTTGTGAATGTTCTAAAGAAAATGTTTAACTTTTCTTTTTTTTCACCAAAAAATGTTCAAAGATTTCCCAAAAATGTTGAAAACGTGGACCTCAGAAGTTTCACTGTGAAAACATTTTTTTTCCCACATTTTCAAACTTTAAAACGTGTTAATTTTGACCTGCAGGACGACATGGAGGTTATCAAGCCAGTGTTATTAAATTACCTCAACTTGATTTACTTTTGAATCAACAAATGCAGAATTTGAGTTTAAACGACATAAAACAGTGAATTGGTGCAACATTATTCTGTCAGCAAATGAAAATGATGCCTGCAGCTTTAACGGTTTGTCTGCCGTTGTTTAATGACGTGTTGGAAAAAGCTCCTGGAGTGACTTTTTGGAAGCTGATGTGTGGAAACTCTGCATGTCCAGCAGCACCTTGTTTTCCCCCATGGACCACAGCACTCTTATCTGAGAGCAGATTAAACCTTCAGGGACCCTTTGATGACCACTCCTCTGCATTCCAGCTCACACTCATCACCACCTGTCAACACCAAACCCAACACTCTGGTCGTCTTTTTCTCTGCTGACCTTCTCCTCACAAGTTTCTCCCGCTGATGAGCTTCACTGTTCAGCCTTCAGGGTTCAAGGATTCGCCCCGTCATTGATAAGGAGCCGGGAGAAGGTTTCTGGTCAAGCTTCAGCCTCAATGTCCTTCCTGAGAAGATGTGTGGGTGAGAAGATACAAGGATGCTGGAGATCAGGATGGAGGTGAAGATGGAGGTTGAAGGTGGAGGTAAAGGTGGAGGTAAAGATGGAGGTGAAGATGGAGGTGAAGATGGAGGTTGAAGATGGAGGTTGAAGATGGAGGTTGAAGATGGAGGTCAGGATGGAGGTTGAAGATGGAGGTTGAAGATGGAGGTTGAAGATGGAGGTCAGGATGGAGGTTGAGATGGAGGTTGAAGATGGAGGTCAGGATGGAGGTTGAAGATGGAGGTTGAAGATGGAGGTTGAAGATGGAGGTTGAAGTTGGAGGTTGAAGATGGAGGTTGAAGTTGGAGGTCAGGATGGAGGTTGAAGATGGAGGTTGAAGATGGAGGTTGAAGTTGGAGGTTGAAGATGGAGGTTGAAGGTGGAGGTCAGGATGGAGGTTGAAGATGAGGTTGAAGATGGAGGTTGAAGATGGAGGTTGAAGTTGGAGGTTGAAGATGAGGTTGAAGTTGGAGGTCAGGATGGAGGTTGAAGATGGAGGTTGAAGTTGGAGGTTGAAGATGGAGGTTGAAGTTGGAGGTCAGGATGGAGGTTGAAGATGGAGGTTGAAGATGGAGGTTGAAGTTGGAGGTTGAAGATGGAGGTTGAAGGTGGAGGTCAGGATGGAGGTTGAAGATGGAGGTTGAAGGTGGAAGTCAGGGTGGAGGTAACGATGGAGGTCCAGTACTGAGCAGCTCAGCAGGAAGAGGTGTGTCTGCATCAGGAAGACGGTTTGTTCCCTCAGCATCTCTTTCACTTCCTGTCATCTGGAAACACGGAGACGCCGCCGTTTTGTTGCTTCCTTTCACATGTCAACATGAACACGTGAAGCAGCTCAGTTCCTAGAAACATTTCCGCTGGAAGGAGATGAGATATTCGCCGTAATGTCAGAGGAAAACACGCGAGTAGCGCAAGAACCACAGTGTTACATCACACAGCATAACAAACACTGTTCTACTGTTGTAGGCTACGTAAAAATTCAGTAAAATTTCAGTAATTTAAGGTAGAATATCAGGTTTTTTTCATAAAACTGTGTCTCGACTACATCATGGTGCCACTTTATTCGACATCAACAACAAAACATCCGGAATAATCCTGAAAATCTGGCAGCACTACGCCATAAAAGTACATAAAAAACGACTGAATACAACAAAAACTGTAAAAACAGTGAAAAAGGGCCAAAATGGTTTTAAAAATTACATTTTTATCAGATTAAAGCACATCAAAATTGTAGTTTTACACACTGTAAAAGAACAGATTTGTACATTATGTAGTGATACTGCTAGTATTTAATTTTATTGATATTACTTATTTACTAATACCAGTAAATTGGCACAAAGATAATCACATTTTAACTTAATAAATTAATTTTTCTTCACCTTGAAGTCAGGATTTTTTACATCTCCTTCCTTAAATACTTAACATTAAGACAACTACACCTAAGAAAATCTTTAAAAATACCTAGAAATCCAACGTGAAATAACCTAGTGTTTAGTAAGAAATAATCTGTAAAGTAACAGTGAAAAAAGCAATTTACAATCTGTTAGTTCTTAATGTACATATTTCTTTAATCAAATAATGTCAAATGTGTGTAAAAGAATGTGTTTGATTGTTTATTGTTTGTTTTTGCTGGTTAAATGCATTAAACTGTAATTTGACGATCAGCAAAAAAAAGAAAAAATCTAAAAATTTGAAGCAAACATTCAAAACATTTCCTGTTTTTTTTAACGATGAACATTGATCTGTAATTTAACAAACAGGGAAACCTGCAAAATATTAGTAAATTGTTCAAAAAAAATAATTTAAAACTGTTAAAATGGAAAACTCTTTAAAACTTTAATGCAACATTTACAGAGAAATAAATAGATCAAGTTATGTAAAAACTTTACTTTTTGAATTGAATAACTAAATTCAGTTTTATGTATGCAGCATAAGTCTGCTCAGGGTAATTCAACAGTGATTCTGGTTCTGTAATCTGAAATTTAACCCTTTTTGTTTACTCTTTCTCACTATTTGTACTCGACATAAAACGCTTTAACATTTTACATTTTTTATTGGACATTTTTTATTATTCCTTATTGTTTCTTTTATTTATTTATCTGTATTTATTGTGGTGGGAACTGAACTGTTTCTGCTGTAGTGAACAAATTTATTATCATAATTCTATTCTAAAATAAAGACCTTATGTTATTAAATTATCGAGATAAACCCAATAAGTCGTCATTTAGCAGCTCTTTTGGCAAACACTAATAATGGAAAACTCTGAAGTGTGCAGCGTCTTTTCTTCCTTTCCTTTTCTTTTCTTTCTTTTCTTTCCTCTTTTCTTTTCTTTTCTTTCCTTTCAGTCTTCCCACCTCTTCGTTTTGTTCTCATTTTCTCCTCCATTAATTTAGAAGTTTCTTTCACAACATAATAATAGCCGCTGAACAAAAGTCCTGAAGCACTTTTTTCAAGAAAAAATCATTCGTCTCATTTTATTTTTTCACTTTTTTAAAAAATCAATTTGAATGTTTTGTCAGGATTGAGATTTGTCTTCACTGTGATGCAGTCATCTTGTCAGTTTAGTAAATATATTGTTTTATTTTCATGAGTAATCTGAAGGTTTAGCAGATTTAAAGCGCTCGGAGCCTTTCAGGTTTTCTTTCTTAACTGCATGTGAAATCAGCAGTGGGGCGACTTGAGAGCACAGATCAGAGCAGGATATAAATTCCCAGGATTCCAGTGACACGGGGGCCCGACAATGACCCTCTGTCCGCCCTGAAAGGAAATGTCCACAACCCTGAGGACCTAAACAGCCACAGCCCTGAGCACTGAAACATCCAGCAGAGCAGCCCAAACACCTCACAGGACTTTTATTAGGAAGATTTCCCTCAAAACGCTGAACAAATGATATTTCTAAAAGTTCAAACTAGGGATGGCTCGATACCACTTTTTCACATCCGATACCGATATCGATACTGCAGCCTTGAGGATCGGCCGATACCGATCCGATACCGATATGATTCTTTTGTCGTTCTAAAAGTTGTTAATAATACATGGATGTAATTTGCTTGACACTGACATCTAAAAACACCACGTTCATTGTACAACAGCTGTTCTGGTTCCCTAAAGAAAGAAGGAAAACATGTGACAACAAGTTCTGTGTAACTGCTGTGGCTTTAGTAAAACTTAAAGCTCACATCGCTTTTAACAGCGTTTGTAAACACAACAGATCCAGCTGCACCATTCAGATGTTTGGAATAAAACTGCAACTTGGTGCACATATTTAAATTAAACTAAATAATCCCAGTGTATAAACAGAAAATCTACATTACACCTCAATAGCATTGCAAGGCTGCAATAAATAATTTATGAATTAACATAAAATAATATCATCTCCACTAGAACAATGTAGATAGAACTCAGTAAGTTACACGTGGCTTCTCAAGACACACAATCAGAACAATAAAAATCCAGGCTATACACCAAAACAAAAACAGGAAAACAAGGGTAAACAGTGATACAGCAATCTATGTAGTGTCTTTCTTCTTTTGCATGCAGTCGCTGATGTTGTACTGAATGTAGAACACAGTGAACAATTATTTATTGACACGTGTACAACACTGATGGAATATAAATAATATCTGGCGATTAAACCCCTGTCCTAACGTTCTCATGTGAGTGAAGCTGAGAGCAGCATAGGATCTCCTTCTGATGCCGTTTAGAGGAGGAGAGACCTGTCACCTAATCATATTTAACAGGAAAACATGTCCACAGTTCATTACTTAATCACATTTAACCCGAAAAACAGTAGAAACAACAAAAAAACAGTAAACGTACAACAGAAAGCCGTCAAGTGGCCACAGAGTGAACGTAAGGCGCACACGTTCACGTGAAGGGGGGGTCTGATACTACAAAAATACTTCAACATCCACATTTTCCACCACACAAGGTGGTTGCTCATCCAGCAAAATGAACTCGACAATTTTCTCAGTTATATTTTGGCGTTGGAGTGAGTTTGTACTCTTCTGTAGTGCTTCCTGCAACAATGGCTGCCGCAGTTCACTTTCTGTTTTGCACTCGCCTGTAAAAAGTCTCCGTACTGCTTTCCATGATGCTTCTGCTGATGATTTATTAAGTTCGTTGTGTTAAAATGTCCGGTTTTGCTGCCACCCCTTGAGACACTCATTTTGCAAACATTGCACTCAGCTATTCTACTTTTCTCCTCCATTCGCATATAGTAATTCCACACAGAAGAGATGACCACAGCTCTCCAGGCTTCTGTTCACTCTCTGCTCACGTGATGAAAACACGGGCACATGGCAACCATGGCAACCATGGCAACAGCTCGTCTGTGTTACAGCATGTCGTGAAAAGTGAAGATGAGGATATATGAGATAGATTGGGCTTATAGATCGGATTCGAACGAGTTCTAATATAAAACTCTGATGCTCGATCCAGTCATTCTGGCCTGGATCGAACTCGATATCGATCCAGCGGATCGGATCGAACCATCCCCACAATTTTCAATTTTGCAGGGGGCGCTATGGAGCCATTTTGGCACACACATGGCCAACTCCCTTAAAATATCAAATTTTTCTCCAGTCCTAATGTGCATGTAAAGTTTGGCGCGTTTTGGGGTATGAAAGCTGCCAAAAGTGTGATCGAAGTGACAGGCTGCAGTTCCCCCAAGTGCTGCGTTTAATATGCATGCTGTGGAAATGTGGCTGAGTAATGCTTCTGTTTTCACCAAAGAAGTATTCACTCAGGTGACAAGATGCTATCTGCTAATGTGGTTTATACAAAAGTGTAAAACTGGTTGGTTTCCTGATTCAAAAAACATATAAATCTTGCTCAGATTTACGCTGCAGGGATGGATTCTACCGAGACTTCACCCATTCAATCAGTGTATCAGCTCAGCAGTTTTCTTTACATGCATTTTTTCCAGCAGTCTTGCAGTGAAAAAAAACAGTTAAGGTTTAAGCTCCGTTCAATTTACCTCGGGATTAATGAACTGTCTGTCTGTCTGTCTGTCTATATATCTATAAATACTGTTGTACCACGACTGATGTGCACGCAAATTTTGACACGTTTTGGGGTCCAAAAACACACACACACACAACACACACACACACACACACAACACACACACACCACACACACACCACACACACACACACACACACACACACACACACACACACACACACACACACACACACACACACACACAATATATCTGTTGTACCCCCCTAGGCCCCCACTAAAATTAATCTGGATCCGCCCCTGTACAGGGGCTCAAACCGTCGCTCCTATTTCCAGCCCTGAGGACCCAAACATCCTGACGACTACGACTCTGACCCGTGACCTCTGAGGATGGGAGGAACTGGAGCTGAAACTTCCCAGAATGACAATAATAAAAGACGGTGTTTGTTTATGTTCTCACACGGAGAAGGACGAGGAAGTCAGGGATCAGGGAAGCGGGACGAGTGTGAAAGTTCAGCGAGAGGTCTGAGAGTGGACAAACAAACCGCGGCTTCGGCCTTACGCAATTATTGTAATGAAACAGCATTAGCTTGACAGAGTTCAAGTGTGTGTGGAGATTATTGGCCTCCTGTGTGAAAGTACAGTGTGTCTGGTCTCTAAAAATAACCCAGCTCGAAAACATTAGAGAAAAATAGCCCAAATTAGGACATAAATATTCAGAGTGTGCAGAAATACCGACCAGATCCAACGTTCAGGCTAAGATTAGACGGCCATGATTAGAACATGTTGTAAGTCCATCAGTGTGACATGTCAGTGCATTTATTACATGCTCATGTGTTTACTGGGGTTCATTTTAAGAGGCAGCACTCCAAAGTTTACACAGACTTCTTGAGGATTCCTGTGTTTGAGGACTTTAGGTATTTTTGCAGCTTTTTGGGACATATTGATCGTGAAATGTATTTATTTGTACCAAAACAAACAGACCTGACAGAGTACATTCACTCTCTTTGAAACCTTATTATTGATTTGTTCTATTTTGCAGATAATATTCAACACGTCTCTGACTAATATATATGAACTGTTGTGCTTCTGCTGAATGGATCTCCTCTGCTGGGTGGATTTGAGCCTTGAACTCTGATCAATAGCTCTCCTTGGGTTCTACCAATTTCTGTCCATGTTCTTCGATCCATCATCACCTGCAGCTGAAGGAGGATCGAAGCTTCAACTCTCCAGCGTCGCTCAGACAGAAGTCAAATGAGGTGAAGTGTTGCAGGGAAACATCAAAGAGAATCTCGATGGAAAAAAAATCCCTGGATATAGAATTAAACTTTGATTTGCTCTCAGCAGCAGCAGTTAGTGTTAATCCTCATGTTTGTCCTGCTGATGTGCGGAAATCCTGCAGAGGGTTTAAACCAAAACACGTCAGAGCTGCAGAATAAAAACCCTTCGACTTCAGGTCAAAGCTCCTCTGATGTTTAATTCAGCTCCTCCTGTTGAGCTGCGGTGTGAGATAAACAGGTAAACAGGTAAACAGGCAAACAGCTAAACAGGCAAACAGGTAACAGCTAAACAGGCAAACAGCTAAACAGGTAAACAGCTAAACAGGCAAAAAGGCAACAGCTAACAGGCAAAGGTAACAGCTAAACAGGCAAAAAGGTAAACAGCTAAACAGGCAAACAGGCAAACAGCTAAACAGGTAAACAGCTAAACAGGCAAAAAGGTAAACAGGTAAACAGGCAAACAGGTAAACAATTAAACAGCTAAACAGCTAATAGGTAAATAACTAAACAGACAAACAGCTAAACAGGCAACCAGGTAAACAGCTAAACAGGCAAACAGACAAACAGGTAAATAACTAAACAGACAAACAGGTAAACAGCTAGACAGGCAAACAGGTGAAACTGAGGCCCAAACAGGTAAATAAAGCAGCAGAGAAGAGACAGAATGAAAAATCAGGAAGAGCTGCAGCAGCGTTCAGGAAACCACAAAGAAGTTCTCAGTAACTGAAGCGGTTTATAAATATTACAAATACAAATATTCATTTTTATTTCCTACGGAGACGTTTAAAATGCAGCAGAAACACAGAAAGAACAGAATCAATATTCAGCTGCACAGAGCTGCAGTTCATCTAAGAGGCTGCATCTGATCGATCCGATTGTTTGAAAAGAACAAATGAAAAAAAAATGTGAAGATTTCATGTCTTTTTGTGGTGAATTTGTGTGTTTTTGTGGCGAATTTGTGTGTTTTTGTCGTGATTTTGCATCTTTTTGTGGTGATTTTGTGTGTCTTTGTGGTGATTTGCATCTTTTGTGGTGATTTTGTGTCTTTTTTGGTAATTATTGCATCTTTTGTGGTGATTTTGTGTCTTTTTTGGTAATTATTGCATCTTTTGTGGTGAATTTGTGTGTTTTTGTGGCGAATTTGTGTGTTTTTGTCGTGATTTTGCATCTTTTTGTGGTGAACTTGCCTGTTTTTGTGGTGATGTTTGCATCTTTTGTGGTGATTTTGTGTCTTTTTTGGTAATTATTGCATCTTTTGTGGTGATTTTGTGTCTTTTTGGTAATTATTGCATCTTTTGTGGTGATTTTGTGTGTCTTTGTGGTGATTTGCATCTTTTGTGGTGATTTTTGGACTTGGCTTCTACTTTGTGCAAGTTCTTCTCCTGATAGACGGATATAAAATGTGACCAAAGCCTAATTCAGCTTTAAATGAATTATTAAAGAACATTCGTGGTTTGGGATTAAAGGCTGCACTCTGTGAGACGAGGATTTTGGCCGTATTGTTGCTCTGTTAGACTCTGCAGTGAATGTGGAAGCGTCTGAGGCCTTGACATCCACCTCAGCGGACCAAACATGATGAATGACGCCGGAGTTACCCTTGAAAGGAACCTTGGTTCTCAAACATCCTCACAAGCAGCTCAAGGATTCAGTCTTTTATCAGCTCTCGTTTACGTCCGACAACAACGTCAGGATTTTCACGTCAAGCTCAAAAGTCTGGTTGGTTTCCTGTCACTTCCTGTCTTTTGTTGCGCTGTCATAGTGATGTCATAGAATAAACATGATTAGTTCCTTTAGCAAGAGATTCTTTAAAGAACCAGTTCTGCAAACAATAACAACAAAATAAAATTGTATATATATATATATATATAAATTTAAAAAGTGTAAAAACATCAATAAATATATGTGAATATTGATATCTTTAGCAGATTTAAACACAATAAAACTGTATATTTTATCAGACATACACTGTAAAAATATTTTAACTGTTGATTTGTTTGTTTTTGTTTTTAAATCCCTAAAACACAGAATTTTTCTTTCAAACATCTCTAACTATCTGTGAAACATCAATATTTTTGCTGATTTCAGTTTTAAACCTTTACAGCCACATTCTGTCAAAGTCGAGTTTTGATGTGAACATTGTTTGCCTTTTTTATCTACAATTATCATGCAAATTAATACTTTTTCTGGAGTATTTTTACTAGATATTACCTGCAGTTCAACAACCTGTGAATAACAGTTCAATATATTTGCTATTTTCATCCTTAAATATGTTTTTTTCTTACAAATACCACAGAAACCTGTAGGATAGTGATATTTTAAATTTAAAAAATAGTGTAATTTTACTGTTAAACACTGCAAAAGCATGAATAGTCATTCACACACTGTTCCTTTATAGTTACCTTGTAAATGAACGATTTTTAATGTATTTTCTGTGATTTTACCAGACATTTAACAGCTGGGAAATTCTTTAAAATAACAGCAGATTGTTGAAAAAATGACATTTAAATAATCAAAAACATTCTTTTGAACATAATATATTTTCAGCAATTTTGACAGAGATTATCTGTAATTTCACAGCTGAGAAATTCTGTAAAATAACAGCAAACTGTTAAAAAAAAGACAATTAAATCATAAAAAATAAAGTTTATAGTCCGGTGCTGCTCTGATGATAAAAAAGTTTACATTTCTCTTAAATAAAACTGTTTCTGAACCAAAATCAGGATTTTCATTTGGTTTCAAGACAGATTTTCTAATATAAAATACAACTCGAGTGTTTTTCAGGGTCAGAATGATAAAATCTGCATTTTTTTCTTCTACAGTTTGCGGTGATTTAACACGTCTGATCTGGAAAAACTGCGAGCTGACAAGTGGAACCTTCAACCAGAAAGGAAACGGTCAATAAAGGAGTTTATCGACTGGTGCAGGTTTGGGTTTAAAGTGTAGAAATGAATCCACAACTGGAGGTTTGTGTGTGAGACGGCGAGGGACTTCAGGAGCTTCATAAGTTCAGCCTTTAGCTCGTTAATATTAGAGCAGAAAGGAGGAGGGAAAAAGGAAAAAAAGAAAAGCCCTCTTCACCTTTTCTGCTCCCTCTAGGAAGTGCATGGAAAAAAGAAAAAAGAGAAAGAAAGAAAAATCTCCTTCATCTCTGTGGGCAACCCAAATCCTCAGCGCAGCCGCAGCCAAAAACTAAATTAAAACATGGAAGGAAGGAGAGTCGGGATGTTTAACGGAGCGGCTGCAGGTTTTAGAGGATCAGAGCAATTAAAATCATACTAGACACACGCAGTCATGCTCTGATATTTAATAAAACACAAACAAAACATGTCTTATTTAGCTAAAATAGGAATTTTCTGAGTGTTTACATGTTTATGTGCACATTTATATGGAAACTGCACGCCGTATTAAAGTATAAATGTAAGAAAGCCTCAAATAGTTAAGCAGCCCAGGTGTCAAAATTAAAAAATACTACAAAATAAGATAAAATAAATACCTTAAATATGTTTACAATGCATAAAAAATGTTTAATTATATATGCTACTCTTAACTTTGTTTTTTGGGTTTGTTTTGACTGTTTTTCTGCTTTTTTAACACCATAAATATGTCTGTATGAAAATATAAATAATGAAAAGAAGAATACATGTTTCACAAAGAATGACATTATGAGTAAATTACCTATAATACACATATAAATAGACCTAGATACAGACAGATAGAGATAACTACTGTCCAGATGCATCCATGAGCTGAACTCACCTGGTTATTCTTCACCTCTGCTTCCTCTAAATGAGACCTCTTTAGGAGCTGAATTGATTGATCTAAATTTCCTGAACACGTCTGGGAGGTCTGACTCTATTTTCAGACTCCAGGATCAGAGCTTCCTGGGTCAGAGGTCAGAGGAGCTGCTAATGAGAGGTATTTTCTGACCGTCAGAGGCTTAAACACAACCAGATAAAGGCGAACGCAGGAGAAGAAACTAGTGGTGTGCCATATTGAAAGATTTGGGATCGATCTGATACCAAGTAAATACGGGGCCGCTATCGCCCGTAATGATACCGTTATCGATACTCCACACTGACTTTTTCAGTAGTTGGCAGGTTTAGAACAGAGGTTAGGTGCTGTATCTGGTCGTCCACATCTGAAATGAAGATGGGGTTGTAAATGCTTCCAGGGTCTAAGAATCAGACTATTTCCTGGGCAGGTTTTCTGTGGGTCAGACGAGGAAGAATCTGGGTTGCTGATGAAATCACAAAGTTAGGGATAACCTCCTTAAACAGGATTCATTTTAGACAGTTTTGCAACACTTATGTCACTGAAATAGCACACGCTCTTTTTACTCTCCTGTTGTCCTCATTTACAGGCACCAAAAAATATTGTTTCCTTGTCTGAAAAAAATCCAAAAATGCTACAAAAAAATTCCCCAAATTTCTGAAAATTTGCAAAACCTTCAGGAAGAAAATTCCAATAATTCCTTAAAAGTTGTATTTAAAAAAATACTCCAAATGTGGCAAAAAATTCTTGCAAATATTTTCAAAAAAAATGACTAAAAATCTTCAAAAAAAATCCTGAAAATTCTAAAGTGATTCCATATATATCAGTCACACTTCTGATATTTTCTTTAAGAACATTCCAAAAAAAATCAACCAAAATCCAGTGACATTTGCTGGATTTTGGTTGATTTTTTTGTGAATGTTCTGAAGAAACATTTTTAACACTTCTTTTCCACCACAAAATGTTCCAAAATTTCCCAAAAATGTTGAAAATGTGGACATCAGAAGTTTCACTGTGAAAATATATTTTTTTCCACATTTTCAGACTTTAAAACGGGTCAGTTTTGACCTGCAGGACGACACGAGGCTTCAGATGCATTTTTAATTTTGTAATGATGAATATGAAAAATATCCCCCTATGGTTATTGAACTGATAATAAAGCAGGACAGACACTGTCAGTTCATATCGCCCACCTGGTCCCACCCGATTACAGGTAAAACACCTCACTAGCTGAACATTTGCTGATTGACAGACACTACATTTACTGATGTTCCCTAAACGCCTCACAGTGCAGACTGGTAAACGCTGCTCAGACGGCTAGTCTTTGTAATCGACTTACAGGAGAGAAACCAAAACTAAAGTATCGATCTTCTTACACTGGTATCGTTCGATATCAATACCACTGCTGGTATCGACATTATCGATACTTGGGTTGATCCACCCTCCCCCAGGAGAAACCAGCGAAGAGGAGAAGCTGCACCTGCGATCAAACCGATGATCCTTCCTGGTTTTGCCTCATTTGGTCTCCTGGCGGCTGCATACTTTGGCTTCCAGCAGCTCAACGCCCCCCAGGGTCCTAAAATACACGACGGCAGGTCTGAGGAGGGACCAGAGGCCGAGCTGCAGGCCTGGACAAGCTGCTCAGACGGCAGCCAAACCCCTCAACAAGACCGGAACCTGCTTCTCCTGGAGTCTGCTGGCAGGAACCACTCATATTTACAGACATTAGAGAGGAAGAAAAGCCGACAAACCGAGTCACATCTGGTGTCTGAGAGTTTTTCTGCCGGCTTTATTTGGCCTCAGTCCGCTCCTCGGAGCGTTTCTAAATGAGTAGGTGGGTTAATTTAAGAATCACGCTGATCAGGCCACCGGGGTCACAGAGGTCGTTTTAACATTTGGACTGGAAGGCTGTGAGTGACGCCTAGAGGCTGCAGGAGGTACTGCAGCTGAATTATTAAAGGACAGACAGACAGATAGGGGGCGCTGTTTGGTGCACAAACACTGGAGTCACACTGAAAAATCACCAGAATCAGACCATCCTTTATCTGCAATGAAGTAATATCCACCAAAAAGCTGTTATTTGGACACACACAGATTCACCCAAATCATCTTATTTCACTGGTGAAATCAGATTAATCTGAACAAAAGTGAGATTCCGTCTTTAGACTGTCATACCTGGAGAGGATATAAAACTGATCTGGCTTCAGTTTTTAACAGAAATCAAATGTGTTTTTAACCCTGAAACTTTCACGTGCCCATCTGCTGAGCTGATGAAATAATGAGGTGATGAAATGGTGGAAAAAATGTATTTTCTACCTACTTTTATGTACTTAAAAAGCCTGTAACTCTGCAGATATTAATAGTATGAAGGTGGAACTTTACATTCTTCATTAAACATACTAAAGGAGGTCAGGGGGAACTTTTGATCAGATTTCTTGATTTTAACAATAAACAACAACAAAAATAAACTGAATTCCTTTAATTTTCTCTGGAATCTATTGACTCTGTAGGGACATTAAACACACACCTTTCCTCTACATGTTCAAACAGGAACGGACGTTACAGACATTTAACTTCTCATTCCATCAGCGCCATGGAACTTCAACAAACATCTTCATCTGATTTCTGGAACCAAACCTGGACAGAACGGAGGACAAAGAACCCGACAGCACAGAGACTCCTCACACCTTAACAGGAAGGAAAATGAAGATGAAGTATGCAGTTTGTAATATTGCTTCATTTTAGTGAAAGAACTGAACCCACTGAACATGATATCAGGGGGTTAAACACACTATTTTACAGTTATGAGCAGATATAGGTGTTTAATAATGAATTTATGAGGAGGCCGGTCTATAAACACGCAATAAATGACAGCATACGGTTACATACATCCTCTTATCTGTTTATAGAAGTATTATAGCGTGATATAAACCATTTACTAAACGTTTGTAGTCTGTGTTTTAGCACATCCACCAACCGTGTCTTACTGACATTAGAGGCCCTGAAAGTTGATATAATGTCGACCAAAGACTCTATTTTCAGCAGGAAACATGGATGCATCCATGTAGATACACTTATAGGAGCTTTAAGGGTCCCAATGCCAAAATTAGTCAAAAACTTTGCACTTTTTTTTTTCTATTTCCAAGAGGCAATAATGAAATATTTGATCATTTCTTCATCTGGATGTCAAAATGTTTCAGACGTCAGTATTTAGGCTCTATTTTTGCACATATAATTACAATTTACTGAAGTTCATGCAGACTAGTTTTTGTTCTCCGCATTAAAATTTTGTCAAAATATCGACAAAAAATGGAAAAATTTGAACCTTTTCTTGCCAAACTTTAAACTCTACTGATGTTAGAGGCTCAAACGTCGGTCAAAGACTGGATTTTTGGTTGGAAATGATGTTGATACATCCATAAAAATACACCAGCAGGAACTTTCTGGGACCCTAATTTTAAGAATGTATCTTTTTTTTTATTTTGATGAAAACAGAAAAGGCCTGTGCTGGGACAACTGAACCATTCCCGATGTGATGGAGACGAGCCTGTCATCATGACTGTGGGAGTTTTATTTCTGGAGATACTGAACTCTAAATCTGGAAACATGGCAGCACAGCTCAGACTTTTTCCCTGAGGTCAAAACAGAGATGGTCCCAGGTGTGAAAAAAAATCTAAATTCTTGTAAATTCTGGGCTTTAAAGTCTTTGAAAGAAGCATCAGGTGTTGATTTGAGCACCTCCACAGCTCTTTAGAATGAGTTCTTAGACTGAGTGTTGAATTAATGTAGACACAAAACCGTCTCTCATGGTGGATGTTTGACAAACACGGTGGAAATAAATGTGCTAAAAAACACGACTCGGACTTTACTGACAAACTCCTGCTGAAGGCTGCTCTCCTCCTGATGACCGTTCATATAATTAAGGCTGTCGTCTGCGTATTAAGACTTCTTCTACTTGTGTCCTGTGCTGTCTACAAAAAAGAACACTGATGCTTCAAACCCAGCCTTCATCAGCTCTTGTTCAGAGGAAGAACTTGAGCTGAAAACCTGCAAACGTTTGGTTCTGATCTGGACGCTGTGAGGATCTACGGAGGCCTGCGAGGTTCCTGCTCTGGTGAAGCCAGGAGGACTAAAGAGTTCAGGAGGTTCTCCGTCATCATCTGAGTCGGGGGAAGATTCTGATGAAGAGGATCATGCTGATGAAGGTGAAGGAGACCAGGATGAGCATCAGCCACAGCAGCCAGTTCACAGACTTCTTGGTGTGCTGCTCCAGTCGCTCCGACTCCGTCTTCAGCTTCTCAAAGTTCATGTCGGCCTGACGCATCGACTGGCTCAGAGTCTGAGCGGCACAGAGGGAGAAACTGACGTAAACATCCACAGAAATAAACAGAAAATCACTCATAAAATGCTTCTGTTGGTCTCAGTCTAAAAAATAAATCTGTAAAATAACAGAAAAAGTACCGGTGCCACATTACACGTACAAAAAAAACTGAAAGTGAGTGAAAAATTTAAATCTTTTAATGGTGGATCTTTAGTATGAAAACATGATTTTTAAAAAATTAATTAACAGTATACCAAAAATTTTAAAAAAGGACATTTTCCTGTTATTTAATAGAAAATTATCATAAAAATAGACATTTTCTGTTATTTATTAGTAAATCTACAATATAAATCTGGTGGAACAATTAGATTTCCTAAAAAGTGTGTCTGCAGGGAAAACAGCTGCTTGTAATGGAGCATCTACAGTAAATACAGAACATTTAGATATACTGGATCAATGATAAAAATGAGACGTTTACTCGTCCTTAACAACAGGACATTTTTTGATTTTTAAAGGTACATATGCAGTATAAAATGTGCAATTGTTAGATAAATCTAGAAAGTGTTTTGTCCTGTGATTAAAATAGGTTCAGCTACTTAAAATAAAACAGGTATTATTTTCAGGGTGGATTCAGAGGCTGGTTGTGAATATTATCTGTCTTCTACTGCCTCCTAGTGGCTGCAGGCAGCACAGACATGAGGATGAGAAGACACACTGAGCGGTGATGATCCTGTCCTGCTACCTGGTTGTCCTGTTTGATGATGTTCTGAGCTGCCAGCGTGTTGTTCTTCAGGTTCCGGGCCAGGTTCAGCATGTCCTCGGCCAGTTTCTCCTGCAGGTTGTGGTGATGCTGCAGGACGGCGTCCAGCTCAGCGGCGGACTGACGCTCATCCAGAGGGAGGCCTCTGCACAGAGAAACACACCTTTACTCTGCTGTTTAGAAGCTCTTTATATACAGACACAACAGGAAGTCCAGCCGATATCTGGATTTATAATATAAGTGTTCCATTTGTGGCAGAGGGCGGCACTGGAAGCCTCAGTATGTTCCAGAAAAACAACAACATGTGAAGTCTTACCTTCGGTTTCTCAGGTCTGACGTGCCTGAAGAGAGAAAAGAACAAAAATATGAAAAAAAAACCCACTTTCTATCCAAATATTAGTGTTTTAAAAGTGCTTGTCTGATTGAAAGATGTCTTTAAAACCCAAAGTACTCCTTACCTTTCCCTGATAATCCCTGTAATCACACAAAGCAAGGACACTCATGAGTTAAACAACATTTAGATTCTTTACCAAACCACTTCCTTGTGAGAAACATCAGTTAAATATCAAACTACAGTTAATTCACCAAAGTAAAATTAGCACAAATCTGAAAGCACTATTATTATCTAACACATTTAAAGTCTGAATATTTTGCACATTTAAAGTTCAGAAAGTGTCCAGCAGGAGGCGCAGCTGTGAGCAGAACATCAGAACATCTCCAGTCCCACCGTTCCCAGCAGCTCGTCCCTCATCTCTCCCGTACATCGAGCCTTCGTCTGCATGTGGACCGTCTTGGTTGCAGGCATCCTCTCGTTGGCGATTGTTGGCGTCCGTCCGGGGGCCAGGAACTGATTAGCTAAAGCTTTTTCTGTTGCTGAAGACTGGGAACAAAAGAGGGACAGAGATGGGATCAGAAAACTGGCAGCTAATCTTATTGTTCATGGGATTTTTTGGTATTTAGGACAGACAAGTTTTACGACGACTAAAGCTACAGACACTGGATCAGCTCATTTCAAACACGGCTACAAATTTATCGTGAAATTAAGCGACTTTAAAGCATTTCTAGCTGAAAACCTGACACACATTCTGGGGACACGTGAGAAATAATCAGCTGGACAACATGGGACCTTTAAAATGAACACATTCAGAGCGCAATGCTAAAAATGGCAAGAAATGTGTAAAATATTGCCCTCACCAGTTTCTCTGCCTCTAGAAGTCCTTTCAGAAAATCTACTTTTCTTGTGTATTCAGTCAGAACCTCTGGAGTCGGTTTGCTGGAAGACAAGAACACAAGACGTTAGTTTGAAACGCATAAAAGTTGTTGATATTCTTACTTAAGACCCGTTCATGACAGGTGAAAGAAGCACTTTCTTCCAAAATACTGAAAAATACAAAAAAAGCCGTTAATTTAAAGTGTTTTCAGTTCAAACCTTAACGTGATCTGTGTTTGAAGGTGCAGTAAACAGTTAATTACTCCATTATCTGTGTGAAACTTAACTAAAAATAAAATAAAAATATTATGAGAACATAACGAGGGTCCGGCTAAATTCAC
Source organism: Acanthochromis polyacanthus (assembly GCF_021347895.1). Classification (NCBI taxonomy): domain Eukaryota; kingdom Metazoa; phylum Chordata; class Actinopteri; family Pomacentridae; genus Acanthochromis; species Acanthochromis polyacanthus. Next base: position 45,236,852 of record NC_067116.1, on the reverse strand, counting down.
AGCAGTTTGATGTACAAACAGATCAATGCTTCAGCAATTAATCAAGGACAAAAAGAACAAAAATATGAAAACTATAAAACAGTAAAGGGTGGCGTTACCTCGGGTTTTTCCTCAGAGCCACCAGCATCTCCTCCAGAGCACCAACATACTAAAGAGACAAAACAGAAACAGTAATGCAAGTATTTTATAGGATTAGAAGAGTCTGAGATGTGCCAAGCTGTGATCTGTCTGTAGCAGCTCTAAAAAAAGAAGCCAAAGTATGTTCTTCTATAAATTTCACATTGGTAGAGTTTAACTGGATCTGTTAAAAAGCATCAGAGGACTCCTTAAATTCATTTAACCCTCCTGTTGTCTTCATTTACAAGCACCAAAAAATATTGCTTCCTTGTCTGAAAAAACCCAAAAAAATCAGCAAAAAAATTCCACAAAATCCCTAAAGGTTTTTCTTAAAAGTTTTGTTTAAAAAAATCTTCCAAATATGGTATGAAAATTCTTGTAAATATTTTTAAAAATGAGTAAAAATCTTCCAAAAGAATCCTAAAAATATCTAAAGTGATTCCATATATATCAGTAAAACTTTTATTTTCTTTAAGAACATTCATAAAAAAATAGATTTTTTTGTGAATGTTCTTAAGAAACATTTTAAATATTTCTATTTTTCACCAAAAACTCTTGAAAAACTTCCCAAAATGTATAACAATTAGTATGAACATAAACAGACTTATATTACCTGCTAACACTGACATGTATATTGAATACTACATGTCATACACCTGCTAACATTTATTTCCTCTCTGCTGCTTTGTTCTGTGGTGCTTCATGTATATAAAGAGTCAACAAGCCTTAATTTATTAACTGCATTTATCTCTTTTAGAATCTTCACAAATTGTACTAAACTAGTGGTTTAAATTACGTGCCGTTTTTTACACATCAAGAGCTGCACTTTGTAGTTAAACAATCAATTTTCTTTTATTCTACTGCTTAACTGTTTAAATTCCATCCATCCATCCTCTATATACCGCTTTATCCTCTGTTTAAATTCGTGTTTTTAATGTAAATACTTTGTAAGCAAAATAAATCAGGACTGAAATTCCTGAAATAAGTGCAAGTGTTTAGCCAGGCTGTGGAATGACATGAATTTAGAGAAAGTTAATAAACAGGAGTGCAGCAGTTTCATGCTTTTAGCAGCTAACGTGTCTCAGAAGCTTCTCCTCAGCTGGAGCCTCCAGTGTGACGTGGCTAACGGCTAACAACAACAGGCTAACTCCAGCCGGTGAAGGTCGAACAACAACCGGCTCCGAGCCTCCGCGGCTCTTCGTCTCACCTTCTCCAGCCTCCACTCCGCCTCTCCCCGCTTCTCCGACGCTATGGATTCGCAGCGGGACAACAATCGGACGAAATTGATCTCCAGCCTGGAAGCCATGTCCGGAGCCGACACACTGGCGCAGCAGTTTGACGTCACGCAGCTCAGAGACGGCGAGCGGCGCATAAGTGACGCACTTCAAACGGAAAAACATCAACGGGGGAATATTTTTTGTAAAAGAAATTAAAAATCAGCAACTAACGGTGGCGAGTTCATTGTACTTGAAGCTAGTACTTGGAGTATAATTAATTTTGTTGAGATGGAAAATATTCCCGCTTAAATAAAATAGGTTTTCCACAAATAGTCGAGTCACTGTTTTTTCTGCAGCACACCAAAAACAACACGTGATGAGAGGAAGTGTTTTCCAGCAGAGAAATAAATCAGTGTTATAAATATATCCAGCAAGTACATATACTAAGGTTAAGACCCTGCAGTGCGATTTATGGTGGACATTTACTAGATGTGTTTTTTTCCCCCCCTAATTTGTTTGCATTTATTCTCATTGTTTAACTCCATGGAAGGGGTGTCAACATTTTATGAGATTAACGATATTTTAGTCCTGCAGCCAAATATTTTATTATTTAGTGCGTGTGTGTGACCATCACCAGCCCTCCGTGAGAGCTAAGCTGATATTCTTTATTAGAATTCCATGGTAAGAGCCAGGGAGGGCAGTGCTACACCTCAGTGATGTGCAGGGAAACAAAGGGTGGACAGGACGAAACAGGACAGACAGGGGTAGGGGCTAGCAAGCGGTGCTATTACAACTGAAAAGTGTCAGGTGCTGTGTTATTCCCAACTAATAATTGCCCATCAATAAAACAACAACAATAAAAGATTCAATAAGTAAATAAATAAACAAACAAACAATATTGAACACAATGATTGTGGATGTCTTGACAGTATAGAATAGAATAGGCCAGAAGAAGATACTGGAGAAAGAGAGAATGGGTTTAGTGTAGAGACTCTGGAGAGAGTCTCAGCACATTCTGACGGATCCCATCACTGCTCAGCCATGGAACTCGACAGGAGCTGGTGAGACCTGATCAAACATGCAGGTGTGAAGGAGCCCAGAACAGCTGTCACAGCAAGGCAGGGCCATTTTTTTCTTGCATTTTTGTAAAAATAATTTTAGTTTTAAACACATACATAGACATGTTTGTGTGTGTGTTGTTCTCAGGCTACTTATCCACACATATAATGTAAAACATATAAAAACAAACTATATATATATATATATATATATATATATATATGAAATTGTATTTTTAGTTTCTTAAATTTTGATTTGATTTAAAGTTGCAACATGTCACAACAGAAGACAAAATCAAATCAAAATGTATTTTACCATTATTGTTATTATTAAAAATAATTTTGAGTTATTTTTTAATTTGAGTTTGTGTTGTTTTTTCGTTATTGCAGTTTTTTGTTTACATGAGGTGGAGGATCGCGGTGGAACAAAGAAAGCGTTTTTGTTTGGGGTTTCTTGGGTAAAAATCTGGCGTTTTAGCTTCAGGTTTACAATCAGAGATGAGGACGGTCGTTTTTTCATCTGCAGAAGATTCATCCTTCCAGAAGCAGCAGTGTTCTCTTCTTCCCGATTATGTCAGGACATGTTAGCTGACAGAGGTTGAATTAAAGCACTAACTGGAAAGTTGTCCTCTGTTTGGGTTCATTGTTTAACTCCATCTGATATAAACTACTTAATTTGCTTCTTTAGTAAATTTCATGACTGTTGGAGATTTATTTCTCGAGATATTAAGCCCGTAAAATGTCTTTTCAAGAACAAAAAGACAAATATTCTGTGCGTTCTGAATAAAATCAGAAGTGGAGCAGTGACATGTTTCCTGAACTGTGTCTGAATTATCACAGATGTCATATTTGTTTATTATTTTTATGCATCCATTTTCCTCCTTCATGACTTTGAGTTTACCTTTTCTTTACTGCCATCCGTCTAACAAACACATATTCATGAGAAAATCATCTAAAACGTGTTGTGGTGCAAAAAAAACAAACAAAAAACTATATTCCACCAAATATATGAAGGAAAGTGACGTTACACAGCAATGGTAATATGCTGCTCATGTGTTCAGACAGTTTTCTGGAAGTGCTTCATTAAATCTGTACAAACCTTTGATCACAGCTGCTGGTCCTGAAGCATAGCGCCCTCCAGTGGTCGTTCCAACACTTCTTTCTCCAGGTGCATTTATTTTACTGCACTGCAAAGAAAATCTTATTTCTAGCAGAAGAAATATGTTAATAAAACTATAAAATACTGTATGTTAAAAAAAGTGAAAATACTGACAAACATCAGTAAGATGTTGATATTATAGTGATTTAAATATAAGAAACACTATGATTAGTGCTTGTGTCGTCCTGCGGGTCAAAATTGAGCCGTTTTAAAGTTTGAAAATGAGGAAAAAAATATTTTCACAGTAAAAATTCTGATGTCCACATTTTCGACATTTTTGGGAAATTTTTGAACATTTTTGGTGGAAAAAAGAAATGTTATAAATGTTTCTTAAGAACATTCACTAAATTTTGTGTTTTTAAAGAAAATAGAAGTTTTACTGATATATATGGAATCACTTTAAATATTTTTAAGATTTTTTGGAAGATTTTTACTCATTTTTAAAAAATATTTACAAGAATTTTCTTGCCAAATTTGGGGGATTTCTTTAAATAAAACTTTTAAGGCAAACTTTTAAGGAATTATTGGAATTTCTTCCTGACAGTTTTGCACATTTTCTGAAATTTGTGGAACTTTTTTGCTGAATTTTTGGATTTTTTTTCAGACAAGGAAACAATATTTTTTGGTGTCCATAAATGAGGACAACAGGAGGGTTATTTCTAAATATTTGGCTGTTTTTTAATATCTTTTTAAAGAAATTATATACTTGTTTCTCCCCTGTGATTTTACTAGATATCTGTAATTTAAGTAAACAGGAACAATTGTGATATTATTAGTTAGAACCGATAATTTACCAACTTACTTGGGAAAATCTGTAAAATAACAGTAAACTGTTGGAAAATCACAGCTAAAAATTTACAAAAATGCACTTTTTTTGTACAGATGTTCAGTTTTCCAACGGATTGTGGTGATTAATGAAGAAAAATCTGAGAACTTCCAAAAAAAGCAGTGACGACTTTGCAGAAGTTCAGATGTTTGTGGATTCAACTGCAGGACTCAAAGTTTCAGGTCTTTGAATCTGCCTGAATGCAAAGTTTAATGCACATTTGTTGACCTTTTTTGGGACCAGACTAACCTCTGGAGAGTTTATAATTCTTTTAATAACTTGGAGTTCATGTTTTCTTTAAAATGCAGATCTTGTGTTGTCTGTACCTGATAGAAAGACGCAGCAGCGGACGTTACAAGCATCATGTACTGTATTTTCAATAGATTTTCAATGTTAATACTAATAACCGTTACAGCTTCCATTCAGTCCCAGACATACACGCTCTGTTACACATTACACATCAGAACATGGTCCTGCAGCTCCACACAGACTAACAGACATCATTCCACAGCAGTCACAGAGGAACATTAGTATTACATCTCATACAGAGTTGGCCAGAGCTGTGCTTCAGCAGAACGTGGCGGGACCGAGCGGTTCGGACCGGGAGGAAAGCTTCCATCTCTGAAGACGTCCCGGTCGTGTTTCTGTCGTTTTTAGGGTGGAGAAAGTGGCGAGTGCTGCTCCCATTTCCCTTTGCTCTGACAGCAATGACTTCCTAATCTGGCGTTTGTTGTGCGGCAGGTAAAAAAAAAAAAAAAAAGGCAAAAAAAACAACAAAAAACAAAAAACGAGACTGCGGTGGTTCTGTGCGACGTTCAGGTCCTGGTTGGGAACATGTCTGGTGTCGGTTCAGTTCAATAAACACACAAAGTCAAAGTGGATCTCAAACGTCCACGTGGGAGTGAAGATCCGTGAGAAACGAGCCTCTGTCGAGTCCACGTACAATATCAAGGCACTAGCTAACATTTCAGTGAGTTTTTACTCAACAGAGGAAATGAAAAGTGCGACTGGAACCCGGAAATATTCTCTTGAATTAGCACATATTAAAAAACAGAATCATCACGAGGCTACGGGAAGTGCAGCTTCTGGTCCGACTGGATTCACTGGAAACATTAAAACGATAGAAAAGGTGCTTGCCGACGTCTTGTCCAGTTTTTTTTTTTTTTTTTTTTTACTGTCATACGGGACGACACGTGACTTGAGACGCTGCGCTGTGATTGGTTCCCCTCAGCTCTGGCTGCATTTTAAAGTCTAGCTTCTGTTTCCGTCACACGTCGTCGTCCATGTAGGGGATGTCCGGGTCAGAAAACCGCCTCTTGCCCTTCGAGGCTTCCGGGTCGTGATGCTGCAGCTGGTGAGACGGCGTTACCATGGCGATGGAGGAAGACGAGGAGGAGGCGGAGGGAGGGCAGGAGGCGAAATGCAGCAGCAGGTCGCAGTCGGCGCCGTCGATGAACAGCGACTGGGTGCTGTCTTTGCGGCGGCCCGGCTGCTCCCGCCTCCTCACCAGGTACCTGGACGCTCGGCTTCCCGGAGGAGTCTGAGCCAGGCCGGAGGCCGGCGGCTGGGGGAGGACGCCGTGGGGGAGCCTCACCGTGTCCGGGATGATGGGGGCGCGGCGCTGCAGCGGGTTCCTGGAGGAGGAGGAGAAGGATTCGGACGTGGAGGAGGCGCAGCTGGACAGGGAGGTGGTGGAGCCGGCGGGGGTGAGGTTTGGCAACGAGATCCGTCCAACGAGGGCTTTGGGCCGCTGGGACAGATCCGACGGTTTGGGAGGACAAATTGGCCTGAGTCTCCTCTGCTGAGGAACACCTCGTCCTGGAAGAGACGGAGGACAGAGCAGGAGTTAGAGGAGACACTTAAACCCAGGAGGAACCTGTCCAGAGAGGGTGAGACTAATGGAGGCGCATGCAGCCGTTATCCCAGATAAACACACGTCCACTGAGCTTTAATCCCCAACATTTGATTAGATACGGTGCCGAATACAGCAGCTTTTAGTTCTTTTGTTCAGACAGAAAGTGAACAGACGGATGATGACTACCTTCTTGACAGCTTTGGTGAAAGCTCCAACCTTCTTCAGAAGCATCTCACTGACAGCGTGTGACGTGTCAACCAGCCGGCAGCAGAGCCCAGCAGAGCCCAGCAGAGCCCAGCAGAGCCCAGCAGAGCCCAGCAGAGCCCAGTAGAGCCACCAGATCCAGCGGACCAACCACGCCCACGCTGTGATGACACGTCACAGTCAGCCCAACGGACCGACCACCCACCAGGTGATCCCACCGTCCTATTCCCTCTGGAGGACAGTGTTCCAGGTGTGGGGGGTCCTGGTCCTCTCAGCACGCCTGCTGACCTCCATGACCTCCTTAATCCACAGTTTGAGTTTGTTGTCTTCCGTTCCAATCCATAACGTGATTGTTCTGTCTGATATTACAGATTTGAGAATTTCCTGTCCTGCTTTTTCTTTCTGAGATCTCATGAGTCGTGTTGCTGTTTCCTTCTCCTGTTTTTTTTCTTGTGTAAATGTTCTCCCCGTCTCCCTTATATTTGTGTCATTGCAGGAGTTTCATGGTATTTCAAAGACGTTACATTTGTTTCCTGTCTGATATTGTCTTTTGTGTGTCCTAGTAGTTGTTGTGGTTTTATTGTGGTGCCCATCTTGTGTTGCGTTGGTTCTGTCATCAGTGAGACGTTTCTGAAGAAACTGAAGCTGTCAGGAAGGTAATCAGCATCTGTCTGTTCACTTTCTGTCTGACCAAAGAGCTCAAAGCTGCTGCATTAATAAGAAGGCCTGATGAAGGTTTGTGAGCTTCGGTGAATTAACGGTGGATGAGCATGCTGCCGTGCCACACATGCGTCTACATGCACACAAACACACGAACACGGTGGCCGTTCCTCCAACCTGCTTCGTTACAGAGCAGACGTCACCGCCCCCATCACCATCACTGGTCCAGACCTGCACCACAAAACACAGGGAGGGCGCCACCCAGCGGCCCGCCGTCTGGTCAGAAACCCACAGGTGAGCCACAGAAACAGGCAGAAGGAAGGAAAGTCCGCACTGTACCTTAATACTGACCTTCGGGCTCCGAGCTGTGGGCCGACGATCGCTGCTGCTCGTCCAGGAGACTCTCAGAGCTCAGAGACGCTTCAGAGTCCAAGTTCTCCTGGTCTGAACCGGGCTGCTCCATCTCTGGGAGTCGACAGGCCAGATCCTCCCTGAAGAGATGAGGAGGACGTTAGAGAGGAGAAAGACTGGAGGAGACACTGAGGTGAAGACAGAAAGAAGAATAACGGACTCAAGAGAAGACGCAGCAGAGGACTGGACCATGAATTCACTTCAACACATCCAGACGTTCTTCATGCGAGTCGGCTGGACTAAACCAGGTCTCACAAAGTTTGTAAGTTCACTCAGACTTTCTGCTTCAAACTCAGCTCACATAAAAGGAGCTGTTTCATGCTTTTTATGATTCATCTTCTGCACAAAATGAAACAATCATGTGCAGCTGCTTCAGTTAACAGTTTGTTCTAATGGAGACCAACGAGGAACAGAAAAACTTATGACGGTAAAAAGCGTCTCTAAGAAAGGAACGCCGGCGTTAATGTATTTATTTTACAGATCAATGCAGCTGCACAATAAAGCAGCAACATGGATCAAAAATGACCCAAATCCAATGGAAAATCTCCTGACCCACAGCGCACATCACAGAGTGACACTTCATAGATTCAAACCTGATATCAGCACATTTAGGTCTGACACTGTCCCATGAAGCAGGAAATCAGAGCTTTCATTTTTGGCCAAATCAAAGTGAAATTAATGCGACTAAATAAATATTCTATGTGATAAATACCAGCAGAATAATCAGTTTTCTAACCTCTGTTCAGCTGGACAGAAATCAAAACCAGAAATGAAAACATATTAATGTGATTTCTGCCTCGCCATCAAAATACGTGTCGGGTTTCCATGGCAACACGATGAGCACGGCGTGGGATGCTGCAACTAAACGGCTTCATTCAGCGGTTTTAGTAACGTATAGATCAACAGATTTACAGATGAAACGTTTTCCCTCAGCTGAGAGTCTGGATCGCTCCTAAAGAACCGTCAGAAAACGTTTTGGTTCTTACAGCCGATCTAAATCCTAAACTCTGAACACAACGTGCTCCAGAGCATCAGTTACCATGGTGATCAGGAGGTTAAAAGAGCCTTCATGACACTGAAAAGTCTCACTTACATCTTCCTAATCCACTATTCTGTCTAGAGGTGATAGGACAAGATTGGGAGTGTACGAAGACATTCCTTTTTAAAACACTGGTAGCCATGGAAACACACGTACATAGAGCACAGATACATAAGAAACATTTAGATAAATAAACTTTGTGACCAGATACATCACAAGTTCTGATTGTTTGTTGATCAGAAGGACTAAAAGACACCGAGGAACTAGTTTGCAGTCAGAAAATAAAACGTCTGAGGGTTCCTTCGGGATCTTCTTAAAATATCTGACTACGCTTTTATCTCAGGTGCCGTTTTGTTTTTTGACTTTAGCCGGACTGTGAGGTGCTGCCATGCTTTATCTCCTTACAGAAAGTAACTGTGATGAATAATAAGAGATGATTCTCACTTCTCCTGTTTGATGGACTTGATCCGTTCCACCAGGTTCTTCTCAGCTTCTGTGTCGGAGTCCAGAGGTTCTTCAGGAACCACGCTGAGGTCAGACGGGACTTTTTCATGCACCTGCAGAAGACACAGCATCACATACCGACGCCTCAACAACCCCAATAAACCCCGTTAATACGCCATAAAACACACGACTTCAACCCTGAACCACAGTTTGTTAGTGAGAAAGAGAAGCGGGGTGACGGTGAATGTGGGTTCCATGCATCTGCACAGGAAATAAAACAGCACTTCAATGAGGGAGCAAAATATAAATGCAGCGGCGCAAATAACGCACGCATTCACCCTTTTTCCAAACAGTATTTACAGTGGTTGTAGCTAAGATTAAAGTTAGACACGATCCAGAGCTGATAAATAAACAAAACTACATTCAGAGCTTCTTTCAGTAAGAAGTAAAAAGACCAAAGTGCATCATAACCATCAAGCTTTGCAGCTCACCAGCCCATAACCGTCTCGTTCTCTCACGTGGAGAACAAGAACATCAGCGAACATGACCCAAACTGACAGCAACATGCAATCTACTCCCGGTTAGTAGGAAGGAAAGATACCAACAAAATAAATGGAAATAAATAAAACACAACAGCCAGAGCGTCACCCACATCTACAGCATGCCATGCACAGGCGCTGGGACATGGCACACCGCTACACACTACCACTACTACCGTCTACTGTACCAGGAGAACCGGACCATACGTACCACTCCTTTGAAACTAGGTGTGAACCTGAGAGGTACATGGCAGTAGTGCTAAAGAGAGACAAGGAACATCGGCCACGTTACCCATAAGTAGCCTGAGAACAACAGCAGAACCCGACCGATGCTGGATATGACTGATTTTAGAGAGAAAGATGTATACATTTACACCCCCTGTCAAATGAATGAGAAAGTGTCCTAAAACTTTTGACAGGGGGTGTAATTATATGTGTGTGTCAGAGTTACACTGAAAATAGAAATTAAGGGGATCATTGTTTAGTATTCTGCAGTAATGTATTTCAGAAGCTAGTTAGCAGCTTAAAACCACTAATAATAATAATACTGCTGCTTCTATAACTAGTACTGGTGTATATTTTGGGTTACTTTTATTTATTTTGCTGCTGTAACACTGCAAACTTCCACAGTGGGATTAATAAAGGCTTATCTTATCAATGAAAAAAAAGCCCTACTCCTCACCGCCGCCAGCTCTGCTACATGTGCTGCTTTGTAAACAATAGAGCTGCTGCAAAAACAAAGTGATGAAACAGTTGCTAAATTTTCTGTTCTATGTTCTGTAAAAGAAAGTTTTTAAAGGTAACATCAGCCAAAAAGTTTAAGCTAGCTAGCAGCTTTGCATGAAAACAAGCTCTACTCTGCACCGCCATCGGCTCTGCTACATGCGCTGCAGAAGGAGTTTTCGAAACAAGAGTTAGAGTTGATGCAAAAAAAGTGAAATAAAACCATTTCTAAACTATCTTAAGTTTATTTTGCCGTATTATGTTTCGGAAAAGAACGTTTTTTATGGTAATATCAGCCAGAAAGGAAAACTAATGGGGCTATTGTTTAAGCTGGCTGCTTGACTCCACACTGGCTCTGCTACATGCGCTGCTTTGTAAACAATAGAGCTGTTGCAAAAACAATGCGATGAAACTGCTTCTAAATTACCTCGTTTTTTTTCTGTATTATGTTCTGCAAAATGAAGTTTTTATGTCAATATATCTGTCACAGGCCAATATCAGCGAAACAGACAAGATAAAATAAGATAAATCTTTACTAATCCTGAAGGAAATTCTTAGTTTAATAACATTTTAGGGAGCAAAAAAATGATGGTATCTCTATATTTGTTTATGTCGGAGTTATACTGGAAATGCAAACTGATGGAATCATTGTTTATTAATTTTATTTATTTCAGAAGCTAGCTAGCAGCTTTGCATGAAGATAAATCTCGCCTCTGCACCATCAGCGGCTCTGCTACATGCGCTGCAGACAGAGCTTGTAAACAATAGATTTGCTGGACAGACAACATGATAAAACCTTTTTTAAATGATCTAAAGCTTCTTTTTCTGTTTTATGTTCTGTAAAACAAAGTTTTTATGCCAACATATCTGTCCCAGGCTAATATCGGATAAACACATGAAATAATATAAATCTTTATCAGGAAATTCTTGATATAATAACTGACATTTATCGGTCGGGCTCTAAACAATAGTTTGTGATTTTGGGGAAGTGTAATTGATTAGTTCTTATTTATGTGTGACTTTTGCAGTAGTAAAACTTCATCTCTCCACATCTACGCAGCCGATCTAAACATGTTTGGTGTTTCGGTCGACCTCGGCCGGTCCGGATCAAGGCAGCGTTCGGCTCCTCACCGTGTTCTTCCTCTTGAGTTTGAGCTGGTTCAGAGCCAGCTCCTCGGCGTACTCCAGCTGCTCGATCTCCTCCATCTTCTGGTTGTAGAGTCTGATCTGCTCGTGGATGATCATCTCCACACACCTGCAGAACGAAGAGACAACACGACATCAAGCAGGACCAACACTGACTTAAAGCTGTAGAATCCGGAGGCGGCTTTCGTCTTACGTGGTCGTCTTGGCAACGTCCTTCATGCTGAGCAGCGGGTCGGCGGTGTCCGGACAGCGGAGGATGCACGGAGCGAACACGATGGCCAGCGAGTTGGGAGACATGCGGTTGTGAGGTTCTTCTTTACAGACTCTGCAGCAACAGGAGAGACAAAACCAGGGAACTCAATTTCATGAAGCTTTGTCAGCATCTGTTAGTCATAGTGTTGACAATCATAGCAACAGAAGAGGTGTCTGGTCAGAAGAGACACAAAACAACCACAAAGAGACACTGAATGACCACAAAGAGACACTAAACAACCATAAGAGACACTTAATGACCACAAAAAGACACTGAATGACCACAAAAAGACACTGAATGACCACAAAGACACACTTAATGACCACAAAGAGACACTAAATGACCACAAAGAGACACTAAACGACCACAAAGAGACACAAAACGACCACAAAGAGTCACAAAACGACCACAAAGAGACACAAAACGACCACAAAGAGACACTTAATGACCACAAAAAGACACCTAATGACCACAAAGAGACACTGAATGACCACAAAGAGACACAAAACAACCACAAAGAGACACTTAATGACCACAAAGACACACTTAATGACCACAAAAAGACACTAAATGACCACAAAAAGACACTTAATGACCACAAAGAGACAATGAATGACCACAAAGAGACACAAAACGACCACAAAGAGACACAAAACGACCACAAAGAGACACTTGACCACAAAAAGACACCTAATGACCACAAAGAGACACTGAATGACCACAAAGAGACACAAAACAACCACAAAGAGACACAAAACAACCACAAAGAGACACTTAATGACCACAAAGAGACACTTAATGACCACAAAAAGACACTAAATGACCACAAAAAGACACTAAATGACCACAAAGAGACAATGAATGACCACAAAGAGACACAAAACAACCACAAAGAGACACAAAACAACCACAAAGAGACACAAAACAACCACAAAGAGACACTGAATGACCACAAAAAGACACTTAATGACCACAAAGAGACACAAAACAACCACAAAGAGACACAAAATGACCACAAAGAGACACAAAACAACCACAAAGAGACACTGAATGACCACAAAGAGACACTGAATGACCACAAAGAGACACTGAATGACCAAAAAAAGACACTGAATGACCACAAAGAGACACTAAATGACCACAAAGAGACACAAAACAACCACAAAGAGACACTGAATGACCACAAAGAGACACTGAATGACCACAAAGAGACACTGAATGACCAAAAAAGACACTGAATGACCACAAAGAGACACTAAATGACCACAAATAGACACAAAACAACCACAAAGAGACACTAAATGACCACAAAGAGACACTAAACAACCACAAAGAGACACAAAATGACCACAAAGAGACACTAAATGACCACAAATAGACACAAAACAACCACAAAGAGACACAAAACCATCCGTGAAAGTTTCCCAGAATGAACTTTACTATCAGAAAACAGAAACACATCCAGGGAACCAATGATTGTTTGCATGATGTTAAACTAGCATAATAATGATGGACAACATTTTGTGTCTTAATTGTGACACCTGCAGTAGATGTAAAACTGATTTGGTGTTTTTGGGATACTTAAGAAATTATGAGGTTCAAAAATGATGAAAAAATGCACTTCAAAGGCCTGTAATTCTGAAAATACTCCTAATATGAAGGTAAAATTCATTAAATACACTAGAGTTACTGTAGATGTAAGAATAATCAGATTCTGAGGAGGTCAGGTGGGAGATTTGTCATAGAATGACTTATTAAATAATAAAACAGGATAAAAAACAATTCCAAAGAACAAACATGACAGGGAGTACAACACAGAATGACTGTCTTCTATGGATTTATATCACGGCCAAATTCAATAAATCAGTAAAATAATGTGTACCTGACGAGGTGGAAGACGAGCCTCTCCAACGTGTTGAAGTTTGCCGTTGGAAGCTCCTCCGTGACTTTATAAATGGCGTGAAGCTGCTCCTGCTTCTCTGGAAGTTCTAACAAGAGCAGGAAACACAAAACAAATCAAATCCTGAGCCGCTGTGGTTTAGAAGATGCCTCTGTTTAAACCCTTCTTACACCCTGAATATCCCATTTCAGCTGAATCTAACTACCACTACCTCTGGAACACATTGAGGTGTGAATCGTAAAACGGCTCCCCCTGGTGGGGGACGTCCTCCTCACCCACTGCATGCAGGAAGTCGTTGTAATGAGTGAAGGTCATGAGAGGGTCTGGCAGCTCCCTCAGCCACTGCTTCACCAGGCCGGTCACTGTGTGGATGGGGTAGTCCTCCAGGCAGACCAGGTGAGGGTCTGAACAGGTAAAAAACACAACAGCACCACAACAATCAACCGAGGAGCCACTACACAGATTTACAGGGTGTTCAAACAAATAAAGAGGAGCTTAACCCTCTGAACCCCAAAAGACACATTTCTTTAAACAAGTACCATTTTTTGAACCCAAAATTGCAAAAAAAACCTCAAATTTTAAATTTTCTGACTTCTCCTTGAATTACTCATCTGTTCTGTCGACACTTAAAGTCACCGTATTTCATTAAAATTGCCAAAATAATCCATTTACTCTGACAAGATTCTGTAAAATATGAAAGAATCTGCAATCCTTAATTCCAAAGTGAAGCCTTAAGGACTCATCTGTGACAAACAGTCATGTGACTAAAATTCAGGGACTTTTTGGTTGAACAGCTGCCAGTGTTTATAGAACAGAATTCCTTTATTAATCTGTGAGGGGAAATTTATTGCTACAGCAGAAAAAGTACAGTTCTAACCACTATAAAGACAGAAAATAAGAAAAAATGTGCAGTAAATAAGAATAAACTAAAAGAATAACAGAACAAGCAAAATGTCCTATAAAAAGGATGTATAAACGTTAAAGCGTTTTATAGTGAAAATGAAAACAAATGAAAAATGTAAGCAGTAAAATATACATTTTTTTCCAGTTTTGATAAAACCTGTGGATAAAATGTTGATTCCAAGATATAAGATTTTGTAAAATAAATCATGTTTTTTTATCTTAAAAAAAGATTTACGGCTTTTTAACTGCGTCATACAACACTGAAGATGATTGAGTTTTTTTCCATTTCTGTTCTGTTGTGCTGCTTCTATAGAGATGCAGAAATTTGATTATATTTATTATTAGAACAGGTTTAAAAAGCAAGCTAGGATAATAATTTAGAAGATTAATTAGCAAAAGATCTAAAAAAAAATACTAAAACATGCCAAAACAGCAAGAAAACTCTAAGATAAGATGAAAAATTAAGACCATTAGGAGCAACAATAGCTACTAAAAATGTGTTCGTCACGAGATTTTACTGGAAAATGAAGCAGGAACTTTTTATTGCGACAGAAAACGTATCTCCCAATTTCGTTGTACAATAAAGGCTTTCTATTCTATTCTATTCCATTCTTAAGCAGCTGTAGGTGAGCTGGTGTGCTTGAGGCACATCTGAGGCATTCTAATACAAGAAGAGACTATTTTCATGAGAAAAAACACTTCTAAACATGCAGTTAGAGTTTCTATTTGGTAAGTAACAATGAGAGTCCACAGTGATGAAAAAGCGACAGCACTGTGTTGACAGGGTAAAACTAGGAGTTAGAAACAGAAGAAAACATCTTGCAGACGTCCTGACCTGTCTCTAGTCGCTGGTGCAGCTCTTTCATGCGGTTTGCAGAACCAGACTTGCGGTAGATGCCTTCGGTGTAGAGGCCGTGCATCTCCACGTGCTCCAGCATCATCTCCAGAACCATCGGCACCGGGTTCTTATCGTTCACCAGGTGGCAAACCCGAACGCCAAAGTGCTGCCCGGTGAACTCCTCGTCGCTCTGCAGATTCAACAGACGCTCAGTGAGCAACCCAGCTACAACATCCATTTAACTTCACATGATTTCACCACAACTTCAGACTAAATCAAACACAGTGTGCTAATGCAAAACAGAACAGAAGGTGAAGGTCCAGCTCCTGAAAGCTCTCTGAAAGTTTTATTCGTTCATTTTGCATAAACAGCCACAATTAAAAGTACAGGCTCCAAATTAGCCAGCAGATAATTCGCATTTGTTAATATTTCATTCATTTATGTGGATATTTTTGAAGGACGGTGCAAAAGCAAGCAGCTAATTTGAGCTAATTTGTACAAAAAAAACAACAAAAACAACCACAAACAGAACAATAAATACAATACATAAAATAACACAAAACTTAAAAGAAATAATGAATAAAATCAGTAAATTAAGGCATTACATGAGAGGAATCATTGCACAAATTCCAATATGTCCAGATTGAGGATGAACTGGAAGAAAATCCGACCCGTTTCTAAGTTCTGACCGCATATAAACTAATTCTGCTCTGAAATAAACAGATCTGAGTCATATATGAGAAAAAAAAAACCTGATTTGAGCCACTTTCCTGCAGCCTGAACGTAGCTTTTGTTGCAGAAGGTCCAGTTTCATCACTTCATTTCCTAAAACTCACCTTTTTGGCACAGAAGGTGGAGCAGTTGGTGACGATTTTGCAGATGCACTTCTTGTGGCACACCATTTTACAATCTGTACCAGGACATTTAAAGGCGTTAATGCAGGAACTTAAACCTTTACTGCCTGTCATGTTGTGAAGTTTGTTGCTGAGTTTTAAACTCACAGCTGCACATGTAGGCCTTCTCCATGCCCCAGATGTAGGAGCTGCACTGGTCACATGACTGCATGATGTTGACCTGGTAGTTGATGAAGACGTGATCCAGAGGACTCTCCATCTAAACACAAACACACCAGGTTAGTTTACAGCAAATTAAATCATTACTGACAGCAATAATAATCAAATAACTTACGCTTTTATCCTTTTTCCTCCTCTTCTTTCTGGCTTTCGCAGGCTGAAACACAAACAGACAGCTGTTAATCCTCCTGTTGTCCTCAGCCCTGTAATGTTAAATTTCTCCTTTGTGAGATTAATAAAGTCTATCTTATCTTATTTACAGGCACCAAAAAATATTGTTTCCTTGTCTGAAAAAAATACAAAAATTCAGCAAAAAATTCCACAAATTTCTGAAAATTCGCAAAACCTTCAGGAAGAAAATTTCAATAATTCCTTAAAAGTTTTATTTTTTTTAAAAATCCCCCAAATGTGGCAAGAAAATGTTTGTAAATATTTTCAAAAAATGAGTAAAAATCTTCCAAAAAAAAAATCCTAAAAATATCTAAAGTGATTCCATATATATCAGTAAAACTTCTGATATTTTCTTTAAGAACATTCACATAAAAATCAACCAAAATCCAGTGAATTTTGCTGGATTTTGGTTGATTTTTTGGTGAATGTTCCTAAGAAACATTTTTAACATTTCTTTTTTTCCACCAAAAAATGTTCAAAGATTTCCCAAAAATGTTGAAAATGTGGACATCAGAAGTTTTACTGTGAAAATAGATTTTTTTTCTTCATTTTCAAACTATAAACTGGGTGGATTTTGACCCACAGGACGACACCAGGGTTAATGGAATGTTTTTCTCACGTTTCCATCGAACAAAAGCGAGTCACAGCGTTTCACCTTGGCAGGTTCGGCCTCCTCCTTCTTCATCTCCCCTCTGATGAAGCCGTCCAGCACTGACTGGAACAGATTCACCACCAGCTGGACTTCTTCTTTCTGCTTGCTGCCCGCCAGGTGGATCACTTTGTTCTGGTAACCCGTCATCAGGCCTTTGTAGCCGATGGTGGGCTTCTGGTGAAGTTTAAGAAAGGAGAGGAAATAAGCAGGAAGACAAGACTGTGAGGAGGAACTCTGAACTTTGCTTTAACAAAGAAAGCAAATTTTGACCAATTAACTGACAATCAGCAGCGTTATCAAAAAAATGTATTGATTACTCAATAACACAGACTGAGTACAGTAGGAATCAAAATATATGCTAATATATCAGAATATTGGTTACTTCTCTGTGAAATAACACAATCATAATTCTGTTATTATTTATCTGTATACTTAGATTTTTATTTTCCTACTACAATGTATATTTGAAGATATATTTTTCTATTTCTATTTTTAGGACAACTTTATCTAATCATGTTTATCTTATGACTATTTTCATCTATTTCTGTTTTATTATTATAAGTTTTGCTAACTTTATTTATTTCATTGTTGATTTTATTATTTTACTCTCTATTAAATTATTTATGTATGCATTTTATTATAATTTTTAGCCTTGTGTTTATTTCCTTTTATTCCAGGTGGATGTGGTGTTTTATTATTTAATCTGGGGCTGTTGTTCTTGTTTATTCTGAGAATGGAGATTAATCTAACTAATGTAACATCACAGCTAGAAATTAACCTAACTAATAAAATGATTGTGGATAAAACCCAACAACGTTCACTAATTAAGCTCTCTGCCCTACAATAGGCTGTGACGTTATCAAGTATTAACGTAATTAATTAAGATACCACGGTACCATAAATGACACAATTAAAACAAACTAAGGCTAACACCTTACAGAACCTTTAATTACGCAGGTTAACTGACAAATTTACAGCTTTAGTTTTGACTACATTAACCCTTTAAGCTTCAGTGTACCGCCGGCGGTACACCTACTAATTTGCATAGGAATTTCAGGAATGTCCGACGGCTGCAAACACGATTATACAAACATTATACGCCGATGGAAAGCTTAGATTCTCATGAATCCGCCGGTATAAACCACTTTCAGATGCGATTACCACAGCGGGTGAGAAAAACACATTTGTCCGACAAAAACAAATATTCATCCATCCGTTCTCTATACACGGCTTCAACGCACACAGCGCGACTCACATTTCTGGGTTTATTATTACACACAAAAAAAAAGATTCCACTAAAAACGGCTATAATCCAACCTTTTACATCAGATGACACAAGCCAGGAAACTATTTTGTCCAAAACATGTCCTGAAGTCGGTATAAAATCCCCGAATCGGTCGTTTTCAAGGAAATGCACCTCCCGATGCGCGTCCAATATTCCCTGTATTTTTCGTAATTTTTTTTATTTAAAAATAGAATATTAGCGATTTTTTGTACTGAAAACGGCTGGAATTGACTGAAGCTTAAAGGGTTAAAAGCTTAAGTAATGAAAGAATTCACAGTTGGAGGCACCACCTGGTGGAACAAACAGGTACTACAGCTAATCTACAATACATTTTCTGACATACATGACCTTCATCTGCTGCCTTTATGGTTAGTATATTATTATTCAGATAAATTGTAGTGTAAATTAATTAATTAACCATTCTGTTATTAACTTTTCCAGTATTTCTTTCCCCTTTCTAAGGCATTTCCTGTTAGCTGACGTCATCCCAAATTATCTTTCCTCAGGCAGACGCCGTAGAAAGAGATGCCAGGACTCTCTGGTAAAGATTAGATATTCTCTGTCTGACAAGACTAAGCAGACGAGTCGTATCCATGTTGGTCTGGAATCTAAATCTGACCTTCTCCCAACTACAACATAAACCCAAAGATCAGAGAGAATCCTCAGGACTGATGCTGGCATGAACTGCTGCTCTGTCGGTGTCTCTTCTCCTGATGTCAGTAAACCTTCCTCTCTACCCAAATCATCTCCAGTCTGTCTCTGTGTGTCTGTCTCCTCGTCCTCTCTCGACCTCCGTTTCCCGCCTACATGTGGACTTACTGTGAAAGAATACATGGCTTTAATGGTCTCTCTGAACTGCATGGTGGCTGTGACGAAGATGGCTTCTGTGGCCGACAGCGACTTCCCTCTGGAGCGGAAGTCATTAACCTGCACACACAAAACAGAAGAAGTATAGAAATATCCCTCTACGTTATCTACTACACTGGAAAAAAGGCCCCTGTCAAAACAAGAAAAAAAAACTTATTTCAAGGAACCTTTATTTTAAAATAAGTGGAAAAAAATCTGCCAGTAGAACAAGTGAAAAATGGCTTGGTAAGATTTCTTGAAATAAGAGACGATATTTAGAATACTGAGATCTTGAAATTAGCTTCGCAAACTTATTTTAAGCTCTATTTTACCAGGATTGTCAGGCTTAGGTGTCTTAAAATAAGCCAGACATGCTAAAAAATTGTAGTTTCAATTCAAAAATAGATTTTTCCTTTCATGTAACCTCCTAATTTGAGATTTATTAAACTTAATTTGAGTTTTTTTGTAAAATACAACTTAACAAGATATTTAAGATGCATAGTCTTAAAACAAGTCCCTCCATCTGCTGAAATGTCAGTTGTTAAGTGAATTTATCTTAAAGGGGGATGAGACATTTTTACTAAGAATAAGACAAATAGACTCGGTAGGATTTTGACTTTTTGCAGTGTATGATAAGTGAGCGTCTTGTTTGCTCACCTGGTTGCCCAGAAACTCGTCGAGGTGTCGCAGCTCGTTGGCGTTGGTGATCTCTCGGTCCAGAGAGGCGTTCCACTGCTCAGAGACTCTGGTGGCCCGGCTGATCTTGATGGTGGGATTTCTGCCCAATCCTTTGCCGGCTCGATCCGGCTGGGAAAGAGGCCGAGACGGGTGTCCGGACGCCGGCGCTGGAAGTTATTACAACAACATTAATAACTACACACAGACTGCAGACTGCTTCTCCACGTCGTTTCCTCAAACTGAACCCGGCGAGCAGAAGTCCAACGAATGAACCCAGAGAAAAGACGACACGGCTCGGTGTTTTCTCAGAAAGCAAACAGCTGGATAAGTCAAGACCCCAGGAGAAGAACGATAACACACCTGTGCTTTCCCGCCTTGTTTCACTACATCAGTTTGTAATTTACCTTCTCCAGC
The DNA here is from genome assembly GCF_021347895.1 of Acanthochromis polyacanthus. Taxonomy (NCBI): domain Eukaryota; kingdom Metazoa; phylum Chordata; class Actinopteri; family Pomacentridae; genus Acanthochromis; species Acanthochromis polyacanthus. Next base: position 45,216,441 of record NC_067116.1, on the reverse strand, counting down.
CGTCGGCTTTTCGCTGAGCATCTGAGCGAACGTCAGCTCTCCGTTGTCGGGAGTCTGAGCCTCTTTGTGAGGTCGTTTCTTCAAGATCTTGCTGAAGAATCCGCCTGACCTGCAGGGCAAAGACACACAACGAGCTCTAAAGAATATTCACACTTCAGTCTGGTGTAGAATGACCCAGATTTGTTCTGCTGCTGCTGCAAACTGACTGACTGTGTGTTTATGGACCTTATATGGACACATTCTTCTCCTAAATCCATCTCAGTCATGCTGTTTTCAGACAAATGAATGCTTTTTGTTTGACATTTAATGAACACATTAACAGGTGTGTTCTGTACTTGTCTGGTGTGGATGGGAAGGACTGGGCTGAGTCCTGGTGACCAGAACCGTCCTGGTGTTTCCTCCTGAAGGAGCTTCCCTTTGATCCGTCGCTGTGACCGTCTGATGGAGAAATGATCTGCTGAACACAGAACAAACGCTTACATGTGATGTTCAGGATAATACAAGTGAGATGAGTTCTTTTAAGGGTGAAAACACCAAAATTCACAGTTTTATAAACAGGAAATTCTAAAAATTCTGCCTAAATATTTCAGCAGTAAGTATCTCTGCAATCTGAAAACCGCTTTCACTGGAAATGTTTGGTCGGTCAAGACAGATTTTACAAATGAAAATATCAGCGGTTGTTAATTTCAGAACCTTTAAACCCAGAAAGAAACTACATGACTAGAACATACCTCTCTGGCTGAAAAAGCTCCGGCTCCTTCAGAACCTGGAGACAAACTGTCGACTGAAGAGGAGGCGGTTTCACTGCTGTAAGAAACAGAAATACACATGACTTAAATTATCCATATTATTAGTTAAACTATCTTTATTTTATCATTGTTAATCATGCATTGTTGTATATTTGCTGTAACTGAAAAGATGAATGATGAAAAAATGAATCATTTCAACAGAAGCAAAAGATGTTAAAAGATGAATACTTTCAGAATAAAGACATTTTGCTGTCAACAAATTTCACAAAAAGACCAGAATTTATCCGTCTGACTGACTTCTCTGGATTGTTTGTGGCTCATTCATCATTAATCAGCTTTTATTTCTCTCTCATAATGCAGAGGTTTAACACATCTTATTCTAACAGGACAACTTTAAATTTGTAAAATACGGGATTGATTTTAATAACTTTGATGTTCTAGAAACTGTGCAGCTGTATTTTCTAGGAAAAGGGAAGCCATTAAACTATTATCAGCAGATACACAAAAATAAAAGACTTGAAGATAAAAAAACTTGATCAGGACATCCCTAACTGTAATTATGTTTAATCTCACTTATACTTGAGCTTCCTTATTTAAACACTTTTCAGTTTTAATCAGCACATATGAATAAAACTGCAGCTCCTGGTTCTTTTCTGTTTGTCTTTTATGAATCAAATCTGATATTTTGAACGTCTTAAACTGCACTCTAACTTTTACTTTCCATTTTATCTTACTTTTATTCCCTATTTGACTCTTAATTGTTTTGAAATGTCGTCTCGTATTGCATTATGTTCCTATTGCACTTAACTAGATGCTTTATATGTTTGTTAAAAGCACTCTAAATGTTGAAATGTGCTCTACAAATAGCCCTGCCTCATGGATCCTACTTATTTTACTGTTCTAATGGACACTGCATGTCAGAGCAATAATCTGCACAATCAGCACTAAAAGTTCCACCTCATTCTCGTGTTTTTCTGAGACTATAACGGCAGACGTACAGTGGTTTCCTGGTCCTTTCTTCTCTGCTGTGAGATGACGGAGGACTGATTCCCTCAGACTGGTCCCCGTCGCTCCTCCTTCCCCTCCACTTCTCCGGCTTCTCCTTTATCGCTCCCGGTCGTCGATGCAGATTCACGGCTCCGACTCCTTCGCCGTTCCTCTCGGAGTCGGCCGACTGCAGGGACAACGTGGACGGACGGACGGGACCGGCAGAGGGAGGAGAAGGTTTAGTCTCCTTCTTCTTCCAGTTCACGAAGGTGTACTGGTCCAGCTCCTTGCTGTCTGAGCGCTCCTTCAGCTTGGATGCCTCCTGGTTTTTGCTCTTCAGGGGAGACGTCTGATCTTTGGTGGAGGAGGCGGCTCGCTCGGTTTCCCTCTGGTTGTGCTCCAGGCCTCTCCGTCTCCTCTGCTCCCTCTTCTCCTGGCTCCTGGACGACTGGCTTCGGGTGATGGCTGCAGGTTTCTTCTGTTCAGCGTCGGAAGTAGAAGTAGTGCCGGCCGGTGCGACCCCGTCTGAGGCTGAACCAGGTGTTGAATCTAGTGTTTGGCTCTCCGTCTCCTCCTCCTCTTCCTTCTCGTCCAGCTGTGGTCCAGCCTCAGCTGGGGTACCGTAGTTCTCCAGATCCACCTCTCCATTCTCCAGCTCCTTACTCTGTTCTTCTGGATGTGAGCTTCTAACACCCTCCTCCTCCTCCTCCTGGACGGGGAGGTTTTTATCCAGCATCTCCTCAGTGACCAGCTCTATATCTGGATCTTCTCTGGTCTGAGGCTCTCTCACCAGTCCTTGCTCCTCTTCTTTTTTTTTCTGAGCTTCTTGTGCTTTCCTGGCTGCCTCTTCTTCCTCTGCTCTCCTCCTGGCTTCCTCCTCTTCTGCCTTTCTCCTCGCTGCTTCTTCTTCCATTCTTATCCGTTCTTCTTCTGCTACTGCTGCTTTTCTCCGTGCCTCCTCTTCCTCTTCTTCCCTCCTCCTCCTCTCCTCCTCCTCCACCCTCCTCTGAGCTTCTTTTCTTCCTCCTCTTTCCTGTGTTTCTCCTCACGCATCGACTGACATCTGCAACGTACGAGACATCGTGTTTTAAAACATCCATCATAGCTCTGGGAAACTTCTCCTACAGAATGCGTTCATTGTGAAGTCTTTCTGCTCCTACCTTCTGCGTGCTGAGTGTCCTCTGACCAGCGCTTGTATTTTCGTAGCACCTCGTCTCTGTCGGTGGTACTCTGATCTCTGTCGGTGTCCTCTCCAGACAGCCTGGATCAGAGTAGCCGCCCGTCGCCGCTGCTCGTCTTGGCAGTACCTTCGCCATGAACGCTACGAGACAGAACAAGGAGAACGAGGGTCAATAATAAGTAGTGATGTCTTAATCCGATCTGAAAGATGACAACTGGGACTGATTAAGGCGTTTTTTGTTTATGTCCGCTGTCATAAAGGAAGGGTGGAATTTGTGGCAGGACAGAATGAATAACTGTGAACCATCAATCGACAGCATCATCAAAGAATAAACGATGAAGTGAATACAAATGTAAGCCGCAGACATTCATCCTGAGCTGATGTTGTTGTTTTAGTCAACAGATGTATGATCTGAGGCTCCGTTTCATTCACCACGAGGATGTAAGTGTGCTGTCAGAAACAGTCCTCGCTTATTTTTACCACTGGAGCTCTGCCTAGAGGTCATTAACCACCACTGAAGTCTTTGTCATGGTGCCCCACTATGAGCTAAACCCTCACAGTGCTCTCTGCTTGCTAATATAAACTTCTATTAGTCTAAGTGAAGTCTTCTCTGGTAACTACAGCACTAAACAGTCAGAGGAACCAGCTCCTACAAAACATTTTTTGACTTGCAGGAAAAGAAAACAGGTTTTGTGAATCTTTTAGTGCTTGTGGAGCCACAGTGTGTCCTTCCCTTTGACTCTACAAAGCTCCTTCTTGTAAAACATTAAGTAACAGCTTGGATGCACAAATGCATTTTTTTTAACTCATTGCAGAGCTATTGAGTCCGCAAACAAACGCTGGATTTAATTGTATTTGTCGCATATTTAATGCCAGAGCTGTACACCATGACAGTAAACCATGAATCAGTTTACATGTTAGCTTCTGCTTTGTATGCCTCATCTGTCATCTTATCTGATGTTCCTTCTTTTCCCATCCCTCCATCTACCTCTCTACCTCTTCTGTCCCTCTCTATCCTCCTTCCAGCAGCAGATGTTTTCCCCTACATTCAGAGTCAGGTTCTGTTCTAGGTCTCTTCCTGATAAAGGGAGTTTTTCTTGCCACTGTCTCCTTAGGGCTGCTCTGGGGGTTCATACGGGTTCTGGAAAGCATCTTGAGACAATCTGACCTGTAATTGGCGCTTTATGAATAAAACTGAATTGCATGATCTAAGAAAACGGTATAAGATTGGGACTCGGTACCAGCACATAGTAAATATTAAATGACTGATTAAATCACGGACAAAAAAAACTGTCAACAAAGTAAAAACAAACAGCTATTTTACTGCCACAAACTAAACATTGGTGCCTGTTTACCTGGATCAGTATGGCGGCCTGTCGCATGTCCAGAAACTCTTTCCGCTGCAGACGAGCTCTGAACCAGCGCTGAAGGAAGACGATCTTCCTCATGACATCTTTGTGCAGCACGTCCTGCAGCTGCTGCCGCTCCAGCTCCTTCAGGAACACCTGAACAGCAACACAGACCAGAACGACACAGTAAACACCCACATCTGGTGAGAAAGCATGAAAAGCCACAGCAGGAGATCCTCATGCTGCTGCACCTTAGTTTTGCCGATCTGGTACGTGGTGGGGTCCAGGCCCATCTTCTTGTCGAGCAGCGCTGAGATGTCCTCTTTGGAGGCCGCGGCGTTCTTTGGCAGCAAAACTCTGAACTGCTCAACGAATTCCTGCAGAAACACGACAAGAAATAACATATTTTACATACATGATTACAACTCAGAGACTTGGCAGGGTGGACTTTACAAAAAGAGGAGTAGACGTGCTGTACCTTGAAGGTGTATTTGGCTCCGTAGCCTGACCTCCTGATGCGAACAGTTTCCAGCATTCCTGTGTATCGTAGCTGCTGAAGCACCAAAGCTTCATCCAGATACATCTCCTTCTGCTCGTACACAGTTAGAAACAAAAGCATAAGGGGTTAGATTCTTTCTGTTCATGCACCAATAAACAACCTGGATCATGGCAAACTCTTAGTTTTCATATCTGACTGACTTTACAGGCCTGTAACACAGATTTTAAACTATTTGTCTGAGGTAAATTAATTGTCTTTATACTGACCCTTTATAAAGTTTGAAAATGTAGAAAAAAATCAGTTTTCACAGTGGAACTTCTGATGTCCACATTTTCAACATTTTTGGGAAATCTTTGAACATTTTTTGGTGGAAAAAAAGAAATACAAAAAATGTTTCTTAAGAACATTCACAAAAAAATCAACCAAAATCCAGAGAATTTTGCTGGATTTTGGTTGATTTTTATGTGAATGTTTTAAAGAAAATATTACAAGTTTTACTGATATATATGTAATCACTTTAGATATTTTTACTCATTTTATGGAAGATTTTTTAAAAATATTTACAACAATTTTCTTGCCACATTTGGGGGATTTTTTTAAATAAAATTTTTAGGGGAAACTTTTAAGAAATTATTGGAATTTTCTTCCTGAGGGTTTTGTAAATTTTTGCTTTTTGGGATTTTTGGATTTTTTTCAGACAAAGAACATTTTTTGGTGCTCGTAAATGAGGACAACATGAGGGTTAATATTTCCTCTTATAATGTCCTTCAGCAGAAACAAAACTTCAACATTCAACATCAAACTCTTACCTTCTCTGCATTTGAGCGGATGCAGCGGATGAAGAAAGGCTCGGCTCGGTTCAGAGTCTCTAACAGTTTGGTCAGAGACGTCTGGAGGAAAAAGAGACAGAGGTTTGCTGAACGCTCAGGTAAACATCAGAGTATAATGTGAAAGCTGTGGGTGCTGATGTTACCTGGAACTGAGCGCTGATGCTGGGAGGTTTCTTCTTCTTGTGCAGGTGGAGCAGAGACTTGGTAGTGCGATCGTGTAGCGTCAAACCCACGATGAACTTTAGAGAACGAGAATCCAGCAAACTCTGCACAGCAGGGACAAACCACATCAATCTATTATTGCGACTGTAATGAAATGACACATCGAGTCTTTGGAGGTTCTGGGTGTTATTCAGGGTTACCTTGGGGATGGCCTGCCTCTGTTTGGTGTTCTTGTTTTTCCTGTGAAAAAGGCAGAAAAAAAGAGGCTTTAGTGTGAGTTTATAGACGACAGAAACGAGTCGCCGGTGGAGTTTGTGAAGCCGGGTTAGTACGGATGACGTGACTCCTTCATGCGCAGTCAGTCAGTGATGGAATCAGGGCTGGACCGGATGAACGACGGCGCCGAGGCCAGGCGTGAATGAGTGACAGGAGGATGATGATGGAGAGGTGGAGGAAGGAGGTGGGATGCATCTCTAAACAATCTGCCTAGCACAGACTCAACATATGAAGACAGACATGCCCTCTCCTGCTTTCATCACTGCTTAAAAGGCTCTAAATGTCAGTCCATCTGTTAGCAAGCGTCAGGCTGTAGAGTCCAACATGCTGCAAAGCTGCTGGGACACATTTCCACAAGATGCTACCACAGATGCCAGCAGTTCTCTCTTGATATTCATGCAGCGGTTAACAAAAGTATTCACGGCACTTCAGCCTCAAATTAGAGCTAAACCTTTTAGCATTTAGCACATCACGTATGTGGACCTTTCACGGAGCAGATGTGTCTTTTTACCGGCTTCCTAAAAAACTTTTTAAAATCAAAGTTTCAAAGTGCTTCACAAGGCGGTAGAATAAAACAGACAAGTCGTAAAATAAAGAGAATTTAAAAGACAGACAGAAGCCATGCTAAACTTTAAACGGTGAATATTTGCAGAGCTACAGGTGGAAATGACATTATTTTTAATTGAAGTTGCTTTTTTCAGTTTTTTTTAACCCTCATAACTTCATAAGTACATCAGGGAGACGCGTGACATTTCTGTTCTGTTAAAAACAAGAAAATCAAATTTATATCAAATCCAGGTGTCACAGTCTAAAGACCAACAACTTTGAGCATCAGTATTATGGGATGTATCGTTGTGTGAACAGTAAAACTGCAGCAGTGTAATGACAGAGTCCCAGAAACAATCACTGGTTCTCTGGATGTGTTTCTGTTTTATGATAATTCACCAGAGAAAACTGTAAAAAGTGCATTCTGGGTAAACTTTAAGGTGGTTTTGTGTTTCTTTGTGTTAATTTTGTGTCTCTTTGTGGTTGTTTTGTGTCTTTTCTGACCAGTAGTTCCACAGTGAATGCATAGTCCTGACAGTGAAGCATGGAGGTGGAAGTATGATGATATGAAGATGGAGAAAACTGTAAAAAGTGCATTCTGGGTAAACTTTAAGGTTGTTTTGTGTTTCTTTGTGTTAATTTTGTGTCTCTTTGTGGTTGTTTTGTGTCTTTTTTGACCAGTAGTTCCACAGTGAATGCATAGTCCTGACAGTGAAGCATGGAGGTGGAAGTATGATGATATGAAGATGGAGAAAACTGTAAAAAGTGCATTCTGGGTAAACTTTAAGGCTCATATCAGCATGTGTGATAGGTGGTTGGTCAGAACTAGTAATAGACAATGAAAGGATCATTTTTACTACATTTGACACCAGAATCATCCTCTAGACAGGATTCATGTGTCTATTTCCTGAATCTTAAAGTCATGAGGGCTTAAAAATCCTGAAAAAAATCACTACTATGTACTTCAAGGGCATGTAACTCTGAAAATATTCACAGTATGAAGGTAGAACTGTGCATAGCTTTAATAAATACACTAAAGTTATTTGGTTCTAAATAAAAATTTGGGATTGTTGTGTCTTCAGTTTGTGTAATTCTGGTAAATTAACATCTACAGACTACATTAGGTCACTAAATAGTCATCAGTTCTGATAGGACCCTGGTTGACATCCTGTGGAATCCTGGTTTAATTTAACTTCATGAAACATTTCCGTGCGAAAAAAAAAAGGCTTTCATATTAGCATTTTCACAGTTGCAACTCTGATTTCAGTGATTGTGATGGAAGTGTTGGAGCAGCTCCAGGAAGGGTGCACACACGGTGCAGTCGCAGCGAAATGAGTGATGATGAAGCAGGAGGGTGTTTTTATTAGAGCGGCTACAGATGCGACAGCTGCAACTATCCACAGCCGAGCCGAACACGGCAGTCTGCACCGAGCTACGGAAAAGAAAGCTTCTGCATCTACTGTCTGAGCCGACCGGACCGGACCGGACCGGACCGATCCGTGGAGCAGCGGAGGTCCGGTCTGCTTGCAGACTCACTGGAGGACGTGTCGCGGGAAGCGGAGGCGACCCCAGGACTGCAGCAGCTTGCGGGGGTCTTCACCGTCCAGCTGCAAGTTCTTAATGGAGCTGATGATCTCTGCATGCATTTCTCTGATCACACCGTGAGCAAACAACCAGCGTGAACAGGGAAGGAGTGGAGACAGAGGAGGACAGAGAAGGGGAAAATGAAATAAAAACATGAAGCAGGGCCCCATAGAACACCACTGAGAGCACACCTCAGGAGAAAGCACATCACCGCAGTTACACAAGACGAAAAAACAACAAAAAAACACACTGCAGGATAGCTGGGGGTCTGATATCAAGATAAACTTTCACACTCTGCTCATCTGTGAAGAATAACCCACAAAAAAAGCCTTCTCTCCCATTGTTCATGTAGGAGGAAACCACAAGACACACTAGACCACCCAACCATGCTGCCATATCCTTTAAACAGGAGAAAGAGACGCACAGAGCAGACGCCGGGGCGTGTACGGTACGGGGGTTTTATTCACACACTGTGGGGGTTAACATGCAGAGCTGAGCTGACGTTCAGGGTGGCTGCTCGACCGTTTCCATGCTGTGGCTGTAAGTTGTTACTGGCGAGGGTTTGGTATGGGAGTCAGTCCGTGTCGGATCAGAAATGAAAAATATCAGGAAATGTGTTGCTGCGCTGTCTCAGAAAGTGGCCCGCTGTCACAAACGCATTCACTGCAGTCCAAAAATTAAGTTTAGTTAAACATTTTGGCTGAATTTTGAGAATTTTACACGTTGCGCTTCCCCAAATAGTGGTTTCTGGCCTCCGAATATTCGGGCACTATTAAAGACGAATATCCGAATGTTCGTTCCGCCCCGTAACGTCCGACCGGGGGGGGGGGGGGGGGGGGGGGTCCGGTCCGGTCCGAATATTCGGATCCGTTCGTCTCCCGGGTCCAAATTTTGCCTTCGTTTTGTCTTCAGTTAAACTGAAGAATTCCCAAACAGCGGAGGTCTTCAGCATCTTGTCTTGTGTTTATGCAACGAAGTGAAGCGTGACGTCAGAGTCTGCAGCCACCCGGCCATTCAGGTGGTGGTAAGAAACAGGAATGGAGGAGCCGAGACGAGCCGAACATGGCGAAGTGAAGAGATCAGCTCCGAATATTCCTATTTTCATCTGGGGGGAGGAGGGGGTGATCACATAGACATGTGTGTATATGTTTATGTGATCACAGGACGGGATGAGCCGATATGAGCCGAATATCCGGATACCAAAATTAATATCCGGATACCACCGTAGCGAACGAATATTCGGATATTCGGGTCCAGTTCTCAGACGTGGGAATTGTTGTAAATTCAACCTAAAAACAGAAAGTCTCACTTGGGAAACCATTTAAAGGCCCAACTGACTGCACTATTTGTACTTACTACCTCATTTTCACGAGCCAATAATTAAAAAGTAACTTGCAGCTTTACATATGGACACCAAAGCACACCAGTTTTTGTCTCTTCCTGAGTTCACATTATCATTTAGTTAAAACAGCAAAAAACTGGAAGCTTGTCTTTCCATACTTCCCAAATATCAAATTCTCCTGATGTTAGAGGCCTCAAAATTAGTGAAAATGTCAACCAAAGACTGTATTATTGGTAGGAAAACATGGATACATCCATAGGACTTTTCTGCATATTTGACACCAATCATGTTTGAATATTTTGCACTTTTTTCATTTTGATGGGCCAATAATTAAAGATCTGACCTCTGTCGAAGCCATTCACTCATTTAGATTGGTCTGTGTCCTCACCAAACTTTATGGCTGCAGAATAAGATTTCTGCAGCTTTTGAACACTTAAAAGTGCTTTCCAGGTAAGATAGTTCGTTGAAGGTAAAAATAAAACATTCCCAGGTGTGAAATTCAGACAAAATGCTGTCGTTTTGGCTTCCAAATAACAAATACGCAGACTGTGGATAAAATCTGAGACAGTGGAGCAACACCACAGTCTGAAATGACGTGGACTGACCCATGTAAAGTCCTTTAATTAAACTGGGTGTTACACTGGACACTGGCTTTGGTGAGGTTAATATGGAGACTCCTCTGTGTCCCAGAGGTAGTCCATGCAGAACTTTTCCATACTTACCACAACCGACCATGACAGCAGAGGTCAGGCAGGGAAGGAATGGGCACAGTGAATCTAACCTCTGCACCTCAGTGTTTGCAGATCAGGAAAGGGCTGGATGATTTAATAAACATGCCCTGGGAGGTTCAATTCAGCTCTCAGTCTTTTAGAAAAAACTGCCCAGAAATGTGAGATCTGAAAACAGGAGGTGGAAGGTCGAGATTCAGAGGCCCGACAATCCAAAAATATTCCTCGTGGTTTGGTTCCATTCTGTAAATCTCTCTCAGTTGTCTGTCTGACCAGGAGTCTGTGTGTGAACATGAGTCTGCTGCCAAGGCTTCACAGCCGATGAAAGTAATCCGGCTGGCTAATCGCAGAAGGCCAGCACAAACACCTTCCTGTGCTCTATAGCAAGAATAACATACGTGAGGAAGGAGAGGGATTATTGTAGCTACAGAAAAAGATGAGGATTACAGTGAGGGAGTGCACGGTAAAGGGCAGCCTGCTGCTCTGAACTTCCTCAAACAGTGAACTTTCACATTTAAAAGAGCAGGCGCCGCAACATTTAACGAGTTCCAACTTGTGGATAAAAGCTGTTTGTTCTAATGATTTAGACTGAAATAAGGATGTCAGTTTTAACACGTTTTAACCGATAATCAGCAGTGTTATCAGTCAGTAATGAAGTATGCTGTGGTATATTCTATGTGCTGCCAGAGCTAATTAGAAACACAGACACTCGACATTCACCACAGCAGTAGCTTAGCTGCTTGGCGGTAGCGATGTCGTCCCAGTAGACTTGGACTCGTGTAGAAAACATGAGCTCTGGCTGGAGGTCATTAACCACCCCAGAAGACTTTGTCATGGTGCCCATTGCAAGCTAAACCCACACAAAGCTCTCTGTTTGGTTTCAAATTTTGATATGTGGATAAAGACCCATTACAGGGGGTTCTCCGTTTACGACGTAATCAACCTACGGCGTTTCGTCTTTACGTTGGAACTGGTTACAGAACTAACTGATGAGCAGAGCGGATGAATACGTCGTCACACGGTGCTATCAGACGGCTTTGTTTCCATTCTCTGGTTGTACTCCACCTTGGATTGTGCTACATTCACTAACTTTTTACCTTCATTATGGCTCCCAGCGTAAGTCAGACTCTTCTGATGCTTGGAAGAAAAGGAAAGCCGTCTCCATGGAAGTGAAATTAGAATAATTATGCAGAATAATCTGACAAATGTAGAGTTAAAGTTTTGATCCTCCAAAAAAATACATGAAAACTCAACAAATTCAAGGACTTGTCAAACCTGTGAGGAGCAAGTTTTGTTTTTATTTATATTTAGGAGGCTCCACCTGGTGGAACAAGCAGGTACTACAGCTAACGTACAACATAGTTTCTGATATGCATGCTAATGCTTGACTTCTGCATTATGAGTTAATATATTCTTAACCAGGTAAATCAGTCAAATCTTTACTAATGCAGTTATTAACATCCATAGATTTAAGTATACAAACACAAACCTGGAAAGTCTCTCAGATCTGCAGGAAGTGGTCAGTTAGTGGTGAAATGATATTTAAGCATTATGCTGCTAAAACCAGCTAACACTGGAAATAAGTAAGCAGTTTGTTTTTCCATTAATTCATCTGTAGATTCTTGCTTTTTCCACTGCTTTTATCAATTAATCTGTTTTATTGTACAGATTCTGGCCAGTTTTAGTTCATTTTTTAATTCATAATGTCTTTTTTAACTTTATATCTTCACTTTTGCATGTTTTCATTTTCTTATATTTTGTCTTTTTCTGCTTTAGAAGTCAGAATCATTTTCTCTAAGATTTATGTGCATTTTATTCAACTTGTTTAATTGAATTTTACTCTGCTGCATGTTGCATTTTGCCCGTTTCCTGTATAGAAATAAATGTGCTAGCTTGCAGTATCTAAAAACATTCCGTTGTGTTCTGTTGACAATGAGAGAAAACTCAGAAAATGGACCAAACCAGCATCTGTCATGCAAAACAAAACCCGTGTCCTCTTCCTGCCTGGCCTCGTGCCCTCACGCCTTCCTCCTGTCCGCCAAATTCACTTACTTCTTACTCTCATAGCTAGCAAAGATGTCTTCAAAGGCCTCTAGAGGGCGCTCCTCTGAGTGATCAAAGTAGAAATCGAGCATAGAAGCTCGTCTGTGGAGGGGAGAGGAAGAGGAGAGAACCGCAAACACTGGGGTCACCAAGAGGTGGAGAGGATAAGGGCGACTGAGATGAGGTGAAGAAGATTCAGACGTGCATTTATCTGCTTTTAACTTCCAATAGTGGCCTAGATGAACAGATTTCTGGCATTGTGCTTCCTCATCTCATCCAGCACCACAGGATACATGTAGAGGTTCAAACATTTACTGGAAATGTGTTGCTGTGAAATCTGGCAGGGGAGGAAAAGTGGCAGCTTCACAGAGGGTGAATATTATATGAAACAATCAGTCTGTGTGTTGTTAAAAAAATGAAAAGTAACACCGTTATTAACCACAAAGTACACAGGATCTGCTGCCACATCCACAGGTACTAAAGCAGACAGATTTCCTCCACAGGAGACAGACGTGATGCTTAGAAAACCCGTCTGAACACAACAAAGACCGAATGAGACCCAGAGTTTCCCATCAAACTGCTACTTACTTGTACATTCTTTCTATCGGGGCGTTGGACCGTTTTAGTTCCCCTAAAGGAGTTCTGGAGGCCGGACGGACAACACCTAAAACACCAAACAAGAACAAACGCCCACAGTTAATGCACATCATCAGCAAGTAGGTTCAGAATAAAGCTCCACATGACTGCAGTAGAAGCTGTTTGGGTTTCTGTCTCCACTTCTTCTGATCTTGTTAATCCACATAAAAAAGCTCCTACGTCAGCGAGCTACTTCACAGAGAACCAAAATAGTCTGGAGCATTGAGAACTGCAGAGAAAATGTCAAAATGTGCTGCAGCCTCCAGTCTGTGGCCTCCTTATTATTCCTATGAGCTGACCTGAAAGGATAATTACAGAGCAGAGAGGCTGCAGCGCTCTGAAGCTGTGGTGAACAACTGGAGCGAAGACAAAAGCAGCGATGGCGAAATAAAACTGAGCTGCTTTTATCAATACCAGCTTTACCATCATTCTGACTGATTAACCCTCCCAAAGCCAAAACCCACACTGGAAAAAATGCCCCCCTCAAAACAAGGAAAAGTAAACTTATTTCAAGGAACTTTTACATTGAAATAAGTGAAAAAATCTGCCAATAGAACAAGTGAAACATGGTTTGGTAAGATTTCTTGAAATGAGATGAGATACTGAGAATTTTGAGATCTAAAAATTAGCCGGGAAAACCTATTTACAGCTGCATTTCATATTTTAAACTAACCGCCAGTGTTTCCCTATTTTAAACCTTTAAGATGGTGTTTCCTCAGTACGTACTGGGTATAACAATGTCCCTGATTTATTATTGTCTTTTATTTATGTTGCTTTTTAACAATACAGTGTATGGATTGCAGGGTGGGTGGAGTGGATTTGGGTCATAATTTCTTTTATTTTATTTTAATTATTTGTCTGTTTGTAAAGCACTTTGTGCTACAACTGCTGTATGAAAAGTGCTATATAAATAAAGATTATTATTATTATTATTTCTGCAAAACAAAGAAACCTTCATTTTTCACAAGATTTACATTATTTTAACTGTGCCGTACTGCACAGGAGACATTCTGAATTCTTTCTGCTTCTAGTCATGGTTGCGCTGTTTCCATAGAGGTGCAGAATTTTAAACTGCAGTGAAAAATGAGCCCAAAGTGAGGAAAAACCGTCCAGAAACCAAACGGGTAAAAAGCTTTTAGTGTCAAAGATGAGGAGTAAACGTTACGTTGAGAGGTTATTCTAATGAGGATGCTAACGGTGTACCTGATGTTTTTGCCGCCCAGGCCCGCCCGGCCTCGTTGAACGCAGCGATGCCCCTGATCGTAGCTCGCAGGATTCCCCATCTGAACATGGCCACCGGGTCCATGCCGATGAGCTGCCGGACGTACGCTCGGTCGCTGCTCCGCAACAGAGCCACGATGTCGGGGCGCATGTGGTCCGTGTTCTTCTCCCGGAAATCCTGGTGAGGAGAAATTTATGAAAACCACTCAGAAGAAGCTGTTAAAGCAGCTACTTCCATCTTCTGAAAGGTGTTTTACCTTGATTTGATATTTGACTCTGCCAGCGAAGTGCTGAATGACGAAGGCCGGCTCCATGACCGGTGTGGGGATGAAGTATTTGTTGCCCTGATGCTGCTGCTTGAATTTGGCTAATAAAGTCTTATCTGTGGCGTGTGGGAAGCTGCAGTAGAGGACATGAAAGATGGACAGAAACTCTGAAGACATGAAGCTTTAACTGAACCTGAACAAACACTTTTAACCCTCATGTTGTCCTATGGGTAAAACTGACCCGTTTTAAAGTTTGAAAATGTGGAAAAATAAGATATTTCCACAGTTACACTAATGATGTCCACATTTTCTATATTTTTGGGAAATCTTTGAACATTTTTTTGTGGAAAAAGAGAAAAGTTAAAAATGTTTCTTGAAGAACATTCACATAAAAATCAACCAAAATCCAGCGGATTTCGATGGATTTTGGTTGATTTTTATGTGAATGTTCTTCAAGAAAATATTAGAAGTTTTACTGATATATATGGAATCACTTCAGATATTTTTAGGATTTTTTTGGGAAGATTTTTACTCATTTTTTAAAATATATTTACTAGAATTTTCCTGCCAAATTTGGGGGATTAAAAAAAAAATTAATGGAAACTTTTAAGGAATTATTGGAATTTTCTTCCTGAAGGTTTTGAAAATTTTCATAAATTTGTGGAATTTTTTTGCTGAATTCTTGGATTTTTTTCAGACAAGAAAACGATATTTTTTGAAGCCCGTAAAAGAGGACAACAGGTGAGTTAAAGAAAGCAAAGCAGCAGTGCGTACTTGCTCTCCTCATCCAGCAGGTAGAGCAGACCGGTGGGTTTCTTGCTGATGAGGTGGATGCAGCCCACGTTGTCCGTGTAGTCGATGTTGTGCCAGGTGATTCCCTCGGCTTGGTATTCCTCCTGGACGAGGCGGGAAACGGCATTTTAGTGAAGCAGCTCTTTGGGGAATTCAACTCATTCTGGGAAGCTCGATAATGTCAATGCTGCTCTTTAGACCGGAACTATTTAACCAATTAGACCCCACAAAGTCCTTAGAGGCAGCCATGATAGCGTTCTTGGTAACAGATGCTCTGGGGTAATCAGACCAGGCTTCTATCTAGATGAAAGTGGAGTGATGTAACTGTAACTGTCAGCGGAGACGTCCAGCTGTTTGAATCTGCTTCTGTGACAGACGCTTCATTTAGCTCAGGAATCCACTAACTCCTACACTGCTGCTGCATGGACGAGCAACTCATCCAAAATTACTCAAAACTCTCCAGAAAATCTAAAATTTGGTCTAAAATGACTTCAAATCTGAACAAAAAAAGCTCATAAATGACTCTAAACTGACAGGAAAGACCTGAAATGTCTCCATAATGGGTTAGAAAGCATTCAAAATGACTCAAAACTCTCCAGAAAATCAAAAATTTGGTCTAAAGTGACTTGAAATCTGAATAAAAAAAGTTCATAAATGACTCAAAACTGACAGGAAATTCTCAAAATTCAATCACGAGTTTAAGAATGACTTGAAACGTGCCAAAAATGACTAGAAACCTGTCCAGAAGAAGTCCAGGTGTCAGTGATTTCACCCTAACATCAGAACAGTGTGATGTGCTGAACCAAAGTGATCACCTGCTCCAGGTTGAAGATGTGATGGTTGAAGTAGTACTGCAGCTGCTCGTTTGCATAGTTGATACAGAACTGCTCAAAACTGTTGGTCTCAAAGTCCTCGAAGCCAAAAATGTCCAGAACACCGATGGACAAACACTGCAGACAGAAACACAGAGTGAACAACGGCGAAACACATTTAGAATTCTGAACTACAAACATCAGAGTGTCCTGCATGTATGTACAGATGCTGTGTGAGTGTTGGTGTCTTACTGGGACAGACTCCTCCATGTCCTTCTTATTGAGCAGTGCATGGTTGATGCGCAGGACGATCCAGTCAAACAAGGCGCTGTACAGAGATTTGGCCATGGAGTCTCTGGCTGTGATCGCCTGTTGGGAGGAAAAGGAGGAGATAAATGCTGTAAACTGATCGATTGGAACAACAGCAGGTTTGGCGTCAGTGAGGAAGACGAAGCAGTAAGACATATGGAAGTTACATTTCATGTTTTCTGCGTCTGACCAATGACAGACTTTATAAACTGACTGCAGCAGAAACGCATCCGTCTGTTGCACACGGTTGCATTGCTTCATATCCAACACATAAAAACACAAAGAGCTCTGTGCACGAGTGTTGAGGACGTAACAGAGGATTTCTGGAGATATTCCCACCGTGTTGGGGATCCATCAAAGCCCTGCAGCGACTATTTCAGTTACAACTCTCTTAACCTTCGTGTCGTCCTGCTGGTCAAAACTGAGTTATTTTAAAGTTTAAAAATGTGGGGAAAAAAATATGTCTTCACAGTGAAAACTTGTACATTTTCAACATTTTAGGAACCTTTTGAACATTTCTTGGTGCAAAAAAAAATGCTAAAAAAACAGTCAGGAATGAAAATCAACCAAAATCCAGCAAATCCTTCTAATGACAGCATATAAACCCCTTTGCACACCAGTTTTTGTGCTTCTATGAATCATTTATTTGTCAAAACAGCATAAAAATAGAACTGGCCTCACATTAAATTCTACTGATGTTAGAGTCTCAAAAGTCGGTGAAATGTCGACCAAAGACTGTATTTTAGTAGGAAATATGGATATAACTACATATTTACACTTACAGGAGCTTTCTGGGGAACCAACACTAGCCCAGTTTGACAATTTTTAAACTGTTTTCCATTTTCAAACATCAGTAATTGAAAATTTGACCTCTGCTGGAGCTATTCAATCATTTTTATCGGCTGGAAACTGTTCTGTCCGTGTCCTCACAAGATTTCATGGCTTTAGAAGTTACATTAAATCCTTTAAAATCCTTTCTGGCAAA
This sequence comes from Acanthochromis polyacanthus, assembly GCF_021347895.1. Taxonomy (NCBI): domain Eukaryota; kingdom Metazoa; phylum Chordata; class Actinopteri; family Pomacentridae; genus Acanthochromis; species Acanthochromis polyacanthus. The sequence goes on along the minus strand of NC_067116.1, from coordinate 45,199,145 downwards.
GATATTTTTGTGTTTTTTACAGAGCTAAACTATAAAACCTCCCTGATCTACGAATGTATGAAACCCCCAAAATTCAGGGAAAATATTTTTGCAGATTTCAACTTTGGTTTACAATTTTTTTTTTTTTTTAAAGCACAAAATCTGAGACGGTGCAGCAACACAACACCTGATTATTGTCCGTCCTTTATTTGTGTTTGGACCCAACAACTTTTGGATTGCATGCAAACATCTGAAGAGGAGTCCCTGCAGACCTTTGTGAACTTGTGTGGATGAAAATGACCAGTGAGGAAGCAGAAAGCAGAGACGTTTACCTCATGGTTGCTGTAGGGGAGAATCAGCTTGTCGTTGACCGTCACCGTTTTCCTCTTTGTCAGCGCTTCCACCAGCAGCTCCTCTTTCACCTGTGACCGAGACTCTCAGGTTAATGCTGGAGGCTACGTACAAACCAGCCACACCCCTTTTTTACCAAAAAGAACCAGGTCTAGTTCAGTGCTGGTGCTTAGTTGGTTCAAATCTCGTGCCTCCTAACAACCGGTTTGTTTTCCCACTGGCAACGAGCCAAGGTAGAGCCACGTCACTGCGTCACCGTAAAACATTAGATGTACGCATTAGCGTTAGCTTAGCTACGTAGCTTCGACTACGTTTGCATCCATTACTTAGTGGTTAAACAAACACAATAAGTTGTTGATACAGTAGGATTATATTCATTTTGTCGTTTCTTACTCCTCAGTGCCATGCCATGTCTCCCTATTGGTGAGAGTGTGTGTGTGTGTGTGTGTGTGTGTGTGTGTGTGTGTGTGTGTGTGTGTGTGTGTGTGTGTGTGTGTGTGTGTGTGCATACATGTATATATGGAGGGATGGTTTTTCTTGTTTTGAATGTTTTTAAATGTTGTAAAGCACTTTGTGTTGCGTTTTAACTGTATGAAAAGTGCTCTATTAAAAAGTTTGATATAAAATAGCGTTACTTTTAAACCGAAGACTCAATAAGGAAAGTATGGTTTTATCCTACCGATATGTTTCCACTGCACAGTCTTTATCAGAGCATCATGTGATGTGTTGATGACGTGTCCTTTTTATCTTGTGGTCAATCTGACAGATGTGTTAGAATCTGTCAGATCAGCCACGCACTAATCCTCAGCAGCAGTTTTTGGAGCCAGAGCTCAGCTGATGGAAACACAAAGAACTGCCGCTAAAGGCTGGGTGATGCTTTCTGCACAAAGGAACCGCCTGGAATGAGACGCTTGGAAATCTGCTGGAGAGACGTGTGAGACTTTCTCCTCCATGAGGCGTCTGCTCCCAACCTGCAGGGGGCAGTGTATCTAAACACACATCTACCACAGTACTAAGCTAGAGAAGAAGAAGTCTGCCATCGTTTACACCACTTTTACTAGATGGCTGCATTTCAGCAGTTAGCTTTAATTTCACACCATCACTTGTTCCTGGTTACCACGGTGATCTCTGTGTGATGCAATCCGATAAACGTCTGGATTTCTGAACTTGTGCTCCAAGCAGCTCCTGATCTTCTACCAGTTTTCTGAGCTGCTCCGTCCACGTAAATTTGGAGGTGCACAGTGCAGAAATTTTCCACTTGAGAAGGGCGGTGTGAGGGGGCGAGGCTGATAAAATGACGTCATTTGTCTGCATAGATGTGTCAAGCTTAAGTCAGGCCCTGGCTCTGAACTAGAACAGGAACCAGCTGGTGGAGAAGGGGCCCCAGACACATTCCAACATGTAGACAAACACCAGTTACCTTCAGCAGGTCGGAGAGGGTCGCCAGGACCTCCGGCGGTCCCACATCCAAACCCTCGTCTCGGCCCGTCGACTTTCTCATGTAGGTCACGTTGCCGAGATACAAGATGGCGGAAAGCACGGAAAAGATCCTGCAACACGGTTATGGAAATGACATGAAGTGAAAGCAAACGGGAACAATCGGGTCATATGACACATTCTGCAAGTATGCTGCTCTGAGGCTCTGTTTATGGAGGCACCGTTGGATCTAATAAACGGCCAGATCAGCTCATTAGACGCAGATATTAATGTGCTCTGAGAAGCGTCTTTGTTGTCATTTGTGTTTTTTTGCAGCCTGACCAAAATAACTTGTGTCTCCAGGACTGAGAGAAAAACAGACTCTCTCTTTTCCATCCCATACAGAACATGTTCACTCACTGTTTCTTGGTGGCGGGAAGGAAGCCGACCATCTCCATCGCCTGCTGCAGCCTTTCAAAGTCATGCCGCAAGTCTTCCTCGTCTTCTATCTTAAAATTTTGCTGCAATTACAGAAACGCAGTCAGCGGAAGCGACTAAAAATAAGAATATAAAAGTACAAAATGGGCAAAAACAGGTGAAGGAAGGGGATGAATGAAAAGTAAAGCGAGGAACGAAGGGAATATAAACGAGTGAGGGAACAAAAACCGCTTCATTAACATGCAGTTCACGTGTGGAAGTATACTGCAGCTTATTCACAAACGTGGCAGCCAGCTTGAACACCAGATCTACTCCAAGTGAATTACAGAGTTATCTATAAGGTCAAATGACAGGCAGCAGCACATTATAGTTCATTAATACAACTGGAAAGTCATTCAGTGGGTTGAACAGAGGACACGGGGCAGAATTAAACAGATGCTCCCAGTTCACATCAAACGGATTTCTTGGGACAATAATTTTAGTAAATTTAATTAAGCCATGGAAATTATAAATGTTTTCAGAGTTACAGGTCCTGAAAGTACAAGGAGTGTGTTTTAAGACTTGTACATTTGTTCTTATTTAGGGACATTGTGTCTTGTTTTTCTTGTTTTATGTTCAGATTGTTGGTGTTTCGTGTCTCATCCGTCTTGTTTTGTGTGATGCTCTGATTGTTTTACGTGTCTATGGGACATTTTTGCCTCGTTGTGACATGAAACTATGATCTATCCCATGACACTGAGGCTCCAAGTTGGTTATAATCTTTAAATCTGACACCTGCAGTGGATGTAAAACTGATTTGGTTGCAGTTTTTAACAGAACTTAAATGTGTTTTCTAGCCCTGAAATTTCATGCGTCTATCTATAGTATGGAAAAAGTAAAGAACCTCTGTGTACTTCAAGGGCCTGTAACTCAGAACGGATTCATCGTATGAAGGTAAAACTCTGCATGACTTCAGTAAATATCCTTCAGTTACTGTCCATAAATAATGAGCTGATTCTGAGGAGGTTACCTGGGAGCTTTTCTCAGATTTAATCTTACAGGGAGTGACCCTGCTGGACAGTGAGGACAGAACTGTACCTGCTTGAGGTAGAAGTATTCTTCAGGCGGCAGCAACTTAAACTCCTTCCGTTCTTCCTCTGAAGCACCCAGCAGCAGGTAGTAAAACACGTGGTAGTTCCTGGGAAGAACAACACACACACAAACTATACTTAGCATTACATCATTATTCTAAGAACGCTTCCCTACGGTCACGAGCAAACACCTGAGCGAATTAATGATTTCTTATTGGCATCACAGGTTTGTTTGCTTCATTACCTGGCAGCCAGATATCAGAGGCTTCATGTTTGTGATTCCACACGGGGGCAGATTGGGTGATAAACCAGGAGGCAGCGCATTGTAAAAGCTAATAGAAAGAAGACAGCGTCTGCAGCGATGTCGATATCAGTTTTCCACTTGTGCTATCAGCGGGCAGGTAAACAGCCGTCAGAGCTTTCTCATGAAAGCACACAGGAGTAATGAGTTTCCACACTTATCGCTGAGAAACAATAACATCATAGAGGAGACTCACTGTCCGACCAGACAGACGACACGTACCGTCAGCGGCTGGTAGGCGGACGTTAGGAGACAAACTTGTTAGTGGAAGGCGAATTGATTTTCCAAAACTAGCTGGGGAGAGCTAAACAGGAAGCTACCGAATGAGTAACGGTCCTCCCACTCAGAGCAGCGACAGTAAGACGTACACTGGAAAAAATGCCCCTCTCAAAACAAGAAAAAACAGCTTATATCAAAGAACTTTTACCTTGAAATAAGTGAAAAAATCTGCCAATAGAACAAGCGAAAAATGGCTTGGTAAGATTTCTTGAAATAAGATGTGATATTTAGAATATTGAGATATTAAAATTAGCTGGGAATTTTTTTTAAGCTATATTTTACCAGGATTGTCAAGCTTAGGTGTCTTAACCCTCCTGCTGTCCTCATTTACAGCACCAAAATATATTGTTGCCTTTTCAGAAAAAAAATCCAAAAATTCAGCAAAAAATTCCCCAAATTTATAAAAATTTGAAAAATCTTCAGGAAGAAAATTCCTTAAAAGTTTTCCTTAAAATTTTTATTTAAAAAAATAATTTGGCAAGAAATAAAAAATTAAAATTGTAAAAAAAAAAAAATAAAAAATGAGTAAAAAAATCTTCCAAAAAATCTTAAAAATATCTAAAGTGATTACATATTGATCAGTAAAACTTCTAATATTTTTTAAGAACATTCGGGGAAAAAATTAACCAAAATCCTGGGAATTTCGAAGGATTTTCGTTGATTTTTATGTGAATGTTCTTAAGAAACATTTTTAACATTTCTTTTTTCCACCAAAAAATGTTCAAAAATTTCCCAAAAATGTTGAAAATGTGGACATCAGAAGTTTCACTGTAAAATACATTTTTTCCCCCCATTTTCAAACTTTAAAATTGATCAACTTTGACCCACAGGACGACACGAGGGTTAAAAAGAAGATGTATAAGAAATTATTGAAGCTACTGCTCTTGTGTAGATGTGCACAGTGATTGTATTGCTGCAGGTATTTATAAACTCAGAGGAAAGACTCCTAAACAGCCGGAAGCAACAAACTGAACTTTATTTCCTCTTAATATCTTGGGGGCGGGGGGGGGGGGGGCATTTCTAAATGGTCAGTCTTGTGAATTCTAGCTGTCAGTCTCTGTTTCTATGGCAGAAAAGTCGTATTATGGTGGAAATATGATGGGAAATGCCTCAAATCGCTTCACACAGCATGCTTTCCTTTAATGTAAATGGCTGCTGTTGCTTGGTCCAATTCATCCAGACATGAAGCCGTCAGAGTTTTGGTGTGACAGGATTATGTAACTCACAGCTGATGACATCACAGTCGAGGATTCGGTCACTCCCTTTAACACTCCGACTGCATTTCTTCATTACCAAACCTCAAATATTTGTTTCCATATTAGTCACACAAGCAGTCTAGTCGGAAGTGAGTGTCGCTGTGAGTAATGACGTTAAGAAAGACTGGCGCCGCATCTACAAGTGACAAAGAGCTTATTTTCTTCTTTCTTTTGCATAGCAAAAAGAACAACAGCTGATTATTAAGTCAGGCTGGGTCATGTGAAATTAGTATCAAGTAGGATCATGTTGGCTTTAATATGATTTAATAACGCTATATTCAGGATATGGTGAGAACAGTGTGTATTAACGCTCTTAGTACTAAATCTGACTGTACAGATTAGGGAGCGAACGATATGGGTTCTCTTGGGCCGATACCGATGTTGAGTATTGGCAATAAAGAAAGGAAGATAACCAATATTTGATTAAGTTAAATGTAATGTTTTAACAACATGTGATAGCAGAGAACCTGTCATTTATACCTAGACTTCTTCATTAATAAGGGTGACTATGACTGAATATATAAAATAGAAATAGGAGTGATTAAATTAGCTCCACTGTTGATGAGACTGATCAGTTTGTCTCCTGCACTTTTTCTCTAATTAATATTTCACTGTTCTATCACTTTAATTGTCCATTTAGACCCAGATCTTAAAGTTTTATTAATTATTATTTTCCAGACTCTGTTTCAGGTTAATTCTTGGCTGAATTCTAATTTAGCTGTTAGCCGTTAGCATAGCCTTAGCCGCTGTGAGAAAAGGTTATTTCCTTGCTTGAGTTTCTTTGTCAGTTTTTGCTGCTTGCGAGACAATTCAGAGACTAAAGCGTTACGACAGACAGAAAGAGGAGACCTAAAATAGCACATTTAATTCACAGATAATCGGCCAATTAAATTAATGCTCCCGATTATCAGGCCAATAGATAGAATAGATGAATGCTTGGAGTCATCTGGAAAGAGGCTAAAGGCTTGGGAATGGGACCGACATGAAGACATCAGCATCGAGGTTTGGGAAATGCTAACATACACAACGCCAGAAAAATCTACACTAGTGCTCTACCTGAAACGAGTATTAAATGTACGAAGGAAAAAGGCACCACCGCTTCTGGCAGCGCATTGAAATCTGATCAGCTGCGAGTGAGAACATTCAGGACATTCTGGCTGTACACCAAAGCTTTTGTTTCTGGGCATGTCCCCAGCTAAGTTCAGCATTAGAAGGACACAATAAATCTTTCTAGAGATAAGCCTGTAATTGACTAAAAGAGTCATAACTCTAATATGGAAAAAAGGCTGGCAGGCCAAGCGTACGTAGACGGATTTAGAGTTATCTACGTGTATGTCATTAGAGAAACTTAAATATGCCATGAAGGGGAAACAATCACTCTTTCTAAACATCTGGGGCTCATTCATAGCTAATCTAAAGAGAGCAGAATTGGCACACACAGTGGAAACACCTGGGAAATATGAGTGGCCATGCAACAGTTGTACACTAACCTGGGATTTTACTGTATTTAACATGTCTATTTCTTTTTTGGTTATTTCCGCCTCAATTCTTTGAAAGAACCACGACTGACCATCTCAAATAAGACAGATTTTTTTAAAAGTGGTGAGCAATGATTTTACAGACTGTTTTGATAGCTAACCTTTGTTTTTGAGTTAAAAATTCTGAAAGGTGTTGAGTAATTTCCATTCTTGGACCATCTGTTTCACTTTAATCTGTGGATCACTGGTTGAAGAGCCATAACTTGATAAATAATGCAGCAGGAGTCCTGTAATTTTGCAGGATCATTCATATATACACCACCGTTAAAAGGTTTGGGGTCACCAAGACAGTTTTATGTTTTCCATGAACACTTTTATCCATGTGCTAACATAACTGCACAAGGGTTTTCTAATCATCAATGAGCCTTTCAGCACCATTAGCTAACACAATGTAGCATTAGAACACAGGAGTGATGGTGGCTGGAAATGTTCCTCTGTACCCCTATGGAGGTATTCCATTAAAAATCAGCTGTTTACAGCTACAATAGTCATTTACCACATTAACTATGTCTACACTGGATTTATCATTCATTTAATGTTATCTTCATTGGAGAAAAATGCTTTTCATTTAAAAATATTTAAGTACATACATACAATACATTTCTAAGTGACACCAAAACTATTGAATGTTAGTGTTCATGTAGTATCCAATGGTGTTTTGATAGAAAAACACAAACCAGCTACATGAAGGTGAAAATTTGGGTAAAAAAAATTACCATAAAATCTTCATTTTTTTACTCTAAGAGGCAGTTGTTTTTTTCCAGTGTCTGGCCCCAATAGGAGCTTTTAAAATGGAAAGTTAGATGCTCGCCAGAGTGGTACTTCTTTTTGCATTTATGGCTAATATTTGAACATGCACTGAGTACATGTGATGGTTAAAATCGCTCCAAAAGCAGTTGGATAATTTGGCTAATGGGCTAAAAGGATAATCACTCAAACTGCTTCAAATGACTTTATGAAAAGTGGCACCATAAGCAATCACACGTTTGTGTCACATATACTTACTGCTACTTGTCTGTAATTTCTTTATCAAAATCTGTTCTAATTTATTAGAACTTTGTTAGCAAAAGGCTAACAAAATAACAATAACACATGATTTTAAGTAAAATGTTAACAAATCAGACAAGTATGAGATGGTCAGGTGTGAATCTTCTTTAAAAATTTGCTGAATTGAGGTGGAACGACCATATTTCATTTTGATCTGACTGCAGACTTCAGCTGAACTTCATATCCGACCATCAGAGGCCCCGGTGTTTACACAGAAGGCCCCGTGTGGGTCGGCAGGGGTGAGGGGTCGAGACCTCCCCCGTCCATCCTCACCTCTCGTTCTTCTCTCTGGAGACCAGCCGAGACTTCTCCAGGAGGTACTTCTCCACCACGGCCCTGAAAAGACAGACAGAAGCTCGGTTAAGGGGGGGGGGGGGCAAAGACACAAGAACAACAGTGAGGATGAATCACTTGACTCTAAAGGTCACGGCAGGGTGGTTCCAGGTCACGTGTGAAGAAAGTGAGGACAGATGGTGGGAGCAATCAAAGAGCCAGCACAGCTAAAACACACAATTATTGGATGTTTTTTAAAGGGATAGGAGACAGAGGAGGCTGGAAAGCTGCTGCAGGGGATTCTGGAAGAAAAAGTAGAGGTACGTTTTCACTGCAGTCGTGAGATATGCAGTTTTAAAAGCAGTGGCATTTACCCACTACACCCGGGCCAAGGCCATAAAGTTGTCTAAAGGAGATTTTATAAGTCAGACTTGTTTTTTCTATGGCCAAGCACAAACAACACTGACGCCAGTCCTCATGACACGCTAAGAATAGAGTTGTGCTGTGAGAAACGTAGTTGTGTCCATCTGGTAGAACTCAGTTTCCAGATTATAAGAGAGATGAACAACAAACATCCTACATTTAATGTATAGATCTGCTCGTTAACGAGGATCAACCGCAACATTAAAACCACCAACAGGTGAAGCAATAATGTTGATTATCTGGTTATTGTAACACCTGTCTGTGGGTGGAATATATCAGGCAGCAAGTGAACAGTCACTGGTTGAAGATGACGTGTAGGAAGGCAGGTCTTGCAGGATGTTTTGAGTATACAGTGGTTAGTTCTTTTATAAAAGTGGTCCGAGGCAGAACAACCACTGAACCAGCAGCTGGATCATCAGTGCTAAAGTTAAATAGATGCATGCAGGGAGTCAAAGTTGTGAGAAAGTGAGTTTGACAAGGACCAAATTGCGTTGGTTTGGTCAGAATATCTCCAAAAAAGCAGATCTTGCAGGGTGTTTGTGGTACGCAGTGGTTAGTGTGTACAAAAAGTTCACTGGACATTAGGTTGTGGGTGCCAAATGGACGCACATAGGGAGTCAAAGCTGAGGTCTACATACTGTTAGGGAAACTGCTGAACACCTCAATGCTAGCTTTGACTGAAAGATTTGAATTTCCCTCGGGATTAATAAAGTATCCATCTATCTATCCATCCATCCTGCATATGGAGCTGTATAGGAACAGATATAGTATCCAGGTTATCTCCTCTCCATCACCACCAATGGAAGAAGATGGTCTGGTTTAATAAATCAGGCTTAACTTTTCAATATGTGGACGGCTGGATGTGTTGATTATTGGGAAAAGAAATGGCAGCAGGATGGATAGTCGGCGAGCCGGCAGAGGCGGTGCGATGCTCTGGGAAACCTTGAATCCTGCATGCATGTGGATGATCCTTTGACAAAAACCACCAACCTAAATATTGTCACAGTGCATGCACACTGTTTGGTAGAAGTGGCTTGTTTCAGCGACATAAAGCTTCAAACTGTGTTTAGAAATGGTTTGAGGAACATGACAAAGACTTCTGGGTGTTGGCTCGGCCTCAGAAACCCCCCAGTTCTCAATCCAGTTGAGTATCTGTTCAGGAAAACTAAGTCCTCTGAAGGATCTGCTGCTAACATCTTGGCTTCTGACACCACAGGACGCCTTCAGACTGTTCTGGCAGCACAAGGCGGCATACACAGCATTATGGAGGTGGTTTTAATGTTGTGGCAGATCTTTGTGCATCCGGTGTGATGTTATCATTTAATTTGCTGTAGGTGTCATGACCACAATGTGTCATTTCACCAAAAACAGAGACCGTGCTTCTATGAAGTATTTGATGATATTGTGGCCACAGCTCTGTGTCACACCCCCAGGAACTGGCAGGACTTCTGATTACGCTGTTTTCATGACAAATATCTCTTTACAGACTCACTGGCAGACGTCAACTGTGTCAAAGTTCCTCTGAAACGCCTGAGAATACAACAGAAGTCACCCAAATTCCTTGTAATTGTGTCATTATTTCAGATGTTTTTCTGCAGGTTTTCCCACACAAACCCAGTCCAACATTAGCTCTGTTGACTGGTGCCACTGGAGAACAGCTCTCATATTTACAACATAATTTATACATTTATTTTCAACCATCTGAGCAATATAACCAGATGGTGAGTGAATCTGGAGGACCATCAGTGGAGTTAGGAACGTGATAGCTCCCTAGGTTTCCCTCGGTCACCTTTTATTCACCAAACATTTACAAATCAGTCTTAAACTTGGCACATTTTGAAGCATTTTGTTTGCTAAGTTCAGTAGTTTCTTCAAAATGTATTTGCTGCATCTTATTGATGTTCTTGTTGAGCTTAGTTTACCTCAAAGTTGATTTTATGTGCTCTCTTTATTTAAAATCCACTAGGGTCAGACGATCCCTTAATCTTTATTATGACTAGTTGTGTGTTTGAACGTGCTTTCATTTGTCATCATCTGTGTGCCTTAATAAATGAAGTGGCTGCATTTAAATTAGGGGTTTAAATGTCCAAATAAACCATTTCAGCTGCAGGACTTTATTAAAAATGATCCAGAATTACTAGGGCTGGACCCAAATATCCTGAATATCTGAATATTAATTTTGGTATCCGAATATTCGCCCCCCCCCCGGTCGGACGTTACCAGGCTGAACGAATATTCGGCGTTACCGTCTTCCCTCCGCCTTCGACCCATCTCGGCTCATCTCCTCCTGTGATCACATAAACATATAAACATGTGTCTATGTGATCACCCCTCCTCCCCCCAGACGAAAACATTCAGAGCTCGTCTCTTCCCTTCGCCTTCGGCCCACTTCGGCTCATCCCGTCGTGTTCGGCTCATCTCGGCTCCTCCATTCATGTTTCTTACCACCACCTGAATGTCCGGGTTGCTGCAGACTCTGACGTCACGCTTCACTTTGTTGCATAAACACAAGACAAGAAGCTGAAGACCTCCGCTGTTTGGGAATTCTTCAGTTTAACTGAAGACAAAACGAAGGAAAAATTTGGACCCGGGAGACCAGACGAACGGATCCGAATATTCGGGCCGTCTCCGCCACAAGCTCCACCCCCCGTCGGACGTTACGGGGCGGAACGAATATTTGGATATTCTTTAATAGGGCCCAAATATCCAGAGGCCAGAAAGCACTATTTGGGCCAGCCCTAGTAATTACAGACACATTTTATTTTAAATATCTTTTTCAGTATATCGCCCAACTGGAGCTTCTTTACATCAAATTACAGAGCATCCAACAGATATAAAGGGTTGGAAGTAATTATTAAACCTCTGAGAGCAGCATTTTCTGCCACTTTCTTTGTGGTACATAGTGGAACTGCACTTTTTTTCTTTTTAAAGTCGTAGTAGACACCAAATTAGTTAGCATTAACTTTCTCCCTGTATCCCTCTTTGTTAAAGGTGTCTGACTTCCTGTTATTCTTTTCTTTGAGTCCTTGTCGAGTTGTAATTTAGTTTGTATTTTACATATACGGCCTTTACATGTGCAGCTTAAGTACAACAAAACAGTTAGTCAAAGCTGTTCTCAACCATCTAGTGTGAGTTTTGACATTTTTACACTTTCGATACATCATATTCTTCAACATAATTTATTGCATTTTTTACGTCTTTTTAAAGGCGCTGTAATTATTTAACCTCTGCGCTAAAATACTAAGAAAAATATCAACGCTGAAGGCCCATTGTGTGTTAAGAATACAGCAGGTGGTCCAATAATGAGCTGCACCGGCTGTAAATCTGTCAGTATTCACGAGGAACATACATGTCCGTGCTCACACATCGTTCACTCGCGAACCGTCTCCTTTTCGCACCTCGTCTGAAGTGTGTTTTTCCTTTCAGGGTTCCGCTCAGATCCCGGCGAGGAAGGATTATCCTCGCAGAGAGCCGGAGAGGAGAGAAAGAGCATGAAAACATCCCGTCTGTCAGTTGAGAGCTGAGCGGAACAGCAGCCTCCTCTTTGTTAATCTCCTCTATTGACGGTCTGAATGGCTGCCGCTGGAGATGGACAGATAGACAGGACGCCTTTGTTCAGTCTGCAGAGACCGTCCTCCGAGTGTTTTACCGGGAAGAAGCAGGAAACTGCACCAGCATGAACAGCAGCAGCCATGCGGGGAGCTTTCTTTTGAGCACATCTGACATTTTTCTGAATTTTCTTTGCAAAAAGCTCGTTTTTTTAGACGTTGGATATGTAACGCTGCTGCTTCATTAATCTGGTAAAGTGACGGCATTCTGTTGACTTCACAGCTTCATTCAGACACAGAAACTAAGAGACACTGTACGATATCAAACTGTACGGAACACTAAGTGACGTATAAAACATAAAAATCCACTAACAAACAAAAGACTACATTCAACCGTCGTGTCATCCTGTGGGTCATATTGACCCGGTTCAAAGTCTGAAAATGTGGGGAAAAAAAATATTCTCATAGTGAAACTTCTCATGTCCACATTTGTAACATTTTTGGGAAATCTTTGAACATTTTCTGGTGCAAAAAAAATACATTTTAAAAATGTTTCTTAACCCTTACAAGGCCATGTTATTTTATATATATTTGCATGTACAGCCATGTTTCTGGAGAAGTACATATACTAAAACCACCTAATCCATAAAAATATCGATCAAGTCTTGCGAGGTCGTATTGTCGTAGACGTTCGCCACGTTGAATTTCGGCCGTGTTATTACGGTACGCGGCCCCGATAAAAGCTTCGTAATTGCGGCTACGTTATAACGGCTCATACGGCTTTATCGTTTGAAAAAAATCAAATTTGGGGCCAATGTTTATATCAACTTAAACATACGGGTGTGTGCATATTTTATGTTTAGCAATCATAAACAAGTCACACGTGTTGAGCCAAGAATGTTCGGTTTCGGCTGCGTGTACGAGTAAGCGGGAACGAGTATACTCGGCCCCGGCTTTTTAAGGGTTAAGAACATTCACATAAAAATCAACCAAAATCCAGTGAATTTTAGCCTACACAGTAGGCCGTTATAACAGCTGTTATGAGTTATAAAGAATGCAAAATAATATAGCATAACATGATGTTACTGCAAATAATGCAGATGTTTAATAAACTCAGAGGAAAAACTCCTAAACAGCTGGAAGCAACAAGCTAAATTTGAGCTTCCATTAGTGTGTTATGGGGAGAAAAAAATCCTGGATCATATTCATTTTGGTTGTTATGATCAATCTGAGCTGTTCAGTGACTGTTTTTAGTCACAGTAAAGTTTTATTATTATGTGCATTTCAGTTTGTAGCCTGATGGATTTGAAGCTGTAGAGCTGAATGAAGGAAAAGGGCTGTGCTACTGGTAGTTCTGGGATGTTTTTGGACCAACATTGATGCTAGAATGTAGAAAAAGTCTTCCTTAAATTGCTTTGCACAACTCTAATTAGCATCTTTTTACCTACTATAATTGTAGTTGAGATTTTTACATAAATCAGTGCAGGGGGCTCATTTAGACTTCAAGCTAACAAGTTCAGTTGTGATCAAATTAACAGAAATGACTTCAGCTAACTAAAACCAGCTCTTCAGACAGAGTTCTATCTCCTCCTCCAGGGGAGGAATCCAACAGAGCTGTGGTGCCGTCAGGAGATAATCATTCTGGGGATCCCCTCTTACTGTGGAGCCGAGCAGCTGCCGCCACAGGCATTTACATGTTTCAAATCACAATTTATTTTAAGGACAAGAATTCTGCTTATGCACCAGTGTTAGAAATATCATCCTGCTCCTTCCTAGTCTGCTTCTTTGTGCTCGATGTTCTCTGCTGCCCTTCAGCATGCGGTCTTATTTAAGCTGTTGTGTCGAGCAGCTGTTCCTCTCTCCTGATGAGGAAATGAGGAAGTGACACAGCTGATTGATGCAGCTCCTAACCAGAGGCTGAGAAAAAGGAAGGACGGGCCGGCGGTTGAAAGTTTCAGTCGGCATACAGAAAGCACAGACGAGGAACCGCATGACCGGCCATAAAAGGAGCAAAGAGGAAGACACCAGAGAGGCAGAAGATCCTGACGACAAGAGGATACACGGCACACAAACATGCATGAGTGTTATCTGCTCACCCTCTGACCACGCCGCTCTCCAGGTAGTTCACCTGGATGAATTTACCGAAGCGGCTGGAGTTGTTGTTGTGCGCCGTCTTGGCGTTTCCGAAGGCCTGAGGAGGACAAGAGGAGACAGAAACACACATTTAAGAGGCTGAACGATCGAATCCAACAACCATTTTCCAAGATTATTGTGATTTCACCACAGCTGCTTCTAATCTCGTTTTTCTTAATCGTGTTGTGAAATAATTCAGCAGTGATGAGGAGAGAAAAACAATAAAAGCTGTTTTGGACGAAACACAACAGAGTGAAATAATAAATAATCAGATAAGATTCAGGACCTCCTGATGAAAGTCTGACATGTTCTGGCTTTCTTTGTGTTCGCTGGATCAAGAAAACCTAAAAGTCCAGTCAGAAAAGATGCACGTAACAACAGGATTATCAGATTTCTTTGTTAAACTGTCTTTATCTGGCTCATATACAAAGGGGCATCATGTGACACTTCTTCTGCAGAAAACAGACCAATAACGAGCTATTCCAGTCGTTATTATAGACAGCCGTAGAGAATATAATGCTACTGCTCCTGTAAACGATGCCACGGAGGAATGCTGGCTGTAAACTGCTAATTGTGCGTGTTGATGAACATGTTTTAGCCACTTAGGGACTCTGAATGCAGCTGCTCTTTTCTAATGTGACGGCTGCACGTTAGAGCTCTGAAACTTTAAACTTTATTTATGTAAACATCAAGAAGTGCACTTAGGTCCCATAATCAAAGAGACGCAGAAATCACTGCAGTTTTTGGCTAAATTAAAGTGAGATTAAAGTGACTGATTGAATATATTCTGTGAGTATTTTGTAATGTCTTCTATCAGCTGCAGTAAATCTGACTCAGAAATCATATTTTTGTAATTGTATGTAATGTTTTGGGTAACTGCATGTCCTCCTTTTGCTTTTTGACTCAAACTTTGTTGTACTATTGTATAAAAGTATGACTGTGCAACGACAATAAAGGTTCATCTTATCTCTTATCTTATTTCTGCATCAGCAGCACGTAGCTCCTGCAACAACGCGGTCTGTAAAGTTTGCTAGCAGTAGCTGCATGGTTTTGTAGGTTTGCAGATAAAACCTCATCGAAGAATCAGAGAGAACATGTCGAGGAAAAGCTTTTTGCGGCCGATTTAAATTCCAAATTCTGAGCAGAACCTCCTCCGGGGCAGGTGAGCTGAAGCAGGCTAACAGAACACCACCGTCTCATTAATCTCACTCTGTAGTCCAGCCCTGGGTTTTGAAACTCCACTGTGTTGCCTTTCAAACCATATAAGGAGACTCTTCTGAGAGCGACAGCATCATCTGAAGTGGAGTCTGCTTTCAAGTAAACACGTCTTTACTGAAGTCAACAACAACAACAACTTCAAATCTTCACGACAAAAAGAGGCTGGGGGTGAAAGCTTGTTTTTACAAAGCAGGAGGGGTGTGTTTGAGTGTTTGGGGGGGGGGTCAGCATCTGCAACTCGTTGTCTCCTCACATCCATCTTCTCCTTTTCTTTCCTGCTCTAACACAGCTCTGGTTCTCTTCTTAATTCTATCGGTGTGTGTGCAGAGAGCGAGTGCAGGTCAGTGATGATAAATGAGGCCGGGGCGACCCTTCAGCTCGGCGGTGTCAGACCAGAAACACGAACACGGAGACCTCGGGGCTGATTCCACATCGTCCAGCCAGCAGGGCTCCATGAGGGGCCCCGTTCACTGCATCGACACGCTCACAGAACAGAGCTCTTTTTTTTTCTTCTTCTTCTTCTTCCCCCTTCGTGATGCGCATGTTCACATGGTTACAGACACACACACACACACACACACACACACACACACACACTCGACAAAAGGCCACCGCAGGGGAAGTTGACTCAGTGCATGTTAAATAGGAGCCACATTGTGTTTTCCAAAGCAGTTGCGGGGTGAATTCGATACAGTGGCGTTGTGGCTGATTAGAGAAAAGGGGCACACAAACACACACTCAGACACACACCTACAGAGTCCGATTGAGATTCCTCGGGATGAACCGTTGACCTATTTTCTTCTCTGCACCCATTTCATCTTCCCTTTTCGCACACTTCCCATTTTGCACCAAAATAATTCTGCACCAGCGTTCTTTTTTATCGTCAAACTGACTGTAAAACCGTTTTGGGACTGGTGGGACGTATGAGGCAAGAGCTGCAGCTTGTTGACAGATGATGAAAGATGCTCAGCTGGCTGTGACCAGAATTACCTCCAGGACTTGCTCAGACATGGTTCCTACTCACCCACTCACCAGGCTTTCTCTCTTAGATAAGACTCTAAAACTACGTCTGTGTGTTTGTTTAAGCTGCTTCTATTCATTCAGGTGTTTCTTCTCTCTACTGAGTAAACTTCTCCAGTTTCTCTTCTGTGTCTGAGGCTCTCATAGCTCCATTCTGATCAACCCCCTCCTGCAGCCAAGAGCACAAACCCTGGGAAATCTCTGCAGAGCCTGGGCCGCTGCACCATGGAGGGAATTCTCAACATGTCGCGACGTTATTCGTATTCAAACATGCCCACTGGGAGGCGATCCGATTGGCTGGAAGGCTCAGCACAGCAGGTATGAGGAAGCGGACCAACGGCTTGTCAAACCACGTCCACGGAATGACGTGGTCTAATCTGCATTATTACGAAACACGGGTTTGCATGTGAGGAGTTGGTGGAAGCAGGAACGGGTCTGGATCTGAAGTTTGCAGACACGTTGCAGGTATTCAGATCCAGCCTCCATCTCACGACCCGACGCCGCCCAAACCGACTGCTTTCCAGGTAGCTTTAACCTTTACATTTCTACTTTAACGGAGCCAGAGCTACCGGTATGAAGTCTCACATCCCCATTCAGCTCACACAAACACACTTCTCCTTACAAACCCAACCAGGGGAGTGTCTCCAAAACAGTGCACTTTATGAGCTGTGTGTCTCAACAAGCAAGTGTGGCAGATATGAGAAAGTACAAATTATATCATTTTAAAAAACGCCTTCAATATCAGAACTAGTGTGGACGTGCACAGACACGAACAAAGACAACAAAGACCAATAATCAGTGAAAGGAAACCGGCCGATTAGTTCAGCTGCTTTGAGATTTGTCATATTTTTGTGCGATTTCCACCTCCATGCTGACAACAAAACAGCATTCAGTGATGGGTAAAAACTTGCTGGTTGTGTTGGTAGCATTGCTGCATCTTTTAAAGTCTTGCTTTTCAAAAGAGCTTCAGTTAAATGTTTCCACAGACGCTGCCAAGGCCCTGACACAGACACCTCGCTGCAGCATGGATACACCCACAAAGGACTCGAAATAATCCAACCGCCACAACGACGGAGAGGACAACAGCAGCCGCTCACGCAAAAATGAATCCGACATCTAGGAAACACGATCACTCTTTAAACTCGGCTGAAGTGCACAAAGTCATCGATTACAGGTTAGCAGCAGAATGAAGTAGAGAATCACTGGGAGCTGCAGCGAAACACCGATGGTACTCGGTGACAAAATAATCACTGTTTGTTGTTCTCAAAAACTGCTTTGGTGAGATCACATGCTGCTGGCAGTGACTGAATGCAACCACGTCGCTGCACAGTTCCTCCTCTGTGTTTGGCTTCGTTTCAAGCCGCCAGTATATCCCATCAACTGCACTTAAACCCCTGGAGCTCAACTCATCTGAACTGCTAACAAAGAAGTGATTCTCTCTGGCACAATGACGGCGCTCAGAGGGGCTACGGCCGCTTCCATTCAGTAACGAGAACGTTGAAGCTCGGCTTCACTCAGCCTCTTCATGAATTCACTGCATGAAGGTCAGAAAATAAATAAATATTTGCAAAGACTTTATTTTGGGCCTCGAACACGATGACTCACACTGCAGATGATCTACATCTGGGCTGAAGTAATTAAAACATTCATCAATTAGTCATCATGAAGCAAAATACATATCCCATACTACATGACATCCAGTAAAAACATTACAAAACTAGAAAAGCGCTCAGAGAGCAGCACTCCGCCAAGCCTGCTCATTCCCCCACATGGCTTTATCAGAAATGCAGCATTTTTTCCTTTAGAAATACATTATTTGATCAGAAATCACGGCACTATAGAAGATAGCCATTTAATGTAGACACACCCACAAACTAAATAATCTTCTGCTGAGCACAGGCGTGTGTTCTGCATGTGTACGTTATGTACGGATACCGGATCATGTGACCTAAATATGTAGCAGGAGGCAGGAATTGATGGGACTCAGAAACACCCCCACAGTTTAATCAGCTGTTCCTTGGATCATTTCTGATGGATAAGTCCTGATAAGTCCTCAGAGGTGGATTTGTAGTAGGATCACAATCAGCTGATGTAGCGTTCACTGGTTGTCATGGTTACAGTGACGCCGTGCTGCTATCTGGTAACGATACAGAAATCTTTAACCAATCCATGGATCCAGACTATAAGCTGCATCACTGACAGAATCTGATCACTTGGTCCTTGAGTCATTTCTGAGCTTCAAGGAAAATTTCATCCAAATCTGTTGGTCTGTTTTAGAGTGATGCTGCTGACAGACAGATGGACAGACAGACGCCGATCATCACATAATTCCACCACGAGTAAAAAGCTATAAGGACAGTCCATAATACATCAAGCACAGTAAAGTATCGTTTTCCAAAACAAACACTTGGAAATTTACTGATTTATTTAAATTCAGAATTGTGCAAATAATGTTCAAAGCAGGCAACAAGTTAGCAGCGCTGGATTTAAGGCCGAGAGATCCGGTCGTCCAAATGACATTTTTTGGGCCACCAACATACGTCAATTTAGACATTTTTAGGAGCCATAATCAACTTTTAGTGGCCAAAAAAATTAACCCTACTTTTTTTTTTTTTGGGGGGGGGGGGGGGTTTCCAGTTCCTACTCCATGTCAACTTGTTAGCTGGAGCCGCCGAGCTATCACTGGTCGCTGGGCAAAGTGTGCCTTAAAAACCCCCACGGCCGTGAAAAGTCACCCACGAATGAGCAGCACATTGTCCGGAGCTCCTAGCGGGCGACTGGGACGTTGACAGCCGGAACAGGTGCGGTTTGTCCCGGGCAGATGAGCGGCGAGGAGCGGCAGGTGTTACCCGAGCAGCTAGCGGGGGATAGCTAGCCAGCCGGGGAGTCGGAGCAGTCTGTGACCGGGGAGAGAAGCTGGCGGACCCGCCGAGTTAAAAATGACAGCTCCGGTGGCTTGGTGCTTTCCGTTCGCGGTGCTCAGGCAGACTCCCGCGAGATGTTAACGACGTTAACATCAGCGACAATAAATTGTTCAAATTTGAAATTAAATCGGCGGAAATCCGCGGATCCGCGGAAAATTGCCATCCCTGAAACTTGGATTTGGAGGTCAGTAGCCCAAATCAAAATATTTGGGCTCCTAACCAGCGTGTTTTTGTCATTTTTGGTCACCAAAATCAGTTTATAGTCGCAAATGGCGACCTGGCGACTGTCTAAATCGAGCGCTGAGTTAGTCTCTTTTAAAAAGCCTTTTGCTCGTAGCACCTTGAAGAGTCCACGTCTGTGTTTGTGGGGTAAACTTATCCAAGAGTCGGGACAACAATCTGAAAATGAGGACAATTATGAAACAATTTAAAAAGAAGATGGCTTCAAAGAAATCTAATGATTTGAACAAGCAGATATTCAGCTTATTGGCTTGTTCTCGCGCCACTTATTTGGGACTGTCGCTTGGACAAAACAAACATAATGATCTCATTTGTGATATTCATTTTCTACAAATTATAATCAACAGTTTGATTGATAATGACAACAATTGTTGAGGATTTACAGGTAAGCTTATTGAAAACAGGCTAAAAATGACTTCATGGAGAAGCTAAGCTGAACTACTGTGGAAACTGAGCCGCGCCGGATGACAGCATGGTGGAAATAAAGTGGTGGTTGGAAGAAAAGTAAAGGATAATTGATTCAGTATGCATGAGTTGATTGGAATAGATTATCGCTATTATTAGAAAAGCCTTAAGAGCACTTCTATGAACAAAGACAGGCTTTTCCCAAACGTACAAGAGATTAAATGACTAATGTAAACACCTTAACATCGACTCTGAAGTGCATTAACTTCACAAAGCAACACATGACGGACGCCCACAGAGAGGAAAGCATCTGTGCCCAATTTCAGTTTCAGAATTAACTGCACTGCGACCTATATTTTAGGTACAACGTCTAAAAATACCGACGCATTCACAGAAGCAAAGACGAATCGAATGTGAAAACAGGAACAGCTGTAAGAAACGGAACCAAACAAAAGAGTTTATGAGGAGTCACTCTGTGCAGCCGGAAGAACCTGGAGCGGTTTGGTTTGTTCTTATTTATCAAGCACACCAATTTCAGCAGTTCTGATCTTTAGCGAGTGTTTAGTCTAAACATCAGAGGCACATGGAGGATACATCATGTATGGCGTCACAACAGATGACTCAGCTCAAAATGGCAATATGGACCGAGTAACCGCACCAATAAAGACATCACATCATCTTTTCTCTGCAGTTTTATCATTTTAATCGACTGTTCAATTTTCATGTGAGACTGCATTTAACTTGACATTTTGCATCATTATTGATGTAAATCGTCGCCATTTTGAAAGGTCTTTTGTATTTATTATATTTTTAGGGTGTAGACTGTTGTTTAGAAGTTTGAGGGCACTTACAAATGTCCTTATTTATGAAAGAAAAGCATCAACTTTAACTCATTTTAGGGCTATTTTAACTGATAGAGAAACTTTAGAAACCTTTAAAGCAACTTTAACTAATGGAGAGCAACTAATATATAGGAAATTTCATTCCTCTACACCACAATTCAAAAGTCTGGGCTCACTTAGAAAAGTCCTAATTGATGAAAGAAAAGCAGCTTTTTTTCAATGAAGATCACATTAAATGAATGATAAATCCAGTGCAGACATAGTTAATGTGGTAAATGACTATTGTAGCTGTAAACAGCTGATTTTTAATGGAATATCTCCATAGAGGTACAGAGGAACATTTCCAGCAACCATCACTCCTGTGTTCTAATGCTACATTGTGTTAGCTAATGGTGCTGAAAGACTCATTGATGATTAGAAAACCCTTGTACAGTTATGTTAGCACATGGATAAAAGTGGGAGTTTTCATGGAAAACATGGAATTATCTGAGTTTTTTTAACAGTTTTTTTTTTTTAAAGTTCAGCACTTTTAAACAGTAGTGTACATTTTTAGTGCATTTTTTACTGTATTTTTTCCTAGATTTTTACGGTATTTTTTTACTGTATTTTAATATATTTTTGCTTTATATTTGCTAGATTTTTACAATTTTTTTTACTATATTTTAATGTCTTTTTTTCTAGATTTTTTGCTAGATTTTTGCCATGTTTTTATTGTATTTTTAAGATATTTTTACTATAGTTTTACTGTATTTTTACTGCATTTTTTCTGTGTTTTTACTGTATTGTATTGTCTGGGTGACCCCAAACCTTTGAACTGTACATGCACTGTTTATACTATTTTGCCCATTTCATGCTTCCTGCGTCCACAAAAGTAACGCCTAAATTTCATTTTCAACCCAAATGAACTTGAAAGGAAAGCAAATGGTGCTTCAAGCTAATGCTTGTTTAGAGGAGAGGCTGTGTGAGGAGATTCTTCCTCATCATCACCTTTAAAAGTCAGATTTAATAGTCATTAACGGTGCATGTTCACCGGATGTGTCACTTCAACATTTCCCTTTTTATATCTGCAGTGTATTCTGGTAGTGTTGCATTGCGTTTTAGAGACAGGACATTGCATTTCCCCACTCCACATTTGCATAAAGTTGAAGTTTCCGCTATTTTATGGAAATTGGTTTTGGAACGGTTTTCATGGAGAACATGGAATTGCCTGTATTACCTCAAACTTTTGAACGGTGGTTTACGTGCGAGCAATTATGCTTTTTGCAGAAACTAATGATGTTACAGCAGATGCTTCCACAGATGCTCCCACCCTCCAGAATCTTCTTTTTCTTAATTTCAACATTTTCTCCTGCGTGTTAGACCCTCTTTCGATTCCAACAGCGGGAAAGACGCATGTCGGAGGTGAAGTGGTTCAGTCGTTAGGTTTCACGTACCAGCTTTGCCCTTCTTGTGGTCTGGGGTTTTACCAGATTGGAGGCATTTCAGGCAGCTCCACCCATGTCTAGAGGGGCACCACATCAAACCCCAGCTTGTGGTGAGGTCAGAGCACCACGAATAGACCCTTAAGTGGGCTGCAGCTTCATGGGACCTGTGTACGGTCTTTGTGTGGAGGCATGTTATGGTTTTCTGTAATGTTCTGTACAGTGTGATGACAGGAAGGCCGACGGGTTTATATCACATTAGATAAGTCTAATGTAGCATCTAACCCGAGGTGCAAAAGTTGCTGTTAAAGTCGTCTAGTGAAATGTAAAACATCCAAGCGTAACAGCTTCAAGGCTAGGACAAATGTGCTAAGATATATATAGACCATGTGCATCCATGTGTGCAGACTTTGTGGTGTTTTACTGCAATACATCTGCAGATTTCCCCTCAAATCGAACGAAGACAAACTTATTTTTACAGGACAGAGCAGCTTCTGACAGACTGGTCAGCAGCATTGTGTGTAAGTAAATATTCCTGAGGTCTGTCGAGCTCAGTGGTCGGACTTGGCACAAGATATCTGGAGATTTTAGAGCTTCCAACTGTGTTTGAGCACCGCTAAAGTAAAGCATCGACAAACTAAACCCCCTCCGTAGTCCGGCAGAAACGACTTCATACAAGTCAGCTTTGATTCATGTCAACAGCGACGAAAAGGCACGCGAGGGATTGAATCGCTTCCCAAAATTAGATGCTAGACGGGTGTACGACTAGACATTAGACAGCTGCTCTTCAACAGGAATCATCACCTCCTGTGGATGATCAAACACTGACCGCTTCTGATTGGATGACGGTCCTCCTGAGGACAAACATGGTGGCTTGGTTGAAAAATTTCCCTTTTATTCTGAAAAAACATGTTTCCGGAAACATTTGAGGAAAGAAAAAAAACGATGAACCTGTCCTTGTCTTGGATCGATAACAGTTTGCTAAAATGTTTTTCCAAAGTATAAAAACATATCAAACCATTCTTGATGCTCTTCATTTCAATAAAATAGCAGAAACTTCAACTTTATGTAAATGTGGAGTGGGGAAATGCAATGTCCTGTCTCTAAAACGCAATGCAACACTACCAGAATACACTGCAGATATAAAAAGGGAAATGTTGAAGTGACACATCCGGTGACCATGCACCATTAATGACTATTAAATCTGACTATAAAAGGTGATGATGAGGAAGAATCTCCTCACACAGCCTCTCCTCTAAACAAGCATTAGCTTTAAGCACCATTTGCTTTCCTTTCAAGTTCATTTGGGTTGAAAATGAAATTTAGGCGTTACTTTTGTGGACGCAGGAAGCATGAAATGGGCAAAATAGTATAAACAGTGCATGTACAGTTCAAAAGTTTGGGGTCACCCAGACAATACAATACAGTAAAAACACAGAAAAACACAGAAAAAATGCAGTACAAATACAGTAAAAACATAGTAAAAAATACAGTAAAATTAAGTAAAAACATAGTAAAAAATATATTAAAAATACAGTAAAAACATGGCAAAAAATCAAGCAAAAATCTAGAAAAAAATACATTAAAATATAGTCAAAAAACTGTAAAAAATGTAGTCAAAATATAGCAAAAAATATATTAAAATACAGTAAAAATATAGTAAAAAAATACAGTAAAAATCTAGGAAAAAATAGAGGAAAAATGCAGTAAAAACAAGGAAAAAATATAGTAAAAGATAGTAAAAAATGCACTA
Source organism: Acanthochromis polyacanthus (assembly GCF_021347895.1). Taxonomy (NCBI): domain Eukaryota; kingdom Metazoa; phylum Chordata; class Actinopteri; family Pomacentridae; genus Acanthochromis; species Acanthochromis polyacanthus. The sequence goes on along the minus strand of NC_067116.1, from coordinate 45,175,270 downwards.
GAAATGTACAGTACTGTTCGTAAGTGCTGAACCTTTCAAAAACTGTTCAAAAAACTCAGATAATTCCATGTTTCCATCAAACTCCCACTTCTATCCATGTGCTAACATAACTGAACAAGGGTTTTCTAACCATCAATGAGCCTTTCAGCACCATTAGCTAACACAATGTAGCATTAGAACACAGGAGTGATGGTTGCTGGAAATGTTCCTCTGTACCCCTATGGAGATATTCCATTAAAAATCAGCTGTTTACAGCTACAATAGTCATTTACCACATTAACTATGTCTACACTGGATTTATCATTCAGTTAATGTGATCTTCATTGAAAAAAATGATCTTTCAAAAATAAGGACATTTCTAAGCGACCCAAACTTTTAAACAGCGGTGTAAGTATGAAAGAAATATGAAAATCCAACATCCACAAGCATTACCTCTCGTACATACAGTGTGGGTTTACTGTATACATAAAGCATTGGACACGGTGGTATGAACACATGTGTATAAACAGAATAAGCTGCAGGTAATAAAGGAGCGCTAATGTGTGCTTTTGTGGGACGCTGACTCATGGGCATGACACAGGGACTTGAACACAGTAATGCCAGCTTTTCCCAGAGCCGTACACAATGCCACCCAGCCAGAATGACTACCCACGAGCAGGAGATAAACAATGGATCAGCAGACAGAATGGCCGGCTACTCCTCTGCACTTCCTGAACAACAATACAGTGCTCCGGTCGATCCACGCCCCTCCAGCGCTCTGAGCTCGCGGCGCACCGAGCTGCTGCCGCTACTTCCCGTGTCGTAGCCGCTTCCTGTTCAGGGGTTCCGGATGATAGGAGCTTCCTGTCTGCAGCCGTGAGATGGAGGGGTGTGGAGGACCTCGGCCTCAGCTACAAGGCTGCCAGTGATCTCAGAGGGCCAGGCTGTGTTAGAAGCTTCCATGAAAGTGTCTGAGTTTTAACCTGCTAGATCACCATGGTAACTGATGCTGCTCCGCTAATCGCTGTGTATGTTGTTTACTCGGCGCTTTGCACATCCATTCTGATGTCTATGTTGTGTTTTGTCATGACCCTGTTGTCTGGAACTCAGTGTTATTACCTCCGCCAAGGAGGTTATGGGACACCCAGCGTTTGTGTGTCCGTCCGTCAGTCTGTTAGCAAGATAACTCAAAAACGCCTGGGCAGATTCAGATGAAATTTTGAGGGGATGTAGACTATGGTAAGAGGAAGAGCTGATTTAATTTTGGTGGCAATCCGGAAAGGATCCTGGATTCTGGATCACTTTGAATTTTTTAGTATGTTTTAGTATGTGGTCCTAAATATGACAAAAACATCATAGGTTAGTATGTCGTCCAACAAGTTGGAGCAACTTGTCCAGGTAGCTCAACTGGTTAAGAAGGTGATTCATAAACAGAACTGTGTCAGAGACGCAGGTTCAATTCCAGCTCATACTCCTTTACTGCATGGGTTTCCTGTTTTCCTCTCTATCCTTGGCGGAGGTCTGCACTCTCTGAGTGCTTTTCTATTATTGTATTATTATACTGTCTAATGTTTGTCAGTGACTCAGTGTTGTCTTCTGTTATTTAAGGACAGGTCTCTCTTGAGAATGAGACCCAGTGTCTCAATGAGATTACCTGCATAAATAAAGGCTAAATAAATGAAATAAAAAGGTGGTTCATACCTTATTGTGACGACCTATTTAAGTAACGTTCTGCTGCCGACTTCGGGGCTGTTTGCACTGAACTACACCTGACTAAATGCCCCAGCTTGCTGCTAATGCCCCTGCCTATTCTGTGCTTTGTGTGATGTTTTATTGTTTATTTTTTAATAGTTCTTTTGATGTTTTTATTGTGAACGCTTGTGTAACTGCTGCATAACAAATCGCCCTTCAACAGACAAATAATAAAGTTAACCTGCTCTGGAGGAGGTTCTGTTCAGAGTTTAGGGTTTAAATCGGCTCCAAGAAGCGCCACAGTTTCACCAACTCTTCTCCTGATAAAAGTTTCTCTGAGTGATACAGAACAAACGGCTGAGGTTTTATCTGCAAACCCGTTGAGCTTAATAATGCCACAAAACCAAACAGTTGCAGCAGCACAAACTCAACACATCGTGCCGTCACTGGAGCTTACATGCATTCAGTTTATGGTGCATAAAATCTATAAGTATGTTTCTATGTTTGGTACTGCAGCCGACAGAGCACAGATTAGAAAACAGACCAGATCACAGCGAATACTCAATCAAAAATAGGATTTTCACTTTACTTTGGGCAGAAACTAATGACTTCCACATCTCCTTCATTGTGTATTTTAGCTTCATGTTTTACACGTATGACGTTGAAAGCTTCAGAGTTCTAATGTGCAGATGTCACTAAAAGAAATAAGCAGCAGCACTGAGAGCTGAAGTCACTCAAAAATGAGTGAAAGGTGCTCTACATTCATTAAAGTTGCTCTATATTAGTGAAGGTTGCTCTCTACTACCAAATGAGTTAAAGTTGACCTAAACTACTGTTCAAAAGTTTGGAATCGTCCAGATAATTCCATGTTTCCAGTAAAACTCCCACTTTTATCCATGTGCTAACATAACTGCACAAGGGTTTTCTGATCATCAATGAGCCTTTCAACACCATTAGCTAACACAATGTAGCATTAGAACACAGGAGTGATAGTTGCTGGAAATGTTCCTAAAAAATATAGTAAAAATATCTTAAAAATAAAGTAAAAACATGGCAAAAAATCTAGCAAACATTTAGGAAAAAAATACATTGAAATATAGTAAAAAAAAAAAAAAACTATAAAAATCTAGTAAAAATATAGCAAAAATATATTAAAATACAGTAAAAATATAGTAAAAAATACAGTAAAAATCTAGGAAAATATAGAGGAAAAATGCAGTAAAAACATGGCAAAAATATAGTAACATATAGTAAAAAATAAATGCACTAAAAATGTACAGTACTGTTCAAAAGTGTTGAACTTTTCAAAAAACTGTTAAAAAAACTCAGACAATTCCATGTTCTCCATTAAACTCCCACTTTTACCCATGTGCTAACATAACTACAAGGGTTTTCTAATCATCAATGAGCCTTTCAGCACCATTAGCTAACACAATGTAGCATTAGAACACAGGAGTGATGGTTGCTGGAAATGTTCCTCTGTACCCCTATGGAGATATTCCATTAAAAATCAGCCGTTTACAGCTACAATAGTCATTTACCACATTAACTATGTCTGCACTGGATTTATCATTCATTTAATGCTATCTTCATTGGAAAAAAAAACGCTCTTCTTTTAAAAATAAGGACAGAGTTCTGAACAGCAGTGCACCTCCAACATATAGCCTTCTATGTATACAGTAACTTGCTGAAACAGGCCCTGCTTTGAGAGTAAATAGGCTTCAAACAGAACCACGTAACAAAGGATCAACCAGTTGAACCAGTTCAGGAGTGCAGCGCTGTGCAGGTAGAAGCCTCGTTTGTTCAGGCTGCAGACGGGATTAAAGGCAGTCTCTCCTGTACGTACAATAACGTCAGGACAAAAGGAAGAAAACTCACAGAAGACAAAGGAACAGAACGCAGTAAAGTAGGACAGCAGCAAACGGTTTCAGGTTGTGGCCATTCAATCTGCAGCCAGAATCCAGCACCACAGATGATGATCTCATCTCCTCCAAATGTGACCCAGGCCTGCAGACCTCCCCTATAGCTTCAGGACACACACATTTTCCACCAACGTAATCTGATCAGCTTCCTCTGCAAAAAAAGAAAGAACCCAATAAAATCCCTCCTACTCTAAAAATAGTGTCCTATACTCCATATATTGTGGAAGCTGTTAAACAAGAACCGCAAGAGGCAGTTTGTGTGTCCAGAAAAGTGGGTGAGAGGAGTGATACATCAGCCATCTTCTGCACGCTGCAAAGGCTGTCACAACAGAACCAGACTCAAAGGGTCTCAGAGTTTAAAAAGAAACAGCCCCGCTAAGCTTTCAGTGCATGTTTGGATGCTGCCAGGAGGAAATGCACAGCTCAGGATGGTTGCATGACCGGACCAGAGAAGGCCAAACCGACTCCCCGTCTGGCCCGGAGCGACCACAGCTCTGGACCGAGCTCACTCACAACGTCTGGGAGAGGCTGCCAAAGACAGCAGAACTCTGCTGATGGAGGGGGAAAAATCCGCCCCATCGCATCCCCCACATGTTCCCCTCAATCTGCCATCCACAACCAGAGACCGGCAGCCCGACACGCATCGAGGGACGGACGCTGCGCTCATTTAAATTCATGTGGAAGCAGCAGCAGCAGCTCTGAGTCAGATGGTCCAGAGGCAGATGATAGACGGATACATGGAGGGTTTCTGTAGCTGCCCATCCTGGTCTCCTGCCATCAAGCCTCCAGCCAGCAGCTTGTGGCCGGTTCCTCTTCAGACTTTGTTCTCCTCCCAACTCCTCTCCGTTCCAGTGAACTCGCCCTCGCCGATCGGAGGGGGAGCTTTTCGCTGTTCGGCACCATTTTCTACTTTGAATAAACCGCATTCCACACACAGCTTTTCGGGCTAAAGGTCTATTTTTAGCCGCGTCACTGAGAAATAAAACTGAGAAATATGCAGAGGAGATTTACTTCCAGATCAGGACTGAGAATAATTACTTCCCCACGCCGAGGAAGGCCGAGGGGCAGAAACCAAGTGAAGGGATTTCAGGTGTTTATCTACACGGAGGAGATCCCGAGGAGATAAAGGGCTTCACAAACATACAGCTTTAGGAATAATTATTGAACCACTGGAACCACCATGTTCTGCCTTTCTTTGTGGTTCTATGCTGAGTTTTCTTCTTAACCCTGGTGTCATCTGCAGGTCAAACTGACCCGTTATAAAGTTTGAAAATGTGGAAAAATACATTTTCACAGTGAAACTTCTGAGGTCCACATTTTCAACATTTTTGGGCAATTTTGAACATTTTTTGGTGGGGAAAAAAGAAATGTTAAAAATGTGATTTTTGCTGGATTTTGGTTGATTTTTATCTGAATGTTCTTAAAGAAAATATGAGAAGTTTTACTGATATATAGATATATGGAATCACTTTAGATATTTTTAGGATTTTTTTGGAAGATTTTTACTAATTTTTTTGGAAAATATTTCCAAGAATTTTCTTACCAAATTTGGGGGATTTTTTTAAAATTAAACTTTTGGGGGAAATTTTTTAAGGAATTACTGGAATTTTCTTCCTGAAAGTTTTGCAAATTTTCAAAAATTTGGGGAATTTTTTGGCTGTATTTTTGGGATTTTTTTCCAGAAAAGAAAACCCGTAAATGAAGACAACAGGACGGTTAAAGTTGTAATAAAAAGCTGATTTCTCTGTTTCCTCTCTAATTAGCTTCAACAGTCTGTCATCTCCAAATATTCAGCTCGTGCACAACACAAAGCCACTCATTACATTTCTACAGTTAGATGCATCAGATTTGCAACATTATTACTGCACGTACTGAATTATTATAAAACTTCTTCATGTCTTTGGAAGTTGCTGAAAGTATTTAACCGCTCTGATGAACTTCAAACTAAACTGTCAGCGCTGGAGGGCCGTTGTGTGATTTTTATTCCTACAGGTGATGTAATAATCATTTCCAAATCTGTACAATCAGGTTACTTCACTGTCTAAAAGCTCTCTGAAGCATAACATGACCTGAAGTCACACTTTCCTGCCAACCAGCACATCACACACACATGCACATTACACAGCGTAGCGGTGCAGCAGAGTTAGAACAGAACAGTGTTGAAAATACAAGCTGTGAGTTAAATGGTCTGAAATAATTGCATTTCTAGAAGATTTTTTGGTTCAGACATCAGGTACTACTTGATCTACTTGTCCAATATTTCCGATTCTGAATCAACCACACGATGAGAAATAACAGCAAAATCCCCGTTTTTTATCTTTAATAGTTCCTGCGATATTGTTGTTCAAACATACTCAAATTTCAATGAGCGAAACAGGAAGTTTCTTTTAAAAATGACCACAGACAGTACAAAAAATTCCACAAAAATGATTTTAGAGATCCACAGTTTGTGCTAACAGAGCAGCAGCAGAAGGAATCGCCCTAAACGTCCAGTAATTAAGTTTCACACCACAGAATACACAACGCAACACTCACAGCGCACTACTGCTTCTACGAGGGAACGACAGCAGAACCGACGCTGTAAACGACTTCACAATAACAACGCTGCTGAGGTCTGACCAGAGGTAAATTCTTCCATATGAAGGAGACCCCGTTTCTCATTACAGAGATGAAAAATAAACAAAACTAAGTCAACTCTGTGCTCTGCCACGTCGCTCAGAGATTAAACCCCAGCAAAGAGCAAAAAGCTGAGCAGCACGATGCAAACGTTTGTTAAAACCGTGTAAAAGCTAACAGATGTCTGCTTCTCTGCACAGATTTCTATGGAACCGTTCTGTCAGCAAACACACACAGTTTGTTGTGTTCAATTGTCATCAGTTTCTCTTTTTAGTGATCATTTCAAGTACACGGATGGGACCATTTGGCAAAGCAAAATAACCATCATATACATGAAGACAGCATGGAAGCAGCTGGTGTGTTTGCACCTATAACAATATACAGACATCAATGCACACCAGTTTTTGTGTTCCTACCAATGAGTCCACACCGCTGTTTTGGCAAAACTGCAAAGAACAAGAAGCCTGTCTTGCATATTTGCCAGTCGTCAAATTCTACTGATGTTAGAGCCTCAAAAGTTGGTAAAATGTTGATGAAAAACGTTATTTTTGGTAGGAAATGCAGCTACATCCATATATTTACACTTGCAGGAACTTTCTGGGACTTCAGTGCTACAATTAGTTGAAAACTTTGCAAATTTTTTTCTATTTTTCAAGGTCCAGTAATTTAAAACACTATAATTTCTTCACCTGGAAGCCACAAATGTCGGGAATTTCTGCATTTGAACTAAACTTTGGCACATATAATGGCACTTTACAGACATTTATACACACTACTGTTTTTGCTATCTTGTCATATTTGGCACACATCAAATTCTATTGATGCCAGAGCCCCAAAAGCTGGTGGAATGTCGACCAAAGACTGGATTTTCAGCAGGAAATACGGAAACATCCATATCTTTACACTTACAGGAACCTTTTGGGACCCCAATGGCACTCTTGTTTGCCATTTTTTCCATTTTCAAAAGCAAAATATTCTAAATATTATTTCTTCACCTAGAAGCCAAAATGGCTGTGAACATCTGCATTTAAACTCTATTTTTGCTCATATAATGATAATATATAGACACCTATATGAACTGGTTTTTGTACTTTACATTAATATTTTATCAAAATAGCAAAAAATTTGAAAAAAAACGGAACCTTGTCTTGCCACACATCAAATTCTACAGATTTTAAAGTCCTCAAAAGTTGGTGAAATGTCGACGAAAGACTATTTTTAGCAGTAAATATGTTCATATCCATATATATTTACACTTACAGGAAGGTTATGGGGCCACAATACCATCTAAGTTGGAAAGTTTTGCTTTTTTTTTTTCCATTTTTAAGTTCTAATAATCACAAACATTTGCCACGGAATCATTTAAATGTGCTGGAAACAAACGTGTGTGTGTCCTCACTAAATGTCATCACTCTGGGTTTTACGTTTCTGCAGATACTGAATCCTGTTTGTGGCTTTCCGGTCAAGACGCTTGCCTTTCTAAAATCAAGTTAGGAGAAATTCCCAGGTATGAAAAAACAAAGTTCTCAGAATTCAGTAAAAACGTTAAACGGAACTCAGTTCTGGGCCCAAGAGAACCCGTTCACGAGGATCTGAAACAGCGCAGCAGCATATTTCCTGAATTTAGTCTGACCTTGTGGTATAAAAATACCCTCAGTGGTGTCACAGAAAGAAGCATTAACCCCATGATAAGACCTCTGACAGCGTTTTTCCTAGAAGCCTGACAGCATACGGAGTTATTCGATTACAAATCAACAAACTTAAAGAGTGCACCTTGAATATGAAGGCATGAATGAGAGGAGATGTGCATTCTGGTGTTTCCTGTGTATCATAGAGAAAGCTGCTCAGTCGGGTTCAGCTGTAGTTTTTTTTTTGTTGTTGTCAGCTGTTGCACAGAGGGACTCAGCAGAAGCGTCTAATTTCTCAGAAAGCAGAAAGCAGGAAGAGGAGCTCGGTCACCTGACTGAAACAGCAACAAGGTCAGCGGCTCTAAATAGAATGATTTTAAGTCAAAAACTGAATCCAGAAAGCCGTCAGCGACACAGAAAGACCAGCGACAGAAGCTGCACCGGAACTCAGAAACATCAGAGTTTGTCGAAAAGTGGACATTCACAAAAAAAAAAAACAAACAAACATTCTTATCTTGTCTGGATTTCCACCGCAAAGGCAAGAGGAAACATGAAAGGGTTAACAGAGGAACTTCCCCTCCTCTTTTTTCATTTCTTCTTTCCGAGGAGACCACAGTCTTTATGTTCAGTCCTTTACGCTGCACAGAACGTCATGCGTCTCATTAGCTCGGCCCACGCAGCAGCCTGGAAACACATCTTCTCTGCACAGGTTAAGCTCAGACACTCCCGCTGAATGAATCACTATTTAGAACTACTCATTTACTCAAATACAGGCAGATATACGCTGTACTTTATGTGCAGATTAGATATTTTCAACTGATTTTAATGAAGAAAAGGACCTGTCTGGGGTATGTTAGTCATGCATGTATGTAGTCAGCTCCAGATCTACTCCATCCTTTCAGGAATGTATGCAGCGCATGTAGCAGATACTGGTGCGGAGTAAAGCCAGGTGTTCATTTTCAGTACAACTCTAACTGTAAGTAGATCCAGTGAAGTCAAAAAGTATTTGCCTCCTTCTGGAATTCTTGGTTTTTTGAATATTTCACCCACTTAAATGTTTAAAACCATCAAACTGATTTAAATATTAGACAAAGATAACCAAAGTAAACACAAAATCCATCCATCCATTTTCTTCTGCCTAGCCGGGGCCGGGTCGTGGATGCAGCAGGCGAAGCAGGTCGTTCCAGACGTCCCTCCCCCAGCGACACTTTCCAGCTCTTCCTGGGGGATCCTGAGGCGTTCCCAGGCCAGACGAGATATATAATCCCTCCAGCGAGTTCTGGTTCTACCCCGGGGTCTCTTCCCAGACGGACGTGCTCGGAAAACCTCCAAAGGAAGTCTCCCCGGAGGCATCCGAATCGGATGGCCAAACCACCTCCACTGGCTCCTTTCGATGCGAAGGATCAGCGGCTCTACTCTGAGCTCCCTCTGGATGTCTGAGCTCCTCACCCTATCTCTAAGGCTGAGTCCAGACACCCTACAGAGGAAGCTCATTTCGGCCGCTTGTATCCTCGATGCAACGCAATGCAGTTTCTAAACAATGATTTCATGTTTTAAAGGACCTGTGGACGACTTGCTGTGATTGACGGAACCATGAACTCTGATCTCTACCAGAGCATCCTGAAGGAGAACGTTTGGCCATCAGTTCATGACCTCCAACTGAAGCTCATTCGGGTTCTGCAGCAGAACAATGATCCAAAACACTCCAGCAAGTCGACTTCAGAACGGCTTAAAAAAAACTCCATGAAGGTTGTGGAGCGTCCTGGTCAGAGTCTGGACCTTTAAAAGGCCGTTGATGCTGAATTAAAACAATTCTGCACAGAAAAGTGGATCAAAACATCTCCACAAAGATGAGAAAGACTCACTGACAGTGACAGAAAACGTTTGATTCCACTTGTTGCTGCTGAGGGCGGCCCAACCGGTTGTTAGCTTTAGGGGGCAATTACTTTTTCACACAGGGGCAGGTAGCTTTGAATAGCTTTTTTTCTTCATTTTGTGTTTACTTTGCTCATTTTTGTCTGATATTTACATTTGTTTAATAATCTTAAACATAAAAAGTGGAGAAAATATGCAAAAAATAGGAATTTGAGAAGTGGACAAACACTTTTTCACGGCTCTGCATCTGTATGTTCGATCGTTTTCATTTCCTAGAAGTCGTTGTCAGTCTGGTTCCACCCATTACCTCATAAAATAATTTCCAAAAATAGCTCGTTGCATGTTGTATTTTCTGCTGTGCCTGTTCTTTTGCATGCCATAGCAGCATCGTGAGTCACTCTTGAGGAAGCGCTGTGACTTCATCAGAAGAGCAAAACATTCTCACCTGACAGAAGCCAGCGCAGGAAATAAAGCACTAATTTAGGACTCGACTGTTTCATGAACTCCGTCTGTCTTCAGTTATTTGTGTTGTTGTGTCCTCATACAGGGAACAGAGTTGGACTGTTCCCTGGACTCCATAGAGGAGGTGGGTGAGAGGAAGATGTTGGCAAAGCTCACATCCATCATGGACAACCCCTCTCACCCACTGGATGACAATGTGAAGTCTCTAAGTAGCTTTTTCAGCAGTAGACTGACACCTAACCTGCAAGAAGGAGCGCTATCGCAAGTCATTCATTCCACCTGCTATAAGACTTTATAACATCAGCATCACTGGCTGATGGTAAAACAAAACTGGACTCTGTCACATCATCCTTTACCACATAATCTGCACAGTTCTTACACTATTTGAATTTTTCTTGTACTTTACATCATTCCATAAGCCACTTTTTCCATCCTACACTCTTGAACTTACTGTGAATATTACTATGATTATAATTATATTGTTGTTTATTGTTGTTCATTGTGCTGCTGTAACATGGGAAATTTCCCCGGACACGGGGAGCAATAAAGGATTATCTTATCTTACTAAACAGATATCGACTTGACAGTAAAAACTTTTGAACCCAGCTGTCAGACATGTTAGCATCTCACCTCCAGAACCGGTCCGGCGCCCAGGATGGTCCTCTCCACCCCGCTGGCGTATCCCTTCTGGCTGAGCGCCGTCAGACAGTGGATCAGAAAGTTGGTGCTCTGGGTTTTCCCCGAGCCGCTCTCCCCAGAGATGACGATGCACTGGTTGACCCTCTTCCTGAGCATAGCGTAGTAGGCCACGTCCGCGATGGCAAAGATGTGAGGCTCCAGTTTGCCCAGCTGGTGGTTCTCGTACATCTTGACGTACTTGGGGTTGTAGATGGGCAGGAACTTGAAGGGGTTGATGGCGATGAGGATGCTGCCTGCATAGGTGTAGATCTTTTTCTTGTAAAAGCGCGTGCGCAGGTTGTTTAATATGCTGTCCTCATTGAGGACGGGGAGGTTGCAGAGGTCCGCGAAGTCGTCCTGGGGAGGCGGAAGGAAGCCCCTCTCAGCCAGCCGCAGAGCCTCCTGATCCTTGGACAAGGCTGGGAGGTGGACATAATGGATGGAGCCATCACGATTCCTCTCCTGGATCAAGAAAAACATACGTTAGCTAACCGCTGCTGATGCTGCTGCACACACCGATCAGACACATCATGACCCCTGACAGGTGAAGTGAAAAACATCAACCAGCTTGTTATAATGCAACGTTCTGCTGGGAAACTTTAAGTTCTGACATTCATGAGGATGTTTGACGTGGACCATCCACCTAAACACTGCAGGTCAACAATCCTCCAATCCTCTATACCAGTTTAAAACCCTCAGCAGGACAATGCACCCCAACACATCACAATAACTGCTCAGGAGAACCTAGGAAACACCACAGAGCTAAGCTGTTCACCCAGGTTCCACACTCCCCAGAACTATATCTTACTGAGCATCTGTAGGATGTGCCAGGATCAGCCTGATCCAGGTAGGACCATAGACTGTATATAAAGATGGACGTAGCATCTGGCTCCAGAATTGAAGCCAACCTGGAAGTATCAAAAACTTGCAATATCACGCCGTCCGCTAGGGTTGGCTCCAAAAAGCTTTTTCTCCATAGACCCCAATTCATTTTTGGAGAAAATAAAATTTGATAGACTGATGTTCTACAGCTCAGGATTTTTTTCCCATTAGTTTTCATGGTCAAAATGAGAGATCAGGTGGCCAATCTTAAAATAAATCAATACTGAATTTTAAATAAATCGTTAAAGTTGGCGGAGCCAGGGGGCGTGGCTATACTTGATGGACAGCAACAGAAGCCTCTGCGGTAAAACGTGGGCGGGATAAGAGAGTCCTCAGCCAATCCTGCCCCTAGTTGCTCTCCGGTCCAGCCTGTTTGATGACGCTTTTTACGTCACTGGCTCCAAAAAATCCAAAACGGCGACCAGGAAGTAGCAAAATCCGGGCTTCATTTTCTCGGCGTTGAAACCAACGGGTGACGTCACGGTTAGTTTACGCCTGGGTAGGACCCACCCTGCAATCCACAGGACCCACAGGACATCCCAGAGGTCCTGCATCCATGTCCAACTATGTCAGAGGACTTCTAGCAGCATAAAGGGACCAGCACAGTCTCTGTAGGCATGTGGTCATAATGTTATCCTGATCTGTGTAAGGCAGGGCTCCAGACTGCAACCAAAACGGTCACATTTATGACCTTTTCTTTGGGATTGTGAGTTCAACTTTACACTGGTCTCTCTGGCGTGATGTCATGATCACTAAGCTGTGTTGGTGTCATTCTAACTGGCTCAGGCAGCTACTGCATTAACCACAGTGGTGGAAAGTAGTGCTGTGATAACTCTGCTATACTGCAGTATTTATGCTTAAAATGCAATCTTTTCGTAGAATGCGGTGCGCACATGCACTACTGTTCAAAAGTCTGGGTTCATCCAGATAATTCCATGTTTTCCATCAAAACTCCCACTTTTATCCATGTGCTAACATAACTGTACAAGGGTTTTCTAATCATCAATGAGCCTTTCAGCACCATTAGCTAACACAATGTAGCATTAGAACACAGGAGTGATGGTTGCTGGAAATGTTCCTCTGTACCCCTATGGAGATATTCCATTAAAAATCAGCTGTTTACTGCAACAATAGTCATTTACCACATTAACTATGTCTGCACTGGATTTATCATTCATTTAATGCCATGTTCATTGAAACAAAACTGCTTTTCTTTCAACAATAAGGACATTTCTAAGAGACCCTAAACTTTTGAACGGGGGTGTAATAAAACACAGTAAAAATACAGGATAATATAGTAAAACACAAGAGCAATGTCAACACTGGATTTATCATTCATTTAATGCCATCTTCACTGAAAAAAACCTGATTTTCTTTGAAAAATAAAGAACTTTCTAAGGTAGTCCACATGCGCTGCATGTAGGAAAAAACAAGCAAATCTGGGACAAATCTAACATTAGAACGCCCTAGTTTAAAACTTTTAAAATAATATTTGGTCACACACACCGCAGCTATCAAGCAGCAGCTACTGTAGCCTGAAGTGAGGGGCGTTTCAGATCGTGTTTATCGATAAGAAAATGTTCAGGAAGTGATGTGTTTTGCCTGAGACAAGGTGGGAGGTGCTAGCAGCCCTGATAATGATGGGAAATAACCATCTGCATGCACATTTTGTTATGCTTTCCATCATTATCTTACAACCTATTGCTTACAGTCGACTGCATGCTTTTGTTTCTCATCTAAAATGACAACACAGAGGAAGACGGAGCAGAAGGAGGTGGAATGCAGCAGTCACACAGTCTCAGTGGTCTACAGGTGAACGCTACCTGTAGTAGGAAGTAGAAGCCGAAGCTCTGAGGATGTTCCTCCTGGGCTTTCCGAGGCCACAGCAGAAACCTCTGCACTGGGAGGTCTCCAGCCTCCAGCACCCACTCCTCTCCGCCGCACTCCTTCACCTCCGCCAGCACATACAGGCGGCCGGGGTCCAGCCCCAGAGCTGAGGCGGCGTCCGAGATCACCGAGGCGGCCGTCGCATCCTTCTGCACCCTGAGGGGCAGAGAAGAGGGAAATCACTTCCACTGTTTAGAAGAATATCTTACACCACGAGTCCACATGAGGATTTCAGCTTTGATCATTTACAGGGTTCTAGAAACAGCCTGGCTTTTCAAAATAAAATGTACTTTTTTATAAATTAATAGTAATAAATTCTACCTTATGTAAAATAATATCAGGACATGTTAACTGGTAAAAGCTGCACTGGCACACTCAAAACTTCCTCAGCGTTTACTTTCATATTCATCATAGAGGGCAAAAAATTGCAGCATCTTCAGAAACACATGGAAAAGTCCTACAATAATTTAATAAATGCAACAGATTATGTTTCAAAACATGACATTTTGAAACTAAAAACTTCAAAATTTACACTCCAAAAACACTGATTCCGTCACCATGAGGCCGTATATGTAAAAATAACAGATAATCCAAACGAAACGTCACCAAAAAGAAGAAGATGATGTGAAGAAAGTCGTCTTCAACACAATAAAAAGCTGTAAAATTTCAATACATGCAATAAATATGCTTAGAAATGAACTTATTCAACTGTAAAAATGTCAAAATTCACTCCCTCGACCAAACGCGAAGAATAAGCTGTTAATGTAAAGTCAACTGATAATCCAAATTAAATTATTACTAAATAACATCTAAAAACAACATAATTGTGACTGCCATCTCTACTAAAGAATTAAAACAAAGAGAGAGTTTGGAATCAGCAAACCAGCGTCCGTTACAACCTTCAGAATTTAATCTCATCGGGATTTCTCCTGGTTAAATAAAAAAAACATTAAAAAGAGGAAAATGCAGGATTGTTTCACCAAGAACCATAAATAAAGAGGCAGAAAATAGTCACTGTGGTCTAATAAACAACTATTATGAGTCATCTCTTTTCCTTCAACAACATACCAGCTAAACACATCCAAACGTAGTCATCCTGTTCCTACGCCTGAATTATAGCTTTATTTTTAGCATTATTGTGCTGCTTCTTTCTGTATTTTGCTGCTGCATCATGTGAATAACAGATCAGTAAGGTCCACCTTGTCCTGAACTGTTGATGCTGCTTTTACGTCCTCCAGGTGTAAAACTGTGACAGACTCACCTGAGGCTGCAGCAGGTGGAGGGATGCGCAGGAAGCCGAGGGTAGATCTGCAGCAGGTAAGAGCGGCCGTCCAGGTCGTTGGGGCTAGCTGGCCCGCCCCCCCCTCCTCCTCCACCTGCGTTCGTTGCCATGGTGGCAGCGCCATCTCTGACACTCATCCTGAGCCAGGGGGAGTGGCCTCAGCATGCCGCAGCCACTGATTCGCTCTCACCACGCACCACCTGAAGAGGACAGAAAAGTTCATCGGTTAAAATGACTTCCATGCTTCTACACTCATAATGGGGCAACATTCGATCACAGAGACCACAGAGAGACGAGCGATGAGGCTGCATCACACCTGAACTGACACATTTAATTCATCAATAATCGGTCAATAAAAACACAGACATTTGGAAATATTGACTTGTCTCCTGTGGTCACGTCTTCTGTTCTTTTCTGTTTTCATAATATCCCTCTGTTCTCTTATTTTTCTTGCCCACTAAGGTCTAGATCTTTAAGTGTTAATAATTGTTTTCCTGTTTCAGGTGAATCTGTGGCCACCACTCTGTTTAGCCGCTAGCCGTTAGCATAGCTTTAGCCACTGTGAGAGAAGCTAATTTCCTGTTTTGTGTGTCTTGTTCACTTTTCTCTGCTTGAGAGACATTTCTGAGACCACAGAGTGACGACAGACAGAGATGTGAGGCTGCATCACACCTGAACTGACACACTTAATTCATCAATAAATAGTCAATACAAATACAGATATCGATAATCAGAAAAATGCCAAATATCGGCCACGATATCGGTCTATCCTTGTTTGAGACTAAGGCTTGGAAAAACACTGAGTGTCACACTAAAACACAGTAAAACAGGCCAGACGTTGCATCATTTCTGCTTTCTAAAAGCCTAAACAAAGCTTAATTGTAGCTCTGAGGAAGAATTTTAAAATGCAAACAAAACTGTTGATTTTCAAACAGCGTCTGAAACCACATCTGTCCTGCTTGACCTTCGCAATTCCACTCTGAGCAAATATGCAGCTGCAGATGTGCATCTCTGATTAGGCTAGAAAAGAGATGATGATGCAAGATA
This sequence comes from Acanthochromis polyacanthus, assembly GCF_021347895.1. NCBI lineage: Eukaryota > Metazoa > Chordata > Actinopteri > Pomacentridae > Acanthochromis > Acanthochromis polyacanthus. The sequence goes on along the minus strand of NC_067116.1, from coordinate 45,159,320 downwards.
GTAGATAATCCACGGAGGTCTGTGATGCTTTTGTTTGTCATCAGTGGTTTGTTTGAAAGAAAAGGAGAATAACACAAGACGTCCATAAAATGTTTAAAATTACACATCTACATTTTTAGCTAATAAATGTGGAAATTTTAAATAACTTTATTGTCAGCTGATGCCAAAATGGTAGAAAGTGTCAAATTATGTCTAAAATATTAGGAAAAAACAACCACAGAATATCTGATGTGATAGGGCTCATTTCCAGCTTTAATAACTTATTTCAAAGCATCCTAACGAAGCAGATTTTGAATGACTGAGAGAAAACCAACAGTAAAAAATGGTTAAAAGCAGCGAATGCTTTTAACCAATTTGTGGTTTTCCTCACATCTAAAAATACGCTTCAGTCATCGAAGTAGGTCAAACTAAATTATACTGTTCTTCTGTTACACCAAAACACGGGGATGTATTCCTGAGTTCTCACATCGCATGCTAAAGTCTTTAATGCTGAAGCTTCGCCGTCGGTTGCAGCTGCAGATGCTGCACAGAAATTCAATCCTTCCGCTCAGCGATAGCAACCGAGACACAAAAACAGAAAACACCGGGGGTAAACCACAAATGTCGTAATGACGGCACACTATTTGTTCTCAGAGACTAAACACCTCCTCCAATGAATGATGCAGAAGGTTTCAGTAACTTCAGCAGCTCCTCACCTCTCCAAAGATGAATAAAGTCCAAACACAAAAGTTCTGAGAGCCTAACTGAGCTTTGAGCAGAACACTGAGGACAGAGCAGAGGTTTGTTCTGACCCTAGTGTCGAGGTGAAGCTGCCGTTAAGACGTGCAAGGCTCTTCAATGACCAAACAGCAACAGTCTAAAGCAAAAACTTCCTGCTGATGAATCGCCTGACAGGCATTCAAACCATGAAAACGTTGCAGTTAACTCAGTCCAGCTTCTTCAGAACCTTTTCACGTAATTAAAAAACTGTTTAGAATCACAATCTGTGTTTGAATACAAGGAAACCGACTTCTGACAAATGTAAAAGAAGAATAAAAGACTGAAAGAGCAGCTGCTTCAACTTTCAGTTCTCCACAACATGAGACAAAAACGGGACACAAAGCCACAAAAATGAGACAAAAAATAGCTAAAACAAGACACACAATGAAAAAAATGAGACACAAAACCACAAAAACGACAAAAATGAGACATAAAATGAGACATAAAATGAGAAAAAACAAAACACAAAAGACAAAAATGAGACACAAAAGACAAAAAAGAGACACAAAACCACAAAAACGACAAAAATGAGACATAAAATGAGACATAAAATGAGAAAAAACAAAACACAAAAGACAAAAATGAGACACAAAAGACAAAAAAGAGACAAAACCACAAAAACGGCAAAAATGAGACATAAAATGAGAAAAAACAAAACACAAAAGACAAAAATGAGACATAAAATGAGAAAAAACAAAACACAAAAGACAAAAATGAGACACAAAAGACAAAAAGAGACAAAACCACAAAAACGGCAAAAATGAGACATAAAATGAGAAAAAACAAAACACAAAAGACAAAAATGAGACACAAAAGACAAAAACAAGACAAAACATGACGAAACAAAAACGGCCCATTTCTGAGTTTTGTGTAAAATTCTGTAAACTTTTGCTTTTTCCTTCTGCTTTTTTAGTGTTTTTCTAATGCACATGAAGGAAATAAGCGCGTGTCGACCAACTGTAACAATTTCTGGGAGAAAAGGTGGATTTGTGGAAAAGCTCCGGGCGTGGCGTTAACTTTCATTCATGACATAATCTGGTCTGACAGAAGTCAGTGCAGAGCTGTGATCTGCAGGCCAGCGTGGATCACACAGGGTGAAGTTAGCGTGGAGGGTGTAGCGCTGCATCAGTAATGAATGCTGAGTAAACCGTGAACCCCCTGAGGGAAACAGGAAGCCGGTCTAAGTGGATGCAAACTGTAAACTGATCCTGGGTCGAGTGCTTCAGTCACAGAGGACTACAGTTCATCACTTCTGTCATCCAAGCAGCTTATTTTCTCCATCTGAAGAATATGAAATGTTGTAGTCAGAGTCTCGTACTGTGTGCACTGAGGAACTTTTGTTGGGTTTAATCGCTCAAAAACTCTTCAATCGAGTCAAAAGTTCCCATTTGACCTCCTCAGAATCAGCTGATTTTCCTGGACAATAATTTTAGTATATTTAATGAATCCATGATAAATTTTACCTTCAAACTGTGAATATTTTCAGAGTTGGAGCTCTTAAAGTGTGCTTTATTTTTACCTGCATTTTTGAGCCTCAAACTTCTTACATGAAGTAGAAACCATATTAGTGCAAACACACTGTAAAATCTGAGCTCGTTTCTCCTGGTGTCTACATTTCTGTCTAATAATCTGAACTGGTTTTTCCTGCAGAGAGGAGTTTTTTTTTGGCTTTAGGCAACTCTTCCAGCACCAACTGTGTGAATTCTGTGGTTTGACCAAAGTGGAAGATAAAGCAGGAGAGATCAGGTAGCTGGGAACTGTTTTGCACCCGTTTTAGAAATGTTAGAATATTATTTCACATTTTAAATGATCTCCTAATTGATCCCACTGGTGCACATACAACACTAGTGCCCCGCTTCATATAAAACCAGAAACTAAACTAAAAACATGCCGTCTGACCCTCCTAAAATCAGCTTTAAGTACAAAAACACCAGTTTATTTATTGACGCCGTGCTAAATTCTACTTTCATACAATATTTTAAAAACTCTCAACACACAAAAGGGTGAGTTGGAATTCTACGATTTAAACTTTGTGATGAAGTATTTTTCCTGCGTTTTTGAGCCTTCATTTGTAAAGGAAACAGCTGTGCAAAAACAAACAAGATGTAAACAAGTCTGACCCAAACGGTGCAAATACGCTTTGGTTTAACGAGTAAACTCAAAAAGAAATCAAAATTTTCATTAATTTCTTGGGTCATTACGTGTCACATTTTAGTTTTTTGAGGATTCCTAAAATTAGAGACTCCTGGCTGAATATTGCTGCCGATATTTGGCATTTTTCTGATTATCTGTATTTATTATTGAGCGATTATTGATAAATTAAATGCCCTTCTTCAGTCGTCACTCTGTGGTCTCAGAAATGTCAACACAAATCAGGAAGTTAGCTTCTCCCTGAGCGGCTAAGGCTACGCTAACGGCTAGCAGCTAAATCAGAATTCAGCCACAGATCAACCTGAAGACAGAGTCTGGAAAACAATAATTAACAAAGCTTCTAAGATCTGGACCGTAGTGGGCAATAAAAGTGACTATTGATGAATTAAATACCTTATTTAATTGTCACTCTGTGGCCTCAGAAATGTCTGTAAAGCAGCAAAAGCAAACCAATAAACCCAAACCCAAAGTTAGCTTCTCTGCAAAAGGCTAGCGGCTAAATTAGAAGGCAGACTAACCTGAAACAGAGTCTGGAAAACAATAATTAAAAATGCTTTAATATCTGGACCGTAGTGGGCAATAAAAGTGACTATTGATGAATTAAATACCTTATTTAATTGTCACTCTGTGGCCTCAGAAATGTCTGTAAAGCAGCAAAAGTAAACCAATAAACCCAAAACAGGAAGTTAGCTTCTCTCTGAGCGGCTAAGGCTATGCTAATGGCTAACAGCTAAATCAGAATTCAGCCACAGATCAACCTGAAGACAGTCTGGAAAACAATAATTAAAAACACTTTAATATCTGTAACTTAGGGGGCAATAAAAGTGACAGAACAGAGAAAGATTAAGAAAACAGATTAAACTGATTAATCTCAGTTGATCTTACACAAACAGAGGAGATAATTTAATCACTCCTGCTTCTATTTTACATATTCAGTTATAGTCCACCCTTATTAATGAAGAAGCCTCGTTATGCTTCCTGCTATCACACGCTGTTAAAACATTACATCAGTTATGTGCAAAACAAAAAACCCCTATAGAAGGCCTCACTGGATGAAGAAGCATCCACATGTTTACGTGGTTTTAAAATCAAGTTTCTCCATCATGAAGCTGTTTTTACTGAAGCTCTCCATAGACTGATGTACCGTAATCACTTCTGTTCTGCAGTAATACCTTCAATAATACATTAACGGTCTACTAAGTGGCCATGTTACAGATTACATGACATCAGTCATCCCCACGTACATCCTGCTGCGTAATGACAGCAAAGATAATGTTTGTTTCCTCCTTTACTGTTAAATCAAGAGAATTCTGTTAATGCAAAGATAATCACACAACATCTCACCCCACAGTCGCCCTCTATGATGAGATATCACCCTCTGTGCTCACAATAGATACCACATGGAGCCGCTAGTAACAGGCCTGCTGTCTTATCTGATGCTTCTGCAGCGTTACACACAGTTAGCATCTACAATGAATGAGTATTATCTGTCCAAGTTTGTCTGTGTATAGAAATAACAGGTAAACTATCAAAGGCTGGACTATCCCAGCTTCCACATAAATGGTAGCATTTTTACAGACAGAAAATGACAAAAATAAGACACAAAACGACAAAAACTAGACACAAAATGACAAAACCAAGACACAAAAATGACAAAACCAAGACACAAAACGACAAAAACAAGACACAAAATGACAAAAACAAGATACAAAATGACAAAAAAGAGACATAAGATGTCAAAAACAAGATACAAAACGACAAAAACAAGACACAAAATGACAAAAACAAGACACAAAACGACAAAACCAAGACACAAAACGACAAAACCAAGACACAACACGACAAAAACAAGACACAAAATGACAAAACCAAGACAAAAAACGACAAATACAAGACAAAATGACAAAAACAAGACACAAAACGACAAATACAAGAAAAAACACAAAAACAAGACCTAAAACAACCAAAAAAATGACATAAAATGACAAAAACAAGACCTAAAATGATAAAAAATAAGACATAAGAGCGCAAAAACAAGACACAGAATGGCAAAAACAAAACAGAAAACGACAAAAACAAGACAGAAAACGAAAAAAACAAGAATAAAGACAAACACAAGACATAAAGCAATCAAAAAATTACATAAAATGACAAAGACAAGACCTAAAATGACAAAAATAAGACACAAAATGACAAAAACAAGACACAATGAATCAAAGCAAAAAACGAAACTAAAAAAGGAGATTTAAATTTAATTTTAACTGTTTTATTAGAGATTCAGTTTGGTCATGGGAGGTGGGAAAAGAGAAAAATGATATTTTAGGGGTAATTCCAGACTGATTTGGTATTTTTTTCTCTTTTTTCTTTTAGATTTGGTCTCAGGACGAGTACATTTATACAACGACTGCATGTTTTAGTATTTTGGATTATTTGGAAGTTGATGTAAAACATCCTCCAGTTCTGGAATGAACCATTTACTGCCACTCTTCTACCCACGTCTCCTGTCTCTCTCTCCACTGTCCTCAACAACAAAAAAACAAAACAACAACGAGGTCGTCTTAGCAAAGCCGAGTGTGGAATCATCTGGGTCACTGCAGAGAATCGGAGGAAAAAAGGAGCAACTTGAGCTTTTCCTTTCCAGGCTAGCTGACCGCAGTCCCAAAAACATGCGAGGCTGTAAAACGCCACGGCATGCAAAACTGCAGCGACCGCAGAGGACGGCATCATCATTACCCTCCATCAGGAGCTCCGTCTGCTTCAAATCTGTCACTTTAACTCCTCAGCTGCTCTCTAAACCGGCTTCAGGAGAACAAACGTGGAGCTACGCAGCGTCTGTGGATTAGTATCTCAGAGAGGAGGGGAAAAGAAGCAGAAAGCTGGTCTGAGAGGAAGAGAGAAAGGTAAACATCTAAAAGTGAGATAAAAAAGAGGAGAGGTCTCTGGGGACAATCAGAGGAGACGGAGGCTTTGAGATAATTCAGCTTCCTCCCTGCAGAGGAGATCCTCCGACGGTGCCCAGCATTCCTCAGATAAGACTCGGGGGTCTTTGGCTTAGCGTGCCACTTTAGCTGCTTACTGGGGGCTGATGGGAGGACTGGGAGGACTGGGGGCTTTCTACTTGCTTACTGGTGGCAGGGGGAGGCATTACCAACTAACAAGCTCCTTAAAGCAGACGTCTTAAAGCAGGCAGCGCTCATGCCCGCTGAAACGGCCAACCTCGTTCCACCCAAACCCCTCATTATCCAGTTCCACAAAGAGAGGTGACTCAGCTAATTTATGGGTTTGAAATGGGAATAAAGCTCCCACCTAACCTCCTCAAAATCATCTGATTTCATATCTACAATAATTTCAGCATTGTAAATGAAGTCATGCACAATTTTACCTTCAAACTATCTTCTCAGTTTCTCAATTTCTACTTTGCTGTATTTTTCCCCGCATTTTTGAGCCTCATAACTTCATATATAAAGGAGATAGTTGCACAAAAACTATTTAAACAAGACGACATGGTCATCAATATCCCCCGCCACATGTGATGTCTATGAGTCTATATCCAAAATAGTGGTAAAGGGCCATAACTCTGTTAAATATTATCGCACAGGTCTCATTTTCGAACTTGATCAAGGTGTCCATGGTGTGAAGCTACACACTAAATTTCGTAATCCTAGCTGTAATAGTTTCTGAGAAAAGCTGTCCCCTTCATCTCGGACGGACGGAGGCCAAACCTATATCCTCCTTTTCCACTTCGTGGAGGCGGGGGATAAAAAGCCAAAAGTTCCCATTTAACCTCCTCAGAATCAGCTGTTGGAGCCATGCAACATTTTAATGTTTATTTATATTGCAATATTTTCAGAGTTACAGCTCTCAGAGCACGTAGCAGTGGGTTGAAATTTCATGATTTTTACTTCATGATACTTTTTCCAACATTTTTAACCTCATCTGTAAAGGAGATGGTCACACAAAAACAGTTCAAGTGACCCAAAAGTTCCCATTTGACCTCCTCAGAATCATCTGATTTCCATTTTCATCCATTCTCTATACACCGCTTTATCCTCTCTAGGGTCATGGGGGGTGCTGGAGTCTATCCCAGCTGACTCGGTGAAGGCAGGGGACACCCTGGACAGGTCACCAGTCTGTCACAGGGCTACATATACAGACACACAATCACACTCACATTCACACCTACGGACAATTTAGAGTAACCAATTAACCTCAGCATGTTTTTGGACTGTGGGAGGAAGCCGGAGTACCCGGAGAAAACCCACGCATGCACAGGGAGAACATGCAAACTCCATGCAGAAAGATCCCAGGACCAGGCCGGGATTTGAACCGGGGATCTTCTTGCTGCAAGGCCAAAGTGCTAACCACTACTCAACTGTGCAGTCCATCATCTGATTTCATATCTGCAATAACTTTAGTATATTTATTGAAGCCATGAAAAACTTTACCTTCAAACTATGTCACTATATTTTCAGTATTTAGGGGTGGTCATAGCATTCTGAAACTTCTTAACTCCACATGCACAGCTCCAAACTATTTTGTGCCTTTAAAACTTAAAAGAGCTAAGTAGAATGTTCCAACAAGCAAACTCAGAAGGGAATGAACATTTTCCCTGGTGTTTCCATGGTAGTCTTATAATCTGCACAGGGTTTTTCCTGCAGAGAGTTTTTGTTGGGTTCAGATGTCCTCCAAAGGGAAGAGCATCAACTCTGTGACTTTAGTGGTTTGACTGAAGAGGAAAATAAAGCAGGTGAGAAGATGTAGATGAGGGTGTTTCATACCCGTTTTAAGATATTTAAATATATTATTTTAAAGTCCAATTATCTCAAAATTGATCCCACTGGTGCACATACACCACAAGTAAAATCAGAAATTAAACTGAAAACAATCCCGCATAACCCAAACAAAGTCATCTTTAACTAAAAGACACTAGTATATTTAACAACATCATGCCAAATTCTGCTTTAATAGTACGAATATAAGTACAAATGGAAGGAAGGAAAAAGCTGCAAAAAGAAACAAGATGTAAACAAGTCCAACCCAACTGGTGTAAATACACTTTGTTTTATCAATTAAATTCCAAAAGAAATCTGAATTTCAGCACATTTCTTGGCTTATTATGTCGTCGTTTTTTATGCAGAAAGAGATCTGTGGCAGTTTAATGGACCCCAAAGGGAAAAGCAGCAGAATAACTATAACTGGGATAAACAAACATCTACACATATTTAACTAGTTTTATTAGTTAGGGTGTCATTTGTTGACCATAATACACATTTTTGTTTATGAAATGGTCAGAAATATTTCTGCTCACTGATCATTCCTGCTGCTGCGTTTAGACTGCCCCGATCCAGGAAAAAGCCTGGTCCACAATATTCACCTGTTATTCTGACGGTTCGTGTTTTTTAAGAAGAACTCAACTACTGTGATGCTTTAATGTGCACAAATTAGAAATACCAACTCAGTAACACGCTGCCGGTCACACATTTAACCCTTTTTAGTTCAACTATGAAAAACAAAGCAGGTAGATCAGGTGTTACTTGAAGAAACATATTTAAATGCAGTACAGATCAAAATCTTGATCTTAAAAATGATCCTACGGATCCTAAAAATCAACCAAATTTGAAACATGTTCCCTTTTTTGATTTGGCTGTTTAATGTACAAGAAATGAAGTATGTTTATGCAGGATTTTACCTTCATATTAGGAATATTTTCAGGTTTACAGGCTCAAAAGTTCTCTTTTTTTTAAAATCACATTGCTCTTTTGTAAGCTTCATAAACATAAAACTTCCAGGGATGAAAAACACTTTTAAGCTCTGATTAAAACTGTAATGAAATCAGTTTTAAATTCACTCCAGATGTCACTATTTAAAGTCAAAATCTCCTCCCTGCTCAGGACAATTTTTCAAAAAAATGCCGGTGCAAAAGTTTGAGCACCTTTACAGAAACTTTGATTTCTGAAGTTGAAAAATGCAAAAACAGCAGCAAACAGTCACTAAACTGATCCGTTCTTTAAATGGTACTTCATGAAAACCCATGAATCAGTGATGTTGGCCGGGGTAAAAGTTTGGGTGAAGTTGGTCTTCAGTAACCCTCCTCTGGCTGATGCCAACGATCAGCAACGCACGCCAACGCTCGCCAACGCTCGCCAACGCACGCCAACGCACGCCAACGCACGCCAACGCTCGCCAACGCTCGCCAACGCTCGCCAACGCTCGCCAACGCTCGCCAACGCTCGCCAACGCTCGCCAACGCACGCCAACGCACGCCAACGCACGCCAACGCACGCCAACGCTCAGCAACGCTCGCCAACACGCTCTCTAGTGTTGATTCATTCTGTTTCTGAAACCACACATGACTTTAAATCCTCTACTGCGGGGGGACTATTAGAGACGTCGTGGATAATTCATTGAGCCGTTCTGTTTACACTGAACAATTTATGAACGCCACATTTCTGTCACACACAGTTTTATAAAGAGGAACAGAGTAAACACCGCTCTGACTAATGGAAGGCAGGAATTTATGCGACGCTCACTGGCAGAAAAGGAATAAGCCGAGCGGGTTTTACTCCTGCCTCACAACTCCTAGACCAGAGGGTCCAACATGAGGCCGGTGGACCAAAAGTGGTCCTCCAGAGGGTCCAACATGAGGCCCGTGGACCAAAAGCGGTCCTCCAGAGGGTCCAACATGAGGCCGGTGGACCAAAAGTGGTCCTCCAGAGGGTCCAACATGAGGCCCGTGGGCCAAAAGCGGTCCTCCAGAGGGTCCAACATGAGGCCCGTGGGCCAAAAGCGGTCCTCCAGAGGGTCCAACATGAGGCCCGTGGGCCAAAAGCGGTCCTCCAGAGGGTCCAACATGAGGCCCGTGGTCCAAAAGCGGTCCTCCAGAGGGTCCAACATGAGGCCCGTGGGCCAAAAGCGGTCCTCCAGAGGGTCCAACATGAGGCCCGTGGGCCAAAAGCGGTCCTCCAGAGGGTCCAACATGAGGCCCGTGGTCCAAAAGCGGTCCTCCAGAGGGTCCAACATGAGGCCCGTGGGCCAAAAGCGGTCCTCCAGAGGGTCCAACATGAGGCCCGTGGGCCAAAAGCGGTCCTCCAGAGGGTCCAACATGAGGCCCGTGGGCCAAAAGCGGTCCTCCAGAGGGTCCAACATGAGGCCCGTGGTCCAAAAGCGGTCCTCCAGAGGGTCCAACATGAGGCCCGTGGGCCAAAAGCGGTCCTCCAGAGGGTCCAACATGAGGCCCGTGGGCCAAAAGCGGTCCTCCAGAGGGTCCAACATGAGGCCCGTGGGCCAAAAGCGGTCCTCCAGAGGGTCCAACATGAGGCCCGTGGGCCAAAAGCGGTCCTCCAGAGGGTCCAACATGAGGCCCGTGGGCCAAAAGCGGTCCTCCAGAGGGTCCAACATGAGGCCCGTGGTCCAAAAGTGATCCTCCAGAGGGTCCAATCCGGCCCTCAAAGTGTAAAAATTCCAGAGAAGACATTAACTGCAGATTGTAAATTAGTAAAACTATAAATTTAAAATCATTTCTAGACTATGACAAGTTGTTTGGATCAGAAAGTAAAATACTAGATTGCTCTTTGTTCTTTTGTGTCTCATTTTTGTAATGTTTGGTTTTGCTTTTGTAGTTTCTGTCTGGCTTTAGTGTTCATTTCATGTTTTTGTCGTTTTGTTTCCTTTTTGTCTTGCTTGTGTTTTTTGTCTTATTTTGTCATTTTGTGTTTTGCTTTATTCGTTGTTTTGTGTATCGTTTTGTGCTTCTCCGTCTTGCTTGTGTTATCTACTTTTTTGTTGATTTGTTTCTCACTTTTGTCATTTTTGGTCTCATTGTTGTCATTTATGCAATTTTTTGTCACTTGTAACTTGTCAATTTGTTGGGTTTTTTTCATCCGTCTTTTGTGGTTCTGATCATAAAGTAAAATCCTCTGTGGTTCAGCTCCAGGTGACTAAATGTTGTGTTCCTTTGTAGACACTCTGATCTGGAAGTTGTAATGTGGAAATGATAAACTGAGGATGAAGGTTGATAAAGCTGAATTTTATTTTTCTTAAGACATTTTAATTTGCTCATAATGTTCTGTAAAAAAAAATAATTCATTAAAGGTGAACATTGTCAGAATGTACTTTTTTGCACTAAAACAAAGGAACCATTCGGAGCTGTGGTTATTTTTAGGGTATTGTGCTGTGGTTTTACTGGTCACTGGAGATCAAACTGGGCTGAATGTGGAACCTGGACTAAGATGAGTTTGACTCCTCTGGACTAGACCGCCTTCTTCATCCACCTTCAAAGAAATCAGCAAAAGAAAAAAGCTGTACCAGAGGAGAAGGAGACGGAGGAGGAGGAGCGAGGGTACGGTGCCATTCAGAGCAGGGAGAACAGGAATAGTTTGCCTTTATAAGGACAGCTGTTGTAGCGTTTATGATCTCACTTCAGAGATGTGTGAAAGCTGGGAGTACTGTGCTCTCAGTCCGGAGCTGTAAATTTCCTTCTGAATGGACCTCCCTGGAGCGGCACACACACGCTCACGTGCACAGACGGCGTAAACAAAGCAGCAGTCAGCGGTGAGACACCAGCGGCTGACTCTGATCAGGCAGGAAGTGAACGACCCGCCGACACATGCAGGGTCAATGAACTCCAAGAGGAAGATTCCGTCCGTTTCCGTACGCTGACGCTCTTTCCCACTCTTCGGACTGTACGTCTCACAGTCAGGGACGAATCCAGAGGGAAGTTATCTCCTCCGAACATGTCGTGACTCCCAGCATTCTTTTGCAGCGTCACACGACGACGAGGCCTGACCAACGCCATGACTCAAAGCTAGAAGCAGCTCTGGAAGAAGCTGTTCAGCGACAGGACGGCAGAAAAACGGCCACAAGTCTGCTATCAGGACAGACTGTTTTAAAAGAGAGGCTTCTATAGATTCTTTACGTTCCCTCAAACATTTAAATCTACTATTTTTTTTTTACTACTTGTTTTTGCTAAATCAATAGAAATGTTTAATTCTTAATAAATAATCTTAAATGAGTGGAAGATAGTGATAAAAAAGTGTTTTCCAGTAGAAAAATAAGGTTGCTGTTATGTAAAAATTAAATAAAATACACCTTTACCTGTCGATAATAAACATTAAGGCTAAAACTGTAAAGTGTTATTAATTATGGACATTAATTTGAGCAATTTAGGAGTAAAGTTCTGCAACCCAACTACTCCAAGAAATCCTTGGTTTTATGAGGAGGCTTTGTTTATTTTTTATTTGTATTATTTTCTGTTGTATACATACATGCAATTTTTTGGTAGAAAATTTTATTTTCCTAGTTTTAGATTATTTTTCATTTAATTAATAGGATTGAATATTCACATTTGTATTTTTTATAGTGCAATACTTATTTAAAATATTTAATTTATGCCAGCAAATATTATTTATGTATGCATTTATTTATTTAATTTATATATATTATATACAATTTAATTTTCCTAGTTTTATATTATTCTATTTAATTTGTATTAAACTGATATTATTGAATATTTATATTTTATTTTGTTATTTAGTATTCATTTATAATATTTGATTTAGCTTATTAAATATTATTCATTTATGTGTTATTTATTTATTATTTAATTTAAATAATCTATTATTTTATTTTGCTACAGTTGACAGGAACAACTCCCCTCTGGCTCCATCAGAACCACAGACGCCTCCACAATATTCCCCTAAATGCATGTTTATTTAGCAGCAAGATAGCAAGGATTAGGATGCTGTGTGAGGTAAATTTCTATGGATCATATTTTTACGGCAGCAGATAAACTTGGATCAAGTTAAGCATTGCCAACAGGGTCAGAATCATAAAAATAATTATATTTATATTTAATATGAAGTCACGGCTCAAACAACAACACAGTGAGGAAAAGCAGGGAGAGGAGAAGTCATTCTGGGCTTTAAACACCAAACTCTGACTCATTTGGCTTCCAGTCAGTTTATGGAAGTATGTAGGGCACTGGAAGAGTTTTAACATCGACAGGACTTTATTAAAATATCGCCATGACTGAAGGAAGCAACAGTAATTTCTTCCACGTTCTCCAGGAGGACCCGCCTCGGCATGGACAAGAATCAGACCCAGTCTACAAGAAAAGCATTTCAGCTCAATTTTCAGCCTCAGAGAACAGATTTACTCGTGTTTTAATCAACCCAGCTGTCTATATGTTTGCATTTCCATGCTTTATGACTATTTTCCTGTGTTTTACACACATTACTACTATTGGTTATCAAGGCTCCACTCATTTTGTTTTGATAATATTTAACTTTTGCTGCATTTATACCATCCAGCTTACTCCACCTGGTTAGAGCCTCTGAAGTGGAGAAAACCCTGCTGACCGAGCTTTTACACATTAATGTTCACTTTCTGATTAGTTCTCAGCCTCGTGTCCTTCACAATTTGCCACACCTCTATCATTTTCCAAAAGAAAACAAACTCATCAAACTTGTCTACCATTAAGTCAGGATGGAACGGTGCATGCTATCATGCTACTACCGCCTACATGCACAGGAGGAAACTTATTATTCAAGCAATTAGCAGGAAAAAACAAGTACAGCAGCGGTATGAGCCACACAAGGAGCAAATGAGGCATGCTTGTAACAGGGATGTGAAAGATTATTTGTCAATGGATTAATCGCTTAAAGAGTAAAAGCAAACTGGAACTGCATCTGTGGTGCTCCTGTTGATGGTTGTCCGGTTTACCAGCATAGTGCCTGTGCTGATGCAAAACTACAATGCTAACATGAGCCGGAAGCTTCTATTTTATCAATAATTTCATCAATTAAGAATATTGTTTGCAAGCTGTAGTCCTAGTTAGCATGAGCAGATGTAATTTCTTTCATTTTTAAACGAGAGCTCAGCCTGAACGTGTCCTGTGTGCCGACGCGCCGCTAACATCCGACACTATGCTAGCATCAGACACGCCGCTAGCATCCGACACTATGCTAGCATCAGACACGCCGCTAGCATCAGACACGCCGCTAGCATCAGACACGCCGCTAGCATCAGACACGCCGCTAGCATCCGACACTATGCTAGCATCAGACACGCCGCTAACATCCAACACTATGCTAGCATCCGACGCGCCGCTAACATCACACCATGTGTCAGACAGTTCAATGAGTAAATGTAAGATCACTGCTCATCATGACTGTTTCTGCATTTGACTCACTGAAGATGAGCGAATCATGCAGACGAGGACCACCAGCATAGTCTCAAAAGATGCTTAAGGGTAATAAAAATAAAAACTTTTTTGATTGCTTCATAGTGGAAACAACCTTCTGAACAGCTGGAAAAACTAAAACTAGCTTAATGTCATCATACAGCTGCTCTAAAGTACACTTTATAAATGACTAGAAAAACACAGGAAAATTCTAGTAGTGAGCAGAATAATTGGAATTTTCTTCCTGAAGGTTATTTTTCATAAATTTGGGGAATTTCTTTGCTGAATTTCCGGATTTTTTTCAGACAAGGAAACAATTTTTTTGGTGCCCGTAAATGAGGACAACAGGAGGGTTACAAAATGTAAAATCTGATGGTTTTATAAATTTGAAAACTGACCATTAAAGGCAGGCTACAGTGAAAATAACAGTTCACAAAGCACTGCAAAGGGGAAGAATAACTTTACACTGATTATTTTTTTTTTATTTTTTACTCAATGCAACTTTATTTTTTCTAGGACTACAACTTCTCTTATACTTTGTTGTGTTTTGTTTTAGGTTTTTTTAATGATAGTGCATTTTAAATATTAACCAGAGTTGATGTAGTTCTTTAAACGTTGCATGAAGGTAGCTGTTTTTGTAAAGTATTTAAGTTAAAGTTGATTATATGAACTGTTTAAGTAAAATACAGCTGGTAAAAATACAGCACATATTGCAGTCTGAGATAAAATGTGTTTAGATTTGCTGTGCTCATCAATATTGATTTCATTAGATTGTTGACATTTCATAGATTAAATAATTGACTGTTCAGTCACATTTTCCAGCAGCTCAATTCAGACCCATAAAGCTTGTTCCAGAGTTAACTGAAGCTACCTGATTATTTAACGGATTACTTTTCTCATGTTGAAACCTTGAATGGAGTTAAATAAAGCTCCGCCAACAAGATGACAGATCTGCTCCGTGGGGGTAAAAGGAGTCCAACGGTTTCAACATCTGCGCTGAAGCTAAATGTTATCGGTTTGTTTTACAGCGAATTTCAAACATTTTAAAGTGCTGGCTGCAGCGCTGTGGGCCAGAATGCTGCTGAGGTATCCATCACCACCACAGCTCCGTCTGCAGGACCTGATGGAGATGAGAGGGTTGGGATGTTTGCCAGAGCAGAAAGCATCGTCCTCTGGGCACAAAGAAAGAACACATTCACAGTGTCTTTGTCTGCTCTGCCTGCTGTGATGGACCCTCATCCTTTACTGAAACATCTAAACCAGAACATGAAGGCTTAAAGGAACAAGAACAACAAACAGAATCAAAAGTGATCAAAAGTCAATCTAAAGGTAAGGCAGTGAGTCGATACATGGAAGCAACCCAACACTGCGATCATGATAAATATAGAGATATGTCTATAAATATCATCTCCCCAGTTCTGGCTTCCCTCCACCGGCTCCCTGTCTGATTTAGAATTGATTTTAAGGTTTTACTGATGACTTTTAAAGCTGGCCAGGGCCCTTCCCCTGGCTATATTTTAGACATGCTAACCCCGTACATCGCTTCAGCTGCCTTAGATCCTTGATGGTTCCTTTCTAGTTGTTCCAAAGTCGAAGTTTAACCCTGCGGGTCAAATTGAACCATTTTAAAGTTTGAAAATGTGGAAAAAAATATATTTTCACAGTGAAACTTCTGATGTCCACATTTTCAACATTTTTGGGAAATTTGTGAACGTTTTTTGGTGGGAAAAAGAAATGTTAAAAAAAAATGGTTCTTTAAGAACATTCAGTAAAAAAAATCAACCAAAATCCAGCGAATGTTCTTAAAGAAAATATTAAATGTTTTACTGATATATATGTAATCATTTCAGATATTTTCGGAAGATTTTTACTCATTTTTTAAAAAAATTTTACACAAATTTTCTTACCAAAGTTGTTGTTTTTTTTTTTCAAATAAAACTTTCAAGAAATTATTGGAATTTTCTTCCTGAAGGTTTTGCAAATTTTCAGAAATTTGTGAATTTTTTTTTTGCTGAGTTTTTGGATTTTGTTCAGACAAGGAAACAATATTTTTTGGTGCCTGTAAATGAAGATAACAGGAGCGTTAAAACACTTCTTAAACCACATTTTTATAGACTCACGTCAAGTAAAATTCTCTTTTATCACTGGGTTCTAACTGGCAAAGCATTTTGTGAATGTTCTTCTGAAAAGTGCTATAAAAATTCAATTATTATTGTTATAATTTGATTTGCTAGCATAAAAAATTTCCGTGAATAAGTCAACTCAGACATGCTGTCATTGTGTCATATGACATTTTTATTGTAAGAAAAATACAAGAACACTATGATTATATTTGTAAACTAGAGATTAGAGGCTTTTATATAATATAGAGCAGGTTGTAATTGTCATGAGTGAAATGGCTGCAATAGCTATGGCAATGTTGGGTAAAAAAGAACAGAAAAATAGAGGATAGAGGGAGGTGTGGAGGTAAATCAGCCTCGGGCGAAGCTCTGCAGGAAATGCAGATGCACCCAAAATGGCAGCGACTAGCCGGGAGCCATGTGGTCCATTCAGAGACGCAGCCTTTTGTTTAAAGACACCAAAAACTTCAATCAGGGAATGAACTCTTCCAGCAGGGAGACAAACAGAGGCAGAGCTGTGAGGAGAGAGTGAAGGCCGGGGAAGAAAAAGGCCACTAAAAGCTATTCTCCTCCCCCCGTCTCTAAGCCAGCTCCCAGGTCGGTCGGACAAACAATAAAACCAGAGCTGAGGAGCATCTGCTGCCTCCGTCTGAAGACTAGGATAAAGAAACGAGGAGCCGCAGGAGTCCCAGCTCCGACTTGATGATATTACCCCGTTATTCAGCCCTGTCCTCACTGCTGTTAACTAGCTGCTAAAGGAGCAGAAAAAGACGATGTCAGAGGCTGTAAATAAAAAGCAAACCAACAGCGATGGACAACCTCTGCATGGATTCACAAAACACAACAAAAAACTATAAAAAAAACTAAACGTTTTGACCAGTAATGTCTTGAAAAATAAACTGTTATGTTACAGATTTACATTATTTTGTTAAACTCAGAATAATAACAACAACTAGTAAAATCACAGGAAAAAAGTAATAATTTAAATGTTGGAAAAAAAAATCTGTATTTCTTTTTTTTTTTACAAACATTAAGTAATTCTTTTTCAGCATTTTAATGTTTACTCAAATCAGAAGAAATATTAGTATTTTAAAGATATTTTATAAATGATTTATATTAGGGATTACATTTTTTAAAACTGTTATTTTACATATTATTTATGTTTTGTTAAATTACAGATAAATAGAGGAAAAAGCATTAATTTACATGTTGACTGCAAAAAAACTAAATTAAAATTAAAACACAGGATTGAACTGTAAATAATGTCCACATCAAAAATCAGTATTTTTTGTAATTTATTCTTTAATAATACTTGACTGTAAAATGACACATTTTTTACTCAATATTTTACAGATATTAACTTTTATTTAAAATATATATACAAAGAAAAAATCTTCTAAAAATATTCAGTTATTTTAAATATTTGTTTTTTGTTAAATTAAAGATAACAGCTAGAGAAATTGCAAAAAAAGAGAAAAAGTATTAATTTACTTGCTGTCTGTTGTATAATAACAAAAAAGAAAAATTCCAAATCTATATTTTGCAGATATTTGCTGTTATTTAAAATGTATTGAGATTTTATAGATATTTGCTGTTATTTATTCACATTTTTTAAATTTTACAGATATTTGCTGTCTTTTATTTATTTATATTTTACTGATGCTTGCTGGTATCTGGGGGGGAAAGTATATTATATTAAAAAAGGTACACTTTTTCTGATATTTTATAGATTTTAGTTTTGTAAACCTCCAGATAATAGCTGGGGAAAACACAAAAAGGTACTGATTTACACATTGACTGTATTTTTAAAGAGAAAGAGAAAAAACGGGCTAAAATTGTCAAAAAAAATCCGCATCAAAATTACGTCTTGAACAATTTGTAATTATATTTTTTCAACATGTCACCATCATTTTACTGAAATTTGACGTTACTAGTCTTTTTTCTGCCACCTTGGTGTCAGATTTCTACAGTTTTTTGTTTTTTTATAATTAATTACATGTTTTTTTTACAGTGTAGCTAGCTGTCTGGCTCAATAAACGACCGTAACCATGATGGACGAAGCTAATCAATCATAACCTGGTCATCTGAGTGCACAGCATTGATCTGCCGCTGCCAATATCAAGCGTCCGGGTCCCGTATCGACAGACCGAGGCGGCTGCCGTTGGTTTGACATCCCTGGGAGGCAGCTATGACCCTTCATCAATGTGAGCCGACAGCCATAAACATCCACAGCTGCAGAAACCGGCTTGTTTCAGCCCTCGACACGACTTCCAGCTTTATGAACTCTTACTTCGTGGAGGTTTCCCAGTGGGTGGGTAATCCAGGAGGCCGGTACAGGCTGACGCTACTTCCCCATGTCTCGTCGTCCGTCTGTTTTTAACCGCTGCCTTTTCCCTCCATCTTTTCTGTCACCTCGCTAACAGATTCTCCTCCATCCTACCGGCCATTCAGCTGCCTCCTATCTGCTTTAACTCAGTCCAGATGTCAAACCACAGCGACTAGAGTCTCCTGTTGTCCTCATTTATCGGCGCCAAAAAATATCGTTTCCTTGTCTGAAAAAAATTCCCCAAATTTCTGAAAATTTGCTAAACCTTCAGGAAGAAAATTCCAATAATTCCCTAAAAGTTGTATCTTGAAAAAAATCCCCAAAATTTGGCAAGAAGATTCTTGGAAATATTTTTTAAAAATGAGTAAAAATCTTCCAAAAAATATCTAAAAATATCTAAAGTGATTCCATATATATCAGTAAAACTTAAAATATTTTCTTTAAGAACATTCACAAAAAAATAATTAACCCTCCTGTTGTCTTCATTTATAGGTACCAAAAAACACTGTTCCTTCATCTGAAAAATATCCAAAAATTTAGCAAAAAAAATTCCCCAAATTTATTTTAAAAAAAATTGCGAAATCTTCAGGAAGAAAATTCTAAAAATTCCTTAAAAGCTTCCCTAAACATTTTTTAAAAAATAATCCCTAAAATTGGCAAGAAATACAAATTTGAAAAAATAAATTGTAATTTTTTTTTTTTTTAAAATGAGTAAAAATCTTCCCAAAAAAATCCTAAAAATACCTAAAGTGACTGCATATATATTAGTAAAACTTCCAATATTTTCTTTAAGAACAACCAAATCAACCAAAATCCAGTGAAATTCGCTGGATTTCAGTTGATTTTTTTGTGAATGTTCTTAAAGAAACATTTTTTTTTTTTACATTTCTTTTTTCCAGCAAATTTTTTTTTAACAATTTCCCAAAAATGTTGAAAATCTAGACAAAAAAAAACATTTTTTTCCACATTTTTAAAACTTGAAAACGGGTAAATTTGACCCGCGGCACGACCTGAGGGTTAAGGAAACACGGCTCGCTATGAAAGCGTCCTGGTGTTTCTGATTTACATACTACGCCTGTTTGCTATTCTGACACCCGGAGAGTCGGACCAGAGGGCAGAGAGGCCAACGGAGCCTCACGAAGCAGAAAATATCACCCCTGTTCTGTATTTCATCGAACCTCCTGCCGAGCGCTGCAGCAGAGGACAGACGAGTTCCCATTCAAATAGGAAATGCAAATAAGAACCTCCCAGCCGTGCACATCTGACGTGCATGGACTACGTGTTTTCTACCAGCGTGATGAGCTGAAAGTCTAGATTCAAAGCAGCCACGTCCACATGAAACACAGCAGACCGATGAGGCCACGGCACGCCAGCTTAATGCATCCCAGAAGCCTTTGCTCCGCCTGATTGGCTCGCTTTGGGACTGCAAACTGGTCGGTGGTGACAGCGGGTTCCGGAGGGTTTTCCGGACCCGTCATCTCGGCCATGGTGGACTAATTTAGACCAGCGGTGGGCAAACACAGTGCAGTTTAAACATACTGCTGTAGTCTTATGGACAGAACAGCATGAACACCAGTACACTGGTATGAAAACCTCTCCATCTGTGAAGCTCCTCAAAGTTTAAATCACTCAGACAGCTGACAGTTAGTCAGGAAGGTGAATTATATTCGGTTGTATAAGAGAACTGGTCTGTATAATTGAGAAGATGTCCTATTATCTTAGTATTCTGCCAATTTTTTAAAAACCAACTATCTATGGGGCGGCATGGCTCATCGGGTAGAGTGGCCACCTTGCAACCGGAGGGTTGCAGGTTCGATCCAGGTCATGTCCAGGTGTCCCTGAGCAAGATGCCGAACCCCTAACTGCTCCTGATGAGCCGTGGTTAGCGCCTTACATGGCAGCTTCCCTCATCAGTATGTGACAGTAATTTCATTGTACACTGAACAATGACAATAAAGACATTCTTCTTCTATTTAATAGAATAGAATAATATTTTGGGCAGAAAAAAATGCAGTCTCCTCTGGTTCCTCTTTCACAAAACAACATCCTTTACCGCTTTCCTTCTGTGATATTAACCCTCCTGTTATCCTCATTTACGGGCACCAAAAAATATTGTTCCCTTGTCGAAAAAAAGTCCAAGAAATTCAGAAAAAAAATCCCCCAGATTTGGAAAGAAAATTCTTGTAAATATTTTCAAAAATTGAATAAAAATCTTCCAGAACAATCCTAAAAATATCAAAAGTGATTACGTATATATCAGTAAAACTTCTGATATTTTCTTTAAGAACATTTTTACTGAATGTTTTTAAAGACACATTTTTTTTAACATTTCTTTTTTTCACCAAAAAATGTTCAAAAATTTCCCAAAAACATTGAAAATGTGAAAGTTTTCACTGTGAAAATCTATTTTATTCCCACATTTTCCCACTTTAAAACAGGTCAATCTGACCTGCAGGATGACACGAGGGTTAAACTAAATATTTTTGTGTTTTGGAGTCTTAAAATACCAACTTGGGATTTCAGGAACTACCTTAACTAGTTTACTGACATTTTATAGACTAACTTACGTTGTTCAAAATCATACAAGACAATCCTTAATCTTGAACTGAGCCTGTTAAGTTCATTTTTCTTCAGATTTTTATAACTTCCAGTCACGTGACAACGAAAATATGAAACTGAATATTAGGGTTAAGGTGGATTCATTCAAATAATTAGATATTTGGTGGGACTGAAGTGGAGAACCCTTTGAGTTCATGATAATGACTTTGAAATTGCACTTTTTTTACATTAAAAATGGGAAGTAACTGGTAAAACTCTTCCGATTTTACTTTACAATGTGGATTGTGGAACCACTGCAGAGGTCGATGGAAGTTTGATGATCAGTTTAGTGTTTAATTCATCATTCAGCATCTTTGTTGTTGCCCTTCAGTGATAGAAAATATCTTTTAGGAGTTTTGATAAATGGGTAAATACACATTATTATCCCCCGCCTCCACGAAGTGGAAAAGGGGGATATAGGTTTGGCCTCCCTCCCCTCCCTCCCTCGAACGGACAGACGGACGGACGGACAGAGGGAGGGAGCGTCCGTCCGACCGACCGTCCGTCCGTCCGTCCGTCCGTGATGAAGGGGACAGCTTTTCTCGGAAACTATTACAGCTAGGATTACGAAATTTAGTGTGTAGCTTCACACCATGGACACATTGATCAAGTTCGAAAATGAGACCTGTGCGATAATATTTAACAGAGTTATGGCCCTTTATCACTATTTTAGATATAGACTCATAGACATCACATGTGGTGGGGGATGTTGATGACCATGTCGTCTTGTTAACTTGGGATTTCAGGAACTTTTTAAACTAGTTTATTGACATTTTAAAGACTAAATTATTGCCTGACTGATCATAATCCTCAATGAAAAGCGTGAACTGTGATTTAATCCTGCTGACAAGTGAAATTTTTCTTCAGGCTTTTTACGACTTTCAGCAGCTGCATTACAAAAAAGTTAAACTACTTGTTAGACCGGTTTATACAGTTTTAAACAGGAAAGTGCCCAAGTTCACCCGAGTTATTCATAGTTATTTTGACTATTTTCCAGTGAAAATGGGAGGTTCTTCAGACGTTCCTTGACGATGTTGTTCCTGGAAATACGACACAGGAAATGCCTCACAGATAATTAACAGTTTAAGCATTTTAAAGATGAAAATATGCAAAAACTCCACTGGTTCAACTGCTTTGTAGTTAAATATCTTTAGGTTTGGAGTCTCTGCCGGACAAATGAGCTTTCTCAAAATGGCAATACGGGATTTCTGGAACTATTTTCCACCAGTTTGCTGACATTTACCAGACAAATTTGTCGACTGTTTATAATCATGATGGAATTAATTAATCCTAAATTAAGCCTGTCGTCAGGTTACATTTTTCTTGTTTTGTTTTACCAACTTCCAGAGTTAAAGTGGGAAAGCACCTGAGTTCATATTAATTACTCTGAGTTGGACAGTTTTGCACAAAATGGGAAAAAATGCTAAAATTCTTCAGATTTCCCTTGACGATGAATGAATCTGCAGTTAGCATTATAGGGTAGTAAACTAAATATCTTTGAGGTTTGGGGGTTAAAATGCAAACTTTAAGTCCATTTAACCCCTTAAGCTTCAGTGTATCGCCGGCGGTACACCTACTAATTTGCACAGGAATTTCAAGAATGTCCGACGGCTGCAAACACGATTATACAAACACTATACACCGATGGAAAGCTTAGATTCTCATGAATCCGCCGGTATAAACCACTTTCAGATGTGATTACCACAGCGGGTGAGAAAAACACATTTGTCCGACAAAAACAAATATTCATCCATCCGTTCTCTGTACACGGCTTCAACATACACAGCGCGACTCACATTTCCGGGTTCATTATTACACACAGAAAAAAATATTCCACAAAAAACGGCCATAATCCAACCTTTTACATCCAGACGACACAAGCCAGTAAACTATTTTGTCCAAAACATGTCCTGAAGTCGTATAAAATCCCCAAATCGGTCATTTTCAAGGAAATGCACCTCGTGATGCCCGTCCAATATTCCCTGTATTTTTCATAATTTTTTTATTTAAAAATAGAATATTAGCGATTTTTTGTACTGAAAACGGCTGGAATTGACTGAAGCTTAAAGGGTTAAGGCTTTTTACAGCTTCCAGAAACACCATTACCAAACAGAAAAATAAGTTATTAGAGTTTAGGTGGATAGATTTATATATTTGGTGAGATTTACCTGAGACAGTAATGTTTATTCTGGGTTAAACAGGTTTACATGGAAAATTCTCGGGAAAATTCTTTAGATTTTCCTCATAATTGCAAAACTGTGTTCAAACAAACAAAGTCTCTGCGGCTACTATTAACGTTCATGTTATCGTGTCACACAAAGCTTAAAGAAAGAAGTTTGCCCTGCTGAGTGTGAGAATAAATAGCGTCTCATGTTAATTTATTCAGGTGCATTGCTCAGTCTAGCCTCCAGATCAGGAAACGCTTCCTTCCGGTTGGATGATGAACCACAAACATACAGCATGCCATCTGGAGAAGTGGGGCAGCTGCAGGCAGAAATCAGGAAGAGTTGAAAAGGAAGCGAAGTTCAGGAGGCAGACAGAGGGGATTATTGTACACGCTCACTCATGTGGGCGACTCAGCACTAAAAAACACATGACTCCATTGTAACACCAGAATAGTCGCTGCGCTGCACCAAGTACATACTTATTTAAAATCCCCGACTCCCACCGCCGGTTCACACGCCACACACAGGAGAATAAAGTCCAGACAGGTGGCTGCAACGCCGTTCTCTTCACCTCAAAGCAGGAAACAAACAACACAGGTAGCAGGGAGAAACCGGGATTTAACCCAGCTATTCCAGACCCATGCCTGTTTCTGTCCGCTAACACACCGAGTTTACCGTCTCAAAGCAGCAGGGAAACACCTCAGCGTTAGTAAAATGACTCATCTCGTGTTTATTACAAGCTCTGACCTCAGTTTGAACTTCAAATTAGACAGCAGTCGGAAAACCAAGTATAGAGAGTTTCTGGCGAAGTTTGTTTCCTCTAACGATGAGTCCACATCGACAATTAGTCAAAACAGCAAAGACAACGGAAACTTGGATTGCCATATTTACAGCACATCTAATTCTACTGATGCTACAGAGCTTAAAAGTTGGAAAAATGTCCACCAAAGACTGTATTTTTAGTCGGAAATGTGACTACATCCATATATTTACACTAAAAGGAACTTTCTGGGGCCAAAGTACCAAATGTAGGTGAATATTTTTCCACTTTTGTTCCATTTTAAAGGACCAATCATTAAAAAGCAATTTGTAACTTTGCACATTTAATGACTACTTAATGACTATACTCAAAGGAAGACCAGCTTTTTTCTTCTAACAATGAGTCCACATCAACATTTTGTCAAAATACCAAAAAAAATGAAATCTTGTCAATCATATAATTCTACTGATGTTAGAGCCCCAAAAGTTGGTGAAATGTCGAACAAAAACTGTATTTTTAGTAGGAAGTATGAATCCACATCCACATTTTTTTCAAAACAGCCAAAAAATGTAAAGCCACACATCTAATTGTACCAGTAGGTATAGAGAGTTTCTAGTGAAAGATGTGGAACGAAGAAAAACAACAAAAGCATAAATAAAAGCACAATTTAGTGGATGTACTGCAGCTAGCAGAATCGATTAATGTCCCAAGCAGCGTACTACAAAGTGAGATTAATGTGTTAATCCATAGTTTTAACCTGTCAGATCACCATTCTGTTCACAGTTTGGGATTTAAGTCGCCCACAGGTTCACCAGCGATATAAATTCTCTGCAGGGCTGTACATCAGTAATCACACCGAGCGAAGCTGAGCAGCTCCAGGATCACAAACTGTGTCACAGGGAGCCCTGAGTGGTGATGCAGAAAATGCATAAATATGTTTTAATGTTGTGTCCTGGTTTGCAGCCCGGCCACTTTTACTCCGCTGGTCCTGCAGCTAGTAGAACACCGATCAGAAAATTGATCGGTCTGTTGGAGCTGCCAGTGGAACCGACAAGCATTCAGTCCGCCGATGCAGAAATATGTCCAAGTATGTTTGTAGGTCTGGTCCTGTTTTACTGCAGCTCGTAGAAAACTGACCAGTTATTGGTATTTATCACAGTGAGAATGCTTCTGATTCAGCCAAAAAGTAAGGGGATCACCACATATCGTGTTCCTGTAGGAAGTTTCAGAGCTCTGATGTGCAGATGTCACGTTAGAAATAAGCGGTTTTCTACCAGAATTCCTCCCTTGCATCATTTGCAGTAAATGTATATTTTAAATAGCTTTCTATTCTAACAACCTGTTCCTCTTTGCTGAAGGAGGCGCCACCTGATTGGTCCGTTTTGTGCATTTACAAGAAAGAAGTTCTCGGCAGCCTGAATTGTTGAAGGCATTTTAAAAAACCAACCAGTTCTTCTTCACTAAAGGATTTTAGCTCATAAAACTTGTTGAAAGTTGGCCGATAGGTTTCTTTCCCTAATCAAGGAGACTGATATTTGCAGAAAAGATAAAATCTTAGTGTCAAAATTGAGAAGAACACAAACTCAAACACAAAACTCAGTCATGTTTAACACAAAAAAACAAAAATGGTTAAAATTACACCATTTGTTGGTGCAAAAATGGCGAAAAACAGATTGATTTTGTCAGATTTTGAACTTTCCAGCTACTCATCTGAGCCATTTGGTTGGAATAATGAACCGGATTCGATTGAAGGTGAGATATTTCAACAAATTCAGCCAGGGTAACACACAAAGTTCATGACCACAGTTGCAATATGCATCATCTCTGGTTGGGTTTTTATGTTTTGTTGAGCCAGTTACCAGAGATAACGCTCATATGCGTTTGCTTTAGTAGAGGGTGCATGGATCATCTGGCAGATTCTCATTTAACATGTGAATGATAATCTTGTTAGGAAGACTCATGCTGCTCCAACATCTGGAGCCGAGGATGACCTTTTTCTACATCTCCACACATCGCTGTTAAAAACTGGAAAGTAACTTTAGCGGAGAACAAAACTGATTTATTACGATCCACAGTAAAAATAACCCTTTGAAACGGCAGAACATTTTCTTTTACGGTCGCTGTGTTTTCCCCTTCATGTCTCCTAACGCTCCCCCTCTCCCACCTGGGCCAGACATCACGGATGATTTCTGAAAATCTAACTTGCATATGGAGCCATTCATCAGCGACCAGACTGCACGGTAAAAATAGAGCAAAGACAAACAGAACAGAGCGGAGGGCGGCCAATAGCGAGCGCCCGGCCAAAGTCTAGCCTCCCCGCTGCATTTCTTTCAAGCCTTTAGCTCGTCTCTTTATTTCCATCCCTTCTGTGCCTCCCTTGTCTGCAGTCTTTTCTTTTCTTTCATGTCTCTTGTCACTCTTCACAGCCCTTCAGGCATCCAGAGATGACACCAGGGCTGCAGTCAGCACATCGGGACGCAGAGTTCAAGCCTCACGTTGACAACAAAGTGACAGAAACGTCCCACATACGAGCCCTGTGTCAGGAGATCTGGACTGGACATAACTGTGTCTCAAAGAAAGAAACAAACAAAATGGAAAAAAATTGTAGCTTTGCACATATTATGACAACATACAGAGCCTTATGAAGACCAGTTTTTGTCTCCTACCAATGAGTCCACACCAGCATTTAGTCACAATACCAAAAACAATAAAACCCTGCCTTGCCATGTTGGCCAAAGATCAAATTCTACTTGTGTTAGAGGCCTAAAAAGTTGGTAAAATGTCAACCAAAGACTGTAATTTTAGTAGGAAATATGAATACATCCATATATTTACACTTAAAGGAACTTTCTGAGGCCAAAATGCCACAATTGGTTGAATATTTTGCTCTTTTTTTTCCATTTTCAAGGGCCAATCATTAAGCATTGCACATTTAATGACTATACAGACCTCTATGAAGACCAGTTTGTCTTCTACCAATGTGTCTACATCCAAAGGTTTTTCTAAAAAGCAAAAATATGGAACCTCGTCTTCCATATTTACCACACATCTAATTCTACTGATGTTACAAATCAAACATTGGCAAAATTTCAACCAAAGACTATTCTTAGTAGGAAATATCAATTCATGTCCAAATTTTCTTCAAAATAGCAAAAAAATGGAACCTTGTCTTCCATGTTTGCCACACATCTAATCCTACTAATGTTAGAGAGCTCAAAACTTGGAAATAGGTCGTCCAAAGATTGCATTTTTAGTAGGAAATGTGACTACATCCATATGTTTACACTTAAAGGAACTTCCTGGGGTCAAAAGCAGTTTGTAACTTTGCACATTTTGCTTAAAAAAGACAAATATGGGTAAATTCTGAAGGCTCATATCAGCATGTGTGACAGGTGTTTGGTCAGAACAAGTTCTAGACAACTAAAAGTCTAATTTTCACCTACTTTTGAGACCAGGACCATCTTCTAGACGGGATTCCTTTTGCGTCAAAGCATTTCTCTAATATTGGTATACACTAGAAAGGGGTTCAAAAATGCAAAGCGTTAACTAAAACACACAGAATTTTGAGTCATCCCTGCGCACTTCAAGGGTCTGTAACCTGGAAAATATGCACAGTACAAAAGTAAGATGTCAAATGTCTTCATTAAACATCCTAAAGTTGAGGGGTTAGGTTAGGGCTGGGTGATAAATCAAATTAATTTGATTAATTCGCCTTTTTAAAACCTGACGATTTGAAAATGTGCCAAATCGTAAAATCGAGGCGAGCTTAAATATATAACAATACAGATTCTTCTTCTGCCTTTCATGACTTGTGCACTGGCGTTTGCTTCCGCCTCTCATCTCCTTCCACCAAAACACTCACACCC
This sequence comes from Acanthochromis polyacanthus, assembly GCF_021347895.1. Taxonomy (NCBI): domain Eukaryota; kingdom Metazoa; phylum Chordata; class Actinopteri; family Pomacentridae; genus Acanthochromis; species Acanthochromis polyacanthus. Next base: position 45,131,396 of record NC_067116.1, on the reverse strand, counting down.
CCGTCATGGCGGACAGAACAGCAGACGAAGAGTTGGTCGCGAGAAAAGGGCCTCATGTTCCATCGATTATATGGAAGTGGTTCGGCTTTGACAAGACTGACACAGAGCAAACTACAGTCATGTGCAAGGTTTGCAAAAGTACTGTGAAAACGAAGAGTAGCAGCACAACTAACCTCTTTCAGCACCTCCAGCAGAGGCATCCTAAAGAATGGGAAGAGTGCTAGCAGCTACGGGAGTGCGGCATGGCTAGCACTAGCCATAGCAAACAGACGCAAAGAAACAACAAAAATCCATTAAAATTGGAATCGTCCAAGATGACTTAAAAAAAAAAAAAAAAAAAAAAATTGAGATTTTATTTTTTGGCCCAGCCCGAAGTTAGGTATAGTATGACCCAGGTAAACAGGAAGAAACATGTCCTGCGTTGGTAGATCTGGATGCAGGAAATCACAATAATTTGAGACAAAAAAAAATGCAATTCAAATGCATGATGATGTATTTTGCTTTCCAAAACTCCAACCCAGTTACAGGTTATATTCATGGCTGTTTGTATGAGCACAAACACAACAATGTGAGTAAAGTGGAGCCGTGCACACACCTCAGCAGCACCACATTAATAAAACATGCTCTGTTTTGTTATAATGCGATGTATTCCGTTTCAGTCACAAGGCTGGCTGGTGGAAAAGTCTACACACTGCTCTTACACCGGTGCCACCTTAAAAACATGCTGCTGGCACATTCACCGCCTCTGCTGCCCGGCCTGGCTCCCATTATTCCCGTTTTCCCCTCACATCATTTCAGGAGGAGTGAGTAAGGAATGACGACGCTTCGGTTTATTTCCTGAAGCTTGTCCATAATTCCTCAAACGAGATGTAAACAAGTTCAGTCCAGTTTGCACAAATACACGTCAGTATTTAGTGGACTGAGGTGGAGTATTTTGGAAGGTAAACTCAAAAAGCAACCTGAATTTGGAGAGTTTTTAGTAAAGCTCCAGTGCCAGTATTCATTTTTCTACATTCTTAACCACTTCTGTTGATTAGGATTTAACGTATTGAAGCACAATAGACATTTTTGTGCATCAAATATTCAGAAATGAGAGTAAAATGCAGAGATTTCAGAGCTCACATTGCTGTGCGTAGACTCCCCCGAGCCAGGAAAAACCCTGCTGCACAACGTTCATCTCTGCTATTCCGGTATGGCAAGTTTTTGAAAAAGAACTACTGTAATGCTTTCTGTGCACAAAAAGTAATTCAGCAACATGCTGCCAGTCACATGAGAACTGGGTCAGTTCAACTTCTGAGGCTTCTAATGTCAGTGAAATCAGACGTGTTGTAATATGGTGTGAAGCTATTCTTAGGTCCACAAAACATGGTGTGCAACGGGGTCTATATGTAACATTTGTCCTCTGCTGGAGCCATTCAATTAACTGGATCTGATGGACACTAGTCTGTCTGTGTCCTCACCAAAGTTCATGGCCGTGGAAGTCAGATTCAGGGAGATACTGAACCCTAGATATGGCTGCACAGGGTTATAGGGTCCTTCATGTAAACAGTGATTCTGCTCGTTAGCATGCAAAGGATGCAGCACAGATGAGCAGGAAGAATCAGATTGAACCTTCATAACGCCAACTGTTGGACAGGCAGCTCGACAGAACAACGTCCTGTAAGTAAGCGGCCTTCATTAGCCGAGCCTAATGATCACATTTTACAGGATGCAGCCTGAGCAGCAGCAAACAGCCTCAGGGTGTGTCCTCTGTTTGCCAGGAGACAGGATCAGTGACCACAGAGAGGATGGAGGGGAGGTTCAGCTCACCACAGCCGACAGCTTGACACGACAGTCCCTCCTCCACAGACAACAGAAAGAGCTCAGTACAATGTATTAGACATGACAGCAGACTTTTCTGTTGGCCAGAAGTGAAGCAGGGGGGAAATAAAACAGCAGAAAGATGCCATCATCTGTTGTGGAAGAGTGTTTTGTTTTGGAGGCATCGTTTGGCCCATTTCTGGATGATGAGTTGCAGGATCTCACTGGGTAGATGTTCAACCACAGGAGTCACCGCTGGAGATGAAGTCCACGCATCAGTCTGTCCTTCTCAACCCGCCCGGCCAGCAGGCAGATGGGTCCCCCCTATATAGAGCCGGGTTCTGCTCGAGGTTTCTTCCCTGTTAAAAGGGTGTTTTCCTGCCACTGTCGCCTTTGGGCTTGCTCTGGGGGTCAGGCATACGGGTTCTGTAAAGCGTCTTGAGACGATTTGACTGTAATTGAGGCTACATAAATAAAATTGAATTGAAGTTTCATCAAAAAAGCAGAACTATTCCTTTAATAACAATACAGTCACCACAAAACTACACTCTGCATTCTCAAACAGATTTTCTACCAGATTAGGTTTGTTTGGAATGTTTCCTAAATATATTACTTACACAACAAGCATTTATTAATCCCACAGAGGGGAAAGTTGTATCTTAAATCAGCAAAAGCTATAGTGCAAACACTTACATACATAATACTTAAACAGCATTTTTAGTTGGTAGGAAAGACGACAAGAAATAAGTACAGTGGAGACCAGAGCATCCATAAAACTGGATTTATGAGGAAGATGTAGTAAAAAAAAAAAAAACTCTAAATAAAGCACTAGTTCATGTCTTTTATTGGTTTACTGTCGCTTCTTTGTAGTCGACCAATCATATATTAAAAGGGGCGGGACTTGTCGTCATAGGAAACCCAGAAAATGGAGGAAAAGCTTCAAATATGTAATTATACCTAAACGCTGACATTTTTCATCAACTAATTTTGGTGGGCAACCTACACCGAGGCTCTAACATGTAAAAAAAAAACACAACAAATTAGGAAATTTTTTAGTTTTTGGGGCCTAAACTGAAGTGAAAGAAAACTTTAACACCTCGTCATTGGTCAGAAACTACATTTATCCCAAAACAAAATTGCATTCCCTTCAAAACGTATTTAAGAATGCTGTTCAGAACATCATTTTTTGAAGACTGCCTTTCAATAAAGAGTTAAAAGTCTATGCGATGAAACGCTGTTGGAGGTTAATATCCAGAAAAGTGAAGAAAGAAGCAGTGTATGGATTTAACCCTCCTGTTGTCCTCATTTACAGGCACCAAAAATATTGTTTCCTTGTGAAAAAAAAGCAAAATTTCAGCAAAAAAAATCCCCAATTTTCTGAAAATTTACAAAAAGAAAAAACCTTCAGGAAGAAAATTCCAACAATTCCTATAAAAGTTTCTCTTAAAAGTTTTATTTTTTAAAAAAATCCCCCAAATTTGACAAGAAATTTCTTGTAATATTTTCAAAAAATTAGGAAAAATCTTCCCAAAAAAATCCTAAAAATATCTAAAATGATTCCATATATATCAGTAAAACTTCTAATATTTTCTTTAAGAACATTCAAATAAAAATCAACCAAAATCCATTGACTATCACTGGATTTTGGTTGATTTTTATGTGAATGTTCTTAAACATTTTTATTTTATTTTCATTTTTGTCCACCAAAAAATGTTCAAAGATTTCCCAAAAATGTTGAAAATGTGTACATCAGAAGTTTCACTGTGAATTTTTTTTCCTACATTTTCAATCTTTAAACCGGGTTAATTTGACCCAGGTGACAACCTAAACGCCGTATAAACCCGCTGCACTCCAGCTGCCTAAAATCGGTTCAAATGTCTCTTCCATGATGCTGACGGATCACTTTTCACTTCACTATGGAACATTCTTGGGTTGTATATTTTAGTGAAAACCTCGGCTGGTAACTGTGCCGACGCTCGGAACATAAACATGCAGATTTGGGATAATCATCATCATCGCGATGGAGCTTTGATCTCAATCATCTCCACTCGATGTGTTTGGACGAATAAAGTCGCTGCAAACAAATGCATGGTAAGTAGGCCATCCCCAAACAGCCGCTCTGTGCCTTTTCCTCACTTCTACCCTATCATTACAGCCGGGGCTATTTATAAAGCCCATAAATTCAGCTCACCGCATTGAAAGAGAGTTACCAAGGAGTTTGTGGAGTCCAAACACTCTCCTCGCCTCTTTTCGCTTCTTCTGCAGACTCGGTTAGCAGCTTCTCTTGCCACAGCACCCTGCAGCATTCCTGTGATGTGACACACCGCATGTACACAAAAGCAAACACACATACATGCACAATGGCATCCACATCTCCTTTCTGACCTCCTCCATGTCTACACACCGACGGGAACCTGACAGGTTTGTTCTGTTCAAACCGGCTGTGATGAGATGTGAGGATGACGCCCGTCCAGTCCAGCCCGTCCCGGCGTTTCTCAGCAGCAGCTTGAGCAACACAGTGATACAGACATTTCCCTGATGAGCGTAAATAGAAACACAAGCCTCTACACGTCGGACTGTTCCTGCCAAGCCCTTGGCACTGAGCCCGTCACTATACCTCAGATAGCAGCGGAACTTCCTGAGACTGGGTCAACCATCGATTCACAGCGTTTACAGTCTAAAACAATTATCCATCATGCAATTTCTAGCCTTACAACATCTATTCAGAAGGCTTCTTTTCTCATTTAGTTCACAGTAAAAGTCCCAAAGCAGAACAAACCGTTTGAACTGATCTAACCCTCCTGTTGTCCTCATTTACAGGCACCAAAGTATTGTTTCCTTTTCTATAAAAAAAATCCAAAAATTCAGCAAAAAAATCCCCAAATTTCTGAAAATTTGCAAAACTTTGAGAAACAAAATTGCAATAATTGCTCCAAAAATCCTCTTTTCCTGTTCACAATCTGTCCAAAATGATTTGAACATCTAGGATGGCAGAGAAGGGTTCCAAAAATGACTAAAAACAATAAAAACTCGTCCAAAATCACTAGAATCTGAACTCATACAACAAGTATGTTCTCAAAATGTTGTCAAAAATGACCCAAAATATGAGGAAAACTACTAGAAATTACTCAAATTTGTCCAGAACTTGCTCAAAAATCCTCCTTAACTGTTCAAACCCTGTACAAAATAAGTTAATGGTCTAGGATGGTTGAGAAGAGTTAAAAAAATTACTAAAAATGGGTCCAAAATTACTTTAAAATGTCTTCGAATTATAAAAATTTTCTCAGAAAAAGGAGGAATTATTCACAGGTACAGTTTTATAAATATTTGTGGTCCTCAGCGGACAGACGTCAAATAACTCCGTCGTTCCTTAGCAGAGGAATAAAAACAGAAAAGGCAGTCAGGCTAAATTTTCTTGTTGAATGAATTAAATTCTGAAAAGCGACTACAAGACAAAAAAAAATGTAAAAACTATGTAAGAAAATCTAATTGGAGAAACTTTCATATGTTTGTCAATAAAAAAAACTTTGATAATTAAGTACACGCCACTTTAAACCCCATTTATTAACAGCCATCTTAAAAACGTGTGTTTATGCTACAATTACCTAATTAAATTGTAATTAAAAACAGCTTTCATTCAGGAGCAAATGCCCGTCCCTCTGCCTCACTGCAGTTTGCTGATTGAACCTCGTTACTGGAAGCCATGCTGAGTGAAAAAGCTCGACACAAACTGCTGCATTACTGGTTTCTGTCGAGCACCAACACTATTTTTAGACTGTAGAGAATTCTGCATGTCGGTGATCCAGCGATAAGAGGCGAAGATAGCTGCAGCGGCTGACTGAAGGAGCGCTGCAGAGTCGTGGGACTGCAGGTGTCGGTCCACAGGTAGCCGACATAACCCAGAACCAAGCTGCAAATAGAAACAAGGTGTGCTGCAGAGGGACGTACGCCATCCTTCAACCTGTTCTCCTGGCCTTGTTCTGTCTAAAGTAGCAAAAGATAAAAAGAGGAACCCAAGAACAACCCAACTCAACGAGCATTTGTGCGGGAATACTTTGTGTCTTCACGGGGATTCCAAACAGGGGAAGGTCAGACATGTAGCAGACCAACAGTATTTCACACACTAATCACCAAACGGCTGTGAGAAGTCAAACAGTTTCTGGAACATGTGACCCTGAAAACACTCCAGATAAGACTCTGTAGCTGCTGACGGAGCCACTGCAGCCTCCACAAACTAAACCAAACCGGCCCCCATGCCTCTTAGGTCATCGGCGATAAAATAAAACGCTCGTCTGCAGCTGAAAACCACAAGAGACTCGCTAATTTCACATCACATCGGCGTCTAAATAAGCCGGGGTGTTTCACTGCCATCATCCTTCACGGCTCCCTTTAGAGGACGTCTTCAGGAACTCTTCTTCTCAAACAACTAAAGTTTGAGGTTAATGATCCAAATCAGGCGCATTTATTCAAAACAAAACAGAAGCTTTGGCTGTAAAACACGGCGCTCAGCTGAGATAAAACTGATTTATAGCATCACAGGTGGGGAAGACAACATCCAGCAACACACAAGGTGAGAGTTAGCAGCCGGAAATAAATTTAATCACGCAGAGTATCGTCTCCTCTGAGAAATACTGGCACAGATAGGAGGGAGGCAATTATCTTTTGGTTTGCAGTTTCACACAATTACAAGCCGAGCCGATCTCCCCTCCCATCCCCCTTCTGATCCTCCACCGCTGTCAGAACCATTAGACGAGGCCAGATGGTGCTTTTCTTTCTGTGGAGCTCTTCAACCCTCCTGCTGTCTTCATTTATGGACACCAAAAACTACTGCTACCTTGTCTGAAAAAAAAAAATCTAAAAATTCAGCCAAAAAAAAAAAAAAAAAAAATCCCCCAAATTTCTGAAAACTTGCAAAACCCTCAGAAGGAAAATTCCAATAATTCCTTAAAAGTTTCCCTTAAAAGTTTTTTAAAAAAAATAAATAAAAATCAATAAATGCCCCAAACTTGGGAAGAAAATAATTTAAAAAATGTAAAAAATATAAAATAAAAATTGTAAATATTAAAAAATAAAAAGCTTCAACAAAATTCTAAAAATATCTGAAGTGATGACATATAGATCAGTAAAACTTCTGATATTTTCTTTAAGAACATTCAGATAAAAATCAACCAAAATCCAGTGAAATTCGCTGAATTTTGGTTGATTTTTTCTGAATGTTCTTAAAGAAACATTTATTTAAGATTTCTTTATTTTTACATTGAAAAATGTTCAAAAATTTTCCAAAAATGTTATAAATGTGGAAGTTCTCAATTGATTTCATATTAGATGAAAATATATCATCAAAAACACAAGTTTCCTTTAAAAGTGTTATTTTAAAAAATCCCCCAAATTTGGCAAGAAAATTCTTGTACATATTTTCAAAAAATTAAAAAAAAAAAAAAATACATACATATATCAGTAAAACTTCTAATATTTCCTTTAAGAACATTCACAAAAATGTGATTGATTTTTTTTATGAATGTACAGAAGAAACCTTTCTTCTTTTAACCTTATAAACACAATTAATGCTTCAAATAATTTAAATGAATAAATTCAAACATCCGTCAGACTTTCTTCAGAAACACGAAGGTGCTACATGGAACCAAAATGATTCTTTGCAATGACATCATAAAACAAGCATTTTTAGCCCCACAAAAAACATGCATTTCCAAGAAAAACATCCATAAAGGTGCTTAAAAGAACCTTTAAAATGGTTCCTTTAGGCACCGTAAATGGTGCTTCGAGCAACTTCAGTTACACTTTGTTCTCTGAGGAACCACTTTCCTGTAGTTTTCCAAAAAATAAATGGCTCTTGGAGCATTTAAATCAAATTAATATGTGAAAAACAAGGATATGAAAGAAGTTGTTGTCCATTTCCAAACATTCCTATTTACTTTATGTAATTACAGACAAGGAAAGTATTCATGATGCCAGTTCAATGGGCTCAAACACTAAAACAGTCACTATGAAGAGGAAGATAAACCCTAAAACCTGAAATGAACTCGTGGATCCAAACTAGAAATAAACCGCATTTAACACAAATTAAATATAGGAGCTTAAAAATGAGAAGTTGCAGCATTTGTGGGTTCATTTAATAATTTGGGTTGTGGACAAGATGCCAGTGTTGGATTTGAGAAACTTCAGTCTTTTATTGACCAAATGGTTTATTAATTAAGAGAAAGAAGAAGCATTCAGGAACCCTTTGTTTATCTGAATAATACTGGCAGTCGTTACATCCCATCTCCTCCCTTTTACAAAACAAAACCCCGGTTTAACTGAAGCTGCTAGCCAGGGCGGGTTTTTAATAAATGGAGATTTGCATGTTTGAGCGTCCTCCCAGGGATTGGGATGTTAATTTATTTCTGAATTCGACAGATGGGGACATTGATTGTAGTGAACGTTGTGATGTCTGGTTGGCAGCTCGGACTGTTCAGGCTCAACACAACAAACCCACAAAACGCTCCGGTGTAGCTCAGTTTACCCAAAAACCACTGGAGAACATGGACAGATTGTCAGTAATAACAACACAGCAGTGTCATTTATTACACAGGGTAGTGTGTCAACAGAGCTACTCTATAATGCTCCGTTTAGACAGATCTAAACAGTACCGTTTAAAAGTCTGGGGTCACTAGCAGGACTGCACAAAGGATAAAGCCTCTGTAGCCCATGCAGATATTCCATTAAAAATCTGAATAGTCATTGACCTCATTATCAATTTCTGCACTGGATTTAACATTCATTTAATGTCGTCATTGAAAAAAAACTGTTCTTCTTTCAAAAATAAGGACATTTCTTTTACCTCTATTTTAATGGTAGTGTAATAAAATACAGTAAAAATACAGCAGAAATACAGTAAAAAAATATAGTAAAGATATAGTAAAAACATAGAAAAAATGCAGTAAAAATATAGTAAAGATATAGTAAAAACATAGAAAAAATATAGTAAAGATAGTAAATATAGTATAGATATAGTAAAAAAAAATACATTAAAGATACAGTAAAAATTACTGCAAAAACATTGCTAAATATAGAAAAAAGACAGCAAAAATATAGTAAAAATACAGCAGAAATACAGTAAAAAAATATAGAAATATATAGTAAAAACATAGAAAAAATATAGTAAAGATAGTAAATATAGTATATAGTAAAAAATACATTAAAGATACAGTAAAAATTACTGCAAAAACATTGCTAAATATAGAAAAAAGACAGCAAAAATACAGTAAAAATACAGCAGAAATACCATAAAAAAATATAGAAATATATAGTAAAAACATAGAAAAAATGCAGTAAAAATATAGTAAAGATATAGTAAAAACATAGAAAAAATACAGCAAGAATACGGTAAAAATATAGTAAAGATAGTAAATATAGTATAGATATAGTAAAAAAAATACATTAAAGATACAGTAAAAACTATAGCAAAAACATAGCTAAATATAGAAAAAAAGACAGCAAAAATATAGTAAAAATACAGTAAAAATAGAAAAAATGCAATAAAAGCACAGTAAAAATTAGAGTAAAAATGTAGAAAAAATACTGTAAAAATATAGTAAAAATATAGTAAAAATACAGCAAAATACAGTAAAAATGTAGAAAAAAATACAACGTAGAAAAAATATAGTAAAAATATAGTAAAATACAGTAAAATGTCAGAATTCAGTAGATGGAAATCGATTTTCGCCCTAAGTTGGAACTCATAAGTTGAGGATCCCGGTATTTAGGGTTTCATTTTAGGAAACGCCTGATTAAATATGAAGATAACTTCATATCAACATGAGCAAAAGTCTTGGGTCACTACTACAGACGGGTATATTTTAAATATAAATAACCAACGAGCACGGTCAGATATGTTTCATTAATTAAATCCACTTTGTAAATGCTTGTCATTTGCATTTATGTTTAACCCTCCTGATGTCTTCATTTATGGGCACCAGAAAATATTATTTCCTTGTCTAAAAAAAATCCAAAAATTCAGCAAAAAAAGTCCCCACATTTTTGAAAACTTGCAAAACCTTCAGGAAGAAATATCCTATAATCCCTTAAAAGTTTCCCTTAAAAGTTTTATTAATTTTTTTTTAAATCCCCCAAATTCAACAAGAAGATTCTTGTAAATATTTTCCAAAAATGAGTTAAAATCTTCCAGAAAGTCCTAAAAATATCTAAAGCAATTACATATACATATATATATATATATATATATATATATATATATAAATAAATCTATATCAGTAAAACTTCTGATACTTTCTTTAAGAACATTCACAAAAAAATCAACCAAAATCCAGGGAAATTTGCTGGATTTTGGTTTTTAGGAAACATTTTTTTCTCCACGAAAAAATGTTCAAAAGTTTCCCAAAAATGCTGAAAATGTGACATCAGAAGTTTCACAGTGAAAACACATTTTTAATCACATTTTCAAACCTTAAATTAATTTGACCTACAGGACGACTCGAGGGTTAATGCAGAAGCTTCACAACCCAAAGAGGAACTTGTCTGTGATGTTGTATGTAATTTATGGTGAGAAATGTCATTAAAGTAGGTTGAAAACATATATTATTTAAAGTACAAACATGAAATAAAGTAGGAGAAACAACACATTTGACTCATAGTTTAACACTCCTTTAAGTTATTTCTACTGTTTTCCAAATCAGCAAGTCAACAAAACACGATTTTATAACTTAAAATTGAACAGAAACAGCAAATTATTCCTAAAACTATGACAAAACTTGATGTATTTTTTATGCTAACAACACCCGCTATGTTTACCGTCCCTAAACCACCCAGCGGCTGATAGTCATGCTTTTCCGTTCTTTGCTCTGTCCGTTTATTTCACTTCGTTCCTGAAGGTCTGGATCACAACATGAGGCAGCAGGAAGTGTAAATACACAACTTTAGCATGACGACGCTAGCTGCTAGCCTGGTCTCTGCTCAGCACCGGGTGAATTAAGGAAACGGGGACCTAGAGGCACGAAGACTGACTTTTTTCCAGACGCTGGTTCTGAAGCTGGAGCTGCCTGGTACAGAGGCTTCTGTGGAAGATTTCACCAGCCAACGAGTGGAAGAAACAGCTAAAAAAAAAACAGTCTGAATTTTGCAAATTTGCCACTTGGAAACCATCGATCTCAAGACCAAAAGTTCTCACCTCTGAACTGATGAGTCGTCTGGCGTGACAACAGGAATAAAACAGAGGCGGGGAAAGTAGTGACTACTGCTATTACTCAGCCAGACGGCCGGTTAAGTTTAGAAAGTTTGGTTAGTTGCACCTCAAGCTGCACAATACATCGTTTCAGCACTGACGCTGCAATGCATGCGATTACCACATCACAACAAGAGTGGTGTGGAGTTAGGCAACTTAACTCCAACATGGCATGACACAACTGTTTTTCAACTGTTTTCATTTCCCACGACGGATCTATAAGAGAACTCTGTCTCCAGGCTCAGGGTTCTTGTATACTTTTACTGTATTTACGAGACATTTAGTTTGTTGGGATGGAGGTTTCATTTGTGCAAAATGAGCAAAAAAAAAAGGAGAAAATTGTTCAAAAAGAAGAATGATGAACGCTGACATATCCTAGACTGTGATGAGCACTGATGTTGACTGAAAAAAGCACTTGATTAAAAATGAAAACAACAACTTTATATCAACATGTGAACTCGTCATGGGTCTACCAGGACTCAAGGAGAATTTATTATCTCAAATAATTTATCATTTCTCAACTGAGTTTTTTCATATTGCAGAAAAAATAAATATTGCATCATCAGTTAGCTGTTTTTAATATCATGCAGCTCCTGCAGCAGAAATACTGTGTTTGACATTAATTTAAGAGAACGCCTGATTAAATCTGAAGATAACAACTTGACATGAACATGTGCAACAGCCTTGGGTCTACCAGGACTCAAGGAACCTTTATTAGCACCATTTTGAGGGTTATTTTTCCACTTTTGCACATAAAATCACCCAAATCATTCCACAATAATCAACTATTTTACAAACTGCAGAAAAATCCTAAATTAAAATGTTAGTTGTTTTGATATCATGCAGCCGCTGTTGCATTGCAGAAATACTATATTTGACCTTAATTCAAGAGAACACCTGATCAAATATGAAAACAAATTTATATCAACATGTGGAACAGTCCTGGGTCTATCAGGACTCAAAGAACCTTTATTAGCACCTCAGACACTCTAGAATAATGAATTATTTCCCAAAATTGGTTCTCATAGTGCAAAAAAACTATTTATTGCATTGTTAGCTTTCAATATTGTGCAGCTATAGTTGCAGAAATACTATTTAAGCCTTATGTAAGAGACTGATTAAATATCAGGAAAAAAAGCTATATCAACATGTGAACCAGTCCTGGGTCTAACAGAACCTCTATTTCTACTTTAATAGCAGCTTTTTGAGTTTTTTTTTCCACTTGTAACATGTGTGACCTACATCTGGGGATGAACAAAGTCCCTATTGTTGGATTTTTTTTGCTGTATTTTACCACTTTTGATGGTTCTGCTCAGCCACAAACTGAGCCCCATAATAACAGTGATGATAAACTGGTTCTTTAGTCCTTCCGGACAACAAATCTGTCCGGATTTCTGTCAAACACTGAATGAATGTGAGCACAAACAGGTCCACTGACATGCAGGTTAGTCAGCGTGAGGCCTGAGGACATTTCACGGCAACAAGTCAGATTACATTCTCAGTTCATTCACACACTCTCTGTCACTGACCAAACACGCTGTTATCACCTATTACAGCCACTCACGACCTGTTAACTCCATTTTGTCCTAAAATCTGCCCCAATAAAAGCAGCTTGAAGGGGTTCAGCTGCTCCACGTTAACTTCCTACAGCAGCCCAGTGAATGTAGACAACAATACTAAAAAGCAAACCGACGTGTTTTAGTTTAATTCCCCATTTTAGCTCACAAACTTCACTTTATATCGTACAGAAAAGCAGGAACAGGCAGTTTAACGTACCTTTAACGGCCGTTTTTCTCATTGTCGCGGTGTAATCCTCAACTGCTCCGAACAACGGCTCCGAAAATCAATGGAAACCACGTCGGTTGTGGGTTTTCTCTCCGTTTTCTTCCTTTTTTGTTCCTTTTTTTCCAGTAAACCTGAGTTGTATGGAAGCAGGCTAACAGCAGCAGCGGAGTCCAACGGACAAAGCTCAGCAGAGTTTAGTAGAAAAAAAAAGCCTCGAAGAAGAAACGAGAGGGAAAGAAACCACAAAACCGGTTAAATTCGGTAGGAAAAAAAGAGTCGCCGGTGGGAGTAAATAAAAAAAGAGGCAGTAAAGTCCAGAGTTTTCTGACAGACTAAGGTGTTGGAGCGGCTAGCTGCTAGCCCGTCCTGTCGCTACTTCCTTTCTCTGAGCTGAAATAACAGCAGCAGAGAAAAGTTGAGGAAAAAGCAGCAGCAGATTGAACACAATGAGGGAACCCTGTTGATCAGCGCGTCCGTTGGCCCACAGCGACCCCTGCTGGAGGACGGAGGTGGTACTGCAGGGGGCGCAACACAGGAACATGAACTTTGGTTTAATTAACTGATGACAAGGAGAGGACGAGTTTGTTAGAAATGACAGTTTTCTTAGTTATTTTTTTTTCACACTAGGAACAAAGAAATACACCGTTTTGGGTGGAATAAAACCACAACTCATTAGGTAGAAAGTACTAATTAGGTGGAATAAACATTTAAGACTATAAACTACAGCATTTGACTGTAAAAATTACACTTTTTATTGTTTGATATCAGCCACAATTTCCTAATAATAATAATAAGGCATAAAATAACAACAATAACAATAACAACAACAACAACGATAATAATAATAATAATGTTAAATAAAATCTTTTTTAAAATTAAAATGGGGCAAAATTGTAAACAATGTCCACATCAAAAATAACTATTTTTACCAATTATTATTTTGATTATTATTAATATTCTTAATGATAATAATAATAATAATAATAATGTTAAATAGAATATTTTTTAAAAAATGAAAATGGGGCAAAATTGTAAACAATGTCCACATCAAAAATACCTATTTTTACCTATTATTATCCTGATTATTATTAATATTGTTAATATTAATAATAATAATAATAATAATAATAATAATAATAATAATAATGTTAAATTAAATATTTGGGAAAAAAATCAAAAATGGGGCAAAATTGTAAACAGTGTCCACATCAATAGTGTTACAGTTTGTTGTGTAAAGTTTACTAAAAAAAAAACTATACGTATGATTATGATTTACATGTTACTGTAAATGTACATCAAAAATTAATCAAAGTAGTATTTTGGGTGGTTGTTTTTTCTTTTTTAATAAATTTGCAAAAATTTCTACATTTCTACTTTTTTTCTGCCAAGATGGGGTGCTGAGTGTACATTAATGAGAAATAAAATGAACTTTTTTGATTTTGGGAAATGGCTGCAATGACACAGAAAGTGAAAAATTTCAAGGGGTCTGAATAATTTCCGTACCCACTGTATTAGGCAAAAACATTATGAGTAAGTCTGGAATTCTTTCTTTACACAACTGGTAGCATTAAACATTAAGATTGTTCTTTTTCTGCTTCAGTGTGTGGTGAAATATTTTGATTTATGTCGAGGAAACCGAGTGACAATTTCAAATATGATCAAATTTAATGCAGGAATTCTGTATTCTTCTAAACATTCCTTCTCCTGCGGTTCAACTTTTCCTGTTTATAATCACTCCAGGTGTGATGACACGCTCACAGGTTGGATTTATCTCCCGTCTTTTGTATCTTTTGTTTGTAGAAGTGACCTCTTTAAATGTGTTTTTACTGGCGGAGCAGATCCAGGTGTTGTAAAACCTCTGGCACACTTCCATATCAGTTTAACCGACATTTTACTCCCCCGTTTAATCTGATCTGTGAGCTGTCAAATATTATCTACTCATCGAACGTCCCGCCTGTTAGCCTCACGTGTTCTTTCTCCTGTAGCTTTTTTATGACTGCTGATCAATGATCTGCTCATTTAATTTTCCTTTCTTCACTGTTCTTTTCATACACAGATTTTCTTTTATATGCAGAAACACCACACCAGCTGATCATCATGAGCGCCTACATTTTTGGGAGACGAAAGAAAGCAGCCATTCGTGCACTGAGCAAGATGGAGGCCATTCTGACAAACATGAATCGTCCACTTCATATCTGCCTCAATGAACAACCAAACATCGGTGGACGGCTCCAATCCCTGCAGGACAGAAAGATTCAGGAAATCTTTCTTACCATCAGCAATTAGACTATTTCATTCAAAAGTAAACAGATGAGACCACAGACAACTGAATTTCCCTTCAGGGATTAATAAAGTTATTGTACTATGTTGTATTCTGGTTGGAACTTGTCAGTCAGGACCAAAACAAGGTCTTTAAGGGTGACATCTTTGAAGACAAGGTCTTGGAGGATGCATACGAGTTCCTTTCAGAGGCAGAAAAACTCATGGAAAAAGAGAAAAAAGCTCCAGAGAGAAAAAAGGTTCTGTTTCTGTCAAGACCCAGTCCGTGACTTCCCCCAGTAGTCTTTTATCAAATCAAATCAAACTTTATTTATATAACACTTTTCATACAGTTTAAATGCAACATAAAGGGCTGTAGAACATTTAAAAACATTAAAAACAAGCAAACCCATCCTCCCTCCCTCCCTATACATAAATGCACACAATTGCACAAGGACACACACATGCACCCCCCCCCCACACACACACACACACACAGACACACACAGACACACACACATGCATGCCCACACACACACACACACACACACACACACAGACACACACACACACACACAGACACACACACAGACACACACACATGCATGTCCACACACACACACACACACAGACACACACACATGCATGTCCACACACACACATGCACAGACACACACATGCACAGACACACACATGCACAGACACACACACACACACACACACACACACAGACACACACACATGCATGTCCACACACATACACACAGACACACACATGCACAGACACACACATGCACAGACACACAGACGTACACACACACACACACATAAACGCCCACACGCACTCTCACCGCTGACTGTAGGTAGACATGGCATTGCACTGGGGATTGTGGAAAACGCCTGCATTGGGTCCATCCACACCGGGAGGAGTTGCAGACCATGACCACCAGGGGCGCCGGCACCCAGACCCCTGGAACCCACATGAGGACCCCCACACTGAGGTGGGGAGCCCCCAAACCAGCTGGGTCGAAGGAACCCATGGAATGAACATTCTCATTGGCACGTTCCTGTCGGTCTGGTGTGCTTATGGATCACAAATTTAACTTACATCATAACTATCATTCAAACCAGTCAGTATTTAGTGCTGAACGGTGTAATGCAGCTGTGCAGCCACCAGATGTTGCTGAACATCAGCAGTCATCAGAGATTTGAAGTTCATGAAGTGCTCCAGTTGGTGTCACTATAATAATAATAATAATCTCAATATTGTGACCAACAAACTGGATTAAATGACTTTTTCTCTTCAGGTTCTTTCAGTCTTTTGCCACTTTGAAGACATTTTCTCAACAACTCTCTGCAGCTGCATCAGATTTTTTTTTATTAATTTTACATTTTATTCAATATTTAGAGCTTTTTTCCAACAAAAGACAGACAGATAGATAGATTAGATTAGATTAGAATGAAAGTTTCAGACTGGCTTAGACCCCTTAGATGAGCCTGGAAAAACAAACCTGTGTCAGAAAGACAACAGCTTTAGGCAAACTGAACCAATTCTGTCAAGTGGAGTCAAAGATAAACCAGAAGCTTGTGGACAGAAACCAGGAGAGCCAAGCTGATATGAAAACAGCCGACAATGGACGTTTAATCAAATATTCCAGTTGCTGTATGTATATTTTTGACCCAGCAGATTTGATCATGTTCCCATAAAATCTTCAGTAAACCTATTAAAGAACCAAAATGCATGATTGTTTTTAGTGACAAAGATTCTTGTGTTTCAGTACAGAAAATTCAGAGTTATAGGAGTCACTGTAAGCTGATAAACACGGTCAACGTTTGTTCACGACAGCAACTTCTGCTGGTCGTTATTTTCAGGAGTTATAGTCCGTTAGTGAATTCTTTGGTTTAAATGAATGAAACTCTTCCATCAGACATGCAGACAGATGAGAAATCAATGACAAAATCCAACATAAATACAGTTTTTTAGAAAGATGTTGTAAGAACGGTGTCAGGGCTGCTTGACATTGATTTTCTAATTATTTGGAACTCTGGAGCGATGAAACATGATTATTCCAGAACATTACCCCTAGATTTAGTGTTTTGATGATGATTTTGGAGAGTTTTGTCCAAGACATCAACCCATAATCCCACTATTTGGTCAGCTGGGTTCAGATTTGGTGATAAAGTCGGTCAATCAGAACAGCTTTGAGTTGATTTCTTCCATCAAAGACGAGATTAGGATCCAAACCAGGAAAGCAAAAACCCTCCCAGATCCCAGATTCAGGTGTTTTTCTTTCACACATCTCTTTTTTTGTTGTCTTTCATCACTGAGCTCAGGAGGCAACGTATGTATGTCAACTTGTAAAGTTTTTCTGCCCTCATGTGGTCAAAACATTTACAAATGCTGCTTTAAAGGACTCTAAAACTTGGTTGTTGCTAGAGGTACGGACCCGTACCCGTAGCCTGTGGACTACGGATACGGCACTTTCCATTTGCCAATCAGATACGCGAGATCTGGTCACGTGCCTCCCGGTAGACGCTAGCGGTACGGACCCGTAGCATCGGTACTACAGGTATGGACCCGAAACCTGACCCTAACACTAACCCTAACCTTAACCTTTGCTTACCTTTCAACAGTTTGCAGTGGTTAGCAGCTTCTTGACTCGCGTACGGGTCCGTATCTGTCTGGCAAATGGAAAGTGCTGTATCCGTAGTCCACAGGCTACGGGTACGGGTCCGTATCTATAGACACTGCCCTAAAACTTCCATAAACTTCAAAAGTTGACTGATTTCTACATTAAATCATCCTTTTATGACTTCAGGAGAACTGCTGCACGTGACTGAACTCCTGTTACTGAGGTTTTACTTTGGAAGGGGTCAAAACCTGTAAATAATCTTTCAGTTTAGGGTCATTCCAGGAAAACAATCATCTGACTCCTTCAGAATCAGCTGGTGTTTTTATTTGTACGATAAGTTGTGGTGTGTCACCAGCTGAGCTTCACATGCTGACGATGACCAGGTGGGACGACCTTATTTCTTATATAACGCTGCACATGTTGCTCATTACATCAACATCAGGTGGAAATCCATCATGCAAACCACAGCTTTGCATGTGTTGCGTACATGTTTTGTCCTCACGCACTCTGCGTCATCGTGGTTTTAATTTCCTGTGAAAAAAGGAATCTCAAATTTGATGTTCTGCAGGTGTCAAAATGATTGAGTGAATAAATCGTGTCTAGAAGATGATCCTGGTGTAAAACGTGAATAAAACGATCCTTTCATTGTCTATAACGTGTTCTGACCAACCATCTATCACACATGCTGATATGAGCCTTAAACTTTACCCAGAATGCACTTTTTACAGTTTTCTCATCATACTTCCACCTCCATGCTTCACTGTCAGGACTATGCATTCACTGCTGGTCAGAAAAGACACAAAACTACCAGGAAAAATGCACAAAACCAACATTAAAGTTTATCCAGAATGCTCTTTGTAAATGTCTCTCTGGTGAATTATCAGAAAACAGAAACACATCCAGGGAACCGATGGCTGTTTCTATGATATCATGAGCTCAAAGATGGTTGTAGGAAAAAATGAACAAAACTAAATTCTGTGTATAGATTGAATGACTGGACAATAATCTTCAATTTTTTAAAAAAAACTACTAAATTTCAACCCATCCTTATATACTTTAAGGGCCTATAACTCTGAAAATCCCTTTTTTTTTGTCAAATTAATTTACTAATTAAGGCATTTTTTCACACTTACAAAATTGAAAATATGAAAAAACCGAGTAAGAGCATTTTTTAAGAAGTTATGAGGCTTCAACTCACTTTTATGTACTTTAAGGACCTATAACTCTGAAAACGCCCATCATATGAAGGTAAACGTTACATTAAAAAAATCTGCTGATTCAGAGACTAGATTTGGTTGATTTTATATGGAATGACTCAATATAAAACCACAAATACAGAAACTCCCAAGCAACAGTCATTTGAGGATCTTCACTGTCTTTGATGAGGAAATGAGGGTTTAACACATTAAAGGGAGCTTAAAAGAGAAGTGACTTTCAGGAGCATCAGCTCAAGGAGACAGAAAAAAACATGTAAAACAATTTTATCCTGCAATTATGACAAGAAGACAGATTGTTTCGTTTTTTAATCTCAGACAACTGGTCTTCTGAGGTTTTTCTCGTGCATATTTCCAGATTCTGTAGGGATGTATTGAGGCATGTTTACAAATCTGAGCATTTCTCATGTGGATAAAAACAGGCCAAGTCTGAAATGAGCACTTTTTTCAAGTTTTCTCCAGGCCCAAACCATCACACCTCCACCTCTGTGCTTCACTGTCAGGACTATGCATTCACTGTGGTACTACTGGTACAAAACAGACATAAAACAACCACAAAGAGACAGAAAATGAACACAAACATCAACCACAAAGAGACACAAAACCACCCTTAAAGTCTACCTAAATGCACTTTTTGAAGTTTTCTCCAGGTCTACGTCATCCTACTCCCACCTCCAATGCTTCACTGTCAGGACTGTGCATTCACTGTGGTACTACTGGACAGAATTGATGCAAAATGACCAGAAAAAAACTCACAAAACCAGCCTTAAAGGTTACCCAAACGTTTTGAAGTTTTTTCTGGCCATTTATCAGAAAACAGAAACCCATCTAGGGTTCCAATTCAGCTCAAGGAAGCAAAAAAACACAAAAAACAACAACTTTATTCTGCAAGTATGACAAGAAGAAAGGTCAAAGGCATCGAGCCTACATGCCTCTCGTTGTTTTATCTTTTGCTGTTCGTCTTTTGAGGGTTTTCTCGTGTGCATGTGTCTAAATTCTGCAGGTATTTCTCGAGGCATGTTTACAGTCTTAGCGTTTTTCGTGTGAAAAAACAAGGGAAGTATGAAATCAGTTAACAAAGAGCTGGCAACAAAAAGTTTCCATGCAAGCATCCGTGAAGGTGATTTAACTGACAGATATGAAGAATCAGCAAAACAAAGTGCTGCTCCACATTCGTCACCTACATTCTTCTGAATTTTCACGTTTTCACACAAAAAGAACATGAAACCCAGCTGGCAGAGTGGGACTTTTCTGTGCTGGTTTCGTCCCAGTTCAGAGTCATTCAGCGTCCTTTAAAATGCTCTGCCTGCGGCCCAGTGCATGCTGGGAAGCTTCCTGCAGATACAGAAGATAAACGTGGCAGTAAAGCGTTGGACGTTGCTGGAAAAACTCTCATTTGAGTTGTTTGAATTTAAATCTCCTGCAGTGGAAGTTGAAGCGGCTGCAGCTCGTGGATGGAGGAAACACACACGGTTTGAATACGCACTCTGCGGTTTAACGCCGTTTGAAGTCTTATTTTCAGACGAAGGGCGTTTTCAACAGTCATGGGCGTAGTTGACACCTCAGCCTGTTGTGTCTTTCTTTTTTAATCTCCTTTTCCTCATTTTATTTACAATAACAGCAGCAGCAGCACTGACTGAATGCAGTGATGATTTATTCATGCATGTCTGCCTCTCTGTTGCACCTCACGACTAAGAAAGGAGAAGTTGAGTTTCAGGGGGAGGCCAGGTGTTACGCCTCATCACATTTACAATGTAGGTCAAGAAGCTGTCGTACTGTTGGAACGTTTTTGCATTTATACACAACGATGCCAAAAAGAATCCAAAAGAAACTTTGGTTTTTGCAGCTTTTCTGCATCAGTTTGTTAGATCTTCATGTCCCCACTGCATGTAAAAGCCTTAGATGACCCATATTTTTAATTGGAGCTTCTAAAAATACAATTAAAGTGAAGTGAAAATGAACAGCCTCCATGCAAACTGTGAGTTAAACCACAGAAACACGTTGTTGCTGCACGCTACACCTCCTGATGCAAACCTGCAGCGTTCCTGTTACTGAAATAAAATGATTCATGAAAACGTTAAGCTGGTGTGAAAATATGAAAGTTTCATTTTCTGCTGTTTTTTTTAAGCCTTTAGTAAATGATCATTAAAGCTTACAGTGTAAAAAATGCTTGTTTCTTTTACGGTATCTAACTGTAATTTGTTGTCAGATTTTTTCCCCGTTTTGTTAAATTTCAGATAATAATTATTAAAATCACATAAAAATATTAATTTACACATTAACATTAGTAAACATTTCTGACTGTAAAATTATACTATTTTTCACTCTATTAAATCAGAAAAATAAATAAAAACGATTTTTTGTGTTGCTAAATTACAGATAATGTCTAGTAATATTACAGGAAAAAAATGTTAATTTGGTGCAAAAAATAAAATAAAATTAGACAAAACCTTGAAAGTGTTAATATCAAAAACAGATAGTAGTGTAAACTGAAAAATATACTGATGTATTATTATTATTATTATTATTATTGTTATGTTACTATACAATTTATATGCTACTGCAAATCCACACCAAATATCTTTATAATTTATAGTTTGTGCTTTTATAACATGTAACCTTAAACCTAATCACGACTTTTATTGTGTTAAAATCATCAAAAAATGCCATCATTTTACAGATCACCGTATTTTTCCACTTTTTAATCACATCTTTTCCATCATTTCTGGATCTGGACGTCTTTAATCACAGCTGCTTCACTCTGCTGTGGAGGGCTTGGTGAGCGTTTGCTAGTTTTGCTCATGTTTGCTGGTTTTGCTCCTGTTTGCTGGTTTTGCTCGTGTTTGCTGGTTTTGCTCCTGTTTGCTCGTGTTTGCTGGTTTTGCTCGTGTTTGCTGGTTTTGCTCATGTTTGCTGGTTTTGCTCGTGTTTGCTGGTTTTGCTCGTGTTTGCTGGTTTTGCTCGCGTTAGCTGGTTTTGCTCCTGTTTGCTGGTTTTGCTCCTGTTTGGTTTTGCTCGCGTTTGCTGGTTTTGCTCCTGTTTGCTCGCGTTTGCTGGTTTTGCTCGCATTTGCTGGTTTTGCTCGCGTTTGCTGGTTTTGCTCGTGTTTGCTGGTTTTGCTCGCGTTTGCTGGTTTTGCTCGTGTTTGCTGAGCAGTTTCTTGACTTGAGGCTTCACGTGTTGGTGGACCTGAAAGCCTGCTGCCTCATGACGAGTGGTTTTACAACAATAAGAGCATGAAGAGCAGCAACCACAGCTGTCGACATGTGAAACCCTCTATCTGCAGGGTACGGGCACGCCTTTCCATCTAATTGGCAGTTCCTGTTTTTCTCTCGTACATTTTCTGAGAATATTGAGAAAAGATAAAATTGTAATTTGGCTCACGCTCTCGTAAGTGCAAGTGAGGTTTCTTGCCACATATCCTTAAAAATATTGAGTCACAGCGCCTTGACAAAACATTTACTACAGCTTTTTATATGTTTTGAAATATCCTTTTCCCGCATAAGTTATCAGCTTGTGCAACACCGCTTAACTTCATGGAAAATTTAAATTAAAAAACAACATTAAAGCACCAGATGAGGCTTTTTTTTTCTGTGTTTGACCTGACATTTGTTGTTTCTTTACAAGGTGATGGGAGGAAGGAAAAAACACACACACAAAGAAAAAAAAACGTGATGGCAATCTTGTGTGTTGTGTGTGCATTTGTGAGTCAGTGTGTGTTATGGGTGTGGTGTTTTTAGTACCTTTTACTTCCCCATTAAAATGTGCTGCAAACATCTGTCGTCAGATCACACACTCAGCATCATCAGCAGCAGCAGCAGCACAGTAAGTCACCTGCACTCACAGTTCCAACAATCAGCGCAAAACAGCAGGAAAATAGTGCAAAATGTGCAAAGAAAATAGGGATTTAATGTGGCGCTAACATAGTTTTGAATTATTCACCAGATTTAAGAAATTCCACTTAGCTTTTGTAGTGAAATATAGAAAAAAATATGCATTTTTGCTTGCATTTTGATTTTTAAAAATGATATAAATATGTACAAAATAAGATTTATTTCTAAAAAATAATTTACACAAACAGGTTTTAGGTTAAAAAAAATGGGAAAAGCTGCATTTGTAATTTTTTTTCACAGTATTTCAGTAAATGTTCCTGCCAGGGATTCTAAAGTAATATTTTCCTGAATTTTTGCTTATATTTTGATTTATTTTAAAAAAAATCATTGACACAAAAAGGATTTAATTTTTTTTTTTTTAAAGCTGGGAAAATGCATTTTTTGAATTTTTTTGCAAAGTAATTCTGTGAACATTGCTGTTTGGGAATTTTAAATTAATATTTTCCTGCTTTTCTAATCATGTTATGATTTTAAAAAAAAGCATATAAGCATGCACAAAATAAGATTTATTGCTTAAAATAATTGACACAAACAGGATTTTAGGTGAAAAATGGGAAAAACTGTATTTTTAATTTTTTTTGCACAGGAGTTCAGTGAATTTTGCTGCGGAGGAATTGTAAACTCATATTTTCCTGCATTTTCGCTAAAGCCAGCGTGTTTCCTCCTTGTGGTAATTTAAATGCCCTCGCTGCTCACTCATCCTGTGTTAACCACAGCGAGGTGGAGGCATTTAAATGAAGCCTTTAAACTGATTGAAGCTGCAGATGGTGAAACTCTGAGAGGATGAAGAATTTAACTTCATGGGTTTGATTTTCTGAGTCATGTTACTCATTCAGCGCCGTTAGAGTTCCTCGTTACGATAGTTCTAAACCATGCTTTCATTTGTTTGTTGAATCTAGAGCAGTAGTTTTTCTGCAAATGTACTGTAAAAAATGTAATTTTACCGAATTCATCCTTTTTTACAAATACCCTTCTATATTTATTCATATAATTCACTTGTCAAATGCAAAATACCTGAGAAAATAAGAAATATGAAGCATTTTCTTTGCAAATTGATGCTCATGTTATGCATTCACAGTTTACTATTGTAATTAGAATTGGTTTTTTTAATAAAGAAGTTTTTACATTTATGCAAAATGTAAATCATTAATTTTACGGGTGGACAAAGTTTTTTTTAACATTAAAAATCTGTCCAATATACAAAATTTTTTATACAAAGTTACACAGAAAAAGGTTTATTACACTTAATGCTATAATTAAACAATAATCAAATAACATATTTTAGATTTATGCAGTTTAAAGCATTTTTTAACATAAATATACCTAAAAAAACGAATCAAGTAATTTAATATAAATAATGTAAAATTAATGCTAGTATTTCAATTATGAAAAATTACAGATTTTCCCCCCTGTTATTTTCTGGTATTTTACAGTATTTTATGATGCTGGAATATTTAATTTTTTTTAGATATTTTTTACAGTGTATGGTTATATAGATATACTAGTGTTCTTAACTACACTGTTAAAAAATAAAAACAATTAGGCTATTTAAAAAATGTACAGGTTTGATGTTTTTTCTTTGTTTTTGAAAGATTTTTTTTCTTCTCTTTATTAAACAAACATACAAAAAGATACATAGCAAAACACAAACTTCCCACACACCCCCACCAAATGCACACACATACCACACGCTCATCATTCATACCACATACCCACCAGGCTGTATTTCATATTCCAAAATCCTATTCCTGTCAAAATCATCATCGTCATCATCATCATCATCAACATTACCATGACCATTCATAAGATCAATGGGATTTTAAAAAAGCAAAAGAAAAAAGAAAAAAAAACAAAAAAACAAAAAACAAATAAAGATTACAACAACAACAACAACAATAATAATGATAACAAAAGAATCATCACAACATCAGATATTAATAATAACAACAATAACCATACCCAACAATTAAAGAAATTAAATAAATAAAAGATAAACATAACACAACACAAACGAAACGAAAAACAACAACAACAAAAAACAAAACAAAACCAAACTCCATCATACAAGTTGAAAATGTTGCATCTCTATATCGGTAAAGCAAATATTCCATTTTTTCTTGTGTTCAGACAATTTATTTTGATTAGTAGCAATTATTCTTTCTAAATTATATTGATAGAAAATCTTATTTTTAAAATGTTTTAAAGATAAATTTGAAATATTTTCAACTTTAAAAATAAATATTTTGCCCAACAGTAAAACTGTATTCAAAAACAGTGGACAGTTATCTTGAAAAATACCAAACATAATATTCATAGGTGTAAGTTCAAAACTAATACCCAAAGACTTTAACCAAGTTTGAATAGACATCCAGAACCTAACTACACAGGGACAAAAATAAAACAAATGCATAAGGTCCTCTTCTTCCCCCTGACAAAACCTGCAATAGGGGTTGCTTACTATTTTCCAGGTGTACAAGGCCTTTTTCGTTGCAATTATTTATAAAGATTTATTTCTATAAATAATATTTACTATTTTTTACAGTGTGCCTCATGTCATGAAGTGACTTACACTTCAAAATGTATTTATTTATCATTTTTCACCCTTAATTTAGTCATTTTCCAATAGGAAATATCTGTAACACAACAATATTTTTTCCTAATTTAAAAAAATGTAAAAAGAGTATAATTTTATATTCAAACACTGTAAAACAACTAATTTGTAAAAATTAGAATTTAAAAAAAAATTTCTTTAAGTAAACGTTATTTACAATCCGTTTTTATTTACAGTTAAAATGTAAAATAATACTTATAATAAACTATAGCTATTGGCTGCAATTTAACAAAACTGGGGAAATCTGTAAAATAACAGGAAATTGTTTTTGAAAATTTTAGTTAAATACATTTTTTAAACTTTCATTTATAACAACGTATTTTCTGAGCATCCAGAGGCTGTGTATGGTAAACTTTGATTTATTTACCATTTGTCAGTCCTTAATTTAGTAATTTTCCAATAACGATAGCAAATATCTGCAAAACAACAATCATTTTTGCTAATTTAAATAATGTAAAAGAGTGTAATTTTACTGTCGTCTTTTTTAATGTGGACGTTATTTACAATCTGTTTTTTAAAATTAAAATGTAAAATATTATTTAATTTTTATAGCTGTTATCTGCAATTTAACAAAATTGTGAAAATCTGTAAAATAACAGGATTATAGTTTTAAGTAATGTGTAATTTTTATTTTTAACATCTGTCTATCTGGAAGCCTGCTGAACTGTTTTTTTTTTCCTCAGGTGTGTGTTGGTGCAGGTAAAGAGCTCCGGAGGTTAGAGTGTCTGGTAGCCTGTTGGACGACAGGAGTTCCACACTAATTCCTGAGCAGCTCAAACCAGCAGAACCCCAGAACCAGCAGAACTTCTCATCCTTATCCCATCCAGCTCCGACATGAACATCTTCACCTCCTCCTGCCCCCACCTGTACCACGGTTACCCCGGCAACACCTCCAATGGCTCCGCCCCCTCCACCGGCATCAGCCAGGTGATCCTCCGCCACTACAACCACACGGGCCGCCTGCAGAACCGGACCGTGTCCAGCTCCCAGAGCCGCCTCAGCGCCTCCATGGCCGTGTTCCTGGTCTTCAGCGTCCTCATCGTCCTGGAGAACCTCCTGGTGCTGCTCGCCGTCGTCTCCCGCATCCGCCGGCGCCCCCGCTGGGTCTACGTGTGCATCGCCAACATCACGCTGAGCGACCTGCTCACCGGCGCCGCCTACCTGGTCAACATCTGCATGTCGGGGAGCCAGACGTTCCGCCTCACCCCGGCCCTGTGGCTCTTCAGGGAGGGGATGCTGTTCGTGGCGCTGGCCGCCTCCATCTTCAGCCTGCTGCTGATCGCCGTGGAGCGCTACGCCACCATGATGAAGCCGCTGACCCAGAAGTCCACCAGGACCTCCTACTACCGGATCTACGGCCTGGTGGCGCTGTGCTGGCTGCTGGCGCTGGTCATCGGCTTCCTCCCCCTGCTGGGCTGGAACTGCATGTGCAGCCTGGACAGGTGCTCTACCCTGCTGCCGCTCTACTCCAAGACCTACATCTTCTTCTCGCTCATCATCTTCTTCCTCATCCTGCTGGCCATCGGCGTCCTCTACGGCGCCATCTACTGCCACGTGCACCGCAGCGCTCGGGTCGGACCTCAGCGGAGCCGCAAGCGCTCGTTGGCGCTGCTGAAGACCGTCATCACCATCGTGGGCGTCTTCATGCTCTGCTGGGGGCCTCTCTTCCTGCTGCTCATGGTGGACTTCTTCTGCTCGTCCCGTCAGTGCGCTCTGCTCTTCGGCGCCGACTTCTGCATCTCCCTCGCCGTCCTCAACTCCGGCCTGAACCCCGTCATCTACGCCCTGGGCAGCAGCGACATGAGGAAGGCCATCGCTGAGCTGCTGTGCTGCTGCTGCCTGAAGGCCGGACTGTGCCGCCCCGACACCTTCACCTCCAAGGAGACCAGCAGCACCTCGGAGAACCGCCGGGACAGTCTGAGGAACAGCTTCAGCAAGGTCAGGAACCACAGCGTGGCCTCCCCGCCCTCCACCCCCAGCAAGCCTCGCAGGGCCACCAGGAAGGCCCGGCTGAGCACCACCACCAGCTGCCTGTCGGTTTCCAGCGGTTAAACCACAACCAGCTCCCCAACCGTTTCCTCTGGTCTGAAGCTTCTCAGCTCTGCACTGACGCTTGCACACTGGAAGAAAACCTGCTTGAACTCCATAGTTCTCCAACAACATCCCAAAAAAGAGACGTTTATGCATCAGAAGATGTTGTGGAGACGCTTCAGACTGTAATAAAACGGATTAAAGCTAAATATGCACATTATCAGGAAAAACGGGTTCAGATTCATGAAGAAGAAGCTGCAGGGCTACAGAGTTTAGCAAAGTTTAATCCTGAGCTGAAGCTTACTTTCTAAATATAAAAAAGAAAAACAAAAAAAAGTAAAAATTGGGCAGAAACAATGCCAGAATAAATGTTAAAAAAATAAAAAAAATTAAACAAAGCTTTAAAACAAACTGTGAACATACCAGCAAAATGTAACAATGATATTTCTAACAGCTTTAAAAACAGTAAAATTGGTGTCATTTTATAGTCGCACGTTGTACAAAACCAATTTTTATCTGTAAAATATAGACTCTGATGTGGACGTTATTTACAGTTTGGGCCTGATTTTTTTTTATTATTCTCTCTCTCTCTCTCTATATATATATATATATATATATATATATATACATCGTGAGCATGCACATTTAAATATTTTTTTCTGTGTTTAAAAATTACTGTAATATGGTAAAAAATTGTGAAATTAATGGCAAATATCTGTAGAATAATTATATTTTTTTCAAAAATCAAAACAAAGAGAAATGAAGAAATTAAAAAATAAATAAATGAATAAAAGAACAAACTGCTGTTTACAAAAACACAAAGTTTTTAAACGGATATTATTATTTTAGCCTGTTTTTATGAAGCTAACATATAAATGTGTTTTTTCAGTGATTTTATTAGGTATGAGCTTTATTAAACAAAATACGAAACATTTGTAAAATAAGTTTAAAACATATTGACCATTTTTCAACTGTAATATTTTTTAAATAAAAAATATCTCTAAAATAACATTTTGTTTTTAAAATAAAGCAACAAGAAGTGTAATTTTATTAACAAACTTTGTAAAAGAATTGATGGCCTTTTTTGAAATACTGCCTCGTTTTTATTAAGTCAATATATAAATTTATAATTTCGTTCTGTGATTTTGTGAGACAATTTTTTTTATTTAACAAAGTTCGGAAAATCTGTAAAATTACAGTTTGCAAAATGATTTATTAGTTTTCAGCCTTTATATGCACAATTTTTCTTTCAAATAACAGCAAAGAACAAAAACAACATTCTTGATGATTTAAATTCAACAATGAATTGTGTTATTTTATTATCAAATGTAAAAGAATGAATTGACATTTTTGAAAATGTATTTTTTTTATTTAGATGTCATTTACAGTTTTTAAATTTACAGTTAGTTTTTCTATGAATTTTATTAAGTTATCATCTGTAATTCAATGAAATTGTGAAATAACTGCAAATTATTTTTTAAAATGTAAAGTTAAGTACTGTAAAGTAAAGAAATACCTTTAAACGTGAAAAAAAGAAAAAGTAAATTTATAGAGTGTAGAGATGAAATCCTGAACGTCTGCCCTTTTTGTCTGAACATTTTTTTTCAAACCTTCTGTAACCTCCACACTGAGAGTCTGTGTATTTTTACAATGACGTCTTTTGCACTGTACTTCCTTGTTTACTTCGATGCATTCAGAGCAGAAAAAAATCTATATTTGTATGGATTTATGTTGCATTATTATAAAAATCATGTACAGATATATATCTATATATGTGTGTGTAAAGTGAGTTTGAATTTATTGTTATTTTGTGTTAAAGCTGATTAAAAGTGAGAATAAAGTTTATTTTGCTTTATAGAGGACGCTGTTTTTATTAATACCTCTGATTTCCTCTGGAGGGAGGCAAAACATGGGACTGATTCCTGCAGATAAATCTGACTGAAAACGCTCCAAAAACTGGAAATAAACATGACAGTAACCCCAACACTTATTCCTACCAGTTTTGCAGGTTTAGCACGTGTAATTTCTGCACATTTAGTGACGACAAAAAGACATTTTAAAGGAGAAAATCGTGCAGCTGTTTACAGGTTTTGCAAAGAATGTGCTTGTGCATGACAGGAGGGGTTTGTTGGTGTAATCTTGAAGGTTTTTCCTGACTGACTTTTCAGAATTCCTCTTCCTTGCTGCTTCTGACAGGATGACTGATGGGAGCTCAGTGCAGAGGAGGACTGCAGCCCTGAGGGCTCCACAGCCGGCTAATTGATAAATTCATTACGAGCGTCTGGCAGCAGCAGAGATCAGCTCCAGCAGATAGTATGAAGTTACAGCCGCTACTGTACTGCTGCTTCTGGGACGTTTTCTCTTCATTTCACAATGCAGAAGGGTTTTTTTCTTCCATCATTTTGCAGAATGTGCTTTAGTGGCAGCTTTTGTGTTTATTTCATCAAACAATAAATCACAGAAGTCTGGAGATTTAACAGTTTCTACTTTTAATTCAGCGTGTTTGTTTGCTCACACATTTCCCGCATTATATCTCACAGTACACTGTAAAAATAATAAGAAAAAACACATGTATAACAGTGTGAAAATCTGGCAGGAAAGATGGCATAAATAATATGTTAAACAGGTGAAATAATGTGATTTAAAAACAGTGAAAATGCCACTAAAATAGAGATATGTCAATACAGTAAACAAACGTTATTTTGTGTTGCACACACTGTAAAATAGAACATTTCTAATTGTCAAAATACAGATTTTGCACCGTTTTTTACAGTCAACTCGTAAACTAATATTGTTTTAGAATATTTCAAAAATAAAAATATTTAAAATAATCGAACAATTTAATGCAGTTAAAAACAGTATGATTTGACTATTGAACACTGTAAAAAATAAAAGTTAAAATAATGGATTTTTTGTAATTTTATGGTCATGCAATGTGAAAGAATTCATTTAGAATGTAAAAATAAGGATTTCTGATGTTGACATTACTTACAATTTTATTCTGCTTATATATAATTTTTACAGTTAACATGTAATACTTTAAAAAAATGACTGGATATTATCTGCAATCTACAAAATTGGGAAAATCTGTAAAAAAAAAAAAAAAAAAGACTGTACACATATTATTATAAGATCATTCTTTTCTTTCAAATCATGGCAATTAACTGTAAAATAACGTTTGTTGACTTAAATACAGTTAAAATAGTGTCATTTTAAGGACAAACACTGTAAAAAAAACACATTGCAATTCTTAAAAAATAAAATACACTTTTTCTGTTACTATATCATATATTTTACTGAGATTTTACTGGATATTAACTGTCATGTAAATTACAAAACATAAAAAAATTAAAGCAGTTTTAAAAATTGCTATTGTGTGTATATGCATGTCTGTAAAATGACTTCTTTTGTTGCTAATTCAAATATATTTAAGACTGTAAATGAAATAATTATTTGTTAAAAAATACACATTTTTGTTGTGAACATTAACAGTTTCTGTCTTTTTTCAAAATGAAAATACATTTTTTTTCTATGATTTTAATTCATGTTATCTGCAAGTTTTCAACCATTAACATACACATTTTTTTCTTGCAGAAAACAGTAAATGTTTGTAAATTTATCATATATTTGCTTTTTTGTTAAATTTTTTAAAGAAAACCTTTTCCAGGTCTCTGTTATTACATCATGGGGCAAAAAAAAAATGTTGTTCTTCCATTTTTCTTGCTGCAAACATAACAGAAGCTGCAATAAAACACAGATGACAAGTTTTCTTAACTTCCACTTGACTAATGACTCCTGAGATGTTCCTCTTTTCCTCTTTCTTGGCACTCTGACAGCTTTTCCCGTTCATGACGTCTGAACGCTGCACTGGCTGGAAGGAAAAAAACAAGAAGAAGAATCCTGCTTTTATCCTTTTACCTGAATGGCCGCCCACGCAGCTTCTCTGGGATTGTGCTGAGCTAATAGCAGGAAGGCAAACGTTCAAACATGCTCATTATTCGTTATTTACGTCTCGTTTGTTGTGCAGGAGGAGCAGCACAAACTGTACAGATTCTAAAACGGGATTCTGGAAATCTGCAGTCCGAGGGTTTCTCTCTGTAGACGTTTTTTTATCTCGTGGCTGTGGAAGCAAACAAGTCGTTGCTGGTTGTGTGGTTGTGTCTGTGGTTTCCCCTCCTCATGAATTCCTGCATCTCTACGGTTAAGTGTAGGGGATAAACCGCCCTCGTCCTCGTCCTCGTCTCTGGCTCGGCTCCAGGTCCGAGCCTGATGAAAAAGCAACAGTGAATTCCTCGGCTTTATTAGCTCAGGGCTGGGAGACATTTGTTGTGCGATATTTGACGTGTCACCAATCACCAGCGGCCCGTACAACAACGGGGCCTTTTCTCCGCTCCAAATGAGCTACGATGGGTTAATGACGGTTGCGTGCAGACGTGGCTTTGCCCTCCATAATTACCTCTCCGGCTTTGCCTCCAGGTGTTCAGCAGACAGCTAATGATGTACTGTCTGAGCAGAGGCGAAGACGGGGGGAGAAGGTTGCCATCAGCACTGCCACAGCTCAAGATACAAGGACCTTACGTCTAGAAACAGAAAAACCTCTTCTTGTTTGTTGCATTTCTGCTGCCGGTTTCATTACGTTGCATCGACAGTGTTGGACTGCACAAGTTGCTGCTCACAGATTTAGTGATCGATAAAGAGGAAGACTCCACCCAGAAACTCTCCTATGAGCTGCAGACCTTCGTGGGTGGTTCTAAAGAGTTTGCTGGTTTCAGGTCAACGTGTTTTCTGTTCAGTTTCACATAAATCAAACTGTTTGGAGACTCTTGAACCGCCTCTGCAGCCTGAACTACGCTCAGAAAAACGCTGGTTCTTCTGAAGGCATCGAGAACAGAAGAACTTCCTTCTTTCAGGGATGGTTCTTTGTGAACTTTGTTGTTGTTGTTTGAGTCCATCACATCTCAATGACACGCTCAAAGACCCAGAAATCCTGCAAATTCTCTTTTTCACACACATTAAAGCTCCTTAAGCCGATGTCAGTCAGCGTTTCTTGATCTGTAGTTTGGATTTGCAAGTTAATTTAAGGTTTTAGGGTTCTATGATCCTTAGTTCTTCATGAACTTTACATGTTTCTTTGCACGAAAGACTCTTTCCTTTTATTGGTGTTGTTAAGTTTGGAGGCAGGTAAAAGCATGAAATTAGAGCTGCAACTGATGGATGTTTTCACTGGAGATTAATCTGCAGATTATTTTCTCGATTATTAATCAGAAAATGGTGAGAAAAGTTCATCTTGTAACATGTTGTTCTGTCTGACCAGGAACCCCAAAAACCACAACCGCAGAATCAGAAATGGTCAGAATTCTTATTTACATGCACACAAAAGTTCGTAAAAATCAATGCCAGTCAGCATTTCTTGATCTGTAGTTTGGATTCTCAAGTTAATTTAAGGTTCTATGGTCCTCCTTAGAGTGACTGATTATAGGTTTGTGTTACTTTGTGCTTCTCTGAAGTTCCTATTTTTAGATTTGATTCGTTTCTGCATTGATTTGAGCTGGACATTAATAAATGTCCAGCAGTTCTGTTTATGAGCTAGCCTAGCCGCGCTAGACCCATGTTTCTGATGGCACAAGGGTCTAGTGCCGCTCGACAGGGAGGGAGGCGGGCTAAAAGGTTGTCTTTCAAATCACTCTGCAGCAATTGGGTAGGTATACAACCAATGAGCGCAACGAATAGGCTGACGGAGTTCCTAGAGCGCCGGCGGATTGTGGCTAAGTCCCATTAGCTTCCCAACCAGCGGAGCCAACTGGTATATTAAGGATTTGCCATATCCCGTCGGCATAAGTCCAAATACGCCTTTCTTCTCAATGAAACACTTCAGTGCCGTCCTTTGTTTATCTTTCAAGTTGAATTTTAGCTTCAAATCTTTTAAGGGCTGTGGCCAAAGCCGAGTCCAAAGATAACTGTTTATTGTGCGCCGGTTGTTTCTGTCAGAATTATCGCGCCTCTGTCGTCACTTAGTTACGCCCGCCTTCTGACTCTACACTTCATGGTGATTGGTCCGGCCAGTTTTCGGAGAATCCAGCCTCGAGCCTTATGGAGGGTAACTAGACCCACCCT
Organism: Acanthochromis polyacanthus; assembly: GCF_021347895.1. Classification (NCBI taxonomy): domain Eukaryota; kingdom Metazoa; phylum Chordata; class Actinopteri; family Pomacentridae; genus Acanthochromis; species Acanthochromis polyacanthus. Next base: position 45,097,818 of record NC_067116.1, on the reverse strand, counting down.
GGCAGAGAATTAAATTCGTTGCCGTGGGTTGTCTAGCGCGGCTAGGCTAATTATGTGCTTCTTTTTACACCAAATCCTAAAAGAACCATTTAGTATAAAAAGTAACTGAAGAATAGGGATGTTCTGGTTTGATTTCAAAGATCAGGATCAGCACATTTTGAAGTTTATGGCGCCTAAATTAACCGTTTTTTTTTTATGTTTCGTTGAGGCAACAAGCAGAGAATCGTTTGCAGAAATGATTAATGATTAACTGTTTAAAAGGCTCTTTGTGGAACCATCACTGCTTCCAATTAGCACCTGAAGTTTTCTGTGAAGTAAACACACGATTTGATCGACCCCAAATATCGATAAATGTACATTTTTTGAAGCGTTTCTAGTTAGTTTCTCACAGAGTTTGAGTGAAGGTCACACAACGATGATCTCTCGTTTGCATCAGATTTTGAAAGTTGAATCTGAATTTGCTTCAGACATGAAGATGCCAAATAAGGTCCAGTTTCGGACTCATTTGACTCAGAATTCAAAGGATTTAAACCTAAATTTGGGACAGTTTGAGAAGAAAAGGAACTTTTTCTGTGTCTTTGTGTGAAATCAGCTGCATTAAGACTGCAGAGACATAAAACTATATCTGGTATTTTGTTTGGACACAAATGTTTTTCCAGGATGGTGTTAAATCGCTGTGGAAACACTGATACAAACCACTGGAGCGGATTATGAGAAAAACTGGGAGCAGCATTTCCAAAAGTGCTGAAAATGATCCTGGAGCTCCAGAGGTTTGACTTTAACCATCCAGAGAGACGAGAGGACATGTCGGGTTTGGACAGGAAGGGACGAGCAAACATGAAGAAAATTAGAAGAAGAAGAATGAAAGACGCTGAGAGAAATAATGGAGATAAAGAAGCATCAGCTGGAGTCAGGAGCTAACCCTCCCTCAGCACGAAAAATGTCTGAAATTACACACGTGGACAAAATTGTTGGTACCCCTCAGTTAAAGAAGGAAAAACCCACAATTCTCACTGAAATCACTTGAAACTCACAAAAGTAACAATAAATAAAAATTTATTGAAAATTAAATAATCAAAATCAGCCATCACTTTTGAATTGTTGATTAACATAATTATTTAAAAAACAAACTAATGAAATAGGGCTGGACAAAAATGATGGTACCCATAACTTAATATTTTGTTGCACAACCTTTTGAGGCAATCACTGCAATTAAACAATTTCTGTATTTGTCAATGAGCGTTCTGCAGCTGTCAACAGGTATTTTGGCCCACTCCTCATGAGCAAACAGCTCCAGTTGTCTCAGGTTTGATGGGTGTCTTCTCCAAATGGCATGTTTCAGCTCCTTCCACATATGTTCAATGGGATTCAGATCTGGGCTCATAGAAGGCCACTTTAGAATAGTCCAACGCTTTTCTCTCAGCCATTCTTGGGTGTTTTTGGCTGTGTGTTTTGGATCGTTGTCCTGTTGGAAGACCCATGACCTGCGACTGAGACCAAGCTTTCTGACACTAGGCAGCACATTTCTCTCCAGAATGCCTTGATAGTCTTCAGATTTCATCGTACCTTGCACACTTTCAAGACACCCTGTGCCAGATGCAGCAAAGCAGCCCCAAAACATTACTGAGCCTCCTCCATGTTTCACCGTAGGGACAGTGTTCTTTTCTTCGTGTGCTTGGTTTTTGAGTCTATGAACATAGAGTTGATGTGCCTTACCAAAAAGCTCCAGTTTGGTCTCATCTGTCCAAAGGACATTCTCCCAGAAGCTTTGTGGCTTGTCAACATGCATTTTTGCAAATTCCAGTCTGGCTTTTTTATGAGTTTTTTTCAGCAGTGGTGTCCTCCTTGGTCGTCTCCCATGAAGTCCACTTTGGCTCAAACAACGACGAATGGTGCGATCTGACACTGATGTACCTTGGCCTTGGAGTTCACCTTTAATTTCTTTGGAGGTTGCTCTGGGCTCTTTGGATACAATTCCAACGATCCGTCTCTTCAATTTGTCATCAATTTTCCTCTTGCGGCCACGTCCAGGGAGGTTGGCTACTGTCCCGTGGGTCTTGAACTTCTGAATAATATGAGCCACTGTTGTCACAGGAACTTCAAGCTGTTTAGAGATGGTCTTATAGCCTTTACCTTTAAGATGTTTGTCTATCATTTTTTTTCGGATGTCCTGGGACAATTCTGTCCTTCGCTTTCTGTTGTCCATGTTCAGTGTGGTACACACCTTTTCACCAAACAGCAGGGTGACTACTTGTCTCCCTTTAAATAGGCAGACTGACTGATTATGAGTTTGGAAACACCTGTGATGTCAATTAAATGACACACCTGAGTTAATCATGTCACTCTGGTCAAATAGTTTTCAATCTTTTATAGAGGTACCATCATTTTTGTCCAGGCCTGTTTCATTAGTTTGTTTTTTTAAATAATTATGTTAATCAACAATTCAAAAGTAATGGCTGTTTTTGATTATTTAATTTTCAATAAATTTTTATTTATTGTTACTTTTGTGAGTTTCAAGTGATTTCAGTGAGAATTGTGGGTTTTTCCTTCTTTAACTGAGGGGTACCAACAATTTTGTCCACGTGTGTACAGGAATGTATTGTTGTATGAACACGTTGTCAGCAGGAACGTCTTGTTCTCACAGGAAGGTGAAGAGTGAAAATGTGTCCGAATATCAGAGATAATCCATGAAATGCATGAAAACGTTTGAATAAAGTGCATCCTGGCAGCTACTTTACATAACAGGAAAATGCACAGAATACTGGGATTATTGCTCATTTCTGCAGATACTTGGATGATATAAAACTATTTTACTTCAGTGACATCTAATTATAATTCTGTCTCTTAGATTTATTTCATACAAGAAGTTTATGTTTAACCTGCAGACAGAGAAATAAATCTGTAAAATAACAGAAAAAGTCCAGGCACTGATTAAAAAACTGAAGTTTTCTGTAAATTAACAGCAATGAGCAGTAGCTGGACGTGGTTTGTATTATAATAGTGATAAAAAAGTTAATGGTGTATCTACTGTAAAAAAAAACTTTTACAAATAAATTAACTGTGCTCCAACAGTAAATAACATTTAAATGTTATTTAAGGTTAATTTATAATTTAAAAAAATGTCATTTGCTATTTATTAATTGCATGTTTATAGTGAAAATAGGACATTTTCTGTATTTCATGGGTGACTCTATAGCACAATACAAGAATTTAATTTTTTTAAAACAGCAAATCTGTAGAAAAAAGTTTGGTTTTATTTATGTGTATATATTTGAGTGCTGTACATTTAAATAAAAAAAAACTTTACAATATTTTTTGAGAAATTTAAAGATGACTTCATTCTAAAAAGCTGGAAACTTTGAGTTGTTTTTGTTATTTAAAAAAAAACCTTTTTAATGCAGAACACATTCTATTTTTATTACCACGTCTATGTAAAAAATAAATGTAAATAAACTAACCAGCAGGATATTTTACTGTTATTTAAGGTAAATCTATCCTTTAAAAAAATGCTATTATTTCATGGTGTATTTATAGGAAAAGATATTTTGTGTGGGGCTGCACAGTGCAGTAGTGGTTAGTACTTTGGCCTTGCAGCAAGAATATCCCCGGTTCAAATCCCGGCCTGGGCCTGGGATCTTTCTGCATGGAGTTTGCATGTTCTCCCTGTGCATGCGTGGGTTTTCTCCGGGTACTCCGGCTTCCTCCCACAGTCCAAAAACATGCTGAGGTTAATTGGTTACTCTAAATTGTCCGTAGGTGTGAATGTGAGTGTGATTGTGTGTCTGTATATGTAGCCCTGTGACAGACTGGTGACCTGTCCAGGGTGTCCCCTGCCTTCACCAGAGTCAGCTGGGATAGACTCCAGCACCCCCCATGACCCTAGTGAGGATAAAGCGGTGGATAGAGGATGGATGAATGGATATTTTGTGTACTCTATAACAAAATAACAAGCAAATATATGTTTTCATTGGTGCATCTATAGTACAAAAACTGTTTTTTAGAACAATGGATGGTGTATCAACAGCATAAACCAACATTTTCCTGTTGTTTAATGGTAAAACTAATACAAAAATGGACTTTTACTATGATTTATTACATATATAATTTGCACAACATGAATGTCTTCAGTGAAAAATTAGAATTAGATTAGAATTAAATTAGATTCTCTGTTGTGCAGTGAACTAATGGCAGCTCATTACCTCAACTTTGTCCTGTAATTTTTTTTAAAAGTGTTTTTTTCTATGGTTCATTGACTATATTTTTTTTTTTAAATAAAAGGTTCCAAATTTCCTAATTCATTCTATTCTTTGTGAACATTACAAACAAATAGAAAAAACTCAATGATTATGTCCAGTGATAACACAATTTAAAAATGTAAATAACTGGAAATTCACACATGAATCATGGCTGATGGATCATTTCTGTTAAAATATAGAGCTATTGGACTGTTAATCACAGATGTTTTTACAGTGTTTCTATGCGTGTGTCGTGTGGCTTCATACGACTCTCATGTATGTTCTGTGAATGTTCCCACAGCGGTGTTAGCATAACTCTGGACACAGCAGGATGTGCAGCGAGACGTCAGCGGCTGGTCTTTGTCGTCCACACAGAAGATGATTTCACAAACTGGCAGCATCAGGAACCTCTTCCTTCATTTAACGTCTGAGGGAAAACGTCCCGTTTATTGGCCGACGTACAGCGTCTCCTCCAGACGTCAGTATTGACTGAGCAAACATCCAGTGTTGTGGTTACAGTTACTCCCACTCAAACCCAGCGTTTGCCATTTTCCTTTGGGCATCATCCTGACAACGAGGAGAACAAAAGAGCTGCGAGTTCACATGAACAAACCAAACATTTGCATACTCAACCCTCTTCCTTCTGTCGGTTCCCGTCGGCTGCACCCGGCTGAGGAATCCTGACCGAAGAAACCAGCGACGCGTTCCCCATCTTATTCAGGATTATGAACTCTCTGCTGCAGTTTAAAATAACATGCAGGTTTGTGTAGATGTGCAGGAACACAAAGCAAAAGTTTCTGCCTTTTTCAATTCATGCAGTGGAACCGAACATGCAGCAATAAGAGAACAGCAGAAGAACAAGAAAAGCACTCAGAGAGCAGTCCTCCTCCATGAAACTCAGTCGTTTTATCATTTTCAACAGATGAAATGTTGAAATCACCATAGAATGTGTCCATCTAATATAGACGTACCCACAAACACATGACCTTGCTCTGAGTACAGGCGTGTTCTGCACGAATACGTTGTGTACGTGTTACGGATCCCAAGAATAGGACCACAGCAACAAAAATGAATACCTGTATACAACGTACTATAAGTAGGATTAGAATGCCGACCGTTCACACTGTAGTATACTACTACGTTTCCCATAATGCATTTCAAACCTCCGACGACAAAAACCGGAAGTACGGCTATCAAATATCTCGGCTGAATGTCGGCTTCAGGTCGATTTTACGCTAACAAACAGTCGCATAATTAATGTGGCAATTTCAAGCCGGCACTCCTCATGCAGTTATTAGCCAGATTATGCGAATCGTTTCAGTTGTAGCTGCAGGCTACTGGAGGTAGCTGCTACTTGTTCTGTATGCTAAGCGAGCTGCTGCAACTAGCTGCTAGCATTCAGTAGCACGTTGTGAGGCGTCTGACAAATTTAGAACGTTGGTCAGAAAACGCCTATTTCTCAAATCTGTGGGGTGATTAGGATGACTACTTAAGCACATAAAATAAAATAAAAATCGCCGCGGTCCGGCCACATATCCCGCGGAGGCTTCCATTTCGGTGGATAGCTCGCAAAGCATTATGGGGCGGTTGAGTATGACTAGTGTGGTCACCGTGCATACTTAAAAATTTTCCGGATATAGTATACATCCGGGTATTTCTCGCATACTCAGTCTTTTCATACTATCTAATGTGAACGCACTACATACTTATTTTGACGTCACACTTAGTATGAGTAGTACGTTAGTATGCCATTTCCCGGTTAGCAGTTAGCCCGCGAACATAGCAGTCGCGCATTTTTAACGGCATTATTTTTATATTTTGTCACACAAAGCAACATCTCACTGACACACAGCGATTTAACGTTTAAAGCTTGACAAGTCATAATCACACATTAGCAGTTTTTAACCGTACTAACCTGTAAAATACAGGAGATAGCATGCAGCAATGAACACACTCAGCGCACTCCTTGTCCTCGTCCTCCAGGTCACATCTGGGGTGCCGTGGTGTCCCTCCCCCTAAAGTGACCCAGGTGCAACAGTGCTGATGTCAACAGTTCCCCCTTGGAATACTGCTGTTTTCCTGTCCTTTGTTTAATATAAAATATTGTACTGGCTGGAATACTGTAAAAGTTAAGTCTTATTATACAAAATGTGGTCACCAAATTTTAGGTGTGCCACATACAGACACCGGATCACGTGACCTAAATATGTAGCAGGAGGCAGGAATTGGTGGGACTCAGAAACACCCCCACAGTTTAATCAGCTGTTCCTTGGATCATTTCTGATCGATAAGTCCTGATAAGTCCTCAGAGGTGGATTTGTAGTAGGATCACAATCAGCTGATGTTCACTGGTTGTCATGGTTACAGTGACGCCGTGCTGCTATCTGTCAGTGACACAGAAATCTTTAACTAATCCATGGATCCAGACTATAAGCTGCATCACTGCCAGAATCTGGTCACTTGGTCCTTGAGTCATTTCTGAGCTTCTCTGGAAATTTCATCCAAATTTGTTAATCTGTTTTTGAGTAACGTCGCTGACAGACAGACAGACGGACAGACAGACAAACCAACGGCAATCGTCACATGACTCCGCCACGGAGTAATAAACGATGCTCAGTTGTTTCCTAAATGACCCTTTCTGTTGCTCCTGTCACGTTTTTCTTCACACTCTATAGAAGAACCAAAAGCAGAAAGAACTTAAAATGTGTTCTGTGCAGTTTGAAAAGACGAAACAAAAGCTGAATTTCTGAAGTTATTTATTCTACAAAAACTGCAAAAACCTGGAATCTATATGTCCAACATTTTTCCAGGTGTCCATATCTGTTACCAACAGTCGGAAGAAACAAATGAACATGCCATTATTTCCACATTTATTTAGTTTCCGTACTTGTCATCTGTATGCTCTGTGGAAACACTGCCTGCAGTTCAACACGGTTGAGAAAAAAATTCCCTGATTTTTTGTCCTGTCACTGTTGATGACAGTAAAATCACTAATAGCTCCACAGTTGTGGCAGAAGCGTAGAATATTTTGTTTTTTACAGATTCTGGTCAGAGCAAAGTTTTTATTTTAGGTGATTTTTTAAATTGAGACATGTAGAATTAACAAATTTTGAAGAAATTTGAAGATTTTAAGCTCAGAGTTAGATAATTTTCCCAACAAAACTCCACCTCACACATGATTAGCTCATCTAAAAGGTGAAAATTCAACTTTTTTTTTGCTTTTATAGTGTCTTTCTGGGACAAATGGTAGGATTTTGGAGATTTTTGCAAAAGAAAACATGCTTTTCAAACCAGCAGTCTTGTTATCTGCATTTTTCTCTGCATCGTAACAAAAGAGTGTTTAAACATACTAATAGCTTCATATTTGCCTTCTCTTGATGCCAGTATGTTCACGTGTTCTTAAAATCCATAGCAGCTCTGGAAGCAGCGGTTTTCCATTTATCAGATTCCAGGTAGAAGCACAGGAGGACGGTAGAGGTTATGAGATGTAGCGTGATCGAGGCAGACACACCGTCAGCACAAATTCAATTATTATCCATTTAGTTCTGTCCTTTAATAAATAAATAACAAGCTCCAACGGGACGGAGAAACTGCCACGAGCACACATCAAGTGCTTTTTCATTCCTGTTTCATTAAGACGACGCAGGTTTCATCTTGAGGCTGGACGGCGGCCATTTACTCTGTCAGCCTTGATGATGTGTGTGAGCGTTTGTTTCTGTCTTTTCTTAATCCTCTCATTTTTTCTTCTTGCATTCTGGCACCACTTACCCGATTGTGTTGTCAAAGATGTTCTCAGGGCGATCATTCGGCTTCGGTTTCTAAAAATTTCCAAAGAAACACGGGTTTTCTTGACAGGATCTAGAATCTGAGAGCATCTGAGCGTATCGGCTTCATGTCTGAATGAATGTTAGAGTCTTGGTCATGGTACAAGTCAGACCTGCATCCATTTCTGTGAAACCATCACTGCGAAGAATCTTTTTTGACTTCAAGTTAGCACCTTTCTATTTCTGAGTCCTCTGTTGTCCATCATCGTATTTTTTCTTCAAATAGGACTGAATGTACAGTTTTTGCAGCGTTCCTTCGTTCCGTGTTTATTGTTTGATAAATGTCTGCACATAAATCTACTCACATAATGATGGTGTTCCTGAAACTTTAAGCCTCCTCCTGAACATATGAAATCAATAAAGCAGTGGAACAATAAATCCTGCGTGACTCCACTCATTTCTTCTCCTCTCAGATTGCTGCTGGTTGGGACTGGAGGTGGTTGCCTGTAGATCTGGAGGTCCTGCGACGCCCCACCGCCGGCCTCGTTTGTTTCCGTGAAGCCCGAGGACCGGAAGGAGGTGCAGCTTTGTAGAACAGATGTTCCCGTTCAGCTCTAAACCAAATTACGCAGCCGAGCTTGCAGCCACAGGCCAGAACCGCACAACGCTGATTGAACGGCGACGGGGGCAAGAAAAGCAGATCAGGCTCAATAAAGCGGCCACATCATGAAATCTGGTCAGCCTTTGAGGCCCGAAGATGAAAGGGATGCTGACATCGCTATGGAGACTAAAAGGAGGCTGCAGGCTTTGGTCTGGACAGACTCCGGCTGGGCGGGGGTGTGATTCTGTTTTCATGAGAACTGTGGCTTTATTGTTTTTGATTTTGATGCATGAAACCGTGGAGCTGCAGCCGGATGCAACAAGTGCGGCTCAGATAGAAAGCTGAACTTCTGACCGTTTGACTTCAGCAAAGTTCATCTGCTGTGAAACTGAAAACAAACAGAGCAGCTGTTGTTTTTTTTTAGTGTTCAGTTGTGTTGAATTTCATTTCCCACCATGAAGGTTTCTGTCTTATGAGGTCATGAATCTCTGCAAAGCAAACCTTTTTTAGAGCTAGAAACAATCAAGTTTTTTCAAAATACATCTGGAAAATAACAGAAAAACTGCAGTTTTCTGTCAATGAACAGTGACAAGCAGTGGCATTATGTGAAGTTATATAGTTTATTTGTTGGGGACTGTTTTATTGAAAAAATAAAAATGACACAATAAATGAATTCTTAAATGGTGTATTTTCTTCCAAATTGATTCTTTTTGTTACCAACAGTAAAAAAAAATGAAAAGATTTTTTTTCTGTTATTTTATATTCCCCTTCGGTGGCTGTGAGTTTATCTGGAATGCAGGGAGGAAGCAGCATTGCACACATTCCCAATCAGTGATAATGGGGGCTGCTGGGTGACATCAATTACACAGACATAGCAGACATTTCACCAGGATTACCTCACAGTGAACTCCAGTCTGGCCTTTAATGTCACAGAAAGACGCCTGAGAGGAGGCAGGTGAGTTTAGGGGAGAGACAGGTGTTTGCAGCCTCGTCGAGAGGAATAAACAGGATTTTAATTTTATTTATTTAGCATTTATTTAACCAGGTTAGTCCCACTGAGATCAGAGATCTCCTTTACAGGGAGCATAGTCACATTAAAAACAGTGAACAACAGATAAAATTAACATTAAAACTTGCTCACACGTAACACAAGTTTAAGTTCAGATTGTAATTTATTCCAAGCATTAAATGCCAAAAACCTACATGCTTTCTTGTCCAGTTGAGATTGTACTTTGGGGACGACAAACTGCAGAGAATCCATAGATCTGAGATGTGACGTCCATGTTTCCTTGTTAACCCACCTGTAGGTCAAATTTTTCAAGTTTGAAAATGTGATTAAAAAAATACATTTTCACAGTGGAACTTCTGATGTCCCCATTTTTAACATTTTTGGGAAATTTTTGAATATTTTTTGTTAGAAAAAAAATGTTTCTTAAGAACATTCATAAAAAAATCAACCAAAACCAGCGAAATTCACTGGATTTTGGTAGATTTTTTGTGAATGTTCTTAAAGAAAATATTAGAAAGTTTTACTGATATATATGGAATCATTTTAGATATTTTGAGGCTTTTTTGGTAGACTTTTACTCATTTTTTAAAAATATTTACAAGAATTTTCTTGCCAAATTTGGGGGATATATATACAGTATACTGACAGTCAATAGAACCTTTGAGGTAGAAATGTAGGCAGAATTCTACTTGTAGGGGGGTTGTAATGATTCATGGTGGATTTACAGATGATCTAGTGCCCTGGTAGTTGAGATAATGATGAGTTGTCATTTTGTCATGATTCATTGCACATGGGTTGGTCACTTTGCAAAAGTGAACCAAATACACACCAAGCAATACTCAGTGAGTACAATGTGAGAATGGGTTTGAAGGCCTATATAAAGGCCCAAAAAAGGCCACCATTGTTAGTCCAGTGAACAGCATCATGCCGCGTCTATCACATGAACAACGTCTCCGGGCACTGGGTATGGTGGAGGCCGCTTTGAGCTACAGTGATGTATCCAGGCGTATGGGCTGTTCCCAACCCACAATCAGAAGCCTGGTCCAAAGCATGCGCCGACGGATTGCTGCCTGCATCCAAGCAGATGGAGGCCATACTCGGTATTGACTGCTGTGACTTTGTGTTTGGCAGGTGCCGTTTTCTTTTGTGAAATTCTTTATTTTGAAATCATTCTTGAAACTTTAGATTTTTGTTTCTGTATGCCAAAATGCTAAACAAATGATTCATATGAAGAAAATCCAGTTTTGGGCTTCAAAATGAAAATTATGTTGAAAAATATGGTCTCAAAATTTTTAATGACTGTCAGTGTATATATATATATATATATATATATATATAACTTTTAAGGAATTAATGGAATTTTCTTCCTGAAGGTTTTGCAAATTGTCAGAAATTTGGGGATTTTTTTTGCTGAATGCTTGGATTATTTTTCAGACAAGGAAACAATATTTTTGGTGCCCATAAATGAAGACAACAGGAGGGTTAAAATGTAAGTTGTAAATCCTGAAAGGCCTCAGCAGGTTTGGGTTCTGCTCAGTACAGGACAGTGTTATCAGCGTAGAAATGAAAACCTGAGTTTGGAATATTCTGTCCAAGATTATTTATTTAAATAGTGAATAGTAGTGGGCCCAGCACAGAACCTTGAGGGACGCCCTTTTTCACAGGATCGGCTGCATTAGTTTGTAACGGTATTCGCCAGCTCAGGACAGAAAAATGGAAAATCTGCTTACGAAACATTCATGTTCCGGCAGATAAAGCAAGGACAGTCCTCTAACTGGAGCCGACTTCTGTTGTCCAACAGGTTGCAAGGCTTCGGTTTCCATGTGAGCCTCCCATGTGATCACCAGAAACCTGAACCCGGCTGTGTTTTTGTGGCATCGGAGGCTCCACTCCTGTTCCTGCTGAACTGAGCCAGTTTTCAGGTAAAACACTGATACCAGTTCAGTAGGCACGGGAGGGCACAGCCCAGGAATCTGAGTACTTAAACCTAAACCCAGCAGAGCAATGCTAAACTAACAAATAATCAGAAAATTTGGCTTGAATGAATTACGCACTAAGCCGATTTGATGACTCAGAGTTCTCAGTAATGGGTAATGAGTCACTGATATCCCACATTAGCAGTGAAAAGAAGGTTTATCAGTTCTAACTTGTCATGTTTTCTGGCTAAACAGTTTATGAATGAATGAGTTTCACACATCAAACACAGTTCCACATGTTAAATGAAACACTCTCTCTGGCTCTTTTTTTTCTCGATGTTTTCTTGATATAAAACCTGAAACCTCTAAAGGATTCGTGATTACATGTATTACATATGTACAGATAAGTGACAAATTAAAGTAAAACCTGAATTATTGACTTTCTACAGTGCAGTAAAAGGGGGTCTAGGTGCATTTTCCTGGTCTGGTTTGAGTCCTTTAGAAGAAAAGATCATTGCAAACTAAAAAGCGATCAGCTTTGTCTTTTCATGGAGCATTTCTATCCTGATTCAAGTAGTGACAATGACTACATCCCTAGGAGTTGAACGGTCACGAATAGATCCATTAAAAGTTATTTGAATCTTGTAATCACCAGATTTAAATCTAAATGAACACCTGTAGGAGGTTTTGGACCTTGTTTTGGACAGCACTCCATCATCAAAACCCCAAATGAGAGATTAATCTTTAAACTGTTTGATGCACAACATGAGTCAACAGTGACCCAAATCCAGTGGAAAATAGGTAGTGTATGGACACTTTGGATTTCAATTTAATGACCTACAGTTTGTCACACTAACCTATATGAGACTGAATGTTCAGATTAGATGATTATTCTGCAAAATAAGCAGTAAGTTAACAGAGAGATGCATAAATCCAAGAGGCACTGAAGGAGGTGTGGCAGCAACATCCTCCTGAGAGAGTTTATGTTGATTTTGCCTTTAATTTGTCACCTGTCTGTAGACAAAGACTCTTGGTTTCGTTTATACAAAAAGGAGATAAATTTGTGCCACTTCCTGCACATTTCTTTATCTGATGTTTGATAGATGTTCCATGGCCAGTAGCGCAGTAATCCCTGTATGTGGGAGGGCTCGCCGGTCGATTAATCGTGTGCGGGTTCGACTGTCATGTGCAGCAGATCTGAGCTAACTCAGGTGGACGTGAAGCGACACGCCCAGACGGCTCTGACATTTAGCACCGCATTCCTGAAAGCCCAACACAATCCATGGCATTTTTAAGCCCATGTTAAACCCGAGTCGCACCGTCTCTCCGCAGACTTTTTCCCTAACGTGCACGACGAATCTTGCCGGAGACAGAAGGCGAGGCGGGACAGATGTGGACAGATGTGGTTTCGGGTTTGTCTGGCGTCTGTTGAGATCTGCGTTCATTCGGACGGAAACACGAATCCTGAGCCGTGATCCTCGCCTCTCCTTCCACCTAATCTCTCCCCCCTCCTTCTTTTCCTTCTTCATATCTGAGATCATCAAGTTCTTTCCATTCACCGGAACAAATCCCCGTCGTTGAATCAACTATTTCACCTCAGGCACTGAACTTAGCCACTGTGAACAACACATAGCAGGGATCAATGCTCACCAATTAGCTAAGCTCTGTGCCTTTAGCAAGTGGGTGGCTGGCTTTGGAGGGAGCCGGGACTCACGCACACCTAAAGTCTGCTCTGGTGCAGCTGGAGGTTCATCGCCACACGTCTAAATAATTTCCTTGTTTATGAATCTGGAATCCAAGAGCTGCCTCTGAAAAACCGTTGTGTAAAGCTGCTCTTATTTACATCAACTTCCCGGCTTCTTTGAAAGAAGAGATGCCAATAGGCTGCAGAACTGGAGGACATTTTACATCAAATTTCAAATAATCCACGCACAAAATACTAAAACATGCAGTCGTTGTGTAAATATAGTCTTCCTGAGATCAAATCTAAAAATAATTAGGAGAAAAGAATGTCTGAAAAGGTTTGAAAATATCAAATAAGTGTGGAGTTTCTCCTAAAATATCATTTTGTTCTTGTCTGCCTCCTTATGACCAAACTGGATCTCTAATAAAACAGTTCAAATGAAATGTAAATCTCTTTTTGTTAGTTTTATTTTTTCATTCATGTCTCTGGTAATTGTGGGAACATTTTTTAATAAACATAATATTTTAAATAATAATTATTATGATGGAACATGTGTCCCACAACATGTTAGCAGAACCTGTGAATGATGTTTTTTCTCATTTTGTGTCTTGTTTCCGTCATTGTGTCTCTTTTGTGGTTTTATGCCGTTTTCTGTCATTTTGTGTCTCATTTCTGTCATTTGCTGTCTTCTTTTTCTCATTTTTTGTCTTGTTTTGTTGTTTCATGTCTCGTTTTTGGCGTTTTCTGTCTCATTTCTGTAATTTTCTGTCTTATCTTTGCTGTTTTCTCTCTTATTTCTGTCATTTTGTGTCTCATTTCTGTTGTTTTCTGTATTGTTTTTGTCATTTTCTGTCTGTTTTATGTTTTTGTCTTTTTTATCTTACTTTGTGTCTTGTTTTTGTCATTTTCTGTCTTGTTTTTGTAATTTTCTTTCTCTTTTTTGTCATTTTCTGTCGTTTCTGTCATTGTGTCTCATTTTTGTCATTTTCTATCTTGTTTCTTATGTTTTCTGTCATTTTGTTTATAGTTTCTGTCGTTTCCTTTCTTGTTTTAGTATTTTCTATCTCGGTTATGTCATTTTGTGTCTCGTTTCTGTCATTTTCTCTCTTGTTTTTGTTGTTTTCTGTCTTGTTTTAGCCATTTTCTGTCTCGTTTTTGTCGTTCTGTGTCCTGTTTCTGTCATTTTATGTCTTCTTTTTGTCATCAGTATTTAGCTTCTACTGCTGAGAAAAAGCTAACATTAGCATGGATTAGCAACCCTGTTACTGTGATTAGAGTAGGGTTAGCAAACAACACATAAACATGGAATAAAAATGCTACCACTGACGTGGAAGCTGAGCCAATCAATACCTATCATTGATCAATGTGGAGCAGAAAACTAGTAAAGCGATTGCAAAAGGTAAATTTTTCGACAATTTTGAAGCCCAAATGTCCTCAAATTCTGGAATGACCCTTTTATGCTTTTTTTTTCAGTCTTGCATGTGAGAATCCACATAGAGAGCTCAACCATCTGAGCTCGCCGACGTCGCCTCCACGGCATCAGGAACAAACTAAAAGGTGCCTTTGAGTCACCTGTTGAGCTGTGAAGGAGTGGAAATCCCTGGCAATGTGATTTTTGTTTCTCTTTGTGCATCAAATCACGGTGCCAGGAACCCTCCCCACCACAGCCTCCGTCCTCCAGGGCTGCAGATGACTTCATCCAGGGCGGCTGTGGAGCATCTGAAAGAAAAAAAAAAGAAGGAAAAACACACTTCTATTAGAAACTGAAACCTTCACATTAGGACTGATCTGATGAGAGGGTTAGTGGAGTTAAGATGCACTTCAAACCATTTCTGGAACCCCGGAAAGACAGGAAGAAAGAAAGATGATATCCCTGTTGGAGAAAAAAGAAACTGCATTTGAGGGAAGGTGAGGAATGACTCTGCAGACTGCACAGATCAGCAGGAAGCAGCAGATGTAGGAACATGCAGCGCCAGCTACCTGCTCGGTTTGTTTAAAGCCGCTCAGAGGGCACAAACTGACAAAACTAAACCCACAACTTGTTTGAAATGGAAAAAGCTCGGCACGCTGTCCGTAAGACGTCAGCCGAGGAGAACAGGAACCAGACGGGGATCTGTGTTCTTTTTAGCAAATAATAAGCAATCTGCGGACTCGGTTCTGCTTTGTCTCCGATTACCGGAGGGGATTTCAGGTCAGAGGGAACAGCCTGATCTGTTTCCCGACATGTTGCTGGGTGGGTTCACCGGCTCCTCTGACAGCTTCCTTCTCACAGGATTACAACGTCACGCCGTGTTATTATCTTTTGTTGTTGTTGTTTGTGCCGTTTTGCAGGGAAAATTCCGTGCCCACCCTGGTGGAGAGGGAATAATGACAGGATTGTTGAGCGGAGGACGAGGAGGAGGAGGAGGAGGAGGAGGAGGAGGTCCGAGTCTCAACAGCTTCTCCTTGATCGCTTTTCAGAAATTTGTCTGCTCTCACCAAAGTGACCTGGAGTTTCCTCAGTCCGAAGATGTTAAATCCAGATCAGGATTTCTGGGAATTACACATTAAAGCTGTCATTTTTACTTGTTCAGTCTGTTTCAGAGATTCAGATCTTAGGTGTGATATCATTATTGTCTGTCTGTTAGATTTCAGACTGAAGCCACCAGTGCGTACCTTAGCTTAACATAAAGTCTGGAAACAAGGGGAACTAAGACAGAAAGCTGACAGATTAACACATTTTCTCACATCTTTTGTTGCTCAGAAACCCCTAAAAACTCATTTCAATGCATCAAAATGACATTTAGAAGCTTTTTTCCCATAAAAATAATTATTTAACGGCATACAATGTCTTGCTTCCTCTAGAATTTGCAGATCTATAAGATTCCTGCCACTTTTTCCACCGCTTGCTGCAGCTCAAGCACACCGGCTCACCTATAAATCTGCTCAATCACTGTAAAACCACTCACGGTCATCGGTACACTGAAGTTTCAAGGCTTAGAAATGATCCTGGCAGCTTATTTCACTCACAGTGTGTTTTCTAACATAAAAAACACCATGAAGGCATGATAACAAGGTCAACAAAAGGAGTCTGCTTACATCTGTAAACTTCTCTCCTGCTCTCTGTGCTCACATAAACTTTATTTTAATACAGCTAAATTCACAATAAAGCTGCTTTCATTTGTATGTTTTCTGTTTCTGCAGTCAGACAATGAAAGGAGGATGAAACAGTGACTGAAATGCGACTCGTGAGCTCACATCTGCAGCTGAAATCCTGATTTTGTCACTGCAATGTCGTCTAACACGAGTTAAAGACAACATTCGCGCAGTAAATTTCCATAGAAGCTGCAAACAAAGTCAAAGAACGACTAATTTAGCTGCTCTGTGCTGTAAAATATCCAAAGACTTTTACCATAGGGACCTTCAAAACAGATATAAAGGTGTGTGAATGTCAGGTTGCAGCTTTTAGTGGAAGTTGCGGATGTTATTGGACTATACTACCTGTAGTCTCTGAAGGATGGAGTAGGAGTATCTGCTGACTGAAAAACATCAGTGAACCACTATTATAATCAGATACTGGATTGTCGTTCTTATATTGGTATTGTTATGTTCTGGATGTTGTCCACTGTGCACTAGTCTGACTTACTGGATGTAGACTGTGGGTATGATCATGCCACTGGCCAAACATTTTACGACACTTTCTGTTCTTCTTCCCCAATCTATGAGTCACTGTTTGCAAAAGTCCCCTTCTCTTACCTCTGAGAACAACATGTCACACTAACAATTTCAGGTTTGGTTTGAAGAACTTCAAACATGCCCGTGTTGTTTCCTCCTCCAGCAGAATGATGCTGAGCTCCAGACTAAATAATATGAAAACCTTTACAGAACATAATGCAGAACACGATGTTTGGGGTAATTTAGAAATCACACATTTTGTTACAGCACCGTCTGCAGCACATGTAGCAGAGCAGACAGTGGAGTGGAGACAAGTGGTGTCTTTATGGTAATATGGAAACTGCTTTTCTTTCAAAAATAAGGACATTTGACAAACTTGTGAACGATAGTGTATTTTTAAAGGGTTAAATTTTTAATTATTAGCATTCCAAAACATGACAGCGCCCTCTAGTGGACTTAGTAATTATAACAGGAGCAGGAGAGGATGTGAGGTGACTTGTAGAACCACAAGTCGGTGTTTCTTTTAAACCTCGGTAACAGTGTCTTTATTATTTTCGGCTTCTTTAAGCGCTTCCTACACTTAATCAAGTAGTCTTTGTGCCTAGAGGCAAAACGTATCAGCGCTTTGTTTTCTCCTGCAACAAATATCACAAATTTATATGGACAAGGTCTGACTCACCAGGAGAAAGATGCGAGTACCAGCCTGCCTCCAAATCCACTTCACTACGAGAAACAGCACCATCGTCCATAAACAGCTCACCGCACTGGAAGTTTCCAGTTTTTTTCAGATAGTTTGGATCATGCAGTGAAGCAGTCCTCATTAATCTGGTTTAGTGACAGTGTTCGTCTGCCTGCTTGGAAACGTTCTATCTGAATAATTCCACGTCACTAATTTAAAGGAAAACCGAAGCCACATCCTTCGCTTAGCTCCGCCCAGGAAGACTGCGATTGGTTTAAAGAAATTCAAACAAACCACAGAGTTTTCCCTCCTTTTATCAGAACGGTACTGAGGTGCAGCCGGACTATTCTGTGGAACCAGAAGCGAGATTAACCCTCCTAGTGTCTTCATTTATGGCGACCAAAAAAATTGTTTACTTGTGTGAAAAAAATCCAAAAATCCAGCAAAAAAATTCCACAAATTTCTGAAAATTTGCAAAACATTTAGGATTTTAAAGAAAATCGTAATAGTTCCTTAAAAGTTTTATAAATTTTTGTTTAACAATCCCCCAAATTTGGCAAAAAATTAAGGGAACTGTTAAGGAATTAGTCGAATTTTCTCCCAGAAGGTTTTGCAAATTTTCAGAAATTTGTGGAATTTTTGCAGAATTTTTGGATTTTTTTCAGACAAGGAAACAATATTTTTGATGCACGTAAATGAAGACAACAGGAGGGTTAAGAAACCTTTTTTTACACCAAAAAAAATCAAAAAATTCCCAAAATGTTGAAAATGTGGACATCAGAAGTTTCCCTGTGAAAATAATTTTTTTTAAATCACATTTTTAAACTGTGAAATGACCTAATTTGACCCCCAGGACGACACGAGGGGCAACATGGACATAAAAACACAGAACCCAGCAGCATTGTATTCCTATGAAGGGGAGCCTCTGTACATGGCGTACAACCTAACGAAGGCATGCAGAATCCATCCAGACAGAGGAAAACATCCGTCCTGTCAGGCAGCGTTAACAGTCCACCACTCCCCACACAGGAATCATGAATAAATATGTTTGTCTGGGTTGTGAGACGTGAATGCAAAGTTGTGCTTCACTGAACAGTAAAGTGGAATGAGGGATTGCCTGAGTGTGAGTCTGTGCCGTTCATTTGCATGCATGGGTTGCAGCGTGTTGTGTGAAAGAAAAAAAGGGGGAGAAGCTGCGAGTGAATGAAGGGAGTGGTCCTGCCCTGTAACACTGCTGTGAGTCAGTGTTTGTTTGCTGGGTGTGACGTTACTGTCAGCTTTAAATGAATGCTGTGGAGATGTGGCGCGTTTCTTTGGTGAGCGGGGTGAATTACAGGACGGCATGTGGCGATGGTGAAAGTAAAAAGGCAAAAATAGCTATTAAATCCAAAACTGTGGTGAAAAACCAAAGGATGTTTGTTGTTGTCGAACAATCTGCTGTCCTGAAAAATTCGGTTAATAAACATTCATATAAAAATCAACCAAAATCCAGTGAATTTCACTGGATTTTGGTTGATTTTTATATGAATGCTCTTAAAGAAAATATTAGAAGTTTTACTGATAAATATGGAATCACTTCAGATATTTTTAGGATTTTTTCGAGAAGATTTTTACTCATTTTTTGAAAATATTTACAAGAATTTTCTTGCCAAATTTGGGGGATTTTTTTAAAATAAAACTTTTAATGGAAACTTTTAAGGTGTTATTGGAATTTTCTTCCTGAAAGTTTTGCAAATTTTCAGAAATTTGGGTAATTTCTTCACAGAAGTTTTGGATTTTTTTCAGACAAGGAAAAAAAATTTTTTGGTGCCCGTAAATGAAGACAACAGGAGGGTTAAGAAATATCTTTAACATTTCATTTTTTTCACCGAGAAATGTTCAAAAATGTCCCAAAAAATGTGGACACCAGAAGTTTCACTGTGAATTTTTAAAATTTTTTTCACATTTTCAAACTTTTAACTGGGTCAGTTTTGACCTGCAGGACGACATGAGGGTTAAATCCAAAGCTGTGTCGGAAAACCAAAGGATTTTTGTTGTTTTTTATGGAACAATCTGCCGTCCTGAACCATTCAGACGTTTCCAAAGCAGCTAGAGTCGACTCTCATGGCACTTTTAATGTAATGTCTCCAGTTTGTGCGACATAATTTACGGCCTGATGGAACTTATTATTGTACACAAGGCTGAAGGTGCGAACAAGGCACCGCATTTAGAAAGCACAAGGTTTGCACTCTCAGCCTGAACAAACTGACCTCATTCAGCTGGAGGAGGAACTGCTGGTTGGGCGAAACGCAGACGGAGAGTCAGACTCAGAGTGAAAACACGCTGCTACAAAGCCGTCACATTCACAAAGATACAACAATCCACAAATTTCTGACTCTGTAATGTCACTTTTACTGCTTCTCTTTACATCAGGGGTGTCCAACATGAGGCCCGTGGTCCAAAAGTGGTCCTCCAGAGGGTCCAACATGAGGCCCGTGGGCCAAAAGTGGTCCTCCAGAGGGTCCAATCCGGTCCTCAAAGTGTAAAAATTACAGAGAAGACATTAACTGCAGAGTGCACTGCAAAAACTTCAAATCTTACCAAGTCTATTTGTCTTATTTTTAGTCAAAATGTCTCATCCCACTTGATTTAAGATAAATTCACTTAACAAGTGACATTTCAGCAGATAGAGGGACTTGTTTTAAGACAATGCATCTTAAATATCTTGTTAAGTCAAACAATCTTGAAATGATCTTGTTTTGAGTTGAATTTTCAAGAAAACTCAAAATAAGTTTAACCCTCGTGTCGTCCTGCGGGTCAAATAAATCTGCTTTAAAGTTTAAAAATGTGGAAAAAATATCTATATTTTCACAAGGAAAACTTCCAAGTTTTTTAGGGAAATTTTTGAACATTTTTTGGCAGAAAAAAAGAAATTTAAAAAAAAGGTTTCTTTAAGAGCATTCAGAAAAATAAATCAACCAAACTCCAGCGAATTTCGCTGGATTTTGGTTGATTTTTTTTCCTGAATGTTCTTAAAGCAAATATAACTTTTACTGATATATATGTAATCACTTTAGATATTTTCCCAAATTTGAGATTTTTTTAAAATAAAAATTTTAAAGGAAACTTAAGGAATTTTCTTCCTGAAGATTTTGCAAATTTTTATAAATTTGGGGAATTTTTTGCTGAATTTTTGGATTTTTGTTTAGACAAGGGAACAATATTTTTGGTGCCGTAAATGAGGACAACAGGACGGTTAAGACACCTAAGCTTGACAATCCTGGTAAAATATAGCTTAAAAAAATTTCCCAGCTAATTTTAAGATCTCAATATTCTAAATATCACATCTTATTTCAAGAAATCTCACCAAGCCATTTTTCTCTTGTTCTATTGGCAGATTTTTTCGCTTATTTCAAGGTAAAAGTTCCTTGAAATAAGTTTATTTTCTTGTGTTGAGAGGGGTATTTTTTCTAGTGTGTAAATTAGTAAAACTATAAATTTAAAATAATTTCTAGACCATGACAAGTTGTTTTGATCATAAAGTAAAATACTAGATTGCTCATTGTTCTTTTGTCATTTTGTGTCTCGTTTTCGTAATATTTTGTCTGTTGTTTCCGTTTTTTGTCCGACTTTAGTCGTTTGTCTCATGTTTTTGTCATGTTGTTTCTCTTTTTGTGTTTCCTTTTTGTCTTGCTTTTGTTGTTAGTTAATTTTTTTGTCGTTTTGTTTCTCGCATTTGTCATTTTTTGTCTTGCTAATGTCATTTGTCCATTTTTTTGTCCCTTTGTAACTTTTTTGTCTAATTTTTGTCTCTTTTGTTTTTGTTTCGTGTTGTCTCATTTGTTGTCATTTTGTTTCTCGTTTTTGTCATTTTTTGTCTCATTAATGTCATTTGTCCATTTTTTTGTCCCTTTGTAACTTTTTTGTCTAATTTTTTGTCTCTTTTGTTTTTGTTTCGTGTTGTCTCATTTGTTGTCATTTTGTTTCTCGTTTTTGTCATTTTTTGTCTCATTAATGTCATTTGTCCATTTTTTTGTCACTTTGTAACTTTTTTGTCTAATTTTTCCTCTTTTGTTTTTGTTTCGTGTTGTCTCATTTGTTGTCATTTTGTTTCTTGTTTTTGTCATTTTTGTCTCATTAATGTCATTTGTCCATTTTTTTGTCACTTTGTAACTTTTTGTCTAATTTTTTTGTCTCTTTTGTTTTTGTTTCGTGTCGTTTGTCTCATTTGTTGTCATTTTGTTTCTTGTTTTTGTCATTTTTTGTCTCATTTTTGTAATATGTTGTCTTGTTTTTTTGTTTTTTATCTTTTTTGTGTGACTTTTGTCGTTCGTCTCATGTTTCTGTCATTTTGTGTTTCTTTTTGTCTCCCTAATGTTTTTGTCTTACTTTCTTATTTTGTATTTTGCTTTGTTTCTTGTTCTGAGCATCGTTTTTTGTCGTTTTGTGTGATTTTTTTGTCTCACTTGTGTTGTTTGTCTAATTTTTTGTCCCTTTTTTGTTTTGTTTCATGTCATTTGTCAAAATTTTTGTCATTCTGTTTCTTGATTTTGCCTTTTTTTGTCTCATTTTTGTAATTTTTTGTCTTGTTTTTGTTGTTTTTGGACTTTTTTAGTTTTGATCATAAAGTAAAATATTATATAGATAGCTGTGCCTAAATGTTGTGTTCCTTTGTAGACGCTCTGTGATCTGGAAGTTGTCATGTGGAAATGATAAACTGAGGATGAATATTGCTGAAATTGAATAGATTTTTCTTGAGAAATTTCAAGTTGTTCATAATGTTTCATAAAAAGATAATTCCTTAAAAGTGAACATTTTTACACAAAAACAAAGGAAACATTAGGATTTGTGGTTATTCATCAGTTATCATGCTGGGATTTTACCCACTTGGGATCAAAGTGGGCTGAATGTGGAACCTGAACTAAGATGATTTTGACGCCCCTGCTTCCATTTTGTAACTACGACGCTATTTGCTGCCTCACCGTGTGACTCTATGCTCGGTGTTTACTCAGGAGATGCGGTGATTTATGCCTTGGTGACCGCAGGTGTAAGAGTCACACCTGAACCCGGCCGTGCAGCGCTGACGTCACCCAGCATCTCACACTCGGCTGTGATTTGTCACCCAGCTCTCTCACAAAACGCTGGCAAAGTGTCGGCGGGCAGAAACAAGAGAAGGAGAGAAATTAAGGAACCGAGAGCGTGAGAGAGAAGCAGCGATGTCCAGAGGTTTGGTTTAAGAACGGAAAACTGTCACTGTGCACAAATTCTTCTGAGATGTGAAGACTTTTTTTGGTGCAACAACAGAGTGCTGACACCAGTACAATAACTTCAGTATATTTAAGGAAAACAGGCAAGTTTTACAGTCAAACTATGAACATTTCTTTAGCTACAGGCCCTTAAATGACAAAGAAATGGGTCTAAAGTCTCTGTACTTTTTCCATCATTTCTGAGCCTCATAACTTCATCAGTACAGCAGACAGACACATGACATTTTAAGGGCTAAAAAACACATTTAATTTCTGTTAAAAACTGCAGCGAAATCAATTCTACATTCACGTCAGGTGTCACAGTCTAAACACCAACTCTGTTGTTTTCTCATTTTTTCAATAACCTACTTTGAACTTTTAGATGTAACAACCTACAAAAATGCAGACAGTTAAAAGACGTGTTTTTCAGTGTGTATGAGTATAAGTAGTGAAAACTACTAGTGAAAAATAAAGTAACCTAACCTGACCTGACCTGGCCCATGATTCTTTTAATGTATAATGTTCTGTTTAGGCAGCCATTATATTATCAAGGTATTTGAGTGATATATTGTAAGCCGATCGGGTTTTGGTAAAGATGCACTCTCGGCCAATCAGAACTCACTTTGTTGGTGAGTTGGGGGGGGGACAGGAAGAAAAACGGCGCGACGTGTGCTACATTGGAGAAAGATGGAGAGGAGAGTACACACACGGTTGAAGAGAACAGCAGAGGATGAGCAGGGAAAGCTTAATGTCCAGGTGATTAAAGTTGTAGAACTGCGTACTTTTAAAGTATTGACACAACTGTTATTTAGCAGATTTCTGTCTTGTGAAACTTACAGTTTAGCGTCTCACTATACTGAAGTTCAAAGTAAAGCGAAGCTAGGCTAATCGCGAGCCGCGGTTATTGTTTTTACTAGCTTGAAAAAGTCTAGGCGTGGATTTAAACGTGGACATTTAAGCACGTATTGATATCAGAGATGGTTAGTTATAAACACCAAGACGCCACTTTTACTGAGGAGGACCGGGAGAGCTGAGGACTTTGCTGGAGGACCGTGATGCTAATTAGCCTGTTGCTAATTAGCCTGTTGCTACTGCTGCTAGGAGGTGACACACTTGAACTTGGATGGACACACAGAGGACACCTGCTGCATCTCACTTGGTAACATTGAACACATACACACATGCACGCACGCACGCACACGCACACACACACACACACACACACACACACACACACACACACACACACACACAGGACTGCTTTACACTGACTGTACACATACACACCTGAACATTGAATATAAGACTGTTCTGGTAAACATTAAATGTGTTGCTGAGCAGAATGTCTGGTCTTTTGACAGAACAGATGGTTTTCTTCTGAAGCCTTTAGATGTGGAAAACCCACATCAAAGCGCTGTAATCAAACTGAGGCAAACATGAAGCCTTGTGTGAAGTAATTAGAGTTTGTCGTGGCAAATCGTGCTTTAATTTAGTTAGAATCTGCACAGTTTTGGAATTGTACCCAAGATCTGTCGAGTCTGAACTCTAAATGTCAGAATAATGTCAAAGAAAATCTAAGCAGCTCATTGACAGAGTTGAAAATTCACTAAATTTCAAAAGTTGGGAAATCTAATTGCAACAACATCGAATCGTATGTTTAGTTTAAGTCATGATTTATTTAAGTCTGATTCATTCACATTTAAGGGATTTTAAATGTGTGCTAGAGAGGATGAAGCTGTGTCGCCAGAGTGTAAAATAAAATCAAAAACCTGCTAATATTTAGTATGAAATTGGCCAAATTATACCTATAAGAATAAAAACAGACTGAACCAGGTTATAGTCTGGACAGGGGGTAGTTTGGACTGTTTGACCTGGATAAAGTTTTATTTTTAGGGCTGATACTTTAACATGTTAAGTGCAATTAACCCTCCTGTTGTCCTCATTTATGGGCACCAAAAAATATTGTTTCCTTGTCTGAAAAAAATCCCAAAAATCCGCAAAAAAATTTCACAAATTTCTGAAAATTTGCAAAACCTTCAGGAACAAAATTCCAATAATTCCTTCATGTTTTATTTTTTTTAAGTCCCCCAAATTTGGCAAGAAAATTCTTGTAAATATTTTCAAAAAATAAGCAAAAATCTTCCAAAAAATATCCTAAAAATAACTAAAGTGATTCCACATATATCAGTAAAACTTCTAATATTTTCTTTAAGAGCATTCACAAAAAATCAACCAAATTTCAGTGAAATTTGCTGGAATTTGTTTTTTTTTTTTTTTTTGGTGAATGTTCGAAAGAAACCTTTTATTAACATTTCTTTTTTTCCACCAAAAAAATGTTCAGAAATTTTCAAAAGATGTTGAAAATGTGGACATAAAGATTTATTTTTTCCACATTTTGAAACTTTAAAACGGGTCAAAAGTGAAAAAATGCCTCAAATTCTGCATCTGTTGGGTCAAAAAACAACAGCTAAAGCTCCTAAAAAGGTCACCTAATTATTTAGTAATGTGGAGCAAAAATATTAGAATTTTTGCACCAAAAACAGCAGCAACACGAGTGTATTTGTGCAAAAAACGTGCACCATTACTCCAGTATTTTTTTACATTTATCTCAGCTTCTCCTCCGCTGGAGATCCCCTCGTTACATCCAGCGTTTCCTTCCATGTACGACACAGCTGACAGATAAAATCGCAGCTCTGTGGGTAACTGAAGACCCCCTGAGCATTTCAACAGTCATTACAGAGCTGGTCTGGGCATCATTATTTAGCTCATTAGATCTGCGATAAAACGGCCTCACATGTGACCGATGGAGGCAGCAGCTCCTTCACATGTTCCATTAACAATAATCCACTTTGCATAGCGTTAATGCGATTTGGTACAGCTGTAATTTCAGGAGAAATCAATCATCTGCAGCCCTTTTTTTTCTAGAAAAGAAACAGAATGAGCATATTTGGGAGTTTTGCATCAAAAAGTGTTTGACAGTAAATCATGTGAGCGTTATCTGGAGGAGGCTGTGACTCACCTCTCCCAGGGAGAAAAAATGAAAAAGTGATCCGGCCCTGAGCTCTGACAGGAACATGATCGATTATAATGCATGAGGGGAAATGGCAGAGCTGCATTAAAGCCCGGCAGAGGTTATCTCTGAATCTGATAGCAGCGATTCCAGCTATTAGCAGCCGATAACATTCAGAGCAGAGGGGAAAAGAGCCGAGCAGAGCTGAGAAACAAACAGCAAGTAAAGTGAAAGTAGAAGAAATAAATCTGTAAAAATAAATCTGTAAATAGACAGGTTTTCTTTTGTATCTTACAGGTTTTCTACAGTTTCAAAAGACATGAAAATATTAGTAAAAGTACAAAAAATGCAGTGATTTGCACGTTTAATGTAAAATAACAGAAAAAATCTCATCTTTAAAATATATGATGTAAAGTTACATGTAAACACTCATATTATACTTGATATGATCTAAAATTAGCTGTTTATTAATCTAAATATAATCTTAAATGTTTAATAACAGGCAAATTTATTTATTTTACAGGTAGACGGAGTTCTTAAAGAGTTGTCAAATATACAAGATTCTAATGTAAAAAATTATTTTATGCTTCATAGGAATTAAAATTGTTTGTTAGTGTAATTACAACTCAAAATTTCTAATAACTGTTGTTTTACATATTTTTTTTAAAGGTAACTTCATTCATTTTACAAGTGGACAAAGTTCTTTAGCATTAAAAATCTATCAAATATAAAAGGTTCTTAAGTAAAGTTGCATGTAAAAGTGATTTTACGCTTAATTTGATCTAAAATTAAGTGTTTAATAATCTAAATATCATCATAAATACCGAATCAAAGGTAAATTTGCTCATTTTAATCGGTATTCACAGTTGTTGACATTAAAGATCTGCCAGATTTATGATAAATGACACTATCCATTAGTTTTTAACACAGAACTAATATTTTTTTTAAATAGCATATTGTATATTTGACAGATATTTAACGTAAAAAAAGCATTAAGGCAATACACATTTATGATTGTAATAAGAATAATAGCAGCTTTTTATTATAATATCATAATTTTATATCAAGAGTAATATGACTTTACACACAACTTTACATATAAATCTTGTATATTTGATAAATCTTTAATGTTAAAAGTGGACAAAATAATGGATAAGGTCATTTATCTGCAGTATTATTTACAGTGTTACTCAGCAGTTTTTTACATTTTTTCAGAGGTAAATTTTTTAAGGTGAACATACATATTATTATTAAAAATCAGTAAAATATACAAGATTTTTTACAGTTACAATTATATGTAGGTAGTTTGATGGTTTCTGCACATCCAAAAAATGCACATTATGTACAGTAAAGACTAAAACTTATATTTTAATTATGGAAAATTTCTGTCTTTCTCATGAGATTGGGATTCCCCATTATTTTACAGTGCTTTTTAGTGCCCAGGCTGATGCAATATTACAGGTTTTTTTTTAAAGAAAAATTTTACAGTGTGAGGTAGAAAAATAGTCTTTGCACAACATAACAGCATTTTAGTTCTTGGAGCATCAATAAAAAGCAACTGGACTTCACTTTCTGGGTTGTTGAAGACGTTTAGGAGCCTAAATGAGAAGTGCAGTTGCTTTTTATTGAAGTTTTACGATTTCCATGACGTACACGACTGAGATTCTGAACAGACAAAACAACATGTGTGACTGCCGGGTTCATCCGAGGACGTCCTGAGGAAAATAAAATAAAATTCACAATGAAACTTCTGATGTACACATTTTCAATATTTTTGGGAAATCTTTGAACATTTTTTGTGGAAAAAAAGAAATGTTAAAAATGTTTCTTGACGTAAACATTCACAAAAAATCAACCAAAATCCAGAGAAATTCGCTGGATTTTGGTTGATTTTTTTGTGAATGTTCTTAAAGAAAATATTAGAGGTTTTACTGATAAATATGGAATCACTTTAGATGTTTCTAGGATTTTTTGGAAGATTTTTACACATTTTTTGAAATATAGTTACAAGAATTTTCTACCAAATTTGGGAGATTTTTTCAACATAAAACTTTTAAGGGAAACTTTTAAGGAATTATTGGAATTTTCTTCCTGAAGGTTTTACAAATTTTCAGAAATTTGAGGAATTATTTTGCTGAATTTTTGGATTTTTTTCAAACAAGGAAACACTATTTTTCGGTGCTCGTAAATGAGGACAACAGGAGGGTTAAAACAGTAAAAATAACAGTAAATATGTGGAGAGTAATGATGTTTTAGCTGATTTACATGCATTAAAACTGGCTTATTGTTGTTTTCTGGATTTTGGTTGATCTTTTTGTGAATGTTCTTAAAGAAAATATTAGAAGTTTTACTGATATATATGGAATCACTTTAGATATTTTTAGGATTTTTTGGAAGATTTTTACTCATTTTTTGAAAATATTTACTAGAATTTTCTAGCCAAATTTGGAGGATTTTTTTAAATAAAACTTTTAAGGAATTGCTGGGATTTTCTTCCTGAAGGTTTTGCAAATTTTCAGAAATTTGTGGAATTTTTTTGCAGAATTTTGGAAACTATATTTTTTGGTGCCTGTAAATGAAGACAACAGGAGGGTTAAATGAGCCCAGATCATTCCATCAGACTGCTTTCCTAATTTGCAGCGCCCCCTGAATCCGAGCGACAGCTACAGGAAAGCTGTTTGAGGTATTAAATGAATAAACTGCGTCACTTTTCCAGCTAAAGGAGGAGATTCCTGACTGGTTGTTGAGATGCATCCGTCAGCATGGCGTGTTAAAGGCCAGGAGGAGTTGGCGTGTTCGGATTGTGACCTCTGTAACCGACGGGCTCCCTCCCACTCCAAGCATGCAAACTCTCCACAAACCCGGGCCTGTTTTTCCACCACACATGGCTTCGATTGGAGGCTGCTGCTGCTGCTGCTGCTGCTGCTGCTGCTGCTGCTGCTGCTGCTGCTGCTGCTGCTGCTGCTGCTGCTGCTGCTGCTGCTGCTGCTGCTGCTGCTGCTGCTGCTGCTGCTGCTGCTGCTGCTGCTGCTGCTGCTGCTGCTGCTGCTGCTGCTGCTGCTGCTGCTGCTGCTGCTGCTGCTGCTGCTGCTGCTGCCGACTAGAAAATAAAAAAAACACGGCAGCCGGGCAAAGCACAACAAACCTGATTATGAAATCAGCGGCTGGCAGCTTCTTGGATGTTTTCTGATTTGGCAGCAGAGGACCTGATTCCTTGAGAAGTCCTCGTGTGTGTGTGCGTTCGCCTCCACGCATGACTGTGTGTGTTTATGTGTCTGTTTGTGCGAACAGGCCTGTATTTAAAGCTCGCTCCAGCGCCAACAAGGCAAGCTGTTTACTACTTGGTTGGCCGTAAAAAGTAAATATGCATCAGTCGGGGCCTATCAAAGGCTCCTTCATTCGGTTCCCGGCTACCATGGCTTTGGATGTGTGTCTGTAATTGCCTCGTCTCAGACTGAAATTCTCTGTGGTCGACGCCGAGAGAGCCGAGGGAAACCGTGCTGTCCCCGGCACTAGAACGGTCTGCAGCTGATCTGAGGGGAACCAGAGAACACACAAAGTGCAGGAAAACCAAGAAAGAGGAGGCGAAGGCCATGTGGAGGCAACGCAGGACACACAACAAACTGCTGTGGACTCACACACACCACACACACACACACACTGCACACTCTGAGGAAAATAATGATGTGAAGCGGTTCTTCAGGAGGCGCCCTGGTTCTTCAAAGCACCATCAGCAACTGAAGGAACTCTTTACTTCTTTAAAAGTTCTTCATGTTTATTTGGTTTGATGACATGAAGTTGGAACTGCAACTCATGATTATTTTCGGTTCTAATGATCCATTAACCCTCCTGTTGTCTTCATTCACATGCATCAAAAATATTGTTTCCTTGTCTGAAAAAAATCCAAAAATTCTGCAAAAGAATTCCACAAATTTCTGAAAATTTGCAAAACCTTCAGGAAGAAAATTCCAATAATTCCATAAAAGTTTCCCTTAAAAGTCTTATTTTAAAAATCCCCCAAATTTGGTAAAAAATTCTTGTAAACGTTTTCAAAAAATGAGTAAAAATCTTCCAAAAAAATCCTAAAAATATCTAAAGTGATCACATATACATCAGTAAAACTTCTGATATCTTCTTGTGAAATCCAGCGAAATTCACTGGATGTTGGTTGATTTTTTGTGTGAATGTTCTTAAGAAACAGTTTTAACATTTTTTTTATTCCACCAAAAAATGCTCAGAAATTTCCCAGAAATGTTGAAAATGTGGACATCAGAAGCTTCACCGTGAACATGTTTTTTTTCCCACATTTTCAAACTTTTAAACGGGTCAGTTTGACCCACAGGACGACACGAGGGTTAAAGAACCTGTTGTGCTCAAAGTAAGGTTCTTTCTGCGGGATCACAATGAACTGTCGCGAAACTGGTTCCATAAAGAACCCACTTTTGCTGAAGTTGTCTGGTGCATCACATATGGAGCCTCTGTAAGCATCTCTGGCTGTTCTTCAAAGATGCATTTGCAGAAATGGTTCACTGCTTTACTTTGCAGACCTAAAAAGGTTCTTCTGTCTCACAAATGATTCCTTCAAAATCCTATTTTTGCCAATCCTCTTTGAAACACTATTTGTGGTGCCTGAAGGAACCATTTTTGATGGTTCTTTGGGAAACTTTCTTTAAAGAACCACTGGCGTACAATGTTCTATTGTGGAAGAAAAACTGGTTCTGTGCCATAGGAGAACCATATTATTAAATGTACTGTGATGGAAGGAGCCCAGACATCCTGCATTAGCTTTGACTTCAACTATTATTGATTGGTATTATTGAAATAGAAGAGCTGTCTCAAAAATGGTTCCTTAAAGAACCTTTTTTTGCTAAATTTTTTGTTTATTTGTGGTGCCTAGAGAAGCCATTTTTAAGGGTTCTTTGGGAAACTTTGTAGACCCTCTTCCCTAAAAGGTCTTATTGTGAAACAAAAAATAATTTATTGCATCAGTGTTATACAAGAATCATATTACTGAAAAAGCAGCAAATTCTTAAATTTTGTTTAAGCAATTATCAATTCCTCTGATCAAAATAGAAGAACCATCTTGAAAATGGTTACTGAAAGAACCTACTTTTGCTAAAGTTCCCTGAAATACCATTTATGGTGCCTAACGGAACTATTTTCTTTCTTTGAAGAACCTCTGGCTTTAAAGTTTTTATGGTGGAACAAATAAATGGTTCTGTGCAGGAATGTCACAGCGGAACCATCTTATTAAAGGTGTTTTCTGGAAGGCATCAGAAATGCTGCAAATTATTAGATTTGAGCTCCAAGATCTATTATTAAACCAGAGGAACTATCATGAAAATGGTTCCTTAAAGAACCTATTTTTACTAAAGTGCTTTGAAATGCTCTTTAAATGGTGCCTAAAGGAACCGTCTTTGATGATTTTATGAGAAACGTTCTGCCTTTGAAGAACCTTTTGCTTGAAAGGTTTTATTGTGGACTTCTATGACACAGGGGAACCATGTTATTAAATTTGTTCTCATGGAAAGAACCCAGAAAGGCTGCAAATTCTTGCATTACTATTAATTCTTATTAAAATAGAACAACTACGATGAAAATGGTTCCTTAAAGAACCTATTTTCAGTAGAGTTCTTCAGAAACACCTTTCATTGTTCCCAAAAGAGACATTTTTTGATTGTTCTTTAGGAAACTTTGTCTTGTCATAAAGAACTTCTTGTGCTCAGATTGAGGTTCTTCACTAAACTAGGTGGGTCCACAAAGAACCTGCTTGAAATTGGTTCCTTAAAGAACCTGTTTTTGCTAAAGCTATCTGATATATGGTGCCTCTATGGGCCTCTAGTGGTTCTTCAAAAGAACTGTTTGCAGAAATGGTTCATTGCTTTGTAGGGTTCTTTGAGGAACTAATCCAAGCCTTGAAGAACCCTTTTTGGTTCCAGTTAGCACCTATATTTTCCAGAGTGCAGGAACACAGACACATGTGCTCCCACTCACATATCGATGACAACAAAATTAGCAGCCAAACCCAAATAACAAACATGTGTTCATTGTTCTGGAGACAACGCCCATGTCAACATCTGCCGCTGATACTGGAGAATACGAGCTGTTTGGACTGTACAGAGGAAGAGTTTTGATTTAAAGTCAGGAGACGTGTGACCTTTGGAGGGAAACTCTGCCAATATCTCAACTAGTTATTACGATGTTGTGGCTGAACATCAATTAGCTTCTTAAACTTCAGGTTTTAATTATGAAGTCCAACATTTGTTTGACTGACTCTTGAGGAGAAACATAGAAATAGATGGTTACTAGAAGCTTAAATCTGTTCATCAGATACTGACTTATTCTTTATTTGTTTGCCATTTCTTGCAGGACAGGTGTCATTTTGTTGCCTTAAATGGGTGCTTCTGGATATAAATGTACTTTAAAGAGTTTCATGACTCACAGCTGCTGTGCTGCACGTTGATTTAGCTTTGTGTTGCCTTACGCGGGTATATAACTCCTATTTTCCTTATTTATGCTGCAGTTTTTGACATAAACACAGCACATCCAGAATTATTCAACTTCTCTGCACTCTTCAGCTTCGCCCTTCATGTCTCTCACACATGGGAACGGCTCAGTGATTCAGCAGACCCAGATAAAGCCTTGGAACAGGCTCAAATATTTCAACTGTTTGTCCAAAAATGTTCTGTGCACTTGACTTTAGGGTTAGTTTATCAAATCAAACTCCTTCTCCAAATAGTGGCGAGATTATGGCGTTGAGCTGAAACCCCCCACAGCAGTCATGAGGCTGCTGAGGAAAAAAGTGCTGCCAGAAGTCATGCGAGAGTGTGTGAAATATCTGCCTTTTCTGTTCACAGGGATCAGAATGCAGGTTTATTCAACTTTTATAAGGTTTTTATTGATTTGGAATTACAAAAATCCACCGTGTCAATGCTTTAAAGCAGCCTGGAGCCAATAAAGATTTTATTTCTCATTCGATGCTGGCGAGTGAAACATGATTAAAGCGCCCGTGTGAGGCTGGAAAACCCGACTACTTGTTTGCCGTAGAAACAGATGCACCGTCTGCCGGATCAAAGCCGCACCGTGACAACCGGAGGACGGCAGAACGTCACGCTTTGATCAAATCTGTTGTCTGGAGTTTGAGAGAGAATGAAGCAACAGCAGAGCAAAAGTGATAAAAACATTTGGAAGAAACGGGAGAAAAGAGGTGACGTTTGGAACTCACCTCAGATCCACCAGAGTTCAGATGAGGATAGGCACCAAGTGGAAGTCTTTGGGAAGGAGCCCACCGGCCGGTTCACTGACTGACATTTCTAGTCCAAGAAGCAGTGCAATCCTCAGTTCTCCTGCTCCATCCGGGTCGGTTCCTGGAGCCCGGCAGCCCCAGCGAGAAGCAGCCGGAGCGGGGTTGAAGGAGCAGATGTGTCCCTCTGTGGAAGCTGCTGTGTTCCATAGAGGTCAGATGTGGAGTTAACACACCCAGCCGGCTGGTAACTGCTGCCTGCCTGCTACCGGAGTTGTCTCCCCCTTCTTCTCCCTCTCTGACTCTCCTCCTCCATGCAAACCTGATAAATCACTCAGGAGGCTGGTCGGAGCAGCGAGCCACTCAGCCAGGAGTTACAGTAGAGACAGAGAGAGACTTTCAACCATTGTCCCAGGAGATCCATATGAGAGTCTGGAGGCAGAGCTGCCAGTTCTCCTCCCTCCCTCCCTCCCTCCCTCCCTCCCTGACTCTCCTCTTACATTCCCTCTCCAGTTTTTTTTCTTTCACTGCCTCCGCTGAGACACTCTTATTGTGTGGCAATTGCATTAGCCTTTAGCGAGCGAGCAGTGGCTCTTAGTGCCTAATGCAATGTTGTGTCTCCCCGTCTTTGTCTCTCTCCTTATCTTCCTCTCCCCTCTTTCTTTCCCTGCCTGCCTCCCAAGTGTCTATCAGTTTGACATGTACACGTACACACCTCCTCTCCTTCCTTCTTTGCAGTTTTTCTTCTTCTTCTTCCTCGCTGAGTTATCCCTTAAAGGGACACTGTCTCTCTGTTGCTTTCCCGTGCAGGTGCTCGGCCACTCAGGGGGGAGTCCAGGTGCAGGATTGTATTTCTGGAAGGCTGAGAGGCATCGATTGTGTTTCTCTGTTTGCCTTGAGATTGTCTCGAATGTTTACCCGCTATTAGGGAACTAATGGTCTAATGTGCCATTGTAGGAGATAAGTATGTGGAATCAATGGAGCAGCGATGGGCAGAGAACACATTTAACTACTTAAGTTACGACCGTATGCACTGAGATGCATATTATCACCAAATACCCAGATGGAAATTGGAGTTTTAGTGAGTCTTTGATGGGAGCTTGTTGGGTCATTACAGATAAAATCAACCACATCTGACATGAAGTTCCTACTTGACCTCCTCAGAATCAGCTGATTGTTAAAATCTACAATAATATATATAATGAGGTCATGCAAAAATGTACCTTAAGGCTGTGAATATTTTCAGATTTACAGGCCTTTAAAGTACATAAAGGAGGGCTGAAATGTCCTGTTTTTTAATCAGATCAGTTTTACATCCAGTCTAAGGAATCTGATTTTTTTTCAGCACAATTTTTTTCTATAAACATCATTATTATGGGATGTATCATAGTTTGAACAGTAAAAGTGCAGCAGTTTAATGACATAGAGTCCTAGAAACCATCACTGGTACCCTGGAAGTGTTTCTGTTTTCTGATCATTTACCACAGAAAACTTTAAAAAGTTTCTTCTGGGTAAACTTTCAAGGCTCATATCAGCATGTGGGACACATGGTTGGTCAGAATAATTATTGAACTATCTTCCACAACCAACAACTCTGACAATGCAACATTTGCTGAAGGTTTGGATCACGCATCAAAGCAGTTTTCGCCTCCTTGTTTCCAAAGGTTCCATCAAAACTATTTCAAATCACTAGTTTGGGTAAACAAAACATTGATGCGTCCCATTCCTAGGCGTACCCGAGATGATTGCGATTGGTTTAAGGAAATGCAAACAAGCCAGAATGTTTTCCTGAAGCAGAATGATGAAGAGGTGCAGTCAGACCATTCAACATTGTGCTATGCTGGCCCATAGAGAATAGTCCTGTGTTGTTCTTCCATCTAAGCTCTTTATGTACTAAAACCTTTTATGCACACGCACCGATGAGCATAACATTATGACTATTTGAAAATATTTTGTTTGTCCCCCTTTTCCTGACCCGTCGAGGCATAGACTCCACTAGACCCCTGAAGGAGGACTGTGGTATCTGGCACCAAGATGTTAGCAGCAGATCTTTTAAGTCCTGGAAGTTGTGAGGTGAGGGCTCCATAGATCAGACTTGTTTGTCCCGTATATCCCATGATGCTGGACTGGATTGAGATTTGGGGAATTTGGAGACCAAGCCAACACCTGAGACTGTTTTTGTGCTCCTGAAACCATTCCTGAACCATTGTTGCTCGGTGGTACGGAGCATTGTCCTGCTGAAAGAGGCCACAGCCATCAGGGAATACCGTTTCCATGGAAGGGCATACATGGTCTGCAACAATGCTTAGGTAGGTGTCAAAGTAACATCCACATAGATGGCAGGAACCAAGGTTTCCCAGCAGAACATTGACCAAAGCATCACACTGCCTTCTTCCCATAGTCTATCCTGGTGCCATGTGTTCCTCAGGTAAACGACGTGATGTAAAATGAAACGTGATTTATCAGACCAGGTGAACTTCTTCCATTGCTCCATGGTCCGGTTATGACGTCCATTGTTGGTCTTTTGGTGGTGCACAGAGGTCAGCGTGCTCATCCTGACTGGTCTGCAGCTATGCAGCTCCGGAAACAAACTGATGCTCTGTTTTCTGACACCTTTCTCTCAGAACCAGCATCAACTTCTTCAGCAATCTGACCAACAGTAGCTCGTATGTTGGATCGGGCCACACGACCAGCCTTCGTCCCCCACATTCATCAATAATCCTTGGCTGTCCATGACCCTGTTCAGTTTATTTGCAGTATAAAACCACATTGGAAAGAGGTGCAAGAAGTGCACTGTCAACATCTAAAAACAACAAATACAGGAGAAAATAGGACAGTAACAAGAACAGAGAGCAAATACAAGTATTTTAAGTGGCACCGCTGTTCTTTCCTTGGACCACTTCTGACAGATCCTGACCGCTGCAGACCAGGAACACCCCACAAGAGCTGGAGTTCTGGAGATGTTCTGACCCAGTCGTCTTGTCAGAGTTGTTCAAATCCTTACGCTCGCCCATTTTTCATACTTCTAACACATACACTTTGAGGACAAAATGTTCACTTGATGCCTAATAAATGCAAGCCACGAACAGTAGAGATGATGAAGGGATAATCAGTGTTATTACCTTCACCTGTCAGTGGTCAGAATGATTTTCCTGATTGGTGTAAGCAGTGTCTAGGTACTAATCAGTGTTCGTATTTGAGTCACATGTTCTGCAAAAACTTTTCCTAGCATGGATTTATATGAAAAATAAGTTAGACTCACTGTAAAACTACAGACATCAACATGTTCCACCCAGTAAACCAGGCTGTCAGACCGACCGGTGACAGTATTTCATCAGCAGGCACCGTGCAGCATTTTGGGACCTGGCCTTTAAGTCTGACACTGCAGAGTGACAGGAGGCCCAGCGGAGGAAGCATCTTGTTCGTAGAAAGTCACGATTTTTATCCCCAAAACAAGGCAACTTCACTGTCCTGACGTGAATCTTAAGAAACTCCGACCTCTAGTCGCTGTGCAAGGAGTCAAGTCTGGATGAAATAACTCCACTTTGCTAACAAGTACACTTTACTGGCATGGAGAACAATATATGAACAAGTTTTTCTATATAAAAAAAGCAGCAGGGACATCCTAATGATGTCCCCCCCAAGGCAGAAAACATGGCTCCTGGTGGCTCCAACTGCTCCCTGCTGTAAATCTGGAATGATTAGAGGGCAGCAGCAAAGATTAGAGTGTATTTCAAAGGGTATTACGTGTCCAGACATAACATTCATTAATTAAACTCTTGTGTTCTCTTTGAAGTTAGGTAATATCTTACAAAAGCAGTTAGGAGGACGAGAACAGCCTCTGCAATGTTCTCTGTCCGTCTCATGCACTAACTCACAGTTACGCTCTTTATCAGCGCAATCTGTCATTTCACTGCACAAAATCTCTCCAGGCCGAGTTTTCTCGGGTTCTGACTCGGTGCCAAAGGAGGCTGCTGGTGAGTTGTGTTTCTCTTCATGACCTGAGCGTAACAGGAACCCAAAAAAAGACATATTTTCTCATTTAGCTTTAATGGTAGTTATTAGCCAACCGCTGCAGATGGTGTTTTATCTGCACACGTTTCAAGATGTCCGAGATTTCAGCCTCCACCCCAGTGAAGCAGTAAAGGTGATCGCAGTTTTAAAGCTGCAGTAATTAATAGATTTTCATTAGAGCAACATTGGATCAGGTGATGTGTGTGTTGGGAAAGAGGTGGTAATAAACCTCTGCAAGTTTGGTGTCCAAGTGCAAGTGAAAGCAGCATTAGATGACCATATCAGCCAGTAAGCTGTGCATCTCCATAAACCTCATACATGGAGAAAAAGTGACAGTTTGTGTATTTAAATGACAGACATGCACACAGAAATCAGAACATTAGCATGAGGTTTAACCCTCGTGTCGTCCTGCGGGTCAAATTGACCCGTTTAAAAGTTTGAAAATGTGGAAAAAAATTATTTTCACAGTGAAACTTCTGATGTCCACATTTTCAACACTTTTGGTGGAAAAAGGAAATGCTAAAGTGTTTCTTTAAGAACATTCACAAAAAAGTCAATCAAAATCCAGCAAATTTCACTGGATTTTGATTGATTTTTTTGTGAATGTTATTAAAGAAAATATTAGAAGTTTTACTGACATATATGGAATCACTTTATATATTTTTAGGATTTTTTTGGAAGATTTGTAGTCATTTTTTGAAAATATTTCCAAGAATTTTCTTGCAAAATTTGGGGGATTTTAAAAAAAAACAACTGTCAAAGGCAACTTTTAAGGAATTATTGGAATTTTCTTCCTGAAGGTTTTGCAAATTTTCAGAAATCTGGGGATTTTTTTGGGTGAATTTTGTATTTTTTTCAGACAAGAAAACAATATTTTTTGGAGCCCGTAAATGAGGACAACAGGAGGGTTAAGTTTAGTTTGTTGCTTCCAGCTGTTTAGGAGTTTTTCCTTCGAGTTAGCATCAGACAGCCGTTTAAATGTTTTCAGTAGGAGAAAGCTGCTGCATTTACACACACAACACAATAGAAACTTCATTAATTTGTTGTAAATTATCCCTGACATGGAGACAGGACCGGTCAGGATCTAACAGTAGATAAAGCTTTTCTTCACCTCAAACGGGTGAGCTGTGACAGTTTACCAACCAATCCAGGTCCATGCCATTCAGCCATCATTTCCTCCATCTAATCCGATCTTTTGCCTTCTGAAGGTTATCCTACTTAGTTCGATGCATCTTCATAAAACACGTTAAGTCACAGCAAAGATTACATCGGTGCACTAAAAATGATGGCCATTATTCACTGAAACCAAAAGTCTAGTGTGGTGAGGATCAGACCTGACTGCTGTTTTATTTCACTGCATCATTTTGTCTGCCAGCATGTTTGCTGTTTTCTTATTAATAAACAAGGGTGCTTTGTCAAAGGTTGTAGAGATACACTAGTTTAAGAATTTAGTGTACGAACAAGCATCTATTCATCTGAGTTGCCATCCTGAATGCTGTCTTGGTGGCAGTTTGTCTGTTGGAAGACGACATCTGCAGTCTTAGTTCTGCCTACAAATCTCTTGTTGGCTCGCCTGTTTTTTCCGACAGTCTTCAGTAAAAATTTCAGGGCATGTGGGCAAAGAATCAGAGAGCCACAAATATGCTGAAAGAAACGCTCCCTGCCGACAGCTCAAATATTCCGAGGAGAGAAGACATCGTTTCTGAACAGAGATTTTTCAGCGCTTCAAGTAAACAAACAGAATTCCATCCACCTCCATTGTATTTAGGTGAAAGCAAGAAATGTACAAATATTTAAAGAAACCCTGACTGCAAGAAACAACCATCCAGGCTGAAAGCTGCATGAATTTATCATCGTGTCTGAGAAGTAAAGCTTCGCGGGATAGAAGCAGACGTAGCGTGACCACATTAATCATAGATCCTGTAGGTGATACGGTGAAAACAAGCATGTTCCCGGCAGGACTGATGCTCATCGCTCAGGACGAGGTGCTGATGTTTGCCTGTGCTCCTCATACTTTCCCTCTGGGGTTATTTGTTTGTTTAAAGCAGGCAGAAACCTTCAGACTTTCCAGCAGACCGAGCCAGGACGAAGCCGAAGACGCGGGGATCTCGGATCAGACCTTCAGCGACTGAAACGCCGAGCGGAGCGGTTTCACGGACACGAAATGAGCTTCACTGAGCTACACTGTTGACGTTTAGCGTACACACCACAATGTCACACACTGTAAGATGTGGTCTTGTTTTCAGAAAGAAAATCCTTTGCATAGTAATATTTTCCCTCTGCACCATAAACCAACATTTGTCAGGACACAACAAACATTGTGCAAAGTAATACAGTTTTCTGGTGTTCCTCGTATTGGAGGAAAAATCTGCTTTGCTAAGGAATATTGTATGCTGTCGATCTATTCATTTATCCGGTAGCTATGGCTGCTTCATCTACAGAGGGTTGCAGGAGATGTAGGGTACATCTGGTAGGGCTGCTGTGGTTATTCGGCATAATCAATGACGCTCAAAATGCGTCAACGTAAATATTATGTTTTTTCTTTTTTTTTTTTTTTAGCTTAAGGTCATTATTGCAAATGTTTTTCTTCAGTATCAGTGTGCCATTATTGCACCATGATCCCAGGTGTTTGGACTCCAGCATTGGTCAACGACAGTCAGTGTTACAGTTTAAAACAATGGTGGTTTGGTTAAATCTAAAAGTTTCCAAAGAACCAAGACTTCGAGAGTCTAGGAGAACTTTGAATGGTCACAGAACAGCAAGATGGTTTCTAAAGTGTGCTGAGTTTGGACGTGAGATCTCAACAGAACACACATCTGAAGAGAAAACAGACAGGAGGCACTTTACATGAGTTAGCTTCTCTCCTGCTCTCTGTGCTCACTTTTACTGCATTTTAATACAGCGAAATTCCCAAATACAGTGTCCTCCTTTACATATTTTTCTGTTTCTGTTGTCAGAAGACAGAACGAGTATAAATTTGTGACTAAAATGCGACTTATTCAGTCTAGATATTAACCAAGCTGCTGTTCTGTAACAGAAGCCCTGATTTTAAAGACACAATGTTGTCTTAAAAACAACTGTGCTGTGAATGTGGTGATATTTTTATGAAATTCGAAGCTTCTACCGAGGTTGGAGAGCAATTAAAAAACAAGGAGAAACTGAGTTGCTTTAGCTGCTCTGTGCTTTTTTACTTTGTTAAAGGATTTACTAGAAACTGGGATTTATATAGGAGTTGCATCACTGACTTAAATAATAGCTCCTCTGTTTTATAGTTACTTTTCTGATGCTGGATTTTCCAGTTTAACAGCAAAAGTCTAAAGTTTTTCATTTCCGTATGTTTCCATTTTACACTGTGCTGCATTACACGATGACATACAGTTTGTCCGTATAAAATGTCCTTGTTTTGCACGCAGAAAGTCATGCAGAGTTGTGCCAGGGATGCTGAATTTTTGATGTCATCATGCACCTATATCTGCAGACTTTCCTGAGGGACTCGCCCACAGTTCAAAGCAAATCTGCTAGAAATGTGGTTGTTCTGCTCCCCATGAATCTACACTAACCAAGCATAGATGTCCAGGGAAGAAATCCACAAGAAATGTATCTGTAAGTGACTGTTGTGGTTCTTCACTGCATATTTTGTTTGTATTTTCAGTTCACATGGGATTTACAGATGTTCATGACTGCTGGTAATTTACTGAAACGTTTAAACAAACAGGGAGCAGCTGATCTTCACTACTTTTTTTCATGTGTTGTTTCCAATTAATTCGCTGTCACGATCTTGTGTCCCACTTCTCTTTTAAACCACTTCAGTCCCTCATGAACTCCACACTGAAGCTCTGCAGCTGTGACAGCAGTTAAGTCTGCGAGGCTTTAGGAGGAAGATTGGGTTTGGGCCGCGGCGTCTCCACAGGATGCTCTCAGGGACGGTAATGAGTGTAGATCACCAACGTCTTCACAGCACAACACAGAAAGGGAACAAAACAGTCTTAAAGGATAAAAATACGCCCCGGGTCATGTTTTATCGACTAAAATAGCAGCGGATCTGTTCCCCATGTGTGGCGGATGACTGGAAGTGCACTACCAGGACACGAGTCAGAAAGCAAGACTTTCAAGTCTCCAAATGTGGGATGTGAACATTTTGCTTTAAAAGATGTGTTAGCTCCTGCCCTGCTCCCTCAGTGTTACAGTAGTCCTAAAAAAAAAATGGCAAAAACTCCTCAGAAAGGGTTCAAGAAATGCAACAAAGAACCTAAAATGTTGACCCAGTGTCTGATTCAGTCTACATGTAAACCAAGATGATGATCTGCAGCTAAAATACTGATTTTAAAACCACATCGTCGTCTGATGAAGTCAAGACAACAACTGTGCTGTGAATTCAACTGTATTTTTATAAAATTCAAAGCATCTGCCAAAGTCAAACAAAGAGTTTCTTTAGTTGCTCTGAGCTTTTTTATTTTGCTAAAGAGTTTACTAAGAGATGTGTTGGCTCCAACGTAGCAACAAAGCACCGTATGTCGTAAACCGAGGATATGCCCCTAACCAAACACCGACAAAACGCCGTAAGTTGAGGACGTCATAAACCGAGGACCCCCTGTATAGCAAAATAACAATGAGGTACCGTCAGACCATTCTACGCAGCACTATGTCAGAGCTAGAGAATAGTCTGACTAGCAACTAATTTACCTCCCTACACAACTAAACTGCAATTCAGTTGTAAAAGAATGCAAGTTTGTGGGGACTCGGGTTGTCTCAGGACACCAACAGAGGTCCTGTTTTGAAGCGCTGTGGGGTCCGAGCTGTTTTTGGACCTACAGTCTGTGACAGATGTGGTTTTAATGTTGTGGTTGATCGATTTAAGTCTAATAATTAAATAATCCAAGACTTTAAATCTTCAGTAACAGTAAAATCCAAGTCTTTTGCAGTTTTTTCATGATTTCAGGTTCAGTCGAGCACAAGTCTCAAGTTAACTGGTAAATAATAGTCTTTTTTTGGACAGTCTTTGCTAAATATGTTTTTGTTAAATAAATACCTTACTGAGTCAATCCACATCATTTCAGATAGCAGTGTTTCCCAACTGTCCTAGATTTTGTCCAAAATCAAGGATTTTTTTTGTATTTTTACCCTCAAAAAAACATTTTAAGGCTTCAACGTGTCCAGAAATATAACCCCTATATTCATGAAATTTGGTGAGGACGCAGACAGAACAGTTTCCAGCAGATCCAAATGATTGAATGGTTTCAGCAGAGGCCAGGTTTTTAACTAATGGTGCTTGAAAATGAAAAAAAAAAGTGCAAACTTTTCAAACAAGGGTGGTATTGGGGCCCCAGAAAGTTCCTGTAAGTGTATATATTTATCTGGGTGTATCCAAATTTTAGACTAAAAGTGCAGCTTTTGTTGGACATTTGACCAACTTTTCAGACCTTTAACATGAGTTTGCCAGCCTGAAAATAAATGCTCAATATTCAGGGAAAATGTTTTACAGAACTTAAGTTTTGGATCCTAAATGACAAGTAAATAAACTCTGAACAGAATCTGAGACGGTGCAGGAACATATTTCCTGATGTCAGTCTGACTTGACAGGTCTCGGAGTGAGATTTATTCGCTTGTTAGGGTGAATATATATTTGTTGTGCGCGGCTCCTGCCTCGTCCTGCCCTCCTATCTGGATATTGAACCGCACGCTAGCAGAGCGGAAAGATTGAGAGGTGAGGCTGATGACAGACTGAAGCAGACAGGCGGCAGGGTGGGCTGGAGTCGCTGCCAGCGGGGATACCATGCAGGGTGCAGCGCCAGGAAAAGAAGCCTACGCAAGAAACTGGAGGCACACGCACACGCTTACACGCTCACGCTTGTTACATGGGAGCTTTTCACCAAAACAGAGGCTCGAACCAAAACATTTGCAAGCGTACACACGTGCAAAAGTGCACAAAGACGCTCATGCACGAGGCGATTTGCTCGGACACCCAGCTAGAAGCCACACATGACCGATGCAAATGAGCTGCAGAGGCTCCAGGACTATGTGGCACATGCCCAGATCTCCTGCCCACATCCTGTTTCCAGACCGAACCAGAGCTCGCCTCTTCACTCGGGGCACAGCAGATGAAAAATGACACAGAGAAACAGAATTTTCAAATGTTTTCTGTTTCTCTTTCTTGACTTGAAATGGCTCCAAATCCCCTCTAATTGGTGCATGATGCATTGTGTGGCTGAATGAAGCTTTTATTTCCTGACCCTGAAGAAGTGAAAGCACTTTATGGTGTTTTTACTGGATTTCAATACGCAAATATATAGTTATTTTACAGACAGTTGCAGGTATGTTTAAAACACATATATATATTAACCCTCCTGTCGTCCTGCGGGTCAAATATGACCCGGTTTAAAGTTTGAAAATGTGGAGAAAAAATAAATATTTTCACACTGAAACTTCTGATGTCCACATTTTCAACATTTTTGGGAAATCTTTGAAAATTTTTTGGGTGGAAAAAAATGTTAAAAATGTCTCTTAAGAACATTCCCAAAAAAATCAACCAAAATCTGGCAAATTTCACTGGATTTTGTTTGATTTTTATGTGAATGTTCTTAAAGAAACTTAGAAGTTTTATTTTTTATTTTATTTTTTCTAATTTGAGCTCGATTGCTCCAGAGCAGTAAAATCACAGCATAATAGAGAAACAAAATGACAAAAAAATGAGGCGAACGACACAGAAAAAAACAAAAAGAAGTGGACAAAAAAAGACAAAAATTACACCAATGACACAAACGAGACAAAAATGGCAAAAAGAAAATGACATAAACATGAGACAACTAAAAAAGACAAAAAACAACAAAAACAGGACAAAATATTACAAAAAACAAGGCACAAAATGACAATTGGGAAATAAAATGACAAAAAAAAAGACTAAAATTTAATTAAAACTTACAAAGCAACAAAAAGTGAACAAAAACTAGACAAAAAAAATCTATCAATGACACAAATAAGACAACAATGACAA
The DNA here is from genome assembly GCF_021347895.1 of Acanthochromis polyacanthus. NCBI lineage: Eukaryota > Metazoa > Chordata > Actinopteri > Pomacentridae > Acanthochromis > Acanthochromis polyacanthus. The sequence goes on along the minus strand of NC_067116.1, from coordinate 45,053,793 downwards.
AAAAGAAAATGACAAAAAAAGTCAAACTACACAAGCAAGACAAAAAACACCAAACAACAAAATGACACACAAAACAACAAATAAAGCAGAACACAAAATGACAAAAAAAACCAACAAAAAACACAAGTGAGACAAAAAGGAAAACATAAAATGATACAAACATGAGATACGACAAAAGTCAGACTAAAAAAAAAGACAAAATATTACAAAAATTAGATACAAAAGAACAATGAATAATCTAGTATTTTACTTTCTGATCCAAACAACCTGTCATGGTCTAGAAATGAATTTAAATTTATAGTTTTACTAATTTACAATCTACATTTAATGTCTTCTCTGGAATTTTTACACTTTGAGGGCCGGATTGGACCCTCTGGAGGACCGCTTTTGGACCACGGTCCTCATGTTGGACACCCACAATCAAGTATGACTTATAGGACAATGAACCAATGAATCGTTGAGACAGTTCAAAGATTTTACTGCAAAAGGTTGCCTGGAAATCTTAAGTTTTCTCAACTATTCTTCTTTTTTTACGGTGGAGAAGCCAGCACACACACACACACACACACCTGCACACACACACACACACACACACACACACACACACACACACACACACACACTGCTAGATGACTGTTGTGAGTGAAAATCGACACATATGTTGGGTAAAGCTGCAGGTCTTTTTCTCGCTGAGCCCTTAAACAGAGGGATTGTGTGTGCTCCACTCCTCACTCTGTTGGTTCCCATCATTTTGCAACGTTCACAGTTCTGCAATCTCTTTCTCTCTCTCTAACATTTCTTTTTTCAACCAAAAAATGTTCAAAATTTGACAAAAATGTTGAAAATGTGGACATCAGAAGTTTCAATGTAAATTTTTTTCCCCCGCATTTTCAAACTTAAAAATGCATCAGTTTGACCTGCAGGACAACACGAGGGTTAACAGTTTTTAACCCAAATTCACTAACTTTAACCCGTTAAGTACCTTTTCTGGCACCTTTGCTGCAAGATTTCCACAGTTTGTAAAGGATTTCTTAGTGTGTAAATCCCCAATTGAAGAGTCCACACTCAGCTACAGTTGGAGCTCAAAGAGGCCTCCCAAAGAGCAAGAAGAAGATGAGAATGAAGGAGGAGGAAGGAATGAGCGGAGGTGAGATGAAGCAGACTCAGAGTGTCGGATGAAGACAGAGAAAAACTCTCACATGTGTTCTGCCTGGTTCCTCCCAGCGGCTGGTCGAGAGGCTCAGAGGGTAAAATCCTCAGGGACTAACTGAACTCTTCGCTCCTCTGCAGCCACATCTGGACGACACACCAGCGGCAGCATCAAAGCCGATGGCCGTGGACCAACAGGTGGCACGAGGACTCACACACACACACCGTACAAAAGACCAACACATGTACACAAGAACACACAGAAACACACACACTGTAGAAAAGAGCAACACATGTACACAAGAATATATTGATATATTAAGATAATATGATGCTGCCTCCACCGTGCTTCACATCATGATGCTACCACCACCATGCTTCACATCATGATGCTGCCACCACCATGCTTCACGTCATGATGCTGCCACCACCGTGCTTCACATCATGATGCTGCCACCACCATGTTTCACGTCATGATGCTGCCACCACCGTGCTTCACATCATGATGCTGCCACCACCATGCTTCACGTCATGATGCTGCCACCACCGTGCTTCACATCATGATGCTGCCACCACCATGTTTCACGTCATGATGCTGCCATCACCGTGCTTCACATCATGATGCTGCCACCACCATGTTTCACGTCATGATGCTGCCACCACCATGCTTCACGTCATGATGCTGCCACCACCGTGCTTCATGTCATGATGCTGCCACCACCATGCTTCATGTCATGATGCTGCCACCACCATGCTTCACATCATGATGCTGCCACCACCGTGCTTCATGTCATGATGCTGCCACCACCGTGCTTCATGTCATGATGCTGCCACCACCATGCTTCATGTCATGATGCTGCCTCCACCATGCTTCACATCATGATGCTGCCACCACCATGCTTCATGTCATGATGCTGCCACCACCATGTTTCATCATGATGCTGCCACCACCGTGCTTCACATCATGATGCTGCCACCACCATGCTTCACATCATGATGCTGCCACCACCATGTTTCATCATGATGCTGCCACCAACATGTTTCATCATGATGCTGCCACCACCGTGCTTCACATCATGATGCTGCCTCCACCATGCTTCATGTCATGATGCTGCCACCACCATGTTTCATCATGATGCTGCCACCACCGTGCTTCACGTCATGATGCTGCCACCACCATGCTTCACATCATGATGCTGCCTCCACCATGCTTCATGTCATGATGCTGCCACCACCATGTTTCATCATGATGCTGCCACCACCGTGCTTCACGTCATGATGCTGCCACCACCATGCTTCACATCATGATGCTGCCACCACCATGTTTCATCATGATGCTGCCACCAACATGTTTCATCATGATGCTGCCACCACCGTGCTTCACATCATGATGCTGCCACCACCATGCTTCACATCATGATGCTGCCACCACCATGTTTCATCATGATGCTGCCACCAACATGTTTCATCATGATGCTGCCACCACCGTGCTTCACATCATGATGCTGCCTCCACCATGCTTCATGTCATGATGCTGCCACCACCATGTTTCATCATGATGCTGCCACCACCGTGCTTCACGTCATGATGCTGCCACCACCATGCTTCACATCATGATGCTGCCTCCACCATGCTTCATGTCATGATGCTGCCACCACCATGTTTCATCATGATGCTGCCACCACCGTGCTTCACGTCATGATGCTGCCACCACCATGCTTCACATCATGATGCTGCCACCACCATGCTTCATGTCATGATGCTGCCACCACCATGTTTCATCATGATGCTGCCACCACTGTGCTTCACGTCATGATGCTGCCACCACCGTGCTTCACATCATGATGCTACCTCCACCATGTTTCATCATGATGCTGCCACCACCGTGCTTCACATCATGATGCTGCCACCACCATGCTTCACATCATGATGCTGCCACCACCGTGCTTCACATCATGATGCTGCCTCCACCATGCTTCATGTCATGATGCTGCCACCACCATGTTTCATCATGATGCTGCCACCACCGTGCTTCACGTCATGATGCTGCCACCACCATGCTTCACATCATGATGCTGCCACCACCATGCTTCATGTCATGATGCTGCCACCACCATGTTTCATCATGATGCTGCCACCACCGTGCTTCACGTCATGATGCTGCCACCACCGTGCTTCACATCATGATGCTACCTCCACCATGTTTCATCATGATGCTGCCACCACCGTGCTTCACATCATGATGCTGCCACCACCATGCTTCACATCATGATGCTGCCACCACCATGCTTCACATCATGATGCTACCTCCACCATGCTTCACGTCATGATACTGCCTCCACCATGCTTCACGTCATGATGCTACCTCCACCATGCTTCACATCATGATTCTGCCACCATCGTGCGTCATAGTGGTGTGTCTGTGATGATGTGCAGAGTTTGGTGTCCAAACAGTATAGTGTTTAGTCTGATGGCCAAAATGCTCAGATGGATTCATTTTAAACATTGCTGCAATTAATAACAGAAATTATTTTTCATTGTGACATACAGGAGCAATTAAAATAAACTTAATTACTTACAGTAAAAACTCTGTGTAATGAGTACCAGTACATTAATTGTTATTTCCAGACTTATTCTCATTTAAAACTAAACTGTTATATCTACAAGCCAAACTTCTACTGCAGTCGATGTTTTCATGAAACCAGCTCCACCTGAGGCCTCCTCTGATGCTCCAGCCATCGTTTCTTCTCGTCTTGTGAGACCTAGAGTTGGGGATTAGAGATAACTGAAGCTCAGACTGAGTGTGAAGACATTAATAGATTTTCTGCAGCCTCTGCCCGCTGTTTTCACCGTCCATCCCTTCAACACGTGGACGCTGCACAGGCTGAACTAATCACCGCTCGGCACCGCAGGAGGCTTTCTGATGCACATGTTGGCCGAACACTCAGTGGGGGAGTCGGAGTCTCTCCAGACGGTCCGGCCTCCCCCCCAGACCCTGCTGCTGCCGGTGATGGATGATCTGAGAGGGATGATGAATCGGCTGCTGTCAGGTCCTCAACACATCCTCATCTGGGATTCAGCCGTAAGCAGAGAGAAGCATCACCAGCATTGGACTTTAAAATACAGTTCAGATGCCTTCACAGTCATTAACACGGTGAGCCCAAATACTGAGGATGCTGATGTGAGATTATTGCTCTTAGTGATGATGGTTCACGGTACAAAAATCAAAGCTGTGATATTCTAGGAGCTGGGATGCAACAAAAATACTGTAAAATAAACAAAAGAGGATCTGAGGCCTTAAATTGAAACTTATTAAAGGAATATTCCTTCACATCATGATACTTCCACCTCCATGCTTCTTAGTGGTGTGTCTGTGATGATGTTCAGAGTTTGGTGTCCAAACAGCATATTGTTTAGTCTGATGGCCAAAACGCTCAGATGTAGCAGAAGCCCAGGGATCAGGCTGCCCTGGTTGGGGCAAATTAATGGAAAATAGCATTACAGTAGAGCAAAGTGAGCAGCGCTTTCTTCTCACCATTTGATGCTGTTTGTCTTCTTCATAACTGGTGATATTCTCAAGAATAGAAAGCACTTATCTAAAAAGACAGTTGAGCTGCTTTCACATTGATTTCAGCTAAACTAATGGATCACATTACAGTACGGCCTCGAATAGAAACACTTATAGGACACAACATTTACACTTCTGTCAGTAGACTTGCATATATGCTCAACAAACTAAACTGAGGAACATTTTTGCCACCACTTAACTACGTATTCACTGATTTGGATAAAATACTGAAGTTTCAAGTGTTATTTTGATGGTTTGGAGTTGACAAAATAATGTTGGTAATTGACATTCAGTGTTGGTCTTCATTCAGTAAAACAAACCACTTCACATCATGATACTGCCACCACCGTGCTTCACATCATGATACTGCCACCACCGTGCTTCACACCATGATGCTGCCACCACCATGCTTCATGTCATGATGCTGGCTCCACCATGCTTCATGTCATGATGCTGCCTCCACCATGCTTCACAGTGTAGATGGTGTGCCTGTGATGATGTGCAGTGTTCATCAAACATATCATCTAGTCTGATGGTCATAAAGCTCCATCCTGGTCTCCTCAGACCAAAGAACCTTCTTCCAGGTGTTTTCAGAGTCTCCACATGTCTTCTGGTGAACTCTAGTCCAGATTTAATTTGAGTTGTTTCCAACAAAGGCTTTCTCTTTGCCTCCATGAAGCTTTGACTGGTGAAGAACAGACAGCAGTTGATGAACAGTCTGAAGCTGGAACTCCTTCAGAGGAGTCATAGAGTCTTGGTGGTCTCCCTCAATCTCAGGTCTTGAGGACGTCCTGCTCGAGTCAGATTTATTCATGTTCCATATTCCTTCATTTCTTAATGATAGATTTAACTAGACTCCAAGAAATCTTCAGTAACTTGGAAGTGTTCTTGTATCGTCCTGACTGATGCTTTTCAACAAACTTTTCTCAGAGTTTCTTGGTTCTTTAGCCTTCATGGTATAGTTCTACCCAGGAATTCTGGTCCACCAGAGACTGGACCTTCCAGATACAGAAGTCTTTATTCCACATTCACTGACCTCACATGATCTTTATTTTGCTAACTGTGGGACTTAAAGCACCAACTGGCTGCAGCTGGGTACAGTTAGATAAGTCACTTTAAAGGGGCTGAGTAGTTGTGCAATCTCTTATTTTACATTTGTCAACAAAGACAAATGAAATTGATTAGGATTCATTGTTGATAAGCAATAAAAGGGGAAAATTTCCAATATATATACACACATATATGTATATAAAAAAACAAGTCTTCACTCTCACTCAGCAGCTGACAGATCACTCTCTTTTTCTTCACATGGGGAACCTTTTTTTCTTTTACCGTTTGAACTTCACACTCTTTGCTTTCCTCACTCATTTCATCACGTTTTCTTCATTTCCTGTGTGCAGTAAGTAGATGATCTGAGTTTTGGCTGAGGCCTCGCTGTTATCTGTGCCGAGTGAGAGAACAGCTTCCTGGTTAGCTTCAAAGCCAGCAGATTTTGAGCTCTTTCAAATCAAGAAGCCTCGTTGTTATCCTGAATGCTGTCTCTTCGCCGAGGTGGTCAGCCGGCTTTATGAGAGTCAGCGGCACACATGTTTTGTGTTTGCATGAAGGGATCGGGTTAACGCCCCGTGCTGATAGCGTGTAAGCATCTCGATCGATAATCTGTGGGTCAGAACTGAGATATCCGTAGAGAGAGTGTGAGCCACGTGGAGAGAAAGTCTCATTTCACACAAATCTCAGGGCAAGTGCAAACAGAAGCACACGGAAACCATTCGCCCTTTGCTGCATGCCCCGGTCCAGATTACTTCCTGAAGCTTCACTAGAATTTCAATCATGTCCCCCCTCCGCCTCCCTCCTTCATAGCCTGTATTTATATTCATAACAAACAATGAATCTGAGAGCAAAGGAGAGAATGATATAGAATAACTCTGGCAGCGTGGCTCAGGAAGCAGATACTGAGCTGCAACAACCGGGCCGTGATGGCCTGCTGGCAGATATTGGACTTCCCTCATAAACCCCCACTGGCAGCCTGGATGGAAGACAACAAAGCCTCCAACAGTCCACTCGGCCCACTGCATCATCCCTCAAGCAGCACGCCCAATTACAGACCAGATGTAGCAGAACCTGGGGATCAGGCTGCCCTGATTGGAGCAAATTAATATCTGACATTTGGCTCTGGCAACGAGTTCGCTGAGAGGATCTGAGGCCGTGTATTAAGACTGGTTAAAGAAATATTCCAACATCAAAATAAGAGTGATGCTACTTTTATATCTGTACACTTAATATAAAGCTAGAGCCATGCTTTATATCATGATGCTGCCTCCACCGTGCTTCATACCATGATGCTGCCACCACCATGCTTCATACCATGATGCTGCCACCACCATGCTTCATGTCATGATGCTGCCTCCACCGTGCTTCATACATGATGCTGCCACCACTGTGCTTTATATCATGATGCTGCCACCACCACGCTTCACATCATGATGCTGCCTCCACCATGCTTCATAGTCTAGTCTGATGGCCAAACAGCTCGGTTTTGGTCTCATTAGACGAAAGAACCTTCGTCTGTTTGTCTTGTTGAAGTCTAGTTGACATTCTCAAAGTTTGCTTCACAAATTTAAATTAAATGAAGAAGAAAGTCTCTAAATGTACGAAATGTAAAAAGAAAGCAAGTCATTTTCTGTGTGACGAATTGATTCAACTTAATATCTTAAGTTTACTGAAAATGTGTCTTGAGTTCAGATAATATTACTCAGCTAGTTTTAAACTTTGACAGCTTATAAGAAGACCTTAAATCAATTAATCAACCAAAACACAGTTGCAGTTTTAAGGCAGCAGATGAACCTATGTGTCTTTAACTTATATCTTTGAGTCTTTTTGTTGTGCTACTTAAAGTGATGTCCTCTTTGACCCAGAATGCCCACTTTATTTCATTTATCTCTAAGGATTGTAAAAGAGCCCTTACAGTAAAGTGTTTTCCTTTCAACTGATATGAGAACGATGTTTACACGACTTAATTAGCTTGTTTTCTGCTCCAAACAACAGCTTCAACAGTTTCATGACGATGTATGAAGAGACGCTGAATAACCCAAAAAGACACCGACTCCGGCTCCTCTCTCCCCATCTGAACTCAACCTGGCTGGCAATCAGTCGCCAATCAGGCCAATCAGGCGGGCAAACAACCAAAACAAACAGCGGGCGGCTGAGCGATGGCGGGACGCTGCTCCCACAGGCCTGATGTGACCTCCGGACCAGGCGGCCTCATGACTAATTGGTGTTTAAGCTCAATCACAGGCTGCACACTTCCTACTCCTGTGGGCCTTATAATGGCTCTATTCTGCTGCCAGGCCTCCACATTTCTCTCTCTTTTTCTCCTCTCCCTGTTCGCTTCCTTTGTCTCTCGCCCATGAGGGTCTCTAACCCCCCTTCAGTCTGTCTGTCTGGGCCAGAGGGAGGCACCGTGGGAGTTTAATTGCCTTCCATGAATCCAAGTTCATTACATTAACAGCTCCGGCCCACGCTGCATACTTCTAACCTGCTGCAATTTGTTTTTGTATTTATTAGGCTGGCAGAGGGAGAAGGTCAGCGGCAGGCAAAGGCATCCATTGTGATGAAAACACGACAGGACGGCCCGATCAGGGTCGCTGTGGTCGGGATGCAAAAGCATGAAGCAGCGACGAGGAGAAGGTCAGAGGCAGCGAAGTAAACATCAGGGAACTTCAGGAATAAACTGACATCAACATAAACAGGTAAACACAGGCGGGGAAACTTGCATTGTAAGAATATTTGGACTCAACGGATGCAGACTGTGGGTGTAAGACTTCCTTTTAACCCTCCTGTTGTCTTCATTTACGGGCACCAAAAAATATTGTTTTCTTGTCTGAAAAAAAACAAAATTCCGCAAAAAAAAAAAAATCCCCAAATTTGGCAAGAAAATCCTTGAAAATATTTTCAAAAAAGGAGTAAAAATCTTCCCAAAAAATCTTAAAAATATCTAAAGTGATTACATATAACAGTAAAACATCTAATATGTTCTTTAAGAACATTCACAAAAAAATCAACCAAAATCCAGCAAAATTCACTGGGTTTTGGTTGATTTTTATGTGAATGTCCTTAAGAAAAATCTTTAACATTTCTTTTTTCCAAAAAATGTCAAAGATTTTCCAGAAATGTTTAAAATGTGGACATTAGAGTTGTAGGTGAGCTGGTGTGCTCGAGCTGTTGGAGGAGTGAACGAATCTGCACATTCAAGAGGAAGCAATGATGTAGAGTGATGTATAAGCCATTTTAAAGCACAAAATGACCGTTTTCTTGAAACAAAATCTTTGAAATGTGCAATTTGATGGAAAGAGATGAGTTTTTACAGCAAAAAAGTGCCCTAAAAAGCCATGATGCCTTCTCATGGAGTACCAAGACAAACTTAGTGACAATACCAAAAACAGATTGGAGCTTTAAGGAGTTTGTGGAGACCAAAATTGAGCTAAAAGGAATGAAAAATGGACATTAAATCCATCAGGTGACCAGAAATCAGATTCTAAATCAAGTCTTTTGGATGCAGTTAGCCTCTAAATCAGCTTTATGTGGTGATGACATGCCAGTGTTGTGTTCAGGGTTTTGTCTGCTGCCCCCAAATGGCCAAATAAACAAAACAATGCTTCTTTTTTTTTTTAGGTAAATTGAAACATCCTCTCCCATCAAGATGCTTGGATTCCCAGCACTATGCAGAAAGTGTGGGATTGCAACACACCCATGTCTCCATTCATGAATTTCTCTCTGTTCCGCCCACTAAATGTACAGTTCACCCAGTTCTGTCGGTGACTCATGCCTCTTTCACAAGCCTGGAGTTCCCACTTTACCACACATGCAGCAGCGACATGCTTGTGTAGCACCAGAGGAGCTCTTCTAAGAAGTCTGGATTACCAAAGTGTCAAATCCCTGCAAATCCCTCGACATAGTAATTCAGGGACAATGTGTACCTTTATTTTAATTCTTGTGCAAAGGCTGTGATGATGCTGAGAAAACCACAGAAAACAGATCTGCTCATGTGAGGAATAAAAGCCTCAGTCGACTCCAGACAATGAGGAGGGAGAGGCAGGCCGAGTCCAGTGTCCGGCGTGAGTGAGCGTCTCTGAAAGTGGATATGAAGGCGGATGAGCCACGCCAAACTCCTCTGACTGCATTAACCAAACCTAATGGAACGGCTGGCTCCAGGAGGCCTCGTCATCCATTATCTGACTGTTGCCCCGCGCAACCGAGGATCCTGCAACCCGCCCGGCGTACGCTGTGCTCTCCTTTTTCCTTTGTCTTATTTCCACCGGCCCTAATGAAAATGATTGGTAAATCAATTGCGTGGTACATAAAGAAAGCGGGGTAATATTGCCTCCACCGGCCCCTGTGGCCACAAATCACTGCAAATCAGCGGCAGAGGAAAGGAAAAGGAAAAAGATGGTCACATGTTGTCTCATCTAGAATCAATCATGCTGGGCTAACAAGCTCAGTTCACACCTTTACAATAAATCTTCACTGTGATTTAAGGATCACAAATAAACACAGTCTAAGAAATATATCTGTAAAATAACAGAGAAAGCACTGGCAGCTCAATACATTTCTAAAATATTTGCAAATTTTGTGTTAACAGTGTGACCACAGTTAAAAAAAAAGTAACAAAATAAAGGAAATTTCTATTTCTAATGCTGTATCTATTGTGAAAGTAACAGTAATTAAATGGAAAATAAATTGGTACCAAGAGTTACACAAAACAGGGTAATTTCCTTTTATTTAATGGCAAATTTATGATTTTAAAAATAAATGCACTTTGCTATTTTGTATCAGTCGTAAAAAAAGGAAGGATCTTTAAAATGTATGTATTGTGTACCAACAGTACACAACATTTACCACTATTTCACATATATATACTGTGAAATAGTACCACACATATGTATGTATGTGTGTGTATATATATACAGACAGTATATATATATATATATATATATATATATATATACTGTCATATAGTGACCATTCACCAAAATCTAGGGAAATTCGCTGGATTTTGGTAGATTTTTTTGGGAATGTTCTTTAGAAAATATCAGAAGTTTTACTGATATATATGTAATCACTTTAGATATTTTTAGTATTTTTTGGAAGATTTTTATATTTTTACTCATTTTTTAAAAAATATTTACAACAATTTGGGAGACTTTTTTAAAATAAAACTTTCAAGGGAAACTTTTAAAGAATTATTGGAATTTTCTTCCTGAAGGTTTTGCAAATTTTCAGACATTTGGGGAATTTTTTTTGCAGAATTTTGGGATTTTTTCAGACAAGGAAACAATATTTTTTGGTGCTTGTAAATGAAGACAACAGGAGCGTTAAAAAGAGGATTAAACTGGCCGTGTTTTAAGGAGTGAACGGCTCAGAAGACCTGCTCTGAGGTTTTATTCAGAAAGACCACCACAGTGAGGAGAACCGAGCTGGAGAATGTCCCTCTGATGGTTCTCTGCTGTTCTCTGACCTTCAGTGTCCGAGTGGTGAGAAAATGACGGCATCCTCTGAGAATCTGGAGGCTCTAAACAGTCGTGCTGCTCAGAAATGAGTCAGAGCGAGGTGGATAATCTCCCGTTAATCCACGGTACTTACCCCGACACACACCCTGACTGCATCTTTTGTGTGTCCGCACAGAGAAAGTGTTTCTGACTTTCTGCTTCAGGACATTCCCAGGAGCTCCGGACGGAAACGAGGACGCTGAGCAGCTCATGGACACACTTCATAAATGTGTGGTGTTTGTGTGTTCTACCTTTGACTGGTTGTGTTTCACTCTGTCTGCATTGTTCTGAGAATCAGGAGAACCTCAAGGAAGTCTCTGCTCCGTTCAGGTGTTCCTGGAGGAACTCTTAAGAGAGGAACGTTTGATAACTCATAGAAAATACCTGGACTTGTTTGTATTAAAATATGCACTGAAGAAAAAAAACAATCCTGAAACAAACAAAAAAATTACAAAAAACATGGTGAAAATAAAATTAATATTTATATTTTTAGTGGATTTAAATACCATAAAAATGTTTTATTCTAAATATCAATGTTTTTCTTTCAAATAATAGCACCTATCTGTAAATTATAAATAAATAAAAATTGCATTTTGTTGAAATAAATATACAAATAGCATAATTCTAGTCAAATGTTATTTAAAAAAACACCAAAAACAAATTATTACCATGTAAAAATACAAGAGCCTGAGATTGAAAGTGTTAAAAAAATTATTTACCATTTTTGAATCCCTAATATATGCAAAGATTTTTTTAACTAATGGCAAATATCTGTTAAAAAAAACAACTTTAAGATAAAATTGTGTAATTATAAGTAAATGTAAAATTTTAAAAAAGAGTGATTTGAGGTTAAAACTATTTTAAAAAATGATATATATTTGTTTGATGTTGAGAAACCCCAAAAAGTTCACTGATGTTCTCCCCATTCTCAGAATGTCAGAGTCTCCTCTGAGAAGGACGAAGGTTCAAGAATGTTCCAAAAGGTCCCTTGAGGTTCTCCTTTTCAGAGTGCAGCCAATCTGCCCTCTAAGATGGAGGAGAACCTCCAGGAGCCCCAAATGGGTCCTGGAGGTTCTCCTCCTTTAAAATAGACCGAGAGAATCACAAAAACAGTTCATTAAAGAACATTTCTGAGGGGTTTGTTAAGTAGGAGAACCTGAAAGAGCCCTAAAAGGATCCCCAAAAGGAACCCCATAAGGTTCCTCAAGGTTGTCCTCCTTCTCAGAGAGCAGATTAGCTGAAGACCTGTCTCCAGATGAAGCGTTGTCCAGTGAATAATGCCAGCGTTTAGAGCTGAGCCTCTGTGTTGGCTGATGCTGGCGATAACAGGATGTTATGAATTTTGTGGGATTAGATTCATGTGATGCTGCTGCTCACGCATCCGACCACACAGCCACATTGCGTTCCCCTCTGAACAATTGTTCTTTTCTGCTTTTGTACGGAGCAGTTTGTTGTTTTTTCTTTGCAGCAGACAGCGGCTCACGCAAGCAGGATCTCCAGATGATCATTTCTCAATAATGCGAAATCATTACGATGAATTTCAGCGTCCACACTAAATTGGTTTTGTGCTTTGTTTGCTGCTCGTCCTCTCAGCGGCCCGGGCATGGATTACTCATAGAGCAGGAAATAATGACGCCAAGGTCCATTAAGTGGGATGGCAGGACATCATATCAGCATTAATCTTCCACTTAGCAGAGCAGCCTCAGGAGGCGGCGAGGTGGAGGCAGGGAGAAGATACTTTCCAGCTCTTTCCTGCTGGACTCGGCTTTTAATTTTTATTACTGTTTCTTTATGACGTAAAACTTGGGTCAGAACGTCTTCTAGGAGACGAACTGGTTGTTGTGATCACCTGACTGCTCTATTATCATCCCAATCTGACCAAGTTAAGAAAAGAAATGTTCACTCCTTCCCACCTGTTAGACATTTAAACACTACTTATATCACATTACTGCTCATGCTGCCAACATGAAAACAGTTTTATTGAGAATTTTAGGCGACAAAAATCTATTTCTTAAAGCTACACTGAAGAGATTTCATTCATTTTGATGGGTTTATCTGTTTTTCAAGCAAATGCAACATGAGTCAGCAGAAATATTTTTGCCCAAAGAGACAGATTTGAAATATATAAATACTAAAAAAACTGTTATTTCGACCATCAGCGTACGTCTGTCTGTCTGTCTGTCTGTCTGTCTGTCTGTCTGTCTGTCCGTCTGTCAGCAGCATCACTCTAAAACAAACCAGTGGATTTGGATGAAATTTTCAGAGAAGCTCAGAAATGACTCAAGGACCAAGTGATCAGATTCTGGCAGTGATGCAGCTTATAGTCTGGATCCACGGATTGGTTAAAGATTTCTGTATCGTTGCCAGATAGCAGCACGGCATCACTGTAACCATGACAACCAGTGAACACTACATCAGCTGATTGTGATCCTACTACAAATCCACCTCTGAGGACTATGAATGTTTATAAAGCTGTACCTGTGAATAATTCATACTTTTTACAAGAAAATTTTAGTAGTCTGAAGACATTTTAAAGTCATTTTGTACCCATTTTTAGTCATTTTTGAAGCCTTCTCAGCCATCCTAGACCATTAATTCATTTTGGACAGGGTTTGAACAGTTAAGAAGGATTTTTCTGAGCAAGTTCTTTCTCAAATTTGAATAATTTCTAGTATCTATCTATCTATCTATCTATCTATCTATCTATCTATCTATCTATCTATCTATCTATCTATCTATCTATCCATCCATCCATCTATAGTCTATCACTTTGTAAAGTCAAGTAATAGATTTAGGATTTATTCTGCATTGCTACATAAAATATCTTTTGTAAAACCAGTGACATGACAGTTTAATCTAAAATTGCAGCCTTTCAGATTGGCTAATTACATTGTTGGAGAGACTGTGGCCACAAATGCCACAAATGATTAATAAAATAAAATAAATATGACATTGCATTGCAGATTTCACCATTCACACTCTGTTTTTGTATGTACATTAGTGCTAAATGATCTTTTTGACAGATGTTATGATTGGATTTATGATATAATTTGTTTTCAAAATCATGCTTGAGTTCAACTTTCACTCTATAACAGATTTAAAACATGTCATGAATGTATTAAGTGACGATGTATTACCACAAAACATCATCTGGAGTGTGACTGTCACACAAGGAGTCACATATGTATGGTTTCACTGACATAACAATTTACACAGTCCTGATTATGGTTGTTCATGTGCTTCACCTGAGTATATAAGAGTGTGTAAATGGATAAAATAATGCATTTTTTTTTGCATGAACACTAAAAATAATTGAACTTTTCTTAAAATAATACACCTTCAAACAAACAAAAAGCTAAAAGTAAGCATGCTAGCTGGTAACTTCTCTCAGCAAATAGACAAAAAAATGCACGTAGAACCCGATTAGAGGTACCATATGATGAAAATCTATTCTTCTTGTATTTTGTGGTTGCTATAAACAAGTTCTGGTTGGTATAAACATGTAAAAGCTGTAGCAGTCACACTACTGATTTCTTGTTAGACAAACTCACCCATTAAAAAGAAACAGCTGTGAATTATTTAATTCAATAATATTTTTAATATTTTTAAGATGTGATAGAAAATTCTAGCCTCACACACTTATTCCCATCTGTGTTTGCTGCTGTGCTGTCAGTCACAGATGCAGAGAGAGTTTTCTTCCTGAAGGGGGCGTATACAGAGCTCAGCTGCATTTAAAGCTACAGACACTGAAACGGCTTATTTAGAACACAACATATTTTTAAAAAATATTTTGTTTATTTCTAATTTAATCAATTTAATTAAAAGGGGAACAATATTGGTCTCAGTATGTTAAAAAAATCCTGATTTTGGCTGTTTATGTGCTTCAACTGTTGTACTTTTGTTGTGTGATATGTGTAAAATGATTTGATGGATTTTCCTCTGATGTGGTTAAAATATAATTACATTAACAAACGTCTGAACCTGTGTTGTAAATATGAGACAATTACACCCCAGTCAATATTATCCCTGGGCCTCTGTCTTTGTTAGTGTCTGTCAGAGCCTTTAAATGGGGGTTCTGGTTTCTATGGTGCACCGCGCCATCTAGTGTCATTAGATAATTTACTGCTGTTTAATGATGGCTGCCCTAAAAGACTCCTGAAGGACCCTTAATTCAGATCAGTTTGAAATATTTATTATCATGTGAATGTAGCTAGTAAATATGTTTATTTTAGTACTGACTAGACTGATTTAGTATGTTTTAAAAAATAGGAGTAGTGTATCATTTCTTGTTGTTGTCTCCGTCCAGAGGCGCCGGTCGTCCCGGTGTTCGCCTGATCAGAATCCGCTCCAGTGGCCGTTGGTTGGTCCGCTGATTAGCTCCATCGAGTCCCCGGCTGTCAGTAGCTGAGAGCGGTGACAGCTGAGCACGTTTTCTCCCCTAACGTTGAGCCAAAAACAGTCGCCACGATGTTCGAGGAGGCGAGTGAAGTGTTTGACAACATGTTTAAGTCCTCGTTCCCCCTGACCTTCATCGTCTTCATCCCCGCGGTGCTCATCCTGGTGTCGCCACTCCCGGCCGAGGCGGCTCATGAGTTCACGGTGTACCGCATGCAGCAGTACGACCTGCAGGGACAGCCGTACGGTGAGTCCGCCGCTTTTATAACCGCTAGACGGAATAATTAGCGCTTCAACTCTGTGATTAGTTGGTTCTGTCTCCGTCCGCCGGCTGTAGTTAGCCTCCGTGTCCATGAAGTTAGCTGAAGTAACATTTCAATGACAGCACGACTAGCTGGTTAGCGGCTAATGTAGCTTAGCTTAGCTGGGAGGCAGCAGGAAGCTACCAAACCAGGAGGCTGCTCCTCAAATCAGTGCTACAGCGGTTATCTCTTTTATTAACGGCTCCAGTCTCATGACTGCCAGTGGTAATTAATCATTCACTGAAAATTATAATGTGTTAAGTGGACAACCTCAAAATACAAGCTAACATCAGTGTCCGCTCCTCTTCCTCAGAGCTTTTTTATGTGGTGCCATTAGAAGGGTGAAATGTTTTGTGGAGTGAATTGAACTGTCTCATATTGTGCCCATTTTCAGCTAATTAATGAAAGTTTCACCAGCTTGTCAATCAGATTTTCTTCTCAAAATACCTTAACGGTGGTTAAATTCACCATGGCTGTGTAACTCCTGGTTTCAGTCCATTTTTTAAAAAATGGGCTGTTTCAGGTGTCTGTGGCTTTAAAGGCAACTGGTCCCGCCCCCTTCAGGAAGAAGACTCTTTTTAGAAATCTTTATTTAAAGAAACAATGCAGTACAGTGCACCAAAATACATTGTAAAAACAGTCGCCAGGGGGTTACAAACATTCAGGTGTAGCACCTCAGAACATTACATTGTACAATTATATTAAAAAGAGCACACAGATCAACAGTCTTAATGGCCCTGATATTAGTGGAATATTTAATAGTTTTAATGTTTTGTTTGGCTTCATTATCAAAAATGGAAGAAGACTGTGTCTCATTTGCAGCACAGCAGCTGACAGAGATACGAACAACTGTGTGAAAGTTTTACCCTGAGCCATCATTTTTCTTGGATATGTCTGAATTCACAACACAACTGTTGAAAATGTGGACATCAGAAGTTTCACTGCAAAAATATATATTTTTTCCCACATTTTCAAGCTTTAAACCAGGTCAATTTTGACCCACAGGACAACACGAGGGTTAAAGGAGCTAGTAGTCCCATTTGAACCAGCTGACTGTCCCTAGAGTTAACAAGAAGACAGCCGAGCTTTTTATTGCTGTGCACCGTCTTTATGGAACACTCTTCCATCTGACATTTGGCAAGCTTGCTGAGCAGAGGGGTTCAAAGCAAAGCTAAAGACACACTCATCTGTTTTATTGTTGTTATTGTGTCTTCTTAGCTGTTGTTTTCATCCGTGATCGTTTTATTGTATTTCATCTGTTGCTTGCTCCTTAAAGCACTTTGATTTGAAAGTGTTATATAAATGAAGTTATTCTTATTATCACAGTTGACAAACGGTGTGTTTTTTATCTTTTAGGTACCAGGAACGCCATCTTGAACACCGAGGCTCGTACTGTAGAGGCAGAGGTACTAAGTCGTCGCTGTGTTATCATGCGACTGGCGGACTTCTCCTACGACAAGTACCAGAAAGCTCTGCGTCAGTCAGCCGGTGCCGTGGTCATCATCCTGCCCAAGAACATGTCTGCCGTACCGCAAGACATAGTTCAGGTAATAACACGCTTCACTGCTGCCTTTCGTCTCCTTCACTCTCGACTGCTTCACTTCACATGCAATGCATTACGCTCCAGTCCACACTTTGCTTTGGGAATTAATTATTTAGTCTTTTCTGTTTACCTGCAAAACAGATTTTTAAGTAATACACTTGGTTTTCCAACACATGTGGGTGGTAAAGTCACTGTTATTTATGCAGCAGATTTAAATCAAAGTGCCAAAGTGAAATGTAGGATTACGAGTTAACCCAACAAGTTTAACCCTCCTGTTGTCCTCATTTATGCGCACCAAAAATATTGTTTCCTTGTCTTAAAAAAAAAAATACAAAAATTTAGCAAAAAAAATCCACAAATTTTTGAAAATTTGTGAAAACCTTCAGGAAGAAAATTCTAATAATTCCTTAAAAGTTTTATTTTTAAAAAATCCCCCAAATTTGGCAAGAAAATTCTTGGAAATATTTTCAAAAAAATGAGTAAAGATCTTAAAAAAAAAATCCTAAAAATATCTAAAGGGATTTCATATATATCAGTAAAACTTCCGATATTTTCATTAAGAACATTCACAAAAAATATTTTTTTTGTGAATGTTCTTCAGAAACATTTTTAACATTTCTTATTTTTCACCAAAAAATATTCAGAATTTTCCAAAAATGTTGAAAATGTGGACATCAGAAGTTTCACTGTGGACATGTTTTTTTTTTCTCCACATTTTCAAACTTTAATCCGGGTCAGTTTTGACCTGCAGGACGACATGAGGGTTAAATATTCAGGTTAAAACCCTGCAGTAGTATTTATGTTGTCAATTTGCCAGAGTAATTAAAATATAAAGGATTAAAATCATGGAAAAATGATCTGAAATACAGCTTTGCTTTTGTTATAGTAACTGCTAAACCTAGTTATGGAGACTAGCCTGGCAAATTTAGAGCTAAAGTCATAATCCTACATATGTGTACATAAAAACCCAACAACTAAAGTATTTCTGGGACTGTTTTTTTAAATTTTCATGTGTTTTGTTTGTGTTTCCTGTGGTTAAAAAGAAATCTCAAGTATAGAAGGTGGTGCTACAGGTTTTCGATACCTACAGATAAACATCACGTTAAGGAGAAAAAGAATGTCAGCCGTCCATCATGTTGACATTCTTTATGCACGGTTTCTCTCTCTGCATCTGATAATCTGCTCGTATCACAAGCAGCATCTCCGTTTTTGCAGGTCCTTATTTTAGCTTGCTGTGCCACAACCTGCACTGCAAATAAATGCACGTTAGCTGTGGTGGGGACAGAGAGTTCACTGAGCGTGTGACCGATTATTTGTTGATCTGACAACGCCTTCTCTCTGATCTCTGTTTCTGAGAAGTTTCCAGTCAGTTTTTTTATCGGCTCAGTGTGGCTCAAAGCATCATAAATGTGTTGAGGAGAACTGAATGAATGTTTCTGATGTTTTCAGAGATTGAATATTATTTCACAGAAGAAAGCATTGTGACTAATTAAACCTCCCACCGTTTGAGTGGGAATCTTCTGGAATGCAGCAGCAGGCACTTGATGTCTTACTCATTGTGTTACACAACTAATTAGCATTTTTTGGCCAATTATTATAGAGACGGATTCTTTTTTGTCACGATTCCAGACAACATCGGGATGTTTGTAAAGCTCTAGTCTCTCTCTCTCTCTCTCCCCCCCCCCCCCTCCCCAATTAGACTCCCATCAGAGCACCAGCAACACAGAACGTATAGGAAGCAGCGGTTGTATCGGGTTTCCTCATTCAGTTTTAATTCGTCAGCAAATTACGACGTGGAGCTGTGTGTCTTCTTAAACCTGTTGTTCCTCTGCAGCAGTTCATGGAGCTGGAACCGGAGATGTTGGCCACTGAGACCATCGTCCCCGTCTACTTCGCCATGGAGGACGATGAGCTGATGTCCATCTACACTCAGACGCTGACGTCCTCCTCCTCACAGGGCTCCTTATCGGCAGCTGAAGGTACAGACTGGAGCACATGTATTATTAAAGCCAGAGAGCGCACGTGTTTGATCGATATTTGCAACCGTGAATGGGCCCTTTCAGACAACCGTTAATCTGATGGCATCTGAAGGTGTCGACTTCATGTCTGCACTCACACAAGCGATATACGCTACGTTCAAAAGTCTGGGGTCACACAGGCAATTCCATGTTTGGGACATTTCTAAGTGACCCAAACTTCTGAACGGTAGTGCAATAAAATACAGTAAAAATATAGAAAAAAACGCAGTTAAAAATATAGTAAAAATATAGCAAAAATCTAGAAAAAATATAGCAAAAATGCAATAAAAATACAGTAAAAATCTAAAAAAGTAATAGTAAAAATCTATTAAAATATAGTAAAAATACAGTAAAAATCTATTAAACATACAATACAAATTATAGTAAAAATATAGAAACAAATTTAGAAAAAATATAGAAAAAATACAGTAAAAACCTAGAAAAATGCAATAAAAATACAGTAAAAATCTGGAAAAAATATAGTGAAAATACAGTGAAAAATATAGAAAACTACACTTTTTTTCCCATGCAAACTTTCAAACACTTGAAATTCCAAAAATTCCTTAAAAGTTTCCCTTGAAAGTTTTTTTTTAAATTCCCAAATATGGCAAGAAATAAAAATTGTAAAAAAAATTGTTAGTATTTTTAAAAAATCTTCCAAAAATTCCTGAAAATATCTAAAATGACTATGTATATATATCAGTGGACCTTCTAATATTTTCTTTAAGAACATTCACAAAAAAATCAACTAAAACCCAGTAAACTTCGCTGGATTTTGGTTGATTTTTTTTTCTTCTGAATGTTCTTAAAGGAAATTTGTTTTTACATTTTTTTTTGCACCTAAAAAGTTCCCTAAAATGTGGAAGTTTTCACTGTGAAAATATATTTTTTTCCACATTTTCAAACTTTAAAACGGGTCAATTTGACCTGCAGGACGACACGAGGGTTAACAGAAAAGTGACCTATTTCTGAATGACTGAAGCTGATGAATGAATGATGCGTATCTCATGTCTGATAAAGGCTTTATTGTTTTCATTGTTTCCTGCAGTCCTGCTGCATACCGCCACAGCCAACGGCTTCCAGATGGTGACCAGTGGAGCTCAGAGTAAAGCCATCAATGACTGGGCCATCACCAGTTTAGAGGTAAGAAACTCAGCTATAATCTACAAACACTGCAGCTGTGTTCTGGTTAAAAACAGCCTTGGTTGAAGTGATAACCTTAGATAGTCTATTGTAAACTCAAAGGTTTAATTTTGTATTTTAAAAAACAGTTTTTAATGAGGGTGGTATTGTGGTTATTTTCACCAACTTTAGAGGCTCTTGCATCAGCACAATCTGATGTGTGGCAAGTATGACAAGACAAAGTTCACGTTTTTGATTTTCTTACATGCCAAAATCTCAAAGTAAGTCCATTTGTTATTTTCCATTGTCATGTTTGAGAATTATCAAGTCATTTTGAGCACATTTTAAGGAAATTTCTGGACATTTTTTGAGTTAATTTGGACTATTTGTGCCCTGTCAATGCATTCACACAATCTAATTCATTAAAAGCACAAAAAGAAATGTGCAAATATAAAATATGTTATGGAGTTGAAAAACTTAGTATGTGACTGTCTTCATAAAAACAGTGGGATAGTTTATTCCTTTAACCCTCGTGTCGTCCTGTGGGTCAAATTGACCCGTTTTAAAGTTTGAAAATGTGGAGAAAAAAACTTTTCACAGTGAAACTTCTGATGTCCACATTTTCAACATTTTTGGGAAATCTTTGAACATTTTTTGGTGGAAAAAAAGAAATGTTAAAGATGCTTCTTATGAACATAAAAAAAAATCAACCAAAATCCAGCAAATTTGGTAGATTTTTTTTTTGGTGAATGTTCTTAAAGGAAATATCAGAAGTTTTTCTGCTATATATGTGATCACTAGATATTTTTAGGATTTTTTGGAAGATTTTGACTCATTTTTTGAAAATATTTCCAAGCATTTTCTTGCCAAATTTGGGGGGATTTCTAAATAAAACTTTTAAGGGAAACTTTTAAGGAATTATTGAGAGAGTTTTGCAAATTTTCAGAAATTTGGGGATTTTTTTTTTTGCTGAATTTTTGTATTTTTTTTTCAGACAAGGAAACATAATTTTTTGGTGCCCGTAAATGAGGACAACAGGAGGGTGAAAGACAGCTTATTTGGCATCATGAGAACTATAAAAGCAATAACTGATGTTGAACTAAGCATGAGATAATACAGTATTTAATATATATAATCCATTTGTTTCTAATTAGATGTAGTTTATGTGAGGATTGGTTACAGTCGTTACATTTTTGTTTTGCATCCTGTTTCTGTAGAGTTTTAAAGGCCTTTCTTTTTTCTTATTTTTTTTGCAAGCTCCAGCAGAAAATGAAGGAAAGAAATGTACAAGCAGTTGTCATATAAATAAAGCTGCAGGATGATGTTAGAGCAGAACAGCGGCTGTTTATTCCAGCCTCCATTCAAACCTCTGAGTTTCAGTAGGCGTAGTTCTCCTCCCACAGCAAACAGGCCGATATCGCTAAGAAATTACATGAGACTGTGCGCATGAATAAATATTAATTTGTTAGGTATGTAGTATTCACTTTACTGTGTAGGATTCAAATTCTAAGCTGCTGTCAAAGCGAATTATGTCAAATGGGGGATTGATAATAAATAAAACCTTAAGGCTCAACAGGAGGAGGGTTTTGTGTTGACTTTGCTTAAAGAACGAGCTTCATAAATCAGGTGTAAAGAGAGACCCAGTTATTATTATCATTATTATTATTATTATTATTATTATGTAGTGTTTTATGAGAGGTCAGCCTCTGTTTCTGAACATGTGAGTGGACTTAAATTCCTGAACAAAAACTATTGTGTGGACTGAAAGCTGTGGATTTGAGCAGATTATTTTGACTTGATTCCATGTTTGTGATCTTAAACAGGAATGGCATGTATTTTGTTGTGAGTTTAATGACTATACACAAACATTGAAACCCTTTGTATCATGACAGCCTGATGGGCCTTAAATTATTTTCTATTTTTGCTTTAAACATCCAACTGCAGGCTGCAATGCAAAAATGCACAAGAAAGCATTTGTTTTTTTTCTCTCAAAGATTCAATTTTCATAAAGGGATTTGAGGGCTTTGACCATAGTTTAAAGCCACGTGTAAATTTAACATCCAGAAACGTCATAAAACAAAGCAGGGACCGAGATGTTACTGCAATACTTTGTAATTGGTTAAACTCATGAGGAAAAACGTGGTTTAGTCGGACTGAAATGGATCTGCAAACTAGCAGACTGAGACACAGAGGGGGCATTAGTTGAATGAAAAGCTTTTAAAAAATCTTCTAATTATTGGGTTGTATTAAACAAACATGAAATAGATTTCTGCAAAATACAACTATATAATAAAAAAGGCAACAATGAAGAGTTTAAAGGCAATTAATATGTATAAACGTGTGGATAAAATAAGAATATAATGCATTGGACTGTATCTGCTGTTACTCGTATCATCTTAACAAGCAAACCGGAAATTCACATTGAACTAAAACAACTTTTTAAAAATGTGCTGCTCTGTTTTTGTGTTATTTCGGTCTAGTCTAACATCTCTTTAAATCATTTCCAGGGTCGCCTGGCTGGAGTCGGAGGAGAAGACCTGCCTACCATCGTCGTGGTGGCTCATTATGACTCCTTTGGTGTCGCTCCGGTGAGTCATTTCTGACGGCTTCAAAACATTTACTGCACATTTTACCCGCAAATATCCTTAGAGTTGGGTTGAATTGCTTATTTAGGATGTAAAACTCCAACTTCCAGCTGTAGTAGTTCAGGAAACAGCACAACACAAGTGGAAGGAGAAAGCCGGCCAGCAAAGTGATGAGCGTCTGCTTTGTTTTCTAGTGGTTGTCCTACGGAGCCGACTCCAACGGCAGCGGAGTGTCCATGCTGTTGGAACTGGCTCGACTCTTCTCCAAACTCTACACCTACAAGAGGACACACGCTGCGTGAGTAAAAACACCTTTAACATGGATTTATTCCATTTATGCTTCATAAATCCAACACTTTCTAGCTGCATGAAAATCATAATTCTTATGTTTTTTTTTAGTGGTGAGAGGCGATTAAGAAATTAATCTAATTAATTACAGGCTTTGTAATTAATTAATTGCATTTCAAATAGCAATATTTGACACAATTAGTAATTATTTTCAATCCAAATACATTTTGGTTGAATCAATGAATAGTCATATACATGTGTATCATTTCAAATTTATAAAACTGATACAATTTTAAAACGGGGCATGTGGAAAACAAGTGATTTTGATGATTTAAAGCCTGGATTTAGTTTGTTTTTTTCCCACTATATGGCTGTATCAAAAGCATAAGTAGTTCCAGGACCTTCAGAAAATCCACAGATTCATTCTGTTTTCGGAGTTTCTGGGTCTGATAAATGGTGTCATTTTGATGCTTCTTTTTTTAGGAATATAATTTTTCATTTATAAACAAAAATATTTTTTCATACACTAAAAGTTTATAATTAAGTTATTAAAAGACAGACATTTTTGTGGTTGAACGTTTTGCTCTGCTGAGGCTCCGCCTCTTTGGCAGTTTAAAAACTTAAACCACAGAAATGTTTCGTTTCTATTTATCTGCATTTTTCATCTGTCTGCTACATTCAGATTACTGCAAACTCAAAGTGACATTCCAGCGATTATATTGAACATTTTATGACTTTTTGTAAACTGAAACGCTGTCTTGAAAAGTGGTGTATTATGGGATGGCTGCACCGTTAGCCGTTAGCAGGACTGTCGTAGCTAACGTTAGCTCTGGTGCTAACAGCTTTATGTTTTACATTGAGGTGATCACAAAGCTCTTTGTTGCACAGTTTTCACACAAACAGCTTTTTATCCAAGCCGCCATCAGGAAGATTTCTAAAAGAAAACTTTCCTCCCAACAATCTCAGCGTGTCCTCATCTTTTTTTTTTTTTTTTTTTTTTTTTTGCGTGTCCTCATCTTCCTTCACTGTTCACCAAACCTCCTGACGTCACTCCTGTGCATCTTCTTCATGGCTGCAGACACACTTTAGGTTCTTTAGCGCCTCCTGCTGGGCTGGAGTGTTCATCAGTTACTAGTGTGCCACAAATTAGGGAACTGAGAAAACGTGGGATAAAATGCTTGAATTTAGTCATTAAATTATTATTAAATTAGTTATTAATTAATCAAAATTATTGTGTTAAAGTCCCAGGCCTGTTTTTTTTATGTATTTTTGTTGATGCTGTGCGCTCACTTCATGCTCTGTACTCGTCTGTTGGATGAATCCATAGAAGTCGCATCGATCGCTGACCTCGGTGCTTCAGGTGAACGGAAGCTAAAGTCTATCGGTTGCGTCCGTCTCATCCGTTATGGTTAGCGAGCGGCTCTAGATGCATTCTGAGGATTATATTGAATTATCTGAGCTCTCTGCTGGTAGTAATAATCTCATCTGACCGTGTTACACGCTGAGAGCGGTCAGTACCGCGGTACCGGCTCATTCTCACGTCTAAATTTGATTAACAGCAGCCGAGTGGATGTTAGCGCTAACTGCACCGTCAGCACTGCTCACCGACACGTTGGTGTGTTTTACACACACTAATATAATAAAAAGCTGATAATGTGTCCTCCTCTGCAACAAATTCACTCCCATTATCGTCTTTATGTGTCTAATTTTGATGCGTTTTCAGGTATAATCTGCTGTTCTTTGTGTCCGGAGGAGGAAAGTTTAACTACCAGGGAACCAAACGTTGGCTGGAGGATAATCTGGACCACACAGGTGAGGCTCAGGTGTTTTACACAGAACCTGCAGAACTCTTGTAAATATACAGTGTATATATTTACTCATGCCACTGTTTTTAGTACATTATTCAGTACAAACTAGTCTGAAATGTAAAAACTACATAAATAAACATCTAATAGCACTCATAGGACCCCTCCTGTTGTCCTCATTTACAGGCAACAAAAAATATTGTTTCCTGTCTGATAAAAATCCAAAAATTCAGCAAAAAATTCCCCAAATTTCAGAAAATTTGCAAAACCTTCAGGAAGAAAATTCCAATAATTCCTTAAACTTTCCCCTAAAAGTTTTATTTTAAAAAAAGTCCCCAAATTTGTCAAGAAAATTCCTGTAAATATTTTTGAAAAAATGAGTGAAAATCTTCCAAAAAAGTTCTCAAAATATGTACAATGATCACATGTATATCAGTAAAACTTCTAATAGTTTCATTCAGAAATAATCAACCAAAATCCAGTGAAATTTGTGAAATTCATGATGTGGACATCAGAAGTTTCACTGTGAAAATATGTATTTTTTTTCCACATTTTCAAACTTTGAAACGGGTCAGTTTGACCCACAGGACGACATGAGAGTTAACACTGTGAGGTCTACGCCAGATTTTGATCTGCTCATGTGTACCTCCAGCCCCATCACTAAAAAATATTTAGAGTATGAAGGTAAAACTCAGCATTGCTTCATTAAATATCCTGAAGTTGTTGTACTTTAAGAGTCATCAGATTCTGAAGATGTTAGATTGGAGAACACGTTTGCACATTAGTCTTTCCATATTTATGAACGTACCTACTTGTTCCTCTGTTCTTTATCAGACTCCAGTCTGCTGCAGGACAACGTCGCCTTCGTTTTGTGTCTCGACACTTTGGGAAACGGAGACTCTCTTCACCTCCACGTGTCCAAACCTCCTAAAGAAGGAACTCCTCAGTATGCTCTGCTCAAAGAACTGGAGATGGTGAGAATCTGGACACTAAATACTGTCGTAGAAATTACTGGCAAAACCTGCACAAGTCAGCGCTCACTGTTTGGTTACACATACACTACTGTTCAAAAGTTTTCCATGAAAACTCCCCCTTCTATCCATGTGCTAACATAACTGAACAAGGGTTTTCTAACCATCAATGAGCCTTTCAGCACCATTAGCTAACACAATGTAGCATTAGAACACAGGAGTGATGGTTGCTGGAAATGTTCCTCTGTACCCCTATGGAGATATTCCATTAAAAATCAGCCACATGATCATCTACACTGTAGTTCTGATTAATTTAATGTTATCTTCATTGGAAAAACTGCTTTTCTTTCTAAAATAGGGACCCCAAACCTTTGAATGGTATTATGTATACATGATAAATAATCCTGTAATCTACATAGACATGTGCAAATGTAGCATGTTGCCCCTGCTAATGCTATTCAATATAAAATTAAATTGCATTTAAAGAGAAGATTTATGGATTTCTTAATATTCACCTACTCCTCATACTGGTAAAAAGTTAAGTTGATTGTGTGCATCAGATCTAATGGTTCTTAAAGGTTACTTTAATTCAACTAGTTATTTAAACATTACCCCTGAGGTTAGTGTTCCAAACCTCTAAAACGAACCCACGAATATCACCAGGTGCAAACGGTTATAAGAGGAAAGCTGTCGTTAACAAACATGATCAATAAATTGATTCTGCTACTTAGTAGAGAGTATTTATTGAAATAAGAGGGATAAGACGTTTTGAAGAAGAACCTAGGCGAGTATTCCTCGACACCAGCTTAATCATTCTACTGAATCCTGTCAGGTAAATTCTAATAGGCAGATAGAATCTGACCCTTTAAACGGAGAGCTGGAGCTGAATTACCCTGTATAAAGGGTAAGGAAGGCGGAGACTGACGGACACATTGCAGGAACAAGAGTTTTATTTTAATCTCTAGTTGTATCATGTGCTGCTTTGCACTGACTTAACTTGTGTGCGCCACCATGAAGTTTCACTCAACACACACCAACTGATGTAATAGAAATTAAATGTTCCGTGTTTGTTGTTTCACGATTCTCTTGAAAGTTTTTCCTGATTCCTTTATTGAATCCAGAGCACAAACTAACATCCACTGAATCCACATAAATCGTCAAACCCGTCGTGTGTTTTGAGGCTCTAATGTTGGATAATATTCTGTCCCGTCTCGTCTTCTCAGGTGGTTCTGAGTCAGTACCCAGAGGTGAAGTTCTCGATGGTCCACAAGAAGATCAACCTGGCCGACGACATGCTGGCGTGGGAACACGAGCGCTTCGGGATCCGCCGCCTGCCGGCCTTCACTCTGTCCCACCTGCCGTCGCACCGTCTGGCTCAGCGCTCCAGCATCATGGACGTGCGGTCAGTGTCCCCCTCCTCTCGCCACGGAGCGGGAGAGCCCCCTGCTGGGTGGGTTCATTACTGCAAGTCTCTCCAATCACCACAAGAAACCATTCTAACAGCCGCTCCTCGTGTTTCATGTCATCGGTGTCATGTTTCTCACCTTTTCTTTCATGATTCGCCTCCCCCATGACAAGAACACAGTGCTGGAGGTTTGGATGCATTAAGTTTGGAGTTGGATGCCTCCTCAGTGTCGCTTCTTTTCCGTGAATCTCTGTTACCGCACCGTTTATCTTTTGTTTCTACATTTCAGCTTGCATGTGTGACGACAGGCGCTCAGTAATTCGCCTCTCTTCTCTCCCTTGTTTGCTCAGGGTTTCCTGTTTTTGAATCTTTCTTCTGTTCTGACTGTCTGAAAACTTGTCCTTGCGTCTTGCAGGCCTCATGTAGACGTGAAGAAGCTCGGCAGGAACACCAAAGTGGTGGCAGAAGCTCTGGCGAGGGTCATCTACAACCTCACTGATAAGGTACGACCAGATGAAGAAAACTGCAGCGCTCGTAACCCTCCTGTGGTCCTCATTCACCAAAAAATATTGTTTCCTTGTCTTAAAAAAGTCAAAAAATTGAGCAAAAAATATTCCCCAAATTTCTGAAGATTTGCAAAACCTTCAGGAAGAAAATTCCAATAATTCCTTAAAAGTTTTATTTTAAAAAATCCCCCAAATTTGGCAAGAAAATTCTTGTAAATATTTTCAAAAAATGAGTAAAAATCTTCCCAAAAAAATCCTTAAAATATCTAAAGTGATTCCATATATATATCAGTAAAACTTCTAATATTTTCTTTAAGAACATTCAGAAAAAAATCTACCAAAAACCAGAGAAATTTACTGGATTTTGGTCGATTTTTTTGGTTTTTTTTGTGAATGTTTTCATGAAACATTTTTTAACATTTCTTTTTTTCCTCCAAAAAATGTTCAAAGATTTCCTAGAAATGTAGAAAATGTCGACATCAGAAGTTTCACTGTGAAAATAGTTTTTTTTCCCCACATTTTTAAGCTTTAAAACGGATCAGTCTGACCTGCAGGACGACACGAGGGTTAAAGAGAAGCTGCTTTGATTATTACCTGCATTTAATGTGACCTTTTTGTTGTTTTTGCTGTGAAGGGAGCTCCTGGAGACCTGCAGATCTTCACAGAACAGATGGTACGTAAATAAACACCCTGATTTTTTTACCAAGACAGCGACACGGATTCAGTCACTAGTAGCTAAAATGATTTGGTTATTTGGCAGTAAGGAGCCACTCTTGCAGAATTAACTGATCCGTATCTATGTGAACAGATTGAGATGATTATGCAGCAATATCTTTCATCTAATCATCATCATTCTTATAAATCATAAACTCTGGATAAAGCAGAAGTCCTCTGGCTCGTTTGAAGTAAACCAATGAGGTTTGGTTAGAATTTAAATAACTGCCATGTAAATCTGCAATAAGTTACTCCTCTGTTACATTTTTCCTCTTTGTGGACTCGTTTTTCACTCCAGTATCAAATCCTGCACCTCTTTGCATGACTAAAGTAGAGAGAACTCAGAAGGGTTTTCTGTGCTCTGTGACAGAGTTATAATGGCATAAATAATAAGAATGAGAAAATAAACCGTTGAATTTGTTTTGCTTTTATTGAAAAAACTTGGAATCAACACGTGCAACATATTTCTGAATATCAACACAGAAAAAACTACAAGCTGTACCAACTCTGAATGTTTTACTGCGTATGTTTTTGTTTGTTTTCTTCCCTGAAGCACAGAACTTTTAGTTTTATACAGAGTCCTGTTAGTGCAGTCTGTTTTTAGGCTCATTTTTATTGAAACATGCACAATAAAGTCATGTTGATGGGATATTGTGGTTTCAAGCTCAGATTTTTTCAAAGTTTTCCAGTTATTTTTTAAAACGTGCTTTTCAGACTTCACGTCATTGTCTTCTTTAGTTCTCAGTCTAAAACATGTTTTTTCCTCCATAATTTGATCCATTACAGGTGTGTGTTTGTTGTTTGTTGTGTCTCCCGTCAGCAGGTGCAGGAGGAGCATCTGTCGGCGGTGGTGGATTGGCTCACTGCTCAGCCTCGAGCTGCTCAGCTGGTGGACAAAGACAGCAGCGTGGTGTCCACTCTGGAGTATCACCTGGGGCGCTACCTCAAGGACGTCCGGAGACACTACGTCAAAGCCGACAAAAGGTACAGAAACCGCAGATAATGAAGTTACAGCAGCACTGAGGCTGCAAAACACTGACACACGCTGTCATTGTCCCTTCAGTGGGAGCATCTGTTAACTAGTTTTAGTCCAAGCTTTTGACTTTTTAGTTTGCTTCGAACCAGAATTACAGCTGCAGCGTTCACACATGACTGTAGTATGAGAGCAGAACTAACTGGATGAAATGTGAAACAAGTAAAAGCATTCAGAGAGCCCAGTCCTCCTCCTTCAAAGTGAATTAAAGTGATTTTTATAGTTGGTAAAAACACTGCAAAAACACACAATCTTACCAAATCTATGTCTTATTTTTAGTCAGAACGTCTCATCCCGCTTGATTTAAGATAAATTCACTTAAAAAGAGACATTTCAGCAAAAGGAGGGACTTGTTTAAAGACAACGCGTCTTAAATATCTTAAGTCAAACAATCTTGAAATGATCTTGAATTTTACCAGAAAACTCAAGTTTTACCCTCGCGTCGTCAAAATTGACCCGATTTAAAGTTAAAAAATAGATTTTCACAGTGAAACTTCTGATGTCCACATTTCCAACACTTTTGGGAAATCTTTGAACATTTTTGGTGGAAAAAAAAAAGAAATGTTAAAAATGTTTCCTAAGAACATTTGCAAAAAAATCAACCAAAATCCAGCAAATTTCACTGGATTTTGGGTGATTTTTTTCTGAATGTTCTTAAGAAAATATTAGAAGTTTTACATATATATGGAATCACTTTAGATATTTTTAGAATTTTTTGGAGTATTTTTACTCATTTATTGAAAATATTTACAAGAATTTTCTTGCCAAATTTGGCGTCTTTTAATTTTTTTAAATACAACTTTTAAGGAATTATTGGAATTTTCTTCCTAAAGATTTAGAAAATTTTCAGAAATTAGAATTTTTTTTACTGAATTTTTTTTTTTTTTTTTTAGACAAGGAAACAATATTTTTTGGTGCCCATAAATGAGAACAGCAGGAGGGTTTAATGAGAAATGTAGGATAAAGCGATTTTGATGAAACATCAGTTTTGGGGATGAATTATTCCGATTTTCAGCTTAGATTTGATTTAAAGTTAAAATCCACACGATTTGTTCAGGGAAAAGTTAAAAATGTTGTCAAGCTGTTTGTAAAAATAAAATGCTGGGAGGTTTTATGGTTGTGAAGGTTAAATGTCTTGTTTTTGTGCATATTTAGAAATGTGACACTTTGAACTTGGTCTCCTTCAGGGATCCAGAGTTTGTTTTCTACGACCAGCTGAAGCAGACGATGAACGCTTACAGGTACGGACTAACGAGCTGCTTTTCTTTAATGCGCCTCATACTGATTCACTGCAGCTTTGTAAAAGCTTGGCAGCTCACAGCTTTCTGGAAAGTTTTAAGATTCACTCATCTGGTTTTAATTCCTCCTCAGTCAACGGTTTTTCAAGTTCAGCGCTCCTTTAAACATCACATTCAAACATTTAACCCTCGTGTCGTCCTGCAGGTCAAACTGGCTCGTTTTAAAGTTTGAAAATGTGGGGAAAAAAACATATTTTCACCATAAAAATTTCCACATTTTCAACATTTTTGGGTAATTTTTGAACTTTTTAAGTGGGGAAAAAATGTCAAAAAAAAAATTTCTTTCATTCACGAAAAATCAACCAAAATCCAGTGAATTTCATTGGATTTTTGTTGTTTTTTTATTGTGAATGTTCTTTAAGAAAATATTATTACTGATATGGAATCACTTTAGATATTTTTAGGATTTCTTTGGAGGATTTTTGCTCATTTTTAAAAAATATTTACAAGAATTTTCTTTCCAAATTTGGGGAATTTTATTTATTTAAAATAAACTTTTACGTGAAACTCTGAAGGAATTATTGGAATTTTTTTCCTGAAGGTTTTGCAAATTTTTAGAAAATAGAGGATTTTTTTGCTGAATTTTTATATATTTTTTTCAAACAAGGAAACAATATTTTTTGGTAAATATAGACAACAGGAGGGTTAAACAGTCTTCATGCAGTCTCAGAGTGTTAAAGATGATGCTTGACTCGCTTTCCTTTTCCTAAACCTCCTCTGTGTTTCTCCGTCTCCCTCTCAGAGTGAAACCAGCTATTTTTGACCTGCTGCTGGCCGTCTGCATTGCAGCCTACTTAGGGATGATGTATCTGGCCATCCAGGTGAGCAGACGGTTATTTTCCTTTCAGAGATACATAGAAATGTTCCAGAAACTGTCCCTTTGCTGTGTGTAAAAGTGACACTGACAGTCTTTGTAGGTCAGATTTCTTCACATTGCTTTAACACTGGGGACGTTTCTGAGCAGAAAGTCTGGCAGTAAACGTCAATCAGGATGTTTCCTGCATCAGAACGGACCTGTAGGGGGCAGCAGTGCACAGCAGGAAGCCTCAGCAGTGAGTCTGTGTGGCCTCGTTTAACAGAAACCTGCATTGTCCTTTTGTTTTTGGTCTTTTATGAAGCAAAACTGTCTAATGTGCTTCAGTAAATGAAACCCAGATTTAGACTCAGAAACGTCCTTTGTCCTGAAGGGGCAGTTACCCCTTATGGGTCAAACTGACCCGTTTTAGAGTTTGCAATAAAAACTGCTTTAATTCTTCAAAAGGTGTGTTGTCTTTACAAAATCGCCAGAATTCCAGCATTTATCTGAGCCAGAAACTGTACAAACAGAGAGAATAACCAGATTTCCTGCTTCGCTGGCAGTTCTTGAACTAAACATCTGTGAGTTTTTTGGAAAACTGAATCAAATATAAGCTTTAACTCATACTATTTAATCAGAAACATGTTATTTTCAATGTCTTGTTTTTAAAAAAATGACAAAAATGAGCCATTTACAATAAAGATATTCTGTAAAAAATAAAAATTCTGAGCTTCTTGGTGCAAACATGAGACCTGTAGAGACTCAGCTGTCTGCAAACGCTGAAACAGTCATGTGACACAAATGAACCGCAGGATATTATTATTGTTTTAAATGTAAGGAGGAAAATCTCTATGGAGTCTACAGCCAACATTTGTTTTTCCACTCTTAGTAACACATGAGGACACTCTGAAAAATGATTTTACATATTGATTTTACTGTTTTTTTTCTCTTTTTTTTTTCTATTTTTGTAAATTAAATTAACTTTTTAAAAAATGATTTATGACATAAGTGTCTCATGATGTAGAGAAGAAGCTTTAGCCCTGGTTGTTCTGTTTCCATAGAGGTGCAGGACTTCATATTTCAGTGAAAAATGTCACAAAAAATCCAAAATTCAGAGGGTAGAAAAGAAGGGAAAGAAAATACCCAGCACACTTCTCTGTCAGGTGTTCCTACAGTGTTCTGATAGAAAAAGTGGAGTTTAATGTGGAATTGTTCTGCCTTTTAATGCTGAACGGTGCCAGCATCATTACACTCGCTCGTCTTAAAAAGGTTTGTGCAGATCTGTCGCTGATCCTCCTTGAAATAAGCTCCTCTCTGCTGTTTTCTTTGCAGAACTTTGGGGTCCTGTACAGCGTCGTCCGTCGGATCACTCAGCCCAAAGCCAAGAGCCACTAAGGCGACCCGACCCGTCTCCTCCAATCAGTGAACTCTCAGTCAGAACGGACCGAGCCGCTGTTCCTCACGACGGTTTCCAAACCAGCAGAATCACTTCCATTTCTCTCCACAAACTATGATGTCAGATCCTGTCTTGCTGCCAACTCGATCCGTTTGGTCTCGGCGACCAGAATAATCAGGAATCTCGTGTTTCCCTCCCGTTCTTTGCGTTCATTTGAGGACGTGTTTGGTGGTTCCGGCTCCTCTACGGATGCTCGTCGTCACTTTTCTGTGTCTTCTCGTCCTCTTTCTCTCAGTGAACTTTCTACGAGCCAAACTGACGTCATGTGTTTCCTCAGGCAGCTAGAGGGAGAAACGACCGCACGGTTCAGCCCACGGTTTTCTTTTTGTCCAGAGACGCTGTTCACCCACCTTTCAGTTCCAGGACAGCTTCATGTTTTCAGGTCCGCTCCTCAAACGCCCCTTTGTGCTTTGAAAGAGTTATTGATCGCTGCATCTCCTCCTAAATCTGCTCCACTCTTCTCAGCTTTTTAGTGCTTGTTTGCTTTTTTTTTTTTTTTTTTTTTTACAGGCTTTTCAGTTCCTGTCCTTCCCTGAAACAGTAAATAATGTCCAAGAAACAATAAAAACACGGTTTACGAGATCAGGTTTGCTAATTGGTTGCTGCTGGAGCCTCAGATTAATTTAAGAAGGCATCTAACGCACAGACACGACTCTGGAGGATGTTTTCTTTCATTCTTAACCCTTCTGTTGTCCTCATTCACAGGCACTGAAAAATACTGTTTCCTTGTCTGAAAAAAGTAAAAAAAAAAAATTCAGCAAAAATTTCCCCAAATTTCTGAAAATTTGCAAAACCTTCAGGAAGAAAATTCTAATAATTCCTTAAGAGTCCCTTAAAAGTTTTATTTAAAAAATCCCCAAATTTGGCAAGAAAATTCTTGTAAATATTTTCAAAAAATGAATAAAAAATCTTCCCAAAAATATCTAAAGTGATTCCATATATGTCAGTAAAACTTCAGATGTATTCTTTAAGAACATTCACTCGCTGGATTTTGGTTGATTTTTATGTGAATGTTCTTAAGAAACATTTTTAAAATTCCTGTTTTTCACCAAAAAATGCTCAAAAATTTCCCAAAAACGTAGAAAATGTCGACATCGTGAGTTTAACTGTGAACATATGTTTTATTTCCACATTTTCAAACTTTAAAACGGGTCAGTTTGACCTACAGGACGACACGAGGGTTAAAGGTTGAAAGTAATGGTGATGAAAAGCAACAGATTAATAAATAATCAGTTAATCACTAAAAATCAGCCGATGGTTAAAAGCTCTCGTGGTCGTGTTGTGTTTTCTGTCAGACTAATGGAGTCTGAGCTTCGTCGTTCCATCTCAGATTTATTAACTTTCCCTCGACTCTGATGAAGTTTCTGAACTGAAATCCTCAGAATTGTGTTCTTCTGGGTTTTTATTGATTCAGAAATGAGCTTGGGGGAACAGTAAGCTCCATCAAATCCCCACATAACGAAGACAAGTCTGGGTTCCCTTATTTTACTGAAATCTGAGCTTTTTTATGTAATTTCTGACCATTTGAGAAGCGAAACTTCAGCAAATGAAGCCCCAGTTAACAGAACTGGTACAATGTAAGTGATTCTTTTTTTTGTTGGTGCTTGTTAAAAATACTCCCTGTAGAACAGAATAATTCCTGGAAGCAGGAAAAACTTAAATGACATTCACAAAAAATATAATTCGTCTTTTTTTTTAATCTTCCAAACATGGAGATTAAAAACTGATACGTACAGCTGGTGTATGTTTGTAGTAAAAATGTAAATCTTGGTGTCAAAATTTTAAAACATAAAACTGTATTAAAAATGAAGAGAACTTTTTAAATTTTGTCCTCACGTGCTGATTGGCTGCTACTGGTGATGTGCAGCCAATCAGAGAGAGCCATGGGCGGGACATTGAGTTCCTAAAAATAGAGCTTTATATGCTTCAAAGCCAAGAAAAGCACATTTTTTAAATAACTGATTTTATTGGGACACAGTTAAACAAATAAATGTAATCCCCAAAAATGGAGAAAGACGGAATATTGAATCCAATAATCAGCCTCTAATATAAAAAACATTTAAAAGTGAAATTTGTTGATAATTTTGTAGTTCTTGCTGGAATTAAAACTAAATCAGCCTCCAGTAACTCTTTCAGATTACATTTATGGGAGTTTTGTGTTGAGACAAACTAAAAAAAAACACACAAAATAATCCTGAATTTCTTAAAAAGTTTCTGGAGAAAGACAAGTTGTCTGATCAAAATGTGAAGTAGAGTTTAGATGTTCCTGATTTATTCAAACTAATATTAAACTTAATGATAGTTTTTTTTTTTTTTGCCAAAATCATGAATTCTGTACGAATCTCCTCGTTTTAATATGTAGTCATAGAAATGTTTGCCTTCTTTATTTTATTTTCTTTCCACTTGTTGCTGTGTCTAATTTTTTATTAAAATCCATAATTAATGAAGAAGAAAATAAAATGAGGAACCTGAGGGCTCGAGGCGAAAGGTCAGGAGGTGTTTTCTTGTGAAACGATGTGCTGAGGCGGAGATGAAGCTGGTCTTAACTTTATCAACGCAAACACGTCATCGTTTTGACCGACCTTTTCTGTGATTCCATCAGACGTTTGTTAGATTTCGCTGCAGGATTCAAACACTGGACGTCTTAAAAGTGACTAATTCAATCAGAAATGATGATTCCTGCAGCGTCGCCTTCAGCTCTTTCTGTTGTGGTGGAATTCTGTCTTTTTTAAACTTCATTTTCATTGTGTTACCGCATGACCTGTGACCTCCCCGTACGCCCAACCCGCCAGTCGCCATGGTAACAGGACTTTTATCCACCGTCGGGAGGGAGACGATCGTGTGGCGCATCTTAATTTATTGTTTTTATCTCTGTGCACTGAAATGAACTGAACTCTCCGTGATTTGAAACAAAATAAATGAGAAGGAGAAGGAAAAGAAAAGCAGACGAGCACATGGTTTGTTTACTGACATGTTTTATTTTCTGAGGAAAAAAATGAAACGATAACATTGGCTGAATGGCATTAAAATTGTATTAAAAAAAAGAGCAAAAAGTTCTGTGTCTTCATCAAGTAGTCATGTTTTAGAAAGTTGTCAAATTCAAAAACACATACACCCCCTGTCAAAAGTTTTGAGACACTTTCTCATTCAAATAAATTGGAACCCGTCTCAAAACTTTTGACGGGGTGTATGTGGGCTAATTTGTTAGTGTGTACCAATGGTCCAAAATAATGGAATAAAGCCAATAACCGAATAATTTTGGACATTTTAAATCCAATAAAGCCAGTAATGTAATAATTGTGGCCATTTTAAATGTAATAATGACCAAAAATGTAATGATTTTGACCATTTTTAATGTAATAACGG
This sequence comes from Acanthochromis polyacanthus, assembly GCF_021347895.1. NCBI lineage: Eukaryota > Metazoa > Chordata > Actinopteri > Pomacentridae > Acanthochromis > Acanthochromis polyacanthus. The sequence continues at coordinate 45,016,928 of NC_067116.1, read as the reverse complement.
CCAATAGCTTAATTATTTTTTTGGCCATTTCAAATGTGATAAAGCCAATATTCGAAACATTTTTTCCACTTTAACGTTAATAATGGCCAATAATGTAATAATTTTGGCCATTTTAAATCTAATAATGCCCAATAACAATAATTTTGGCTGTTTTTAATGTAATAAAGCCAATAACAGAATACTTTTGATAATTTTAAGTGTAATAAAGCCAAAAACACAGGGGTGGATCCAGATTAATGTTAGTGGGGGGCACAGGGGGGTACAACAGATATTTTGGGAGGCCACCGAAAAGTTGTAATAAAAAATGAAAGCTGCTACCGACCTCTGGCTTTTACAAAGTATTTTTCATGGGTTTTTTTTGGCTCTTTAACCCAGTAGCAAAGCTGTATGTGACCGTTTCATTTTGGACTGTTAACATTAAATTCTGATGGACTTGTTTCCTTGTTTATGTGAATTAGAGCATCATCAGCTGCAGCATCTGCCTGTTATGTAAAACTGTTAGCTCAACCACAGAATCCTGAGGGCAGTTAAGAGACAAATATTGTACAAGAACAGCTCTATATACAACCCTGTTAATTTCCACTTCTTAGAATGTTTACTGACAATTATCACACCTAAAATAAGAAATAATATTCTGGACTTTTAGCAGCCAGTTCTCAGCTGTAAACCATAAACATCACAGGGTTCTGTATGCTAATCAGTCTAAATCAAAATGAGTTCTACCCAATACACAGTAAACAGCAACAATCTGTACCCTTGATCTGTGCTAAAATAATCTGAAATGTTCTGTGTAGTAATGTAACTTTTAAAATACAATAAAATACAGTAAGTAGCACTCTGTACATTTAGTAGTAAACCTGAGAACAATAATAAACAGGAACAATACTCCATATTCTTAAGTCATTTAATAGTTCACAGCTCAGCAAACATCATAGTGTTCTGCATAGAAATCACTAAAAGTTGAGTTTAGTGAGTAAGGTAAGAGCAGAAAGGGAGCTGCCACTCGGACGCCGTTCTTCCACCCAGAGAGGACCTCTTTCTGCTGTCGCTGCTACACAGACTGACCTAGTGGAGGTTTGAGGTGGAATATTCCTTTAAACCAGCCCCTCAGGTCTCTGTGAGGATTTTGGATGGAATACTCAGTTAAACCAACATTTTAGGTGCATGTCCAGGGATTTAAGGTGGAATGTTCCTTTAAGGTGGAAGTGTGAGGACCTTGTAGGTGGAATACTTCCTGAAACCAACCTTGGAGGTCAACATTCAAAGATTTAAGGTGAAATATTCCTTTAAACCAACCTAAATTTCATGTTTTGATCATTATCAAGTGAGAAACCTCAATCCAGACTCCTCATAAAGACGTTTGAGATTTATGCTGCTGTTATTTGTTTAGTCCAGACTAAATGACAGAAATCCACAACTGTAATTTTGTTTCAGGACTTGGTTCATAAATGTCAAAACAATCCATGTGACTCTAAAAACTCAACAGCTTTACAAACTCTAAGATTAAACTCTCCACAAGGATCCAAAATAAGTTGGACTTCTACATGAGAGCTTTAATTATTCTTCATCTACTTCCTGAAACGTTTGCTCAATAAAAAAGACAAAAACTAATATTTTCAGCTGAACTAATGTTTTTTAAGCAACACACCATACTATGATGTTTTTACAGTGAAGGTTCTACTATGGAACCAGTTTGACATGTTCAGGCGTTCTTTGTGTGAAAACTCAGAGATTTCAGGGATCAGAAGGTGGTTTTCAACTTTCTTTGTTAACTTTCTGCTTCAACTTTAAACTAAATTTCCTTCACTAAGCCAGCCCTCTGGACTTCCAGTAAGCTGTGTTCCTATTGGCTGTCCAGGTGGCTGCTTGGTGTCATCAGGAACACCTGAGCAGCTCAGTGTCTTCCTGCTTTATGTCTGCAGTCAAACATTTCCTCTGCTTCTCTTCACTGAACCGGGTTTTCCTCTGTTGCTTTAGTTTGTTCTTTAGGCGTTGGCTTGCAGCTTCCAGCAGTAAAATCCCCTTTAATGTGTTTCTTGGTGTGTTTTAGGGCTTTGTACTGGATAGTTGTCTTGGTAAATGTGGTTCTTTAGCCACAGTTAGCACATGGTGCTAATGTGTGCAGTGATTAGTGGATTTGGTGCAGCTGAGTTGTGTCTTTATCTTGGCTGTAGTGAGTCTTTAGAGGTTTTTGGTTGTTTGTGAACCAACGTTGGTTGTCCAGAAGGTAAGAGTTCCTGTCCTGATTCTCTGTTTAAAGAGCTTCTCTGGTAGGCTGCAGGAGACTTTAGCGTTTGGGTTGTGCTAGTTTGGTTTTTGTACGGTTTCATTTGGACGACTATCTTGAGGCCCCTCCATGTGGTTTAGTGAGGTTTTCTGGAACAGTTCTACAGAGCAACCTGCAGCAGAAGAGACTTTGAGAGTTTTTAGGAAGTTCTGGAGACCAGACTTTAGAGCAGCACAAACATTTGTCAGCAGTTTGAGCAGGAGAAGGTGAGCTTCAGAGTAGAAATGAGAAGGAAACCTTGTTGACCCGTGTGGTGAGGTCCTGTACCAAGAGTTTGAGCAGGTTGTGAAGAGTCTGTAGTTGTTTGGTCTGAAAGCACCAGAAGAGTCGACTCATTAAAGGAGAAAACAGGAGATATTGTTGGTTCTTCTGTCGCTCTCCAGTTTCCTTAGACTGAATATCAAGTTTCTATTTTAAATGATTTACTGTGTGAGCCCAAGAAGACTTCAATAAACTCCCTCCATCCCCTGAACACATTTTATTACTATGTTTAATCTTTTTTTAAATGTTTTTGAGTTTTAATCATATTTTTTTCTTTGTTTGTGTAGTTTTGTCATCTGTGTGAAAGGTTCTAAACAAATAAAGTTGAACTGATAAACTGAATAAGTGACTAACTCATGATTGTGACAACAGAAGTATTTTATTGTGATTTAAGGGTTTGTTTCATTTTTAAGGTTGGGTTAAAATCTTGACAGAAAAAAAGATGAAAGAAATAAAATACATTAAAAAAGCAATTAAAGCAAAGGAAAAAACATTTAAAACAATAAACCTTTAAAAAGAACATTAAACATTAAATACAATTACACTATATTAAACAGACAAAATATTTAATTAGATAACTAAATGGAAGACAAAATGTAATTATGAAACTAAACATTTTTTCAACACAAATTAAACATTGAAGATGAAATATTTTAGATAAACATTTAAAAATACAATTAAACAAGAAGAATATTAGACATTTTTAAAAAACCTTCAAAAAGACAAAACATTTAATTAAAAAATTAAATGTTTACAAAATTAAATCTCAAAGACAATAAAACTTTAAATAGGAATTAAACAGAAAATACAATGAAGCATTTAAAAATAAAATTACACATTAAAAGGTGGTAAAACATTTAAAAAGAAAAACCTTAGATTTAATCTAAAAAATTAAACATTGGGAAAGAAAAGGAAATTTTTCGAACAAGTCGATAAAACATTAAAAAGACAAAACATTTCAAAATCAAATCAGACAGAAAAGAATAAAAGTTGAGAAAAGAGCAAAACTAAAGATTTAAGAAGAATCAAACGAAAGACAAAACATTGTAAAAGACACCAGTTAGACTTTAGAAGATCAAATTAAACAGAAGAGACGATAAAACGATGAAAAAGAGCAAAAACAGATAAAGGTCTTAAAGCGTTTTCTAGTCTGAAATGAAAACATCAAGTTGTTTCTTCAAACATTTCCTCTTTCTGTGTTCTTGGTTTGACTGTGGACAGATTTACTAAGAGCTCATTTCAGAAAACTGCTTTCCAGATAAAGTCTACTAGTAGTTGAAGGCATCGATCAAACTAATGTTACCTTCTGATCTCCACAAACTTTACTGTTCAGCGAAGAGAATCAAAGTTTGTTGAGGATTTCTGAAGAACCCACAGGTGAAGGTCTGAGAAGAACTCAGATGGATGGTCTAAATGTGAAATCAAGACTCATGGTCACAAGTTTTAAGGCTTCTGTTCACCACAAAGTTCAAACTAACACAGAAGTACTGAGGAACTTTTACAACTTCAGTCCTCAGACTGTCTGAAGGTTCAAACTAACAGAGAACTACTGTGGGACTTAGAACATTTCATCCCTCAGACTGTGTGAAAGCTCAGGTCCTGAGGACTGGGGAGGTGTGGAGGCTTTGGAAAGTCTTGGAACTGAGGGTTCAACCCTCCAGCACAAAGGCTGAAGTCCAACCTCCTGAGAAAAACGGTCGAAACGAGACTCGAGTGAAAAAAAACTTGAAAACAACAAAAAATCGATGATAAATGCGCAAAAAAAAGAAGAATTAGTATCTGAGCAAGTAGCTCAGGGGAATAAGAGGAGAGACTACCAAGTGGAAGGTAGCAGGATCAAGTCCCACCACTGGCAGTTTTCTTTCTTTGTCTGTGTCAGGATTTTCAAAAAATTAAGAAGGATCTGGTTTTGAACCAGCAACCTGCAGCTCCATAGACAAACCCTTAACTCACTGAGCTACAGATCAGATAAAAAGAAATAAACTCGTCGTCCCTTTGACATTGTCGTTTCCAAGTGACCACATGGGTGGAGTCTGGGTGGATCCAAGGCGGAGTCAGGGCAGAGAGTGGGAGGGGAAGTGGGAGGAGTAGAGGGGAGGAGGTCACCACCCACATCCCCACCTACTCTCCACCCTGACTCCACCTTGGATCCACCCAGACTCCACCCACCTCCCCCCTCTACTCCCCCACCGCCCACCACACCTTCCCCCGCCCGACGAGTTTTTCTAAAATCCGAGTCTCGACGGTTTTCTCGAGTTTCTGGAGTTTCCACCAGGTCAGAGGCAGAACAAGCTGTCATGAAGAGGTGTTGAAGTCGGTGAGGATGGAGTGACTTTTTACAGCGACTAGAAGGAAGACGACTAGAAGAGCAGGTCTTTAACCAGCATCCCTAAAATCCGTGGAGTCGCTCCAGAGAAATGAAGGGAGGTCAACTTTTATCAGCCTCCATCCAGATGTTCAACTTGATATCTTTACTTTGACATTTTTAGCTCCACAAACCTTTAGTATCACACTTTATCATCATTTATCAGGACTTTAATGGAATCCAGCAGCAGATTTAGTTTTTGTTCACAAACTTTATTCTTGTTGTCGTGGGACTGCAGGATTCTGTTGATTGTTTTCTCCACTAATTCATTTCTTGTTTTGGTTTATAAAATGTCAAACCCAAATATATTCAGTTTACTGTGATAAAAAATAAAAAGATTTACATTCATGATGCAGGAATCAGACAGTTTTTCACTTTTTATCTTAGTTTAGTCACAAAGATCGTTGATAATGTGTGAATTGTTGCAGCTTGTGAGCCGTAGAAGGTTTTAATGTTTGGGGCCGAGTGTCAGAAAACATTTAGAAACCAACATCAACAAAATAACAAAGATCTGAACATCATTAAAGGGAAATCCAACTTTTACATGACAATGTCTAATTAAAGGACCTTTATTCCCAACATAAATGTGTGATATTCATTGTACTGTTACACCCAGTGTGACTCCTGTCCTATACTGGGATTCACAGCCAGATAAACTCTCCCCTGTACCGCATCCTCCAAGGAACAGGCCAGTGTGGTTGTTAAATGGATTTTAATAGAGAGAAGTGTGAAACTGAAATAAACATACAGAATACGCTGGTCAATAACAGTACAAACTGCTTAAGACTTCAAATACATCAGTATTACAGGTAAGTATGGACTAATTTACATAAGAAAACCGCTGCAGGTGACTGGTAAGCAATAAGGTACGAAAGTTCAATCAAAGCTAAAGCTAAACTACCCTGAAGTTACCCCAAAGCCTGAAACCACGACTATTATTGTAAACGTAATCACAGACTGACCCTCACAACACTGCAAATATGTCATGGCAACTACAAATCTACATTCCAACAATATCATCGGCATTTCTACTCACTTATTTTGCCACTCAGAGGGTTACGAACAAACAGGCAGACAGTGAAGAAAGACTAGTATTGTCGTGCTAATGAAGCTGTTAGCGCTTCCTGTCGAGCCGATCAATAGCCGAGGCAGCGCCATCATATGAGCACTGACTGCAAAAAGCGATACCTGAGACAGTGATGCCCCCTAGAGGCCTGGTGGTTCAAACAAACAAGTGAAAGTTACAATACAGTGACCACCTGGCATGATTATGAAATGCCACAATAACTTATGGACAGAATGTACTAATATCTGATCTCCTGGAGACAACAGAAAGATGCAATCTGAGAGAGGTCTGCAGACAGTCTGATTTTGACTTTATTTATTTATTTATTGAATCAGACTGTCTCCAGACCCATCTCAGAGTGCACCCCTCCGTTGTGGATTTGTAGCTGCTGTGATATATTTGCAGTGCTGTGAGTGTCAGTCTGTTAGTACATTTACAATAATAGTCGCAGAGCTCTGGAGCTTCTCTTCACATCATCTTCCACCTGGACTGGTTTGGTCGGGAGCATGAGCAACAAACATGAAAAACTGCACTTTAACATCAATGAATGACACTGAAGTTTAATCTCTACATAAATGAGACTGAGTCTGGATGTGCTGCTCTGTCACTAACTCCTAAGTTTAGGGAAAGTTCAAACTAAAGAGGACAGTTCAGATCAGACTTGAGAATGAGCTGATTTTGAACAAACATCTCAGACTTTCTGAGCTTCAGCACCTCTAGCAAGATATTTGAACAACAAGCAGCTCCAGAGATCCAGAAGTTGGAGAGAGTTAGCTTTAGCTGATCCAAAGAACATGTGGGACGCTAACCTAGCAAACATTTAGACTTTTCTCTGTGAATTCTGAGAAATAATTTCCTATTTAATGACAGAGCTACACATCTGAACTCAGTCTAATTAAAACAGACTCTAATTCAGTGCCATCCATCCAGATTAAAGTGCAGTTACCCAAAATGTTTGTTAATGAGCTCCAACTAAACCTGTCCAGGTAGAAGGCCACTTTGACAAACAGGAAGTGGAAGATTCCAAGCAGATTTATAGAAGGGGGAACCGGACTGTCCTAAGTGTGGTCCAGTATAGAGGGGGGTGTTTGTGGGTTTTTAAGGCTGATAATGATTATTAGTGAGACATCTGGAGGAGATATTCATTTGCAGTAAATGAAAGTATTTAAAATCTTGGAGTTAAACTTAGAAGAACACAAACTCTAACAGAAAACTTGTTGATACGTTTTTGTTTTGTTTACAGATGTTAAGTTAAAGGAGTTTTATTGGTGACGTAGAACCAATCAAATCACTCCAGAAGACAGAGCGACCACAGCTAGATAAAGGTTCAGAGTCAAAGTAGCGCCATTTTAAAATAGATTTATTACCTCACTCCTCCTCTGGTGTTTTCTGGATTATTCTCAGCTTCATGCCTTCGTCCACTCGGCCTCCGTTGACTCGTCCCGCCTGCCGTCTCTGGAGCTGAAGCTGGATTGGATCAGACCAACGCCAGCTGCCTCTCCAAAGGCTCCTTCATCTGGCGGCACTTCTTCTGAGGGGAAGCTGAGCTTCAGCAGAACTTTGGAGATGTGTTCCAGTGGTTGGTGGATGTGTGGGGAGATAGAGAGGGACCATTGAACTGTTCAGAAAGGAAAACAGGAACCCACTGGTAGTTTTAGTTTAGGGTGCTACTGTGGTGTGTTTTTGGGTTTTAAGAGGTGAACAGAAACGAGTTTTTTTTCGTACTGATGATCTTTTCCTTTGTTCCTGGTTGGAATGTCCATCAATGTCAATGTGAAGTTCACTTTTAGTTCTGTTGATTTTTTTTTATTTTACTAACACCCATTTGTTTTTAACCCCCTCACATATTGTGTTGTTGTAAACTTACTCTTTCAAATAAATACTCGTCTGACCCTCTGGAAACCAATGTTTGGACTGTTTTTGTGTTGCTCCTCACCTACTTCAGACAGCCGGGACAGAACAACATTTTGTGGACCAAAGGCTAAACTCTGACGTTTTTTGGACGACATGCTATACTACGTCGTTTTTTGGACGACATGCTATACTACGACCTTTAGTGGACGACATGCTATACTACGAAGTTTTTTGGACAACATGCTATACTACGACCTTTTTTGGACGACATGCTATACTACGTCGTTTTTTGGACGACATGCTATACTACGACCTTTTTTGGACAACATGCTATACTACGACCTTTAGTGGACGACATGCTATAATACGACGTTTTTTGGACGACATGCTATACTACGACCTTTAGTGGACGACATGCTATACTACGAAGTTTTTTGGACGACATGCTATACTACGACCTTTTTTGGACGACATGCTATACTACGACCTTTTTTGGACGACATGCTATACTACGTCGTTTTTTGGACGACATGCTATACTACGACCTTTAGTGGACGACATGCTATACTACAACGTTTTTTGGACGACATGCTATACTACGACGTTTTTTGGACGACTTGCTATTCTACAACCTTTAGTGGACGACAAGCTATACTACGACCTTTAGTGGACGACATGCTATACTACGACGTTTTTTGGACGACATGCTATAATACGACGTTTTTTTGGACGACATGCGATACTACGACCTTTTTTGGACGACATGCTATACTACGACGTTTTTTGGACGACACGCTATACTTTGACGTTTTTTGAACGACATGCTGTACTACGACCTTTTTTGGACGACATGCTATACTTCGACGTTTTTTGGACGACACGCTATACTACGACGTTTTTTGGATGACATGCTATACTACGACGTTTTTTGGACGACTTGCTATTCTACAACCTTTAGTGGACGACATGCTATACTACGACCTTTAGTGGACGACATGCTATACTACGACGTTTTTTGGACGACATGCTATAATACGACGTTTTTTTGGACGACATGCTATACTACGACGTTTTTTGGACGACATGCTATACTACGACGTTTTTTGGACGACATGCTATACTACGACGTTTTTTGGACGACATGCTATACTACGACGTTTTTTTGGACGACATGCTATACTTTGACGTTTTTTGGACGACATGCTATACTACGACCTTTTTTGGACGACATGCTATACTACGACGTTTTTTGGACGACATGCTATACTACGACCTTTTTTGGACGACATGCTATACTACGACGTTTTTTTGGACGACATGCTATACTACGACGTTTTTTGGACGACATGCTATACTACGACCTTTTTTGGACGACATGCTATACTACGACGTTTTTTGGACGACATGCTATTCTACGACCTTTAGTGGACGACAAGCTATACTACGACGTTTTTTTGGACGACATGCTATACTACGACCTTTAGTGGACGACATGCTATACTACGACGTTTTTTGGACGACATGCTATAATACGACGTTTTTTTGGACGACATGCTATACTACGACATTTTTTGGACGACATGCTATACTACGACCTTTAGTGGACGACATGCTATACTACGACGTTTTTTGGACGACTTGGTATTCTACAACCTTTAGTGGACGACATGCTATACTACGACGTTTTTTGGACGACATGCTATACTACGACGTTTTTTGGACGACATGCTATACTACGACGTTTTTTGGACGACTTGCTATTCTGCAACCTTTAGTGGACGACAAGCTATACTACGACGTTTTTTTGGACGACATGCTATACTACGACCTTTAGTGGACGACATGCTATACTACGACGTTTTTTGGACGACATGCTATAATACGACGTTTTTTTGGACGACATGCTACACTACGACGTTTTTTGGACGACATGCTATAGTACGACGTTTTTTGGACGACATGCTATACTACGTCGTTTTTTGGACGACATGCTGTACTACGACCTTTTTTGGACGACATGCTATACTTCGACGTTTTTTGGACGACACGCTATACTACGACGTTTTTTGGATGACACGCTATACTACGACGTTTTTTGGACGACATGCTATACTACGACGTTTTTTTGGACGACATGCTATACTACGACGTTTTTTTGGACGACATGCTATACTTTGACGTTTTTTGAACGACATGCTATACTACGACCTTTTTTGAACGACATGCTATACTACGACGTTTTTTGGACGACATGCTATACTACGACCTTTTTTGGACGACATGCTATACTACGACCTTTTTTGGACGACATGCTATACTACGACATTTTTTGGATGACATGCTATACTACGACGTTTTTTGGACGACATGCTATAATACGACGTTTTTTGGACGACATGCTATACTACGACGTTTTTTGGACGACATGCTATACTATGACCTTTTTTGGACGACATGCTATAATACGACGTTTTTTGGACGACATGCTATACTACGACCTTTTTTGGACGACATGCTATACTACGTCGTTTTTTGGACGACATGCTATACTACGACCTTTAGTGGACGACATGCTATACTACGACCTTTTTTGGACGACATGCTATACTACGACATTTTTTGAACGACATGCTATACTACGACGTTTTTTGGACGACATGCTATACTACGACCTTTTTTGGACGACATGCTATACTACGACCTTTTTTGGACGACATGCTATACTACGACATTTTTTGGATGACATGCTATACTACGACGTTTTTTGGACGACATGCTATAATACGACGTTTTTTGGACGACATGCTATACTACGACGTTTTTTGGACGACATGCTATACTATGACCTTTTTTGGACGACATGCTATAATACGACGTTTTTTGGACGACATGCTATACTACGACCTTTTTTGGACGACATGCTATACTACGTCGTTTTTTGGACGACATGCTATACTACGACCTTTAGTGGACGACATGCTATACTACGACGTTTTTTGGACGACATGCTATACTACGACGTTTTTTGGACGACTTGCTATTCTACAACCTTTAGTGGACGACATGCTATACTACGACGTTTTTTTGGACGACATGCTATACTACGACCTTTAGTGGACGACATGCTATACTACGACGTTTTTTGGACGACATGCTATAATACGACGTTTTTTTGGACGACATGCTATACTATGACCTTTTTTGGACGACATGCTATAATACGACGTTTTTTGGACGACATGCTATACTACGACGTTTTTTTGGACGACATGCTATACTACGACGTTTTTTGGACGACATGCTATACTACGACGTTTTTTTGGACGACATGCTATACTTTGACGTTTTTGGATGACATGCTATACTTTGACGTTTTTTGAACGACATGCTATACTACGACCTTTTTTGGACGACATGCTATACTACGACCTTTTTTGGACGACATGCTATACTTCGACGTTTTTTGGACGACATGCTATACTACGACCTTTTTTGGACGACATGCTATACTTCGACGTTTTTTGGACGACATGCTATACTACGACGTTTTTTGGACGACATGCTATACTACGACTTTTTTCGGACGACATGCTATACTTTGACGTTTTTTGGACGACATGCTATACTACGACGTTTTTTGGACGACATGCTATACTACGACCTTTAGTGGACAACATGCTATACTACGACGTTTTTTGGACGACATGCTATACTACGACGTTTTTTAGACGACATGCTATACTATGACCTTTTTTTGGATGACATGCTATACTACGACGTTTTTTGGACGACATGCTATACTACGACCTTTTTTGGACGACAAAACAAAATCAATCAAAAAATAATCAAAAAAAGCCCACCTGTGGTCGTACAGAACGGGTTTGTCCATGACACTGCCAGTTTGTTTAAACTTTTTAACCACTGAAATGTACTGAACTCTCCGTGATTTAAAATAAAATAAATGAGAAGGAAAAGAAAAGCAGACGAGCACATGGTTTGTTTACTGACATGTTTTATTTTATGAGAAAAAAATGAAACGATAACATTGGCTGAATGGTATTAAAATTGTATTACAAAAAGAGCAAAAAGTTCCGTGTCTTCATCAAGTAGTCATGTTGGTTTAGAAAGTGGTCAAATTCAAAAACACATATGTGGGCTAATTTGTTACAGTGTGTACCAATGGTCCAAAATATCAGCAAAATACACTTTAAATTAACAGATTTATTATTTCCTTCATGATCCTTCAGTCATAAAAATTCCCCCAAAATTCTCCCTTTTTTCTTTAAAATTCTGAGCTACTACTGAATAATAAAAATAATACTAATAAATTACAGTGCAATGTATCAGAAATACCTGCGGGGCTTTTTCTGCCCGTCACACTCGACTCTTCGCTCTTTTCCAGCTCTCACAAACACTCGCCTCGTCGTTTGGTGGACATTTTTGGCACAATCGAAGCTTCCAGTGACGATTTGGTCGAGTTGAAAAACCTTCAGCTCGACCAAAACGACACTTCACTGCCACTCAGTTTGGGAATTTTCCTTCATTTTCATTATTTTTTAATTTACAGTCACTCCGGGAGCCAAAATTAAATATATTATAATAACAACTGTGATTATTTCCACATAAATAACGTTGCTGCTGGACTCATAAACCCGCCAACAACGGCTCACTTCATCACCACCCTTAGATTAGTTTTAATTTACACAAATGGGGAGTGTTTCAGCCAGAGTCGAGATGTCGATTCCATGGAAATCAATCAGTTCCTCCCAGAGGACCTCCTCACAATCAGCTGATTTTCTCTCTACAATAACTTTAGTATATTTAATAAGGTTTTACCTTAATACTATGAATTTTTTCAAAGTTACAGGCCCTTAAAGTACATAGAGGTGGGTTGAAATTTACATTTTAATCATTTTCTTCCAGCATTTTGTGTTAAATCACGTTCTTGGAATCCTATTTAATATTTTTCAACTGTCAGACCAGCTCATAAGAGTAAATGAATCGTGTCTAGAAGATGATTCTGGTATCACATGTAGATAAAAAAAAAAGACAAAAATGAGATTTGGGTTTCTGTTTCTGTCTGGTTTTGTTGTTTTTTGTGCTCATCTTTGTCCCTGTTCTGTCATTTCTTTAATCATTTTTGTGTTGTTTTTTTGTGTCTTTGGCACAGTTTTTTCTCGTTGTGGTCATTTGTTGGTCGTTTTTGTCATTTTGCATCTCTCATTTCCTGTTTTATGCCTCATTTTACTTATTTCAGGACATTTTTTGTCTAATTTTTCTTGTTTTGTGTCTGTTTTTTGTATTCAGTGTCTCATTTGTCTTGTTTTGTGCCTTGTTTTTCTTGTTTAAGGACATTTTTTGTCAATTGTTTCTCGTATTGTGTCTGATTTTGGTGTTTTATGTCTCATTTGTCCTGGGTTAGGGTTGTTTTACATGTCTTTGGGACAGTTTAGTCTCTTTGTGACATGAAACCATGATACATCCCATAATATTGATGCTCAAAGATGCTTTAAAATCAGATTGTCTCCAGATTGTGACACCTGGAAGTGGATTTAAAACTGATCTAGTTGCAGTTTTTAACAGAACTCAAACGTGTCTGATAAATCTTTGAGGTTCAGAAATGATGGAAAATAAAACTAAAAAGATGAAATTTCAACCCCCTTATGTGTGCTTCAAGGACCTGTAGTTCTAAAATAATTCACAGTAAGAAGGGAAAACTTTGCCTGACTTCATTTCAAATCACTGCAGACGATAAATCAGCTGATTGTGAGGAGGTCTGGTGGGATATTTTTCTCAGATTTGGTAGATTTTTCCGTGGATCGAGCCGTTAACACTAAACCTGTACAGCCCTGTCAGTCAGGCCGCTTCACTGCTCAGTTTGCAAACAGACACCAAACATTTACAGCTAAATCCTCCACAGCTGGATTTAAATTTGCACTAAAGTGGTCCTGCTCTGACCGACGTCGGTCACTAACTTATTTAACGTACTGAAACACGGAGGCGACCTCGACTGTAAGAATCGGCCCACTCTGGACAGAAACAAGACGTTCTAAATACGTTTTTCGTTTCATCTCAGGTAATGTTTGTCAGTTCTAGGTCGTAATCAGAGGTGAGCAACATGAATGAGAGTCTGCAGCTTTGGAAATAATGATCAGATCACTGTGAGCTCACTTTTCTGCCTTTTTCTTGGTGGTTATTGGTGAAAAAACAGCAAGTTTCCTATTTAAAGTTGCATTTCTCTTCGTTAAAGGTGGCCGACCTCATAATTCTGATAATTTATTTAGATTATCGACCAATTTTTCATTTATACACAAAATAGTGACTTAAGAAATGGTTTCAGCCAACGAATGTGAATTTTTACATCTAAGTTTAATTAATCATATTTTTAAACAATTTATTGCATATTTTGAATTATCAGATTTTTTTCTTGTCTTTTAGAAAATGCTGCAATTGTTTAACCACTATGGTAAAATTCTAGCAAAAATATCAATGCAGAAGGTCTGTTTTGTGAGAGAAAACAGCAGGTGGTCCAATAATTACCCCCAAATCTGTATTTCAGTTTCACTAAAAGTCAATGAAGTGTGTTTGTCTTATCTCCTGGAACCTTAAAGGTCATCTTACTTAGCTCCAATGGTGCACAGGAGAGTAAAGTTTAGTTTAAACTTGGAGAAATTGGACGTGATTTCTTTCTAATTGATGAGAAACAAAAATCCAAATGACAGAATCTCTACCTCCTCATGTTGCTCACCCCCAGATGTGGCCACTCCTCCACATCTGGTTCAACACATCTGGACCTTTCAGTACCGTGTCGGACTTTAGAGACGAGTTGCATCGAATCCGGATTCAGATCTTTGTGGGTTTTTAACGGCAAACTTCAACCCTCCATTCAGATTTTTATTTACTTCTGTCGCCGTTTAACAAAATAAAAACATCAGCAAACTCTGAGTAAGGTCGTCTCACAGTCGAACAGGAAGGACAGCGACGCTTCGTCCCGCTGCTTACAGTACAGATGTGCAACGACTACAGTAAACTGAGCGCGAGCCAGCATTCAGATTTGGAGGAAGAGAATCCAGATGTTGCGTAAAAGAGACTCTCCCTGGTCCCTGGAAACATCCGCAGACTGTCACTGACTCACACACAGCAGAGAAACGACAACACATCTGGAATACAAACAGTGCTCTCACAGGAAAAAAAATAACAGCAGCAATTCCAAAAAATAAAACCTGAACTACGACAATAATAGTAAATTTAATAGTTTTAGCTCCTTCCCTCCCTTAGCGTTGGGACTGTGGAAGACAAAAATGAAAAAACTCCTACGGACAGACAACATCTGCAGCCTGCTCCAGCGGCACAAGCCTGCTGTTCATCCAAACAAACGAGCTTGAATTTGATCGAAGAGGTGGAAAACAAGAAGAATATCCCTTATTTTGAAATGGGAGCAGCAGCTGTTTTCACGAACACGAAGAAAACCAGCAGGAAACGAGTGAAAGAACTCCCTTCAAAGTGCAATTTAATGTTCAGATCACACAAATACACTGCCCATCCAAAAAAAAAGAAAAAAGTAAGGTAAGAGCTTCCATTGGATAATTACTTCTTTAACCCTAGAGGATGCAGTGAGGAGCTTCTCATTTCTTAAATGTTGGAAGACATGTCCTGTGGTCATAAAGGATGTTAATCATCTCAAAAGGGTCAAATTATTGGCCTGCATCAAGCAAAGAAAACAGCTAAGGAGTTGAAACGACTAGAATCTGGTAAAGAACCGTCCAACGCATCATTAGAACCTGAAAGATAGTGGAGAACCATCATCTTCAGGAACAAACTCTTAGATGACGGTTGGAAACCAACAGTAGAACTCACAGCTGTTTAATAGTGAAAGTAAGAACATTTCCACATGGATTGGGACTAAACAGCTGTAGCTCTAAGAAAACCACTGATCAGTGAGGATGATCAGAAGAAAAGGCTTCAGTTTCTTAGGTAGCATAAAGACCCTGGAACAATGGAAGAAGGTCATGTGGTCTGATGAGTCCAGATTGTTCCAGAGTGATGGGGGCATCAGGGTAAGAAGAGAGGCAGATGAAGTGATGCCCTCATCATGACTACTGGGGGTTAGGGTTCTGATCTGGGGTTGGTCAGGTTCACCAACGTTTTGTTCCCAAAGAATGAGGTCAGCTGATACCTGAACATACTGAAGGACCAGGTCTTTCCATCAGTGGAGGTTTTCTTCATGTTCCAAGATGACGATGCCAGGATTCATGGAGCTCACATTAAGAATGAGTGGATCAGGGAGCAGGAGATGGACTGTCCTCCACAGAGTCCAGACCTCAGAACCACTGAGGATCTTTCGTCAATAGAAGATCTCGGTAGGAAATGAATCCAACTCTGCTGTGACTTTGCAGAAGCTTACTGAATGAGTGTCGTCCTCAGAGCTAAAAGTTGGTCCAATGAAACTTTCGTGTGTGACTTTTTTTTCTTTTTTTTGGACAGACAGTGCAGCTTCCCTCAAAACCCGACTTCGAACGAGTCCCGTGCCAATTCCCTCGCGTTTGCCGCTGCTCGGAAAACGTTCAGCATGAGTTTTAATAAAGATGATTACATAGCTAGAGGATTTCATAGCATAATTTCCTGAATCATTCCGACATCATGCATTCCTGAATACCATAATGTGTGCATACATAATGTTTTTTTTTCTATTAATCATACAGATTTTTTATTCTGTTTTTTAAGTCTTTACACTCTGGGGCTATTTCACCACCGAGGAGAATCAACTCGTGGAGCGTTTAAAAAAATAAAACAACAAAACCCGGTCAATCAATTCAAAGCTATTTGCTGTCATTAAACCAGCAATCAGCTCGTACGCCTTCATGTGCAGCGACAGACGCTTTGCAACACAAAAAAACAACAAAAACCTAAAATAATTCCATACAGGAATGTCAAAGAGGAGATTCCCAATGCCTTTTTGATCATCGGTACAAAGAGACAAACTGAGAGTTGAAATGTCGTGAAACTAACTTTTTTTTGTTTGTTTTTTGAATCTTTTAAAAGTCTCGGCTACATCCATGTTTTCTCCACACACACACTCACACACACCTGCCTTTCTATTCAAACTAATGGATGCAGCTGTGCAGACGCCACCACTGCAGTGGAATCCGTACATAAGGTGAAGCAGCCAGGAAGGCCTCCCCTCCAGACGGATGGACGGACTTGCGGACGGACTTTTGGAGCATGTTGCTTGTCGATCAGGAACCTACAGATCTACTGAAGTGCTTTCCTTCCTGACGCTTCTTCTGCACGCAGCCCGACCGGTTTGTTTTTCTACTGAATCTATCAAAGGTGAAGTTAAACGACGGTAAGACAGCTGAGAGAACATTCACAGTGCTCTAAGGAGAAAACAAAACCGACAGCGATGAAATGAAAATGTTCTAAAACCCAAAGAATAAAAACTCATCGCACCCTAAGTTGGTTTTTTTTTGTTTTGTTTTTTCTTTTTTCTTCCACCTTCATTTCTGTTTCTGTTTTGACGCTCGTCCCCTCCGGCTGAGGGTTTTTTCTGGCGTCTCGTCGTCGCTTCCTGGAGCCAGGCGGTGGCGCCGGAGAGCCGGTTATAGATGCTTCTCCTTGGCGACGCCGTTCTGCACGTGCTTCCTGCAGAGAAACAGCAAGAAAATCAGGAAATGTTTGGGTCATCCAGTACAAATTTGGACATTTTTAGTTAGAAAATAATGCAAATATTTACTCATTATGAATAAATTCAAACTACTGAAGGCCTCTTTTCTCTTTTCTATGATCAAATCTGAGCAAAAAGACTAATTTTAAAGGTCTGCTGTGTCGACTTTATGAAGGAAAACAACAAATATATGAATTTACACAGCTTTGTATTGATTGAAAAATTAAGACATGTTTTGGCCATTTAGTGTACATTTTTACATTTTTAGTCTCAATAAACCATATTTTCAAACATAATTTATTGTATGTTTTGAATTATTCTAAGATGTTTTGGTGTATCTCCTCTCTGATGTGCGTCGCTTTGGATAAAATCTACAAGAAATCGGACAAATCGTAGATTTTGTAGATTTTGTCGTAGGGCTGGATCCGAATATCTGAATATCCGAATATTTGTTCGCTACGGCGGTATCCGGATATTAATTTTGGTATCAGAATATCCCCCCGTCGGACGTTACTGGGCGGAAAGGATATGCGGCGTTACTGTCTTCCCTCCACCTTTGGCTCATATCGACTCTTTTTTTGGCTCATATCGACTCACATCGGCTCATCCCGTCGTGTGATCACATAAACATATACACATATGTCTATGTGATCACCCCTTCTCCCCCAGACGAAAATATTCGGAGCTCGTCTCTTCCCTTCGCCTTCGGCCCACTTCGGCTCATCCCGTCGTGTTCGGCTCATCTCGGCTCCTCCATTCCTGTTTCTTACCACCACTCTAATGTCCGGGTTGCTGCAGACTCTGACGTCACGCTTCACTTCATTGCATAAACACAAGACAAGATGCTGAAGACCTCCGCTGTTTGGGAATTCTTCAGTTTAACTGAAGACAAAACGAAGGCAGAATTTGGATCCGGGAGACGAACGGATCCGAATATTCGGGCCGTCTCCGCCTCTCCGCCACAAACCCCCCGGTCGGACGTTATGGGGCGGAACAAATATTCAGATATTCGTCTTTAATAGGGCCCGAATATTTGGAGACCAGAAACCACTATTCAGGCCGGCCCTATTTTGTCGGTGTGAGGCGATGGAGGCAATCGGAGGTTCTCAAGGCTGAACAGATAACCACAATCACATCCACAGCTCCACCTGCCTCGGTTATCACACCTCCAGAGTTCATTACTGGTCCAGTGGTCAAACTGCAGCGCTGATTTGGACGCACATGGCAGGGAGTCAGATAAAAACAGACGAGAACGAACGGCTGAACTTTAGTTTTAGTCAACGGAGCGTTTTCCTGAATGACCGCTGGATTGTGAAACAGAAGAACAAAAAAATGCTCCGCAGAGCAAAAGAAACGACTTGTGTGACTCAGTTCAGTCTTTCAGCACTACGATGACTCAATTATTTAACCAGCACGATGACAAAACAGCAAAAATATCTGTTTAAAGGCCGGTTGTTAATAAAACAGCAGCTTGTCTCGTTTTTGAACCCGCCTATCAGGTTTACATTAAAAAATTCAAGTGAAACCAAGAAATGTTTTGGCCGTGTGGTTTAAATTATGAATCGGGTATTTGGTCAATAAACTGTCCAAAAAAATTAAAAAACGTGTTTTCCAAAGCTCAAGATGACAAACATTTTGTCCATCACCAAAATATTCAGTTTACTGTCACAGAAGAGAAACTAGAAAATATCCAAATATAAGAAGCTGGAATCAGAGGTTTTTGACATTTTTTTCATCTAAAAATTACTCAAATCGCTAAGGTTGTTATCGAAATAGAGACTCATTAAATTTAAATTCTAATTTAATGTTTTTGAGGTCATATTCTAACATATTGTACATTTAGGTGGCAGTACGGTTAACTAATGGGATCATAATAAATATAATACATCAAACGGAAATAAAATGAAAAAGAAAGTCTGCATGAAAGCACTACTAAAAATAAAAACAGGTATTAAATATAAAAGTAAGAAGATAAATGAGAATATGAATAAAAGGTTTCCACATGGACCCAAACTGCAGCAAACAAAGGCCTGCTGGTAAATCTGAGTAATAGAAGCAGCAAATTATTCAGAGTGAAGCAGCGATTGTTCAGACTGAATAATTATCAGTGAAATGTGCAGAACTGATCGTTCCTGAAGGTTCCTCCAGACATGAGCGACTAGAAAAGCACATTTTTATGAAAAGAAGTAAAACTCTGTTTTAATTTTGAATTGTTTATAAAATAATGTAGCATTATAGCTTTACGTGTATTCAAACTGACTAGGTTGTGCTAAAAATATGTAAGAAATGCTTCACTTATTACGAGTGTTTTTGTTTCATATTGTGAAAGGAAATGCTTATTTTTATTTTATGCTTCACGTCATGATGCTGCCGCCACCGTGCTTCACATCATCAATTTCGAGAGTTGTGCAGCCTCTCAGACGTTTTTCATGCAGGTTTTCATTGTAATCGTATCATTTTTCTGCTTTATTATCGGTTTTCTTGCTTGTCGTTGAGTTTTTCCCACAGTAGAACAGAAGTAACCGGTTTGCTTCAGGCTCTCTGCTCGTCAGTGTAAACTCTGGCTTTTGTTTGTTTTCGTCTCTTTCCTTATTTTTTGTGCCTCCTCGTGACCCGGAAATCTCTGTTAGCGCTTCGGCTTTCGGCTTTCTCAGTTCCTGAAACACGTCTCTAGAAAAGAAGAGGTCTGTTTGAAAAGGACGTTTACTGGAGTTCATTAATTTTGAATTGTTTATAAAATAAAGTAGCATTATAGCTTTATGTGTATTCAAACTGGCCAGGTTGTGCTAAAAATATATAAGAAATGCTTCACTTATTACGAGTGTTTTTGTTTCATATTGTGAAAGGAAATGCTTATTTTTATTTCATCTTTGACATCACGATGCTGCCACCACCGTGCTTCACATCATGATGCTGCCTCCACCGTGCTTCACATCATGATGCTGCCTCCACCGTGCTTCACATCATGATGCTGCCACCACCGTGCTTCACATCATGATGCTGCCTCCACCGTGCTTCACATCATGATGCTGCCTCCACCGTGCTTCACATCATGATGCCGCCTCCACCGTGCTTCACATCATGATGCCGCCACCACCGTGCTTCACATCATGATGCTGCCACCACCGTGCTTCACATCATGATGCTGCCTCCACCGTGCTTCACATCATGATGCCGCCTCCACCGTGCTTCACATCATGATGCCGCCTCCACCGTGCTTCACATCATGATGCCGCCACCACCGTGCTTCACATCATGATGCTGCCACCACCGTGCTTCACATCATGATGCTGCCACCACCGTGCTTCACGTCATGATGCTGCCTCCACCGTGCTTCACATCATGATGCCGCCACCACCGTGCTTCACATCATGATGCCGCCACCACCGTGCTTCACATCATGATGCCGCCTCCACCGTGCTTCACATCATGATGCTGCCACCACCGTGCTTCACATCATGATGCTGCCTCCACCGTGCTTCACATCATGATGCCGCCTCCACCGTGCTTCACATCATGATACTGCCACCACCGTGCTTCACATCATGATGCTGCCTCCACCGTGCTTCACATCATGATGCTGCCTCCACCGTGCTTCACATCATGATGCCGCCACCACCGTGCTTCACATCATGATGCTGCCACCACTGTGCTTCACATCATGATGCTGCCTCCACCGTGCTTCACATCATGATGCTGCCACCACTGTGCTTCACATCATGATGCTGCCTCCACCGTGCTTCACGTCATGATGCTGCCTCCACCGTGCTTCACATCATGATGCTGCCTCCACCGTGCTTCACATCATGATGCTGCCACCACCGTGCTTCACGTCATGATGCTGCCACCACCGTGCTTCACGTCATGACGCCGTCACCACCTTATGCGGAGATGGGCTCTCCGATGTGATTGGATAATAGATGCGTGATAAAATTCAAATTAATTAAAGAGGTAATGCTCAGTACTGAACCATCTGGATGTTGAATTCTCACAGTTCTAGCTGATAATTGGTGTCATTTTGATGATTTATTTTAAAAACTAAACATGTTTCAATGGGCTCTAAGGTTCTAAAGGTTCAAGTGGACATCACTTTCCTGCCAAACTGGTTACAACTTAAAGATAATTCTACATTTTTAGTAAAAATCTGCCAACAGCTGACTGGTTTTAGTTCCTGTCTGGAGGAGCTGCTCACCCCTGGGCAGAGTTGTGATGTCCAGCATCGTCCTCGTTCGCTGCCAGAGGTTTCCTGTCGCCCGACGCCCTGCTGCTGTCCTCGTCCTCGTACTCCCGGACGTCATTCACCTCCTTCATCTTCAGCACCTTCACCACGAAAACCACGATAAACTGCCAAGGAAATAAAAAACGAGAATGAGGTCAGATTGTGCTGCTGATGAGACACCACATCAAAGCCCTCGTGTGTGAAAACCCTAAAAGTGTGATTCTGTTCCTCACCAAGAACCAGTAGATGTTCATGAGCAGCAGAGCGAAGAGCAGAGCGTTGAAGAAGAAGTAGAAGGGGATGTTGGGGACGGACTGGAGGCTGGACACACAGGTGGCATACAGGACTTTGAGGGGGAACCAGTAGAGACGGAACCAGAACCTGAAACAGAAGGAACACATGAAGGAGAAACATGACATATAGAGATGAAAGAAGAGACTTTGTTCGGGGAAAATTCTTGTGAAAAAAGAGACAAATTTAAACAAGAAAACTTGCAAAGAGGCCATCATACATGTCTGTTTATCTGCAGTACCTTCAGGGGTAGAAATGATGGAGGTGTGTTTGTTGAAGCTCACCAGGTGATGCTGAAGCTGACGGAGCCGGTGTTGGACAGGATGTCGTTCAGCAGGTAATAGCCTCCTCCTCTGGACTTCAGGTAGACGTTGAGCTTCGTGAACTCCAGCTGGATGTCGTTGATGTCGTGGAGAAACAGCACCAGGATCCCTACGTTGTGGTATCTGAGGAACAGAAGACGTTTCTACTTATTTCTAGTCATCAAACCAGCAAAAACTCTAAAACTTTCCAAAAAATACACACTAACTGTAAATATTATTTTGTGCTGTCAGTACAGGAGGTAAAATGTGATGCTGTCAATCATTTCTTTTAGTTACTGTGCATTTTGTTTTTATTTATTTAAAGGAAAATTACTGCGTTTGCAATTTGTGGCTTCGTGGGATTGCTTTTTGCTGAGCTGTGACAAACACAACTCCTGTCTTCTGTTTTGCAGCAACGAAGCTGAAAAGTTGACGTTCGGTGCGAATATTCAACCAGAGCAGTGAGTTTCTGTTCTGCATTTTTTGAAGAACAATAATCCAGGAAGCGCCACATAATGATGCTGCGTTTGCAAAATTTATCACACAAACTGCGTTGTAGTTGAGCTGTGTTGTTGTGATTATCAAAAAGGGTCAGTTTATTTTAAAATCAATCAGTTCCTCCTCACAATCAGCTGATTTTTATCTACAGTAACTTTAAGGTTTACTTTCATACTATGAATATTTTTAGAGCTGCAGGCCCTTAAAGTGCAGACGTGGGTTGAAATTTCATCTTTCTAGTTTAGTTTTCCATCATTTCTGAGTCTCATAAGTTCATTAGTAAAACAGAAAATGACATGAAAAACACATTTGTTCAAAAACTGCAACCAGATCAGTTTCACATCCACTTTTTCCCATAAAAATCTTTGAGCATCAGTATTATGGGATGTATCATAGTTTCATGTCATAAAGAGACTAAACTGTCCCAAAGACATGTAAAACAATCAATACGTCACTAACAACACAAATGAGACACAAAATAAGAAAAACAAGAAAAAGACGTCCCTTAATAAGAAAAACGAGGCACAAAACAGGAAAACAGAGACACAAAATGACAAAAACAACAAACAAAACGACCACAACAAGAAAACAACTCACACAAAACAACACAAAACTGACACAAAGACAGACAGAAGAGGGACAAAGATGAGCACAAAAAAAGAAATCTAACTCTCATTTTGATCTGTACCAACTTTTGAGCATCAGTATTATGGGATGTATCATCGTTTCATGTCACAAAGAGACTAATCCGTCCCAAAGAAAACAATCAAAACGTCACACTAAACAAGAAAAATGAAGCACAGAACAGGAAAAGAGAGCCGCTAAATGACAAAAACGACAAACAAAATGAACACAACGGCAATTTTCTGTTGAAGTTCTGGATTTTTTTCAGACAAGAAAACAATATTTTTTGGCTAAATGAGGACAACAGGAGGGTTAAATGCACATTTCTGCTCATGTGATGAGAACGTTTTGTGAGTAAACACCTGAAGGCGTAGGAGAAGCTGATGAGCGCCAGCGTGATGATGTGATGAACCACCATCACTGCAGAGTCCTTCCTCCAGGCGTCCATGTAGACGGTGGCGTAGATGGAGTGGCCATAGAAGCTGCCCTGGATCAGGTAGGCGATGGCGATGTCTGCAGGCACTGACATACCACTCTTCCAGTCTGAGGGGACACAGGAAGGACAACATCCCATTTAAATTATCTGAAAAACATCCATGTTTATACGCAGGAGAGAACATGTGAAACATCAGTGTGTCCACTAAACAACATCCAGCTGAAAACTGAAGTCGTCACAGCTTTAAACTCAGATCCACTGTTTCATCACTTCAGTATGAATGATTTAGTCAAACATGCCAATCAGGAGTTTTCAGGACCCAAAGAGAGCCTCAGATTAATTCTCAGGTGGGATTATGAGTTTAAAACTAAAAAATGTATTTATAGAGCACTTTACAACACTCATGGTAAATGGTTGTATTGATATAGCGCTTTTATCCAAAGCGCTTTACATGATGATACGTCACATTCACCCATTGATGGCGGAAGCTGCCATGCAAGGCACTAACCACAACCCATCAGGAGCAGTTAGGGGTTCGGTGTCTTGCTCAGGGACACCTCGACATGAGCACGACGGGCCGAGGATCAAACCGGCAACTTTCCAGTTACAAGACGGCCACTCTACCCACTGAGCCATGCCGCCCCATCACTCATGGTGACCAAAGTGGTTTCCAGTTAAAAGCAAACATTAAAATAAAAAAATAAAAGCAGATTAAAAGAAAGCAACAATAGAGCATATCAGGAAAATAAAATCCGATAAAACCAGGTAAAATAAGATGAAATAGAATAAAATAAAACACAAAAAATAAATCTGAGAAATGCAGCGAGTGATCCCATCTGATGAAGGAAAATCAGATCCAGTTTGGTTGTTTGTTAAATAATAATATAATAAATGAGTTAAATTATCCAAAGTGGAGCCGCCAGAGGTGTTCTTACTGATAGAAACTCTATAATAATATATATAATAAACTAAATCCTCCTGAAAGGATTCTACTGAGAGTCTGTTCTTTTATTTTCACTCATGATCCCGACATGTTTACACTCATCTTATCTTACAATCAGGCATTTTATTTGCAAACTTTACTAAATTAGTCCTCTTTTTTTTCATGTGTTTGTTTCAAAACACAACAGATTTCCAGAAACTTTAATGACAAGTTGAGCTGCTTTCTCACACCGGGCGTTTTAGGTGGTTTTTATTTGATCTTTTTTTAAAGAAACAGGAGCTAAAACAAACAGTTTTCTAACAGAAAATGAAGAGAAATGCACAATTTGAGGAAAATAATTTGTTATTTGAACATTAAAGCGTGGAAACGTATTCTTACACACACCAAAAATAACATTATGAACTTGTAAACATGCAGAATATGGAATTCTTAAAAGCAGTTTAATTTTTTTCATGACTTCTAAATTGAAAAACACTTTATATATTTAACTCATTTATTTTATTTTTCATATTATTTCCACTTTGATAAGAGAATATGCAGTTAATGTCACGCATATAAAGCATTTTTATCTGAATTTCTGGGTCAAAGAAAAAGGTATTTGTATCAGCAGTGCAATAATTTAATAGTTAGTTTCATTAATTTAATTATTTTTACCTTAATTCACCAAAGCTGCTGCATGGAGTTTGTGGATAATTCTGCCTCATTATTTTGTCTGTATTTGTTTTAACAGCAGTTTATTTAACATTAACATGAAGCACAGATAAATGCAGTGACGTTTTGTCTGTAGGTGGCAGCAACACGTCACATTTAAAGACAAGTCGATCAATCTCAAACTGATCGGCTCCAGTTTGATTTATTGGCCTCAGACTGTGGCGCCTTCATGGATGCAAAACTGATCCAGGTGCAGATCAAAACAGAACTCAAATGTGTTCTTTATCTATCCAAAAAAATGCTAAAAATGACAGGAAAGTCGCCAAAATCACAGAAAAACGGTCCCGAATGACTTCCAGACTGTCAACAATAATGGAAAACTGTTGAAAATGGCTCCCAAAAAAAAAGTCCAAAATCACAGAAAAGTAATCCAAAACTCCTCAAGTTTGTCCAAAATGTCTTGAATTTTATCTGCATTTCTTTTCTTTAGATTGCGACACTTGGATGGATGTCAAACTGATCCAGGGGCAGATCTTAACCGAACTCAAATGTGTTTGTTTATCCATAAAAAAATGGAAAAAAAATTACATGAAAGTTGTCCGAAGTCACAGAAATGTCAAAAATTACACAAAATTGTGCATATTCCTCGAATTTGTCCAAAATGTCTTGAATTTGTCGACATTTGTGACACCTGCACAGACGGTTTCAGTTTTAAAGGGAGTTTTTGATGCTCCAGATGTGAAGCAGATAGAAACAGATGGAAATCCTGCATTAAGTGAATTTAGAGAGCTGTGCAGCCTCTGAGATGCTTTTCATGCAGGTTTTCATTGTAATCGTATCATTTTTCTGCTTTATTATCGGTTTTCTTGCTTGTCGTTGAGTTTTTCCCACAGTAGAACAGAAGTAACCGGTTTGCTTCAGGCTCTCTGCTCGTCAGTGTAAACTCTGGCTTTTGTTTGTTTTCGTCTCTTTCCTTATTTTTTGTGCCTCCTCGTGACCCGAAAATCTCTGTTAGCGCTTCGGCTTTCGGCTTTCTCAGTTCCTGAAACGCGTCTCGAGAAAAGAAGAGGTCTGTTTGAAAAGGACGGCTCGGGTTTACTGGAGTTTATTTCTGCTCTAGAGGCAGCAGGAATAAGACTCAGACGTTCCTTCTTTTCTAGATCGTCGTCACGTTGTTGATTGAGTTTAACTCTCCTGTTGTTCAATTATCGGCACCAAAAAATATCATTTCCTTGCCTCATAAAATCCAAAAATTCAACAAGAAAATTCCCCAAATTTCTGAAAACTTTCAGGAAGAAAATTCCAATAATTCCTTAAAAGTTTCCCTTAAAAGTTTTATTTTAAAAAAATCTTCCAAATTTGGTAAAAAAATTCTTGTAAATATTTTCAACAAATTAGAAAAATCTTCCAAATTCTAAAAATATCCAAAGTAATTATATATATATATAAAAGTAATATTTCTAATATTTTCTTTAAGAACATTCACAAAACAATTTACCAAAATCAGTTTTGCTGATATATATTTGATCACTTTAAAAAATTTGAAGAATTTTTTTAAGATCAATTTTTTGAAAATATTTACGAGAATTTTCTTGTCAAATTTGGGGGATTTTTTAAAAATAAACTTCTAAGGGAAACTTTTTGGAATTTTCTTCCTGAAGGTTTTGCAAATTTTCAGAAATTTGGGGAATTTTTTTTGTGTACGTTTGGATTTTTTTTTCAGACAAGGAAACAATATTTTTTGGTGCTTGTAAATGAGGACGACAGGAGGGATGACGAAGAATATCTCGACATAAATACATCTAAATTAAACGCAGTAACTTCCATGGGGCTTCAGGTTTCCTGAAGCGAACCAGACGAGCTGAAGCCGCCTCTCGTCTCTCAAAGTGATCGGATGTTGGACGGAAACTTTCTCCTCCGAGGTCGGAGTGTGGTTTGTCTCGGTGAGATGAGGTTACGCTGGGGCCTCGTGTAATGTTTATTGATCGGCCCTTCCGTCATTAAACATTGAGAGGAGGCCCGGATCACAACAGAGGAGCTGCCAGAGGAACCTGAGCTGATGCTTTCTGCTGCACTTTTTATTCGCCTCTTCAGAGCCCGGCCTCGCTTCTTCTGCTTCTTCCTCCTCCCTCCTCATACCACTCTGCCTCTCCACGCCGCTCAGTTTGACGGCTATTAGAGGAGAAGTGGCGATTAAAGATGAACCCGGCGCTGTCAGACAGACTTTGGAGGCTCCACTCAGCAGTCCAGACACCTCCAGGTCTGATGGAAGAGCTGCAGAAAGTCTAAACCCTACTGAGGCTATTTGTCTTATTTTTAGTCCGAATGTCTCATCCCACCTGATTAAAGATGGATTCAGGTAACCCTCCTGTTGTCCTCATTTACAGGAACCAAAAAATATTGTTTCCTTGTCTGAAAAAAAATCCAAAAATTCTGCAAAAAATTTCCCCAAACTCCAGAAAATTTACAAAACCTTCAGGAAGAAAATTCAAAAAATTCCTTAAGAGTTTCCTAAAAAAATTACTCAAATTTGGCAGAAAATTCTTGTAAATATTTTTTTTAAAAATGAGTAAAAATCTTCACAAAAAAATCCAGCGAAATTCACTGGACTTTGGTTGAATTTTTTGTGAATGTTCTTCAGAAACGTTTTTTTTTTGTTGACAACATTAAAAAATTTCCCCAAAATGTTGACAATGTGGACATCAGAAGTTTCACTGTGAAAATACATATTTTTCCACATTTCAAACTTTAACTACTAATCGACTAAACATTAGGATTTCTAGCTAACTGTGAGGAGACATTATATCTAAAAATGCTTAAATTAATCTTTGTCATCTTATTTCAAGTACAAGATGATCTTAAATCTAGAGAAGTGCTGCGATAATATAACTCAAAGTAAGTTTAATACATCTGAAATTAGGAGCTCACATGGAAGCAAAAATCTATTTTTGAGTGAAAAACTATTATTTTTTAGCATGTCTGGCTTATTTTAAGACACCTGAGCTTGACAATCCTGGTAAAATAAAGCTTAAAATAAATCTTCCAGCTAATTTAAAGATCTCAATATTCTGAATAGATCTTATTTCAAGAAATCTTAAAAAGCCATTTTTCATGGACATTTTCTGTTGGCAGATTTTTTCACTTATTTCAAAGTAAAAGTTCTTTGAAGCAAGTTTTTTTTCTTCTTTGAGAGGCTCCAGAGGCGAATCATTTTTTATGCATTTTGTGGCAGAATTTAAATAAATAAATGAATAAATGTGGGTGGTTTTGTGTCAACAACTGCATCTAATCATGAAAGAACGTCAGCGTGGGATCAATTAGAGGCTGAGAATATGCATGAAGCACCGGCTGTGAATCCTGTAAGAACCGCTATAAATATCTGCCTGGTTCCATTACATTAAAATGACTTCAGGTGAGAAACCTGCTCAGCTGCACCACTAATAAACAGGTTTGTTCTCATTATTCAGTCTCTCTCAGCTTTTAAATCAACTTCGAACTGATTTTTTTTTTTATCAAAATCTCTTTCTTCTACGCGTCTCTTCTAAAAATGTGTCAAAAACAAACCATTTGCAATGACCAGATTTTGTAAAAAATTAATAATTTTACTCTCCTCAGTGCAACTAAAAAGCCACTAATAACTCATTTTGGTTGATTTTTTTTTCTGAATGTTGTTAAAGAAAATATAACAAGTTTTACTGATGGATGGATGGATGGATGGATGGATGGATGGATGGATCTAATTTTTCTAGGAAACAATATTTTTTGGTGCCCATAGAGAAGGACAACAGGAGAGTTAAAATTTCGATTGTCCATTAAAATATCTATATTTTATATGTCTAAATTTAAAATTTTGTCAAAATTAAACTTTTTGCAGTAGCCACATTCTGTAAAAAACAAAAAATTCTGTGTTCTTCGGCACAAATAAAAAGCCATGACTGATTCATCTACGACTGACGGTCACATGAAGATAATTCAGGGACTTTTGGATTGAACTGCAGGCTGCATTTACAGAAGAACAGAAACTAATAATAAGAGTCGTAAAATATCTACAGTTTGTAGAGTCACCACCTTTTTTTCTAGTACTGGTAACACCTGTACTTCTAGTCATGGTTGTTGTGTTTCCATAGAGGTGCAGGACTTTAAACTGAAGTAAAAAATTCGTAAAAATGTGTGAAAAAGTGCCCAGAAGCTGGTGGAGTTCAGAGGGTTAAACGTTGTTGTTTTGAGGCTCTTACTGTAGAAGACGGAGGGCGGGTCGTGGAAGAAGGAGTAGGAGGTGAAGAAGAGCAGGTAGGTGGTGTAGGACCACGACATGGTGTAGAAGACCAGCTTCCACGCGCTCTCCGGCATCTTGGCAGCATCTTTGGGCAGCAGCCGGCACCACTGTGCAAGAGGCTGAAGAAAACAGAGAAAGGACAGTCAGAGGTCATCATGGTGACGCTTTTCATTCAATCAGACGCTTTTCATTCAATCAGACACTTTTCATTCATTCAGACGCTTTTCTCGCTGCCTGTCGATGAGATGAGTTGTTTCAGTTTCATTGTAAAGAATTGATTTTGTTCTGTGCTCTGATATAAACAAGGAGATAGAAGAAATAAAAAACACAGTGTTTGATTAGATTAGATTAAACCTTGTTGTCATTGCACTGAGATTACAGAACAGTTCAGCATCCAAACAGAAGCAGTAAAAGTGCAGCGCAATGTGGAAAAAAAGTGGAACAGCTTTATGGATTTAACCCTTGTGTTGTCCTGCAGGTCAAAATTGAGCCGGTTTAAAGTCTGAAAATGTGGGAAAAAAAAAAAAAAAAACTTTTCACAGTGAAACCTCTGATGTCACATTTTCTACATTTTTGGGAATTTTTTGAACATTTTTTGGTGGAAAGAAATAAATGCTAAAAATGTTTCTTAAGAACATTCACAAAAAAATAATCAACCAAAATCCAGTGAATTTCTCTGGATTTTGGTTTCCTTTGGGCAAACGCAGCTAAACGACCGTTAAAACCTGATAAATAAATAAACTGTCTAACCACATCCTCTGCTCTTTATTTAACCCTCCTGTTGTCTTCATTTACAGGCACCAACAATTATTGTTTCCTTGTCTGGAAAAAATGAAAAAATTCTGCAAAAAAATTCCCCAAATTTCTGAAAATTTGCAACACCTTCAGGAAGAAAATTCCAGTAATTCCTTAAAAGTTTCCCTTAAACGTTTTTTTTTTAAATTCCCCAAATTATGCAAGAAAATTCTTGTAAATATTTTCAAAAAAAGGGTAAAAAATCGTCCAAAAAAATCCTAAAAATATCTGAAGTGATTACATATATATCAGAAAAAGTTCTGATATTTCCTTTAAGAACATTCAGAAAAAAACAACCAAAATCCAACGAATTTTGCTTGATTTTGGTCGATTTTTCGTGTGAATGTTCTTAAGAAATTTTTTAGCATTTTTTTTTCCCACCAAAAAAAGTTGTAAAATTTTCCAAAAATGTAGAAAATGTGGACATCAGAAGTTTCACTGTGAAAATGTTTTTTTTCTCCACATTTTTAAACTTTAAAATGGGTCAGTTTGACTCACAGGACAGCAGCACGGTTAACAGGAAGCTGCTTATTTCCATGTCTCTGCTGGTATATATTCAGATGTTGATGTTGCTAAAGTGTCAGATGAGTCACTTCTAGCTGTCAGCCACGCCACCGACGCTGTCAGGAAGTCATTTCAACGCCAGATATAGAAATATGCTTTATGGGGCAGAGCAGGTCGCATGTACACAAAATATTTAACTTCAAAACGTGTGCAGCAGCAAAACTGTAGCTGGCATGTGACCGTCTGCCCGCAGAAACGAGGCTTTCACAAGGCGGCTTCAGGTTTGCAGTGCAAGCAGAAAGGGAGGAAGTGGAGGAGTCGTGACGTCCTGATGCAGCCGATAAGTCAAACCCGCCCAGCGTTATCTTCCTCCCCAACCTCTCTGTGGCCTCAGACTGACAGAAAAACCTCCAAAATCTCTGAATCGTTCAGTAAAAAGCAGCTGACAGTCGAGGGAAAGTCGTAAAATTACACCAACCTGACAAAAAACTGAATTTGCATGAATGAAAAACAAAATGTAAGAAATATGCTAGATTTTTACGGAAATTTAAATTAGACACTTCGAAACTGAATATTTTTAAGTTCTTTTTAAACCAGATTAAGCCTTGTGTCGTCCTGCGGGTCAAAACTGACACGTTTTGAAGTTTGAAAATGTGGAAAAAAAATACATTTTCACAGTGAAACTTCTGATGTCCACATTTTCAACATTTTTGGGAAATGTTTGAACATTTTTTGGTGGAAAAAAGAAATGTTAAAAATGTTTAAGATTATTCACAAACAAATCAAACAAAATCCAGCAAATTTTGCTGGATTTTGGCTGATTTTTATGGGAATGTTCTTAAAGAAAATATCAGAAGTTTTACAGATATATATGGAATCACTTTGGATATTTTTAGGATTTTTTTTGGAATATTATTCCTCATTTTTTGAAAATGTTTACAAGAATTTTCTTGCCTAATTTGGGGGATTTTTTTTCATAAAAGCTTTAAGGGAAACTTTTAAGAAATTATTGGAATTTTTTTCCTGAAGGTTTTGTAATTTTTCAGAAATTTGGGGAATTGTTTTTGCAGAATTTTTGGATTTTTTTCAGACAAGGAAACAACATTTTTGGTGCCCATAAATGAAGACAACAGGAGGGTTAATTGTGTGTTTTTTGTTGTTGTTTTTTTACATTCATTTAAAATAACTCCAAAAATATACAGGAGGACTTTTTTTTTTTTTTTTTACAAGTTTTTCATGGTAAATTATGAATAAAAACTATTTTACTTGCTATGATCTTAACATAAGGATAGTTTTGGGGTTTTTTTTGGTTTTCTTTTTTCCATTTTTCAAAGGTAAATGTTGCTTTTATTTTTATTTTTCTCCGTGACAGACCTGCTGGGGAAGACATATTGATCATCAGTGAATAAAACACGTTCAGGTGAAGCATCTCGACAGGTACGCTGGCTCAGCGGGACGGCCAGGTGTTCAGTGTTTCAAAGCCACACAGGAAACCAAACCCACACACACACACACACACACACACACACACACACACGGTAACTGGAGGCCTGACGGTGAAAGCGGTCTGCTGTTAGCGATACGGGACTCGATCCGACGAGGCTCAGTGACAGCGACATGACAAATTAATGGGGAGTCGATGGAACCAGGAGCTCGCTTCGGTTCTGTCCGTGTGATGAAAAACAGCTCAGCCATGTCGGTTTCCTGCCTCCCACCTGCTGATTCTGACCAAACTTTCACTTTTTTGTAGCGCCGCTTTCACTTTAGGGGCTCCAGACTGAAACCACAGCAGAGTAGTCGTACAGGAGAAGTGCTGGCGGCATTAGAGTAAGAGCATGGTGATTATCAGCGTTATTTGGTACAATGCAATAAGCCTTTATTAGTCCTACAGTGGCCGGGTTTGTATTGTTGCAGCAGTACAAAGGGGACAGAGCAAAAAGTTAAGAATTATCACGAGAAAATAAACAGAAAACACACATATGTACACTGCAGTTTAAAAGTTTGGGGTCACTCAGAGGATTTTATGTTTTCTACACTTTTATCCATGTGCTAACATAACTGTACAAAGGTTTTCTAACCATCAATGAGCCTTTCAGCACCACTAGCTAACACAATGTAGCATTAGAACACAGGAGTGATGGTTGCTGGAAATGGGCTCTAAATGAGTGAAAGTGGCTCTATGTTAGTTTACGTTGCTCTATATCAGGTAAAGTTGCTCTATGTTAAAGTTGCTCTATATCAGCTAAAGTTGCTCTATGTTAAAGTTGCTCTGTATTATAGTTGCTCTATATTAATTAAAGTTGCTCTATGTTAGTTTATGTTGCTCGATATTAGCTAAAGTTGCTCTATATTAGTTATAGTTGCTCTATGTTAAAGTTGCTCTGTATTAGTTATAGTTGCTCTCTATCAATTAAAGTTGCTCTATATTAGCTAAAGTTGCTCTGTATTAGTT
Source organism: Acanthochromis polyacanthus (assembly GCF_021347895.1). NCBI lineage: Eukaryota > Metazoa > Chordata > Actinopteri > Pomacentridae > Acanthochromis > Acanthochromis polyacanthus. The sequence goes on along the minus strand of NC_067116.1, from coordinate 44,983,440 downwards.
AAAGTTGCTCTATATTAGCTAAAGTTGCTCTATATTAGTTATAGTTGCTCTATATTAATTAAAGTTGCTCTATGTTAGTTTAAGTTGCTCTATATTAGCTAAAGTTGCTCTATATTCACTAAAGTTGCTCTATATTCACTAAAGTTGCTCTATGTTAGCTAAAGTTGCTCTATGTTAGCTAAAGTTGCTCTATATTAAGCTAAAGTTGCTCTATGTTAGCTAAAGTTGCTCTATATTAAACTAAAGTTGCTCTATATTCACTAAAGTTGCTCTATATTAGTTAAAGTTGCTCTATATTCGCTAAAGTTGCTCTATATTCACTAAAGTTGCTCTATGTTAGCTAAAGTTGCTCTATGTTAGCTAAAGTTGCTCTATATTAAGCTAAAGTTGCTCTATGTTAGCTAAAGTTGCTCTATATTAAACTAAAGTTGCTCTATATTCACTAAAGTTGCTCTATATTAGTTAAAGTTGCTCTATATTCGCTAAAGTTGCTCTATATTCACTAAAGTTGCTCTATGTTAGCTAAAGTTGCTCTATGTTAGCTAAAGTTGCTCTATGTTAGCTAAAGTTGCTCTATATTAGCTAAAGTTGCTCTATGTTAGCTAAAGTTGCTCTATATTAGCTAAAGTTGCTCTATATTCACTAAAGTTGCTCTATATTAAACGAAAGTTGTTCTATGTTAGCTAAAGTTGCTCTATATTAGTTAAAGTTGCTCTATATTCGCTAAAGTTGCTCTATATTCACTAAAGTTGCTCTATGTTAGCTAAAGTTGCTCTATATTAGCTAAAGTTGCTCTATGTTAGCTAAAGTTGCTCTATGTTAGCTAAAGTTGCTCTATATTAGCTAAAGTTGCTCTATATTAAACTAAAGTTGTTCCATGTTAGCTAAAGTTGCTCTATATTAAGCTAAAGTTGCTCTATATTAGCTAAAGTTGCTCTATGTTAGCTAAAGTTGCTCTATATTAAACTAAAGTTGCTCTATATTCGCTAAAGTTGCTCTATATGAGTTAGTGGGCTTTTTGTTGTTTATTTTACATTTATCAAAGGTATATTACTTAGTTTTACAGGTGGATTTATTCTTTTTAACATTTTAAATGTGCCAAATATACAAGTTATTGTAAAACTTATATTATGTTTGATATAATGTACAAATAACCGAAATTTTAGCAATAAGTACTGCCATTTGTTTATTTAATCATTTAATCATCGACCTTTTTCCCTTTTAGATCTATAAATATGTGGAAATGTGTAAAAGGGCAAGTTTAAAATGGAACAAAGCTTAGTGAAAAGTACAGTTATTGACAATAAATACACCTTTTAATCTCCTAAATTTTTTGAAAATATTTACAAGAATTTTCTTGTCAAATCTGGGGATTTTTTTTAAATAAAACTTTTAAGGGAATTATTGCAATTTTCTTCCTGAATGTTTTGCAAATTTTCAGAAATTTGCGGATGTTTTTGCAGAATTTTTGGATTTTTTTCAGACATGGAAACAATATTTTTGGTGCCTGTAAATGAGGACAACAGGAGCTTTAAAATAAAATCATGTACTGCCAACTTCTACCAGAGTAAAAGCCAGTCTGGATTTCTGTTTTTCTTTCTCTGAATCTTTCTGTCGCTGCATGTTTTCTACAGTCACAACAGGACGGGGAAGGAAGCGACGCTGATGGGAGATAAACTCAGGTCTTCAGCTGTGACACATGTAGAGGAGAGCTGGTCACGTGATCCCAGAGGAGGCCTGTGATTGGCCCAGACGGCGGTGACATGTGGTGCAGTAAGTCATGACCGGAAGGCGTGACGCTCTCTGCATTCCTGTGAGTGTTTCAGTACATCTGTATCAGTCCGTCAGTTCCCCCTCCTCGCTCTGGATTTCTTGGTTTCCCCCTCCGTCCTCACCCCTGTCTCCCCCCCGCCTGGACATTTATTTATAGAAGCCAGCTGTCAGCACACAAACACAACAACACAACCCACTCACAAAGACCCAGAGAGGCCGATCCAGGTTCCTGTAAAGAACCGCACTGCTGCTGCACCGGACCGTTAATCAGCGTTAATGCTGCATCACCGGAACTGAAACACTCCCAACCGTCAGCCCTCTGCAGCATTCACACACACCCAGCTGATTACCAGGGGAAAACAAAGGTTATTACTGGTTTACAGGTTGGGCTCAGAAAGTCCACTAATAAATCTATCTAAAAATATCAATGAAGTCACAAAAGAAATGACAAGATTTAGGAAATACATACATTTATATAGATATATATATTATATTAGGGCTGGGACTTTGACACGTTAAATAAATTAACGCATTTAATCTCATCTTTCTCAGTTCCCTAACTTCTGACCAGGCGTAAACTAACCGTGATGTCACCCGTTGGTTTCAACGCCGAGAAAATGAAGCCCGGATTTTGCTACTTCCTGGTCGCCGTTTTGGATTTTTTGGAGCCAGTGACGTAAAAAGCGTCATCAAACAGACTGGACCACAGAGAAACTAGGGGCAGGATTGGCTGAGGACTCTCTTATCCCGCCCACAATTTACCGCAGAGGCTTCTGTTGCTGTCTATCAAGTATAGCCACGCCCCCTGGCTCCGCCAACTTTAACGATTTATTTAAAATTCAGTATTGATTTATTTTAAGATCGGCCACCTGATCTCTCATTTTGACCATGAAAACTAACGGGAAAAAAATCCTGAGCTGTAGAACATCAGTCTATCAAATTTTATTTTCTCCAAAAATGAATTGGGGTCTATGGAGCAAAAGCTTTTTGGAGCCAACCCTAGCGGACGGCGTGATATTGCAAGTTTTTGACACTTCCGGGTTGGCTTCAATTCTGGAGCCAGATGCTACGTCCACTATATATACAGTCTATGCTTCTGACACACCAGTAACTCTGCTGAACACTCCAGCCCAGTAGGTGGCGCTAATGAACCTAAAGTCTGTTTTCCAGCTGCGGTGAAGAAACACAAGACGCACTGAGTGACGTCAGCGAACTGGTGAACAGTGAAGGAAGATTAGATTGAGCTTGTTGGGCAGAAAGTTTTCTCGTAAAAATCTTCCTGATGTCAGCTTGGATTAAAGCGTGGAGTTTTCTCATCACTTCCGACAGTAAAACATGTTGCTGTTAGCACCAAAGCTAACGTTAGCTACGACAGTCCTGCTAACGGCTAATGGTGTAGCCATCCCATAATAGACCACTTTTCAAGGCAGTGCTTGAGTTTACAAAAAGTCTGAAAACATTGAATATAATCGTTATAATTGCATTTTGAATTTGTTGTTTAAGTTTTTACGCTGTCTGGGATCCGTGTCCTTGGAGGAGGAAAAACAAACAACAAAAATGTCTGTCTTTTAATAATTTAATTCTAAACTTTTTGTTCATGAAAAGTTACATAAATAAAAATTTATATTCCTAAAAAAAAGAACCATCAGACCCAGAATCTATGAAAACAGAATGAATCTGTGGATTTTCTACTTTCTGAAGGTCCTTGAACTACTTATGCTTTTGTTAGAGCCATAGAATGGGAAAAAACAAACTAAATCCAGCCTTTAAATCATCAAAATCACTTTGTTCTGTATGTCCGATTTTACATTTTTTAAATAAATTTTAAATTGTACACGTGTCTATTCATTGATTCAACTGTCAATCACAATTTTATTTGAACTTAAAAACTTCACTTATTGTGTCAAATATTGCTGTTTGACAAAGTGTGATGAATTGAGATTACTTAATTACAAACCCTGTAATTAGATTTTTTTTTTTTAATCGCGCTCACCACTAGTTTAAATTGATGATTTATATAATAGATAATAATCCTGCCTGGAGCAGATGTTGACAGATGTTTGATCAGATTCAGTTAGTGATGTCTGTAGGAGAATACCAATGAAATGAGGAGTTCAGCTGGAGGCCTTTAACCGACCAGAACCCACAGCAGGACCAGAATCTGTGCTTCAAATGCAGATTGTCTGATTACATAACGGCCCGCCATTGGTTCCATTCTCGTCTCTCGGCGTGCCACCAGCCCACCATCTCTCCGGGTCCCATCCACCCACTCGGCCCAGCCACCCTCCGGTTCTCCACGCCAGCCTACAGCGCCGGGCTTCAGTGGGTCAAGGACAGCGAGATAATCCACTCGTCCTCTGGCGGATGGATGACAGGGCCTTGAATTACACTCAGCTGGGACCTGTGACCACTCAGCAGCTTCCTCCCAGCCTCTGACAGACAAACGCCGGCTTCGCTTTCACCGTCCCGCTGAACGCAGACGAAATTACAGCGGCGGCATGAAAGGATGAGAATCGGAGTGAAAGAGGCTTCACGAGTGGTTTCCATAGCAACCCGGCAGAGATGCTGGCAGCAGCGAGGAGAAAAACTCTCCATCTTTCTTCCTCATCCTTCAACGTCGTCTCTTTCTCTACATTTATGAACCTTCTCCTAAAAGCTTTCTTCCTTCTGGGTATCGACCGATGTGTTTTTTTTTACGACCGATGCTGACCGTTTGTAGTCAAGAAAGACGATAATATTTAGAGCCGATAAACATAAAATGTAATGTTTTAACAGCATGGGATAGCAGAGAACCTGTCAGTCATAACTAGGCTTCTTCATTAATAAGGGTGATTATAACAGAAATATTAGAGATTAAAAATTAGGACGCTCTCCTTTGTTTATGTGGGATCGACTGACAAAAGTGTTTCCAAAAAGAACTAAAATTTGACGAAAATAGCTCAAAACTTTCCCAAAGTGACTCAAGTAAAAAAGTGGTTAAAGAAGTGTCCAAAATGAACTAAAATTTGACAAAATAAGACTCAAAATTTTTCTCAAGTGACTCAAAAAATCTCAAAATGAGACTTAATGGCTAAAAATTTGTTCAAAATTACTTAAAATCTTACCAACAAAAAGACAAAATGTTTTCAAAGTGACCCAGAATTCTCCAAATTAAATTCTGTAAACTAGAAATATCAGTGACTAAATCGTCTCATCTGTTTATGGACAGATATTGATCAGTTTGTCTCCTGCTGTTCTTCTCGATTTTCTATATATTTCACTATTTATTGTCCACTAAAGTCCAGATCTTAAAGCTTTATTAATTACTGACTTTCTGTTTCAGGTTAATCTGTGTTCTAACTTAGCTGCTAGCTGTTAGCATAGCATTAGCCGCTGTGAGAGAAGCTAACTTCCTGTTTTGCGTTTCTAGTTCAGAGACATTTCTGAGAGCACAGAGAGAAACAGACAGAAGTAGGGCATTTAATTTGTCAATAACTGACCAAAAAAAAAGAAATCAGGAAATATCGGCCCGCTAATCGTCCGGGCTGCTAATCGTTCTACTTTCTGGAGGCAGGTGAGGGGAAGCGGCTGAGCGGACTCTGGCCTGTTGCATAAGGAGATAAAGCAGGCTGGTGAGTCAGTGATGCTGTTCAATAAGGCATCGCTCTCTTTCATTCCTTTAACTCCGTCTGGCTTCGGTTTCTCTCTGACCGGCTGACGTCACTCCGCTCGTCTCAGTGTCACCTTTAAACCCAATTCTGTCACCGATTCCCCCCTCTGGTCTCTGTACATCTTCTTTTTTTCTTCTTCAGACTGGGGCAAGCAGGATTTAGTGAAGGCTAATCCAACGGGCGGCCAGAGGTTTATGCTATATATATATACACAAGCTGTAAATGACTTGGAGAAGTTTGCAAGTAGGTTAGAATCCGCTGTTTTCAACCATCCAATGCAGATTATCGGCCGCTATAAAGAGACAATGATCTCACCCGACCACCCTCCTGCCTTCTTGTTCTTCATGAGGTGATGAGAGGACAGCTGTCAGTGGGGATAAAGCTCATTCCCTACAGAGAGCAGAACAAGGAGCCACAAAAACGCCTCCTTCACCGGGTCTCGGTTCCGCAAAACAGGAATAAAACAGGAACCACTGATGGAAATTTAATCGACAGAAATCAAGAAAACTGTCATTTAAGAATATTTTAAAAATCCAAGTTCAGTTGCATAAACAAACACCACGCTGCCTCCTCACTTCCTCATCGACAGCCAATCACATCCCTCCATAATAAGTGAACAGCCAATCACGTAACAGCCTAACTGTGAGCCTGCAATACAACAACAGAAAGAGATTAAAGCTCCAATATCCGTACTTTCATGCTATATAGTACAACAAAAAACAGATTCAGTCCAAATAAAAATGCATTCTGACCCACAATCCTTTGCACCGTTACATCACAGTGAGTATAAACAAGCCTGAGTCAGTCACATCCACGTTTGTTCTCATTTTTATGCTATTTTTTCTGGACAGAGATTAAAGCTACTTTAGTTGCTATTAAATTAATCACTACAATTGGTTAGTGAATTTGAGTAATTTACAAGAGGGAAAAAAAAAGGTCAAAATTCTTTGATTCCAGCTTGTTTAATTTGGATATTTTATGTTTTTTTGTCCTCTTCTGTGACAGTAAACTGAATATCTTCTACAATTGCCATTTTTATCCCATTACAGTGATATTTTTGTACAGCTTATTGTTGTTTGTTTTTGTAAGGCACCTGAAGGCAACAACAGAAATTATCTGAATTATGTGGACCTTGAGGAACAACAGGAATTCTCTCAACAGCACACAACAAGACATCTGAGGATACAATCTAAAATTTTCTGCATTTTCTGACATTTTAAAGACCAAACTAAGTGATTAATTGAAGCTGCATTGACTAATCAGTGAGTTGCCAACTATTAAATTAATCACCAGCTATTCTGATTATCGACTAATGGGCTTAAGTCAATTTCATAGAAAGAAAATGACAAAATGATCTGATTCCAGCTGTGAAAATTTAGATATGTTCTGTTTTTTCCTCTCCACTATGACAATAAACTGTTTATTTTTTAGTACAGTTTATTGTTCTTTTAAAGGTACCTGGAGGCAACAACAGAAATAATCTGAATTTTGTTGATGTTGAGGAACAACAGGACAAAACAAGACATCTAAGGATATAATCTTTATCTATATATCTGCATTTGTCTCTGTTTTCTGACATTTCAAACAGCTAACAACTCGTTAATTAACCAAGAAAGCCACAGACAATGAGAATAAAGGACAGGTTGCAGGAGAAACATGCTCCCTATTTGTAATTCCACCTACAAAGCTGCGAACGGACTGAATCACTGAACAAATGTGAGATTTATGCAGCGAATATTCGGTCTGGATCTGCATTATCATCAGCAGGGTTCATCTGGATGAAAGTGATGAAAGCAGCAATAATGTGGGGGTGAAGTGGCATCGAGACGTGTTAAAAAGTGATGATAAACCACGTTAGCATCAGAGGTTCTTGCATTCTTATGGCTGTTCTTCTCTCCATGCTTCTCTCTGGGATGCTGAAAGCCCGTGTTGAGTAACAGCAGCTTTTTCCGTCCTGACCTCTTCACATCCACATCCTGCCGACTCTCTGGAAGCTCCACTGACTGCAGACCGCCGCGACGCAACATGAGTCAGCCGCTAGCCGGTATGTGGCTAAATAAGAAGGAAAGGACGCCGATCGATTCCGGCGGTGAATCACGACTCCAGAGGAATGTGAATGGACAAAACAGCAGCTAGCTTGATAATTAACCACACCGAGGAGGAACACGCGTATGAACGCTGTCTGCACTGTACTGCTGCTCACGTGTGAAACCACATCTCTAAAAACCTGCTTTTTTAAAAAATATATATGAGGTATCTATGCATGAGCAGCTGAAGTAAGTTAATGAAGTTTAAAATGAGGCTTTGTGAAAGTGAAGAGCAAGAAATAAACATTTATAGAGGATCTTTGTCTGTACCTAAATGTAGGTCGTAGACACAGATGTTCTTGAGGTAAAACTCTGAGTTAAGCTAAGCTAAGCTACGCTAAGATAGAACTTAATTATTCCGGAAAGAAATTCATCTGCCACATATTGCTAAAAAAAAAAAAAAATCCAGTAACATGAGAATAAATGCAATAAATGCCAAACAAAACAGCTGCAAGCGCTGCTTATTAGTTGACTATTTAGTAATAAGAATTAGCTCCACTGCTAATAAACCTGCCCTTTATTTAAATATATTTTAACATCTATGTATGAAAAGTGGAATTAACTTCATAAAATTTAACATTAGCAAAGAAATAAGCAAGAAACAAGGATTTTTCATTGCACTTTAATGTAGCTCATAGCCACAGACGTTGTTGTGGTCAGGCTTTAAGCTAAGCTAGGCTAAGCTAAACTAAGAACTACTTTAACAATTTATGATATTGCTCTGACAAGAATTCCAATAACATGACAATGAAAGCAATAAATGCCGAATAGAGTTTATTACATTCTTGCACAAAATATTGCCCTGAAAAAAATCCAATAACAAATGCAATTAATGGCTAATAAAACAGCTGTTTATTAGCTTGCCATTGAATAATAATAATTAGCTGCTAATAAACCTGCTACTTATTTAAATATATTGAGAAAAGCAAGAAAAAAGACCATTTATTTATTACCTTTGCATCTAAAATTAAGACAGAATTTAATTAATCCTGGAGGAAATTCTTCTTCTCAGAATGAAATCCAATAATATAAGAATAAAGTTATTGGAGCAGCTTCAGATTTATTACTTCCCTGTTTGATAATGAGAATTAGTCTAAGTGTTTGGTTTACCTTAGAGGTTTTGTTTTGTTTGTTCTAATTAGTTTGCTGTTAGTTTATGGTGGAATCAGCGTTCAGGAGGGTATATATATGGTCTTTTTTGTTATTTTTGGCGTGCACTTGGTGAAAAAAACAACAAAAATGTACAGATTTTGGACTTTTCTTTGCATCTGGTGCATTAACGGCTTTTCAATTTGTTCGATTTTTTGACAAATAGCCATTAAAATAGCAATAAAGTACAAGTATAAATCAATAAAATAGAAGTAGTCTGGAAATGTCAGAAATCAGTTTAGCAATGATGCTGAAGTAATAAAGTAAAATTGCACATGGAATTAAAATAAAGTGCACAGGACTCAATGATATTAAACATACTATTGGAAATGTAATATTACAAATGATATGAACTTTGTTGTTCAGCGATAATCCTGCAGACAGGGGAGCGGTTACAGTTTCAGAAAAAGGTTTGTGCATTGGCCGGGAATCGAACCCGTGGCAGGCGAGAATCCTACCACTGAACCACTAATGCTCATCTGTCTGCACACCACATATTTACAGCCTCGCATGGGTTTTTACATCCAACTTATTGTGTTTTTCCAGGCGGCCAAAGGCAGCAATGCAAATTATCCTAATTACAGGGACCAAGAGGGGGAAAACCAGCAACATTTTTCCATTCCGGCAGAAACAAAGAGATGTTCAAGAAGCACATCTGGAAGGAGCCGGGATCAAACGGCATGCAAGGGTTTCTGGCAGACCGGGACGACTCGCATCCAACACAGCTGGATTTCTGACACAGGACAAGACGCCGGCTGTACACTGGAAAGTGATTTGATTAAAAACGCATGAAGAGGCGAGGCTCTGTCACCGGAGAACACAACTCATTTGCAAGTTAGAACGCGAATGGACGAGTGGCGATGACCCGACACCGTCTGCATGGAAACAAATCCCAGTGGCAGCGTGGACGACACACCTCCTGAAACATTTGACTCTGCTGACTTTGCCATGTCTCTAAGCAAATGTTGGGGCGCCGTGATGACTTCTGTTTGAAAAGTCTTAACCTTCAGAGTGTCTTGATCTGACTCAACTTGAGAGAATGTTTGCGTTGTACAGAATGAGAGTGAACCTTTGAGACATTTTCACCTGAATCTGCTTCGTAAATGTTTGTTTTTTCATTCGTAGGTTGCAGCCTAAGTGGCTTCTTCACTAAACTTGTGTTTTATTAAGAGAAAAAAGCCAACAGTCTAGATTTTAATGGTCTGAATTTGTGTCAAGTGTAACCAGGACGTGACCGAAGACCACAAGCACAACGGTGCAAGTTTTAATCTAAAAATGTTCAGTGGTGCAGGAAATATGTGCTATAGGGTTTCTGCAATCAGTCGCCATAACCAATGAAAGTGCATCCACATTAATACTTTCAATTAACGCATATTTCTTAAGTTTAGTTCAATATAACAAATGTTTGTTCTTTAGGATCAGTGTGTAATTGTTGCATCATGATGTTGTGTGTTTGTTCTAATTGTTTACTTTTATTTACTGTGCTTTTTTGCTTATATCTGTATTTATGGTGGTGGTAAAGTATTTCTATTCTATGCAACGACATACAGTTTTCTAAATAAAAAAAGACTCAGATGAAATTGTAAATTAGCTTTTTTTGGTGGAAATTAAGAGCTTAAATTCATCGAATAATCATTAAAGTAGTAGATTAATTGACAGAAAGATAATTGCTAGTGGTGCAAACCATTAGCAGGTTAGCAACATGCTACGCTAACCTTAGCTCAGTGTGCTCAGCTCTGTGTGTGAAGCGAACGTTCATCTGACACGAGTCCAGCTGCTGATCCCTGCTGCTTTTAGGCAGCGTCTAGATGCAAACAGCAGAAACTACTTTTAATGCTTTTACGTTGAAAAGAGACACAGGAACTGTTTGCTTTTTCATGAACATTTTGCACTTATCTTAATGCACATTTTAATGTTGTTTATTTTAAACTTTACAGGAATCAGCTCTCTTACTGACAACATGCAGCATTTTAGTGCAATAACTGTCAGCCACTTTTAGGTATGTTGACTTGTCTGAGAATAAACGAAAGTGGATGTTTTCTCGTCTGAACCGAACCGTGACTCCAAACCTTAAAGTGAATACAAAACAGAACTTCTGTGTGAAGTTACGCCCCGACCAGAGACAGATTAAACCGGCAGTTTCAGTTCCTGCAACACAAATACAATATTTGAAATTATATTCAAATGAGGAAAGGTTAAGTCAGGTTTGTATGTTGTTTCTAAGTGGTGCAACAGGTGCATCTATTAGCAGGAAGTTTAGCCTGTTAGCGGATCCGAGAGGAAGCTTTAACCCCAGAGCTGCTTCTCAAATTAACTCCTGCTGCACTGAAGCGAACGCTCAGGACTTGTACAGGATTAAATCTGATCATATGCTCGCTTCCACCTCTGCTATTAGATGCAGTGAAGCAGCATTATGTTTCCAAACAATATCACAGATTAGCAGCTTTGTAGAAAAGGATTACATGTCAATTTTTACTAAACACAGAGCTCGAATGACTCTGGATTTTTGAGGCTAATATTTCCGCTAATATTCTTCATATATATTTACATTTTAGTGATGCAAATTATAAACCAGTCAGCAGTGTTAGTCAATAAACAATGATTCATTAAAGTCAATTAAATGTAGCTACTTAAGCACCAGAATTACCGTAATCGTAGAAAACAACTTGTCTTGAGACGGTGAGCTCTGCCCGGGAGGCGTTAACCATCACATAAGTCTTTATCATGGGGCCTGTTGCTAGCTAAACCCCACAATCTGGTTAAAAGAAATAAAACTCACCCTTTCAGCAAGATGCCACTTGGATGCAATGTTAGGATGGACTGATGGCAATTCGCTTTGATTGTCTTGTAAAACTGAAACAGATTGTCAGCGGGTTTTTTTTCTTAAAATCGGCAGCATCATCAGCCAACAATCGATTGTAGAAATGGTGTACAGTGGATGTTAGTCACATAAAAGGCTTGGTTATATGTGCTACTGGAATAGGACACTATCCTAGTTGATTCCTACTTTTTTTAAACTAATGAACGCTGGCCAGAGGTCATTAACCACCACAGAGGTCTTTGTCATGGTGCTCCTTGCTAGCTAAACCCCCACAATGCTCTCTGTTGGACAACATGAACTGCTGTGAACTGTGACGCCTCCTCCAAATACTACAGCAGTAAACACAAACAAAACGCAGTCTTTCATCTCACCAAAAGCAATAAGAAGCTCCACCTGGTGGCTAAGCCAGGTACTACAGCTAACTTCAATGACATCCCTACTGCATCATGAATGAGGAGTTGTATCGGAAAGGGCTCATTGTTTAAGTTTCCGGTTACATTTTTCACCAACCAGTTAGCGTCTAACCATTGACACAAAGCTCAACTCTGCACCACTGTACTGCTCAGTAGCATGCTCTGCTACATGCACTGCAGACGGATTGTAAACTATGGAGCTGCTCTGCTTGACAAACTATGCAGTGACACCGTTTTTTAAATTACAAAAGCATCTTTTCTCTGTATTGTGTTCCATAAAAGAAGGTTTTAGCCATATGCTAACTGAAATATCTGTGATCGACAAATTTATTTGCGTCTACCACTTCTAGGAGATGTAATATCTGCTAGAAGATGTTATTATCAACAAACCAATGCCATTTTCACCATTTCTGCTGTTGTGTTTCATTTTGTGTAAATCGTCTTTAATTATGGAGTTGTACAGCTTTGGTCAGTACTTACATTCGGTCAGGCTGTAATTGTGTGACCACAAAAACAGTCTTTTTTTGGCCTTGATTACTAATCAGCTACTAGTTCTGAATCAGTACAGCTTGTATGTTGCTCCTGGTTAAACAGCATAAACTCAGCGGTTAACCCTCCAGTTGTCCTGCGGGTCAAAATTGACCCGTTTTAAGGTTTGAAAATGCAGAAAAAAAATCTATTTTCACAGTGAAACTTCTGAGGTCCACATTTTCAACATTTTTGGGAAATCTTTCAAAACTTTTTGGTGGAAAAAAAGAAATGCTAAAATGTTTCTTAAATGTTTCCAAATTTCCAGAAATTTTGGAAACATTTAAGAAACATTTTAGCATTTCTTTTTTGCTGAATTTTTGGATTTTTTTTCAGACAAAGAAACACCAGGCTGCTGCAGACATAGAAATGAGAAAACCAGAACTTTAACGATCTGCTGTGAGGCTCAGTCGTGTTGATCCAAACAGAAACATGTTGCTGCATCATCTCAGATTTATTTACCTCTTCATTATTTGGGGTCCAAAACTGGGTTCTGTGAAATATGTAAGCTGATGATATGTTTTTAGATCAGTGATTTTGTGCGTTTTAACCTTCAGATTTCTCTGCAACACACCATCAGTCACAGTTTACTGATGACAAATACACAACGACAGGACGTCTCCTGCAGCTCGTCTATCTAAGTCTAGCGTCTAACGATGTGAGATAAAGCCGGTGTTCATTCGTTATCTGTTGCTGCTTCCTTGCATCATTACATTTTACAGTAGGCCAGACTGTAAACAGCTAATTATTCAGGCTGAATCTGAAGCTACCGTATATAGATCTGGACAAAAAGTCATGTTTTATTACCAAAAATACTGCAGAAGCACTATTAAATAAGATAAGTATGTATGATCATCGTATCGCTGCAAGCACAACACAAACAAAAAGAGAAAGGAAGAGAAGAGACATGAAGGTAAATAATGAAAATCTATTATCGTTATTCTGTATTATTTGAAAAAGTTTGTGTACATTCGGGATTGAAAAAAGTGCAGACAATAGAATATTTTTTAACTATTAAATTTATGCCACCATAACAAGCTGACACAACCTTTAAAAAGATTAAATCTATTTTTTAGCATGTTTTTTTAAACCACATTTGACCATTAAGTGCACTATTTTATTGTCTTTAAATTAGCATATATATGTCAGAATTTTACTGATTTTATAGTTATTAGAAAGAAGAATGATGTTTTTAAAGTATGTTAAAGTTTTTCTGCATTATTTAATAAATAATTGTGTATATTAAGGATTATGTCTTTTTTAAACCACATTTGGTCATTAAACACATTATTTAAATGAGCATATGTCGTCATTTTACTGATTTTCTAGTTGCTATTGGAAAGAAGAATGATGTACTTTAAATGCTAAATGTTTTTTTTCACTGTTATTTTATAAATTTTACCTGTTTTGTTCAATTGCAGATTCTATTAATTATCAGTTTATGTGCTAACTGTAAAAAAACTGTAAATAACATAACATCTATTATCTGCATCTTTATCAAATACTAATTTGCTCTTTTACAACATGTGACCATGAAATGACATTGTTTGTTGTATCTAAAGCAGCTACAAATGTTATTTTACACATATTTGCAGTTTTTAAACATTACCGCATTCTACCATTATTTTTTTGGCACCCAGGATATTTTTTTACAGTGTACATTAAAAGTATAACTGCTATGAATGAATATGTCTGATAGTTGTATGTCTGTATTTGTGTTTTTGTGTAAACAGTGTGAGCCAAGCCGGTCTGTGTCTGAACTGACAGCTAGCAGACATATGGCTGTCATTCATAATGCAGCACCACGCCAGCGGAAACACTCGCAGAATGAGGACGCCTTTGTTTATGGGTACCAACGCTTGTGTGACTGTCTGAAACAGGCCTTTTTACATGAATATCACCCAGAGACTCAGTGACTGATGTTGATTATCAACGGCATGTTAGCTGTAAAAGAAAAACGATAGATGCATCACATCAAAAATATACATTTTTATAAAATTACATCACATTTTCTTCTTTTCCTTTCGGCTTTTCCCTTCAGGGGTCGCCACATCCCATTTTACTGTATTTAAATGAACAAAAATATCAGTAATATCAATAATTAACAGATATTTGCAGCTATTTGATGAAAAAAAAAAGAAGCATTTTAAGTAAAATGGTAAATGGTGTGAAATGGTCTTTTTAACAGTTATTTTGCAGATTTTCTCAGTTTTGTTAAATTAAAGAGGATATCTAGAAAAATGACAGAGAAAAGTAAGAATCTATATGTCAAAAAGCAGGCCAAAAATCAAATAATTCTCACATGAAAAATCTGTATTTTTACAAACTGTTAATAGTTTGTTTCTTTATGGCTGACTGGAAAATTACGCTACATTCTACTGCCTGTCTCATTTTAAAAATTTGCCAAAAATAATCGCTGTGCTTTAACTAAATTCTGCAAAAAGTTAAAAATTCTCTGCTCCTCGGTGTTTCCGATGAGCCATTAGTGACTCAGCTGTGACCAACAGCCACAGAAAAAAAATTCAGGGACTTTTCAGCTAATAATGTAAACAGAGCAGATGAAGCATGGAAACAAATTAGCAGTAACACACAAAATCTAGAAGTCCAGCACTGGAACAGCTGAGGGCAGTTTAAAGCAAAGCATACATGTCGATTACAGGTGTTGGACTTCATATTGTAGTAAAAAAAAAAAAAAAGTGGAGAAAAATGTGACAGGAGGAAATAAAAAAAACCCAGAAACTGACGCAGACTTCTACAAATGGAACATCACTGTGTGACTTTCTAATTAGACGATCATCCATGCACTACTGGTATGTGCTTCACGTGTTTTAGTCGTGTAACTGCCTCTAACTGCTGCGTTTTACTACGTTCAGAGAGGATAAAATGCTGCTGAGTCTCGGTTTCATTAATGACTATGAACACATGGGATAGAAAGTGAAAACAAATGTGGAGCGTGATGATGCACATGCAAAACTCAGCGGCTAATGATTAACTCAACGCGAGTGCTATCAGATGTCAAAATGCTTCCAGGATTTAATGATTACAACCGTTTGTAAGTCACATATTAAAGTCATGTAACCTGCAAAAGTACATGAAGAAAACCACCTGTTAGTACTAACCTGGGTCATTCAGAAATACATGTCAGACGGCAAAATAAAAAATCTGATACAAACACAGAATTTTTTTTAAAAAAAGTACTAATTTACATGTTGACTGAAAAAAGGGTGTATTCTACATTGTTTAACCCTCCTGTTGTCTTCATTTATGGGTACCAAAAAATACTGTTTTTTGAAAAAAAAAAAAAAATCAGCTGAAGAATTCCCCAAATTTCTGAAAATTTGCAAAACATTTCTGGAAGAAAATTCTAATAATTCCTTAAAAGTTTTATTTTTAAAAAAATCCCCCAAATTTGGCAAGAAAATTCTTAATATTTTTTTTAATTACTAAAAATCTTCCAAAAAATCCTAACAGTATCTAAAGTGATTCCATATATATCAGTAAAACTTCTGATATTTTCTTTAAGAACATTCACATAAAAAAATCAACCAAAATCCAGCAAATTTCGCTGGATTTTGGTTGATTTTTTTGTGTAACATTTTTAACATTTCTTTTTTTCCCACCAAAAAATGTTCAAAGATTTCCCAAAAAAGTTGAAAATGTGGACATCAGAAGTTTCACCGTGAAAATATTTTTTCTCCACATTTTCAAACTTTAAAATGGGTCAGTTTGACCCGCAGGATGACATGGGGTTAAATATGTAGCATTTAGGCCATTATTTTACTGATTTTAGGACTGTTATTTAGGGGAAAAAACAGCTTATCAAGGTTAAAAAATATATATTATTTAAATAATATATTCACTGTTATTTTATAGATTTTTAAATTAGAAAAAAGTGAAAACATGCATATCAGCTGGCAAATAAAACTGTAAATAATGTCATATAAAAACTTTATTATGACTAATTTTAATTTGCTCTTTTTCTACCAGATTTTTTTTACAGGATTCCTTTTACAGTGTACATTAAAAGCACATGCATAACCGCTATAAATACTATATTCTGATTGCGTTGATTATAGTTCATACCTCGAAACGGCTACTAAGTGCTGCTCGTACGTCACTCAGGACAGAATCTTATATTTGGAGGAGCTCAGACCCATGATTAGGCTCCTCTATAGCCGACAGGCCTCATTACACGAACAGTCTAATGGAGTTAAATAATGACAGGAAGTCAGGATTAAGGTTAAAGCGTCGGCTCAGGTGTGGGTGACGGCAGGAACCAGACGGACGCACAGCCGGACTGCAATCAAAGCAACTATTTCAGCTTCCATTTGATCAAAAGTGTGTTCTCACCGTACGACATCAGTTCATTTTCCTTTCAGAACGCCTCTAAACGGGTCAATTAGAGCCACAGTAAGACGTGCTTTGACCCTGAAGTCACTCAAATATTCTGTACATTTATAATTACCTGACACAGTTTGACACTAATGGCTTTAAATTAGATAGATATTTCATTTAATTCAAAGCGCCTTTCTGACTTTTAAAGAATATACAGCGACGATAAAAAGCATTCACCCCCTTTGAAAGTTTTACCCTTTTATATGGAATCGTTGTCACGGTTACTGAGGCTTTGCTGATGAGAATTTACAAAAAAAGATTCTTTCATGTCAAAGTGAAAACGGATTTCTACAAAGTAATGTCAATTAATTAAAATATATTTATATACTGTATAATAAATATAAAATAAATGATCACATCATGATGCTGCCTCCACCGTGGTTCACATTATGATGCTGCCTCCACCGTGGTTCACATCATGATGCTGCCTCCACCGTGCTTCACGTCATGATGCTGCCTCCACCGTGCTTCATATATGATGCTGCCTCCACCGTGTTTCATCATGATGCTGCCTCCACCGTGCTTCACATTATGATGCTGCCTCCACCGTGGTTCACATCATGATGCTGCCTCCACCGTGTTTCATCATGATGCTGCCTCCACCGTGTTTCATCATGATGCTGCCTCCACCGTGCTTCACGTCATGATGCTGCCTCCACCGTGCTTCATATATGATGCTGCCTCCACCGTGTTTCATCATGATGCTGCCACCACCGTGGTTCACATCATGATGCTGCCACCACCGTGGTTCACGTCATGATGCTGCCACCACCGTGGTTCACGTCATGATGCTGCCACCACCGTGGTTCACGTCATGATGCTGCCACCACCGTGGTTCACGTCATGATGCTGCCACCACCGTGGTTCACGTCATGATGCTGCCACCACCGTGGTTCACGTCATGATGCTGCCACCACCGTGGTTCACGTCATGATGCTGCCTCCACCGTGGTTCACGTCATGATGCTGCCACCACCGTGCTTCACGTCATGATGCTGCCACCACCGTGCTTCACATCATGATGCTGCCACCACCGTGCTTCACATCATGATGCTGCCACCACCGTGCTTCACATCATGATGCTGCCACCACCGTGGTTCACGTCATGATGCTGCCACCACCGTGGTTCACGTCATGATGCTGCCACCACCGTGGTTCACGTCATGATGCTGCCACCACCGTGCTTCACATCATGATGCTGCCTCCACCGTGCTTCATCATGATGCTGCCTCCACCGTGTTTCATCATGATGCTGCCACCACCATGTTTCATCATGATGCTGCCTCCACCGTGCTTCACATCATGATGCTGCCTCCACCATGCTTCATCATGATGCTGCCTCCACCGTGCTTCACATCATGATACTGCCTCCACCATGCTTCAAATCATGATGCTGCCTCCACCGTGCTTCACATCATGATACTGCCTCCACCATGCTTCAAATCATGATGCTGCCTCCACCATGCTTCATCATGATGCTGCCACCACCGTGCCTTCCAGTGAACTCTAGCCCAGATTTCATATCAGTTTTTTCCACATTGTCTTTCTTTTTGCCGCTTTCCCGTCAAGCTTTGGCTGGTGATAAAAAGGCAACAGTTGCAGAAGCTTGGTACAACTTCAGAGGAGCCATAAGTGTCTTTGCGGCCTCTCTTACTAGAGTCTTTGTTCTTGTTGTTATCTTTTGTCGTAAATTCTTATCAAAAGAGCCAAATTATATTGACCATGATTCAGAATCGAAAAGGAATAAACAAGGAAAACTTCCAAGGGAGGTGAATACATTTTTTATCAGCAGTGTACCGCATGTGTGACGCCTCTTACAAAGATGTTGAAACCACGCCAACTCTACAGATTTGGAATTTTAAGTGTCTTTTAAATATGTCAGAGGAGATTTTGGAGAGTGACTAAACTGCTTTGCAGTGTGTAGCGTTTCTGACTGAGTCACTTCTGCTAGTCATTTCATTAGAAGCACCTCTGTAATCGCTGCCAGATGTCAGCGAGGTCCGACTACTGACTTACAGGTTTGCACTGACTAGCCATGCAGCTACACAAACCGAGTACCATAGGGAGGCTGAGGAGAGGCAAAGGGGGAGGCTAGATGAGGCAAATCTTAGAAAAAAGCAGACCATTACGACCACATTTAGGAAAGTGCTTTCTGTGTGAATCTAGTCCAGTTTCCTCCATAGAGAGCAAACCCATGTAGCTGGAACACAAAGAATGTTTGGCTCTCAGACGTTACCCATAACGACAGCAACCGAACGAACCACACAAACAAACGTGGCGTCAAGAAAAATACAGAAATACAGAGCGCAGAGCAGACGAGATGAACTCCGGTTTCCTCTGACAACTGTGTTCTCGCACTCGATTACAAAAGTGTCCTTGTTAGACGGGAGGCAGCTGCCAAGTGCGAAGCCTACAGTGACAGTGTGTTTTCGGCCAATGAAGGCCCGTCCACTGTGTCTATCTGGAGGAGCATAAATAGGACAGAAAGGGAGAGGAAGAGGAAAAGATTGAGAGGCCGGCCACAGCAGCTCAGCCGCGGTCAAGGCCTTTCGGCACATTCCAGCTGACCAGAAGAGAGTCAGACTGTCACACAAACAGGCCTGATTCATGAGCTAAAGAACCAACAACCACTCCCTGTTTCATCCTCAAATGATCTGATGATCTTTTGTGTTTGGAATTACAGCAACGCCGGGGCTCCAATTACAGTGGAGGGATAGGGATGTAGCTAATGATCGCTGTCATTATTAATTAATCTGTCAGTTAGGTCTGATAAAACGATGGCAGCGTGGATCGATCGGGGCGTTTCATCAATAAAAATAAGAAAACTGTCACTTAAATGCAATTTTAGACGCAAGTTCGGTTGCATGAACAAACCCTCCCTGCCTTATAAACAGCCTATCGTATCCTCTGATGATGGAGCATGCTATGAGTGACACATGAACAGCCAATCATTAACAGACTGTCGTTTAGCTGTGGTATATATGTGTTGTCCCAGGAATCAACTGAACATGCTGGCTTCATGTCTGTATGTACAATTTGCTTACTTTTCCATAAAATGCTGACCACAATCGTACAAAACCGGACCGGTAACATTTTCTCTTTCAACATAGAATTAATTTTTACTGCAGCACGTCGCATTAGTGGTACCTTGGAGGTGTCCGAAATTTTTAAAGGAAGGATTTAACCACATTTCAGCAGCAATATTCATCCAAAAGCATCCTTCCTCTGAGTTTATTAACCCTCCTGTTGTCCTCATTTACGGGCACCAAAAAATATTGTTTCCTTGACGAAAACAAAATCCAAAAATTCTGCAAAAAATTTCCCAAAATTTCAGAAAATTTGCAAATCCTTAAGGAAGACAATTTCAATAATACCCGAAATTTTTCCCTTAAAAGTTTTATTTCAAAAACTGCCCCAAATTTGGCAAGAGAATTCTTGTAAATATTTTTTTTAAAAATTAGTAAAAATCTTCAAAAAAAATCCTAAAAATATCTAAAGTGATTCCATGTACATCCGTAAAACTTCTGATATTTTCTTTATTTTCTTAAGAAACATTTTTAACATTTATTTTTTTTCCACCTAAAAATGTTCAAAGATTTCCCAAAAATGTTGAAAATGTGGACACCAGAAATTCCACTGTGAAAATATGTTTTTTTCCCCCCACATTTTTAAACTTTAAAACGGTTCAATATTGACAAGGACGACAAGAGGGTTAACCAGCTGCAACAAACAGCTGCAGGATTCATGTAATTATCTCCAAAATCATCAGTAAGCACATATGAAGCAATAGCAGCAGTAGCTTTATCAACGACTTTTGATTAGAAAATTATCCCCCAACAGAAACCCACGCTGTTCTTCTACTGTTAGCAGATAGATTATCATCACATGTGGACAGAATATTAGTGAGCAGGAATCGATTAAAAAACTGACAAGGTGTTTTTTTATCATCATAAAATTTCATGTTGATTTTATTGCCTAAATAATGTTTGATTTCTATGATTTCAATGGAGGCTTTTATTGTCTACCTTTTAAAATCATCTTTTTAATTAATTTCTTTGCTGTTGTAAAGCACTTTGAATTGTGCTTTATTAATAAACATATCTTATCTAATGTCAAGTAGAGTTTGTATATTAATGCATTATTGAGTGTCATTGAAGTTTTTGAAATTACAGATATAGTAGTCGTTCAGCCTTTTCCCTCCTGGTCGTTATTTAAACAGGTTATTAGGCTAATATATGTAATTATGAAGATAACCTAAAATCAAACTATTTTGGACATAATTTTCAGTCCTAACCCTTGATAAATAGGTCAGCATGGTTAAATCAAAAATAAACCTCTTTTTGTCCATTAAAAATAGGTAATAGCCACATCATTAATTATTCATTATATCTATACATCTATTTGTAATAGACTTTTCAGCCCTGCTGCTAACACTTATTCGATCAATTAATATACCTTTTATTCAGCTAAATGCCAAACAATGCAGACAAACCTGCCTGTCGAAACATCTCACACTCGAAGGCGACTTTTAAACTGTACAAAACCCAAATATATTTCATTTATAATGATTTAAAGGGGAGAAAGGGCAAAAAAATCCTCACATTTGAGACACAATTATGATGTATCAGCTGCTTATTAGATGAATTCATTCATTGTTTCAGGTCTAGAAGAGAGTCCACGTGTCGTTAGACTGAACGTTAATTAGCAGGTCGCTGAACTTTAAAATTAACGATGCATAGTTCATTCATTCATTTAACCTTATGAAGCTTGACAAGATGTGACCACTGTCCAACAATCTGCAGGGTTTTCAGATGAATGGTTTCGGCGTACGGTCTGGAAAAGTCCAAAAGATAGGAACAAATTCCTCTGGCTTTTTTTTGCTTGAAGAAGGACTTTATTTGACAATTAATAAATAATAGCATCAGCTGGCCTTCTCTCTTGAGTGACTGACCAATTAATAGACTGATTGTTTCACCTCTAAGAGTTTTAAAAAGTGAGCTACTAAATATGCCAACAGAAAGTCAGAAATGGGCTGCAGCTCGATGCCAAAGTGCATCAGAGGCCGGAACAAACCTGCAGGTCTTCAAACCACGAGTACACAAAGCATCAGTGCAGGAAGCCATCAGACCTCCAGCTATTTGTAGAAGCACGAGGTTACGAGCATGTTGTAACACTGACATTAGATATGATGCAACACATATAAAA
Source organism: Acanthochromis polyacanthus (assembly GCF_021347895.1). Taxonomy (NCBI): domain Eukaryota; kingdom Metazoa; phylum Chordata; class Actinopteri; family Pomacentridae; genus Acanthochromis; species Acanthochromis polyacanthus. The sequence continues at coordinate 44,961,420 of NC_067116.1, read as the reverse complement.
CACTGGCACAGATATAAAGTCTGATTATGATTAAACCTCTGTGCAGATATCATCATGACTTAATTACATCACTTCATCTTTGCAGTTGTAAACGTTGTGTTTACATAGCAATGGCAGCTCCCTCACATTTCTATGATTAAAACTAAGTTCAACTTGTACTAACTTAATGAAACTGGCTTTAACCACAAGTTCCAAGATTTAAAGTCCCCTCTCCTATCCCTTTAAAATGCCGAGACAAATTCAGGTGATTAAGGATCATCTTCAGAACGTGAGCTCGGGCAGAAGGTCATTAAGTGTCGCAGAAGTCTTTGTCATGGTGCCCCTTTGCTAGCTAAACCTCCACAATGCTCTCTGCTTACAAACATGAACTGCCAGTAGTCTGACAGTGACAGTATTAAACACAAATAAACTGCAGTCTTTAATTTTAATAAACCACAAGAGGCACCATCTGGTGACACAACCAGATACTACAGCTAACCTAAAATACATTTGCTGACATTCGAGTCCTTCGTCTTGGATAATAGATTTTGAATCAGTTAATTTATCTATTAACCCTCGTGTCGTTCTATGGGTCAAAAGTGACCCGTTTTAAAGTTTGAAAATGTGGAAAAAATATATATATATTTTCACAGTAAGATGTCCACATTTTCAGCAGTTTGGGGAAATCTTTGAACATTTTTGGTGGAAAAAAAGAAATGTTAAAATTGTTTCTTAAGAACATTCACACAAAAAAATCCGCCAAAATCCAGCGAATTTCAATGGATTTTGGTGGATTTATTTGTGAATATTCTTAAAGAAAATATCAGAAGTTTTACTGATTTATATATGTAATCATTTTAGATATTTATAGGATTTTTTTGGAAGATTTTTACTCAATTTTTGAAAATATTTACAAGAATTTTCTTGCCAAATTTGGGGGATTTTTTAAAAATAAAACTTTTAAGGAATCATTCAAATTTTCTTCCTGAAGGTTTTGCAAATTTTCAGAGATTTGAGGATTTTTTTTGCTGAATTTTTGTTTTTTTTCAGACAAGGAAACAATATTTTTTGGTGCCTGTAAATGAGGACAACAGGAGCGTTAACTGACCATCATGTTTCTGTTGTTGAGCCCAAACATTTGATCTTAGAGTGTGGAGGAAACAGTAGATATGACCGTGAACCTTTTAGTGCCACATACTCATGATGGAGAACACGCATGAAGCAGATCACATGTCAGCTGATGGTGAAAGTGCTGCTTGATAAAACAGAAAGCTGAGTCATGAAAGCAGAGCGGAGGGCTATCACCGGCCAAACTATCATAACAAATAATGACTGCTTGCAATCAGTGTCACAATTACAAGCAAGTTTCACCTGAGTGGGCACTTTTGGCTGAACGGATATCACTTCCCGCTTCGCCGCAAATCAAGTATCGTGTTTCTCTCTGCGGTTCTAATGCACAACAATGAGCAGGAGCTTAGTGGAAAGTGATCTGGGATCTGTGGTGGGGAACCTTGTCAAACCTCAGGCTGCTTTCACATTTAGAACAACAGGAGGGGATGAGGTGCCACCGGGCTCAATGCGGGGAGATAAGCTCTGCAACAAGGCCGAGGCTGGCAAGTTCCCTGCTGCTGTGCTGTCTGAGCTGTTTCACTGAAGGAGGTATTTATGAGTGCCATTACAAACTGCTGCTGCTGCTGGACCACCGCCTGCCTGCTTTTATCTCCACTGCACCGTCGCTTTCTGCCGCAAAACGAAGCTAGCAAGCTGAAGCTGCATGTTGGTATAAGACAGCACATGTCCTTTTACCACCGTGTGCATGTGCTCGGGTGTGTGCACGGCTGTGTTAATGATTGGCTGCTGCATGCTGAGTCAGCAGCTACACAACCCCCTCCGGCCCACTTCCCCACTCCAGTCCTTCCTTCCTCTAGATCCCTTATTTGTTTATTCCTTCCCTCCAATCACCCCTTCTCACTCCACTATTGCACTGTTGTGTATCGCTAATTTCACTGCAGCCTCATAAAAGCTGCACGTGCACATTTTAAGGCCGTCCAAATGCGTGCAGAGCATCTGACGCATGCTTGGAAATGCAACGCTGAAGTCATAATCCATCAGGCGAACACCTATTCATAGTATGCAGGCGAAACGTGCAGCACACAGTTTGTGTTTGTGCAGAATAAGTGATGAAGGAAAATGAGGAAGGACTACTTTCGTGTTCGCCCATGTGTTTCTTAACCCTCCTGTTGTCTTCATTTATGGGCACCAAAAAATATTGTTTTCTTGTCTGAAAAATATCCAAAATTCTGCAAAAACAAAATTTCCCAAATTTCTGAAAATTTGCAAAACCTTCAGGAACAAAATTCCAATAATTCCTTAAAAGTTTCCCTTAAAAGTTTTATTTAAAAAAAATCCAAAAAAAAAAAAAAAAAAAAAAAAATCAATAAATCCTCCTAATTTGGCAAGAAACAAAAATGTAACAAATAAAACATTTTTTAAATATACATTGCAAATATTTGAAAAAAAATAATAAAAATCTTACAAAAAAATCCTAAAAATATCTAAAATGATTACATATATATCAGTAAAACTTCCATTATTTTCTTTAAGAACATTCAGATAAGAATCAACCAAAATCCAGTGAAATTCGCTGAATTTCTTTTTTTTTTACACCAAAAAATGTTCAAAAATGTTAAAAATGTGGAAGTTTTCACTGTGAAAATATATCAGCAAAAAAGTTTCCCTTCAACATATTATTTTTTAAAAAATCCCACAAATTTGGCAAGAAAATTCTTGGAAATATTTTCAAAAATGTGTAAAAAAAATCTTTAAAAAATTCTAAAAATATCTAAAGTGATTAAATATATATCAGGAAAATATGTTCACATTCACAAAAAAATCATTTTTTGTGAATGTCCTTAAGAAACATTTTTTACATTTCTTTTTTCCACCAAAAAATGTTCAGAGATTTTCCAAAAACATAGAAAATGTGGACATCAGAAGTTTCACTGTGAAAATATTTTTTTCTTCACATTTTCAAACTTTAAAACGAGTCAAATTGGATGCGCAGGACCACACCAGGGTTAAAAAAAAAAAGAGCTTTTCAGCACTCACTTTAAGGACTCATTTACCTTTGTTTGGATTTTTAAATGTCAGTGCCGGTGGTGGCAGTACACGGTGATGCACTACAGTGTCTTATGCAACAGCACAACTCAAGTGCTCATAAACAAGTTGTGTTTGATTTAACCTGAGTAGGTGCTGCTGTGACTCGTACACCCAAGCATCAAACCAAATGTGATGAAAAACACTCATTCAGCCGCACGCCGCTGATGTGCACGGCAGCCATAACCACCCCAGCACGCCGACAGCAGGGTAAGCGACATGCGAAGAGACGGCGGCATCATCTCTTCTGACTACAAAGATTCACACATGTAGAGCGTCACAGATAAGCACAAAGCGTAGTTCATGATCTGCAACCTGGACTGGACCTCGCAGTTTTGTAAATGCGCCATAAAAGCAAGTGTTCATTCACAGCCCTGCTTCAAACAAAGTGCTGAGGGGGCTGAATACTTGATGCTTTAAATGGGATTGGGTTACACAGTCATGTATAGCAATGATAAAAATTAATCACTAAATCGATTAGCTGCAGTTAGCAACCCAGCTGATTAAAATACATTAACTAGAGGTGTTAACGATTAGCAGTAAATGGAGTCATGACACCGATTTAAACATCCTAACCGATAAGGCAGGAGTCAAAGGGCACGTCAGTGTATTGTAGATTAACTGCAGTACGCAGGTGTTCCACCAGGTGGATCCTCTTACTGACACTGCCCCCATGCTGACATAGCAGGGATAGCGACTGCGCTAGCTATAGCTGTTGAAGGTCGTTCTTCTTCAGTCTGTTAGGAGCCCCTTACTGTTTAATACTGTATTAAGGTTTAGCTAGCAAAGGGCACCATGACAAAGACTTCTGTAATGTTTAATGGCCTACAACTAGACAACAAAAGCAAGGAGCTCTGATATCATGGTGGTTTATGTTCTGACTTTGTTAAAGCAACAATATCACTATAGGACCCATGTCCCATGCTAATATTGCTGCCAAATACTGACCACAGTTTCCATAACTTGCATCCCTAGCATCCTACCGCAAACTATCAACGGACACCATGACAAAGGCTTCTGTAATGTTTAATGGCCTTCAACTTGACATCACAAGTATGGATCGACTAGGATACAGATGCAGATACCAATCAGTTAAAAATGCCTCCATTGATTGGCTTATTATGCCTCGTGGGCGCCTGATGTTGATAATTACGCTGATTCTGCAGGGGTAGCTACTGCGCTAGCTACTGCTGTTGAAGGTAGTACTTCTTCATTCTGTTAGGAGCCCTGTATGGTTTAGTACTGTAGGAACCTCGAGGAGGCAGCTGTAATGTGAGGTATTAGCTCACCACTACATATGTTCTCTTGGTCTTCACGTATCTTTCTCACAGATACTTCCCCTTCAGCCTACATACTGTCTTCTCAGGGGGTTTGGTGATTTCCTTCCAGGAGTTAAAGGTCATCTGTGTGGCCTACTACTCGAGTACTACCCTTATGGATGTAGAAATCATGAACTGGCCTGAATGGCTCCCAGCCAGAGCTCTCATTTTCAGCATTACTATAGACCCCTGCTCCATGAACTTAAAGCATTACAGCAGCTTACGTCGCTTGTCTTGTGTTGCCAAAAATACATGTTAGCGGATGAAATAACGATCACTGTGTTCAGTTTTATTCATTGATTAATCGATTACGGATTGAAAACACAGTCAGTGTAGAAAATCATTTAAAATATGAATCCCTAATACTAACCAATGAGGTAAAAGATAAAAGACATGCAACTCAGAAAATGTAAGTTTGCAGTTTGTTGTTCCATAATTGGAGCTTCTTACTGTTTAAGGAGATAAAAAGCACAAAGGACCATTAAAACAACATTATTGTGTTATATTTGCTGTATTTTGCTCATTGTGGATCGGTGAAATGGTTGTCAGTGTTAGTTTAGCTGGCAAATTTACACCATGACAGACTTCTGTAGCGGTTAATAAGTTCTGGCTCTGCTTAGATTGACAGAGGCGACATTAATGCAGCCTCTGACACGAGAAACACTCAAACAAATAAATAAGTTTCAGTTCATTTATATATTAGCCCTCCTGTTGTCCTCATTTACAGGCCCCAAAAATATTGTTTCCTTGTCTGAAAAATATCTAAAAATTCAGCAAAAAAATTCCACAAATTTCTGAAAATTTGCAAAACCTTCAGGAAGAAAATTCCAATAATTCCTTAAAAGTTTCCCTTAAAAGTTTTATTTTAAAAAATCCTCCAAAATTGGCAAAAAAAATTCTTGTAAATATTTTCAAAAAATTAGTAAATATCTTCCAAATTTTTTTAAAAACATCTAAAGTGATTCCATATACATCAGTACAACTTCTGATATTTTCTTTAAGAACATTCACATAAAAAAAAAATCCAGTGAAATTCATTGGATTTTATTAGATTTTTTGTGAGTGTTCTTAAGAAACATTTTTAACATTTCTTTTTTTCCCCACTAAAAAAAATGTTCAAAAATTTCCCAAAAATGTTGAAAATGTGGACATCAGAAGTTTCACTGTGAAAATATATATATTTTTCCCACATTTTTAAACTTTAAAACGGGTCAGTTTTGACCCACAGGACACGAGGGTTGAACACGGAACAGCTGTTTCGATTAAGTTATTCTCAAATGGTGTTTCATCTGCGGTTCAAAATACTCGGTGTTCATAACGCCAAATTTAGTGTTGAACTGGAAGGAAACAGTTTGCATCTGCAGCAAAGCAGAGCATTCAGTGCCTCTTGACTAAAGTCCTTCCTCTTTTGACTGAACACTCAAGTCTCAGGTTCGTGGAGGTTATTTTAGTGGAACGAGGTTCGACTGTGGTCAAAAAAATACAGTAGAAAAAAAGTCCAGTAGAAAATACAAACCAGAGTAAGGGGAGGTTTTAAGTGGGTCAACTTTCATTCTTCAAACATGACTGTGAGTGCTGTAAGTAAGAAAACAGGAAACTAATTATTTTTATCCATCAGCCTGTGGCAGATGAGTTACAAAATGCACCAGCAACTTTCGGCGAAGAAGGGCTCGATTTCAGACAGCTGCATCTGAATATTGTTCTCAGTATTGATTCATCTGTTGGTTGTGTTTTCAATTTTATAAGTTAAAATGTTCCAACTCAGCAACCCAGAGTGAAACAGGATGTTATTTACTATCACAGCAAATGCTTAAAACTACAACCACTCTGTTTACTGTAAAGTCAAAGCAGAAAATTCTCACATTTGAGAACAGATTTTGAAGAATATTTGGCATTTACCACCATTTTTGGCTTAGTGACAAATAGGTAAACAAAACAAACAAATGCCCTCCTCTGTAATCCATGCATGCATGAGATGTAGAACATTAACCCTCCTGTTGTCCTCACTTACAGGCAGAAAAAATTATTGTTCCTTTCTCTGAAAAAAATCCAAAAATTCAGCAAAAAATTCCCAAAATTTGTAAAAAAAAAATAAAAAAATAAAAGAATTACAAAAATTCCTTAAAAGTTTTATTTTTAAAAAATCTCCAAGTTTGGCAAGAAATATAACTGCAAAAGATGAACAAATTTAAGTTGTAAATATTTTAATAAAATGAACAAAATTTTTCCCCAAAAAATCCTAAAAATATCTAAAGTGATTCCATATATATCAGTAAAGCTTCTAACATTTTCTTTAAGAAGATTCACAAAAAAAAAAATCAACCAAAATCCTGTGATTTTCACCAGATTTTAGTTGACTTTTTGTGAATATTCTTAAAAATCATTTTTTAATACCATTTCTTTTTCCCCCACCAAAAAATTTTCTAAAATTTTCCAAAAATGTTGAAAACATTGAAGTTTTCACGGAGAAAATATTTTTTCCCCTCACATTTTTAAACTTTAAAGCAGGTCAGTCTGACCCTCAGGATGACACGAGGGTTAAATCAGACCTAAAATGTTTGTCGTTTTCCTTCCGTTCCTCCACAATAAGACTCTAAGTGCATCATTTGATGTCTATCAGGTCTCTGGGCTCTGCAGCTAATCAAGAATGTGTGTTCGTTATTGTCTGCGCTGTAATTTATTATGCTCATGACAGTTCAGCCACTTTACTCCACATCAAGAACCGCAGCAACTGGATACTTCGACACTGCGAAAACCGCATATTCCCTCATTACTGACGAGTTATTAAAAGCACCGCGGTTTACTTAACCTTGCCAGAGAGAGGGAAAGCTGTGCTCTCTGCTCAGATAAAACCTCAAACTCCGGCAGCATTTCTGTGATGTACAACAGTGACGCTGCATTAGTGCTGCATGTCTGCCCCGGCGCTGAACTCATCCTCTCCATCTCTAATGTAAGGTGTTGGTACACATGCACCGGATTCAACCTACTTTCATTGTTCTCAGCCTTTACAGCACAACCAGGCCGCATCCCATAATGTTCCATAGGAGCCGACACACATGCACGATGCAGAAGAAATAAAAAAATAGGAGGCTGAGGGGGAACAGGCCTTATTTTCTGCATTCTCAGGCCTCATCTGGTTTTACACATACGGCCCTGAGCCACAGTAAAGTGCTCCAGCATCGTCCTACACCCCCACCCAGGACGCATCCACCCAGGGAAGGGCCCCTCCCTGCTGGCTGCCGCTGGGTGGAGGAGCCTCGGCCGGGCGTGAAGCCAATCTGTCGAGCATCTGACGGATACTTCGAGGTAAGATGCCGTCAGATGGTTTTTTTGTTTGAAAGTGCACATCATCAAAAACTAAATGCAGTGAATTTCCACTTCATGACAGCGTGCTGCAAATCAATGACCAAGATGGCCTGGTGACGATGCTGCATGCTAATATGACTGCTGATCACTGAGAGGACTCTAATTTACAACAGTGGATGGATTAGATTGATTTTCTGGAGAATGTTCCCTTTAAACTCACTGATGTCTGCGTGGTTTATGTCCACAGATGTGACAAAGAGAAACAGTCTCCATCATTTTCTGCTCAACAGTTAACTTTAAACATAGGCAGGCCTGTCGGAAAGCACCTAGAAACACACAGGTGGGAATCTAAAGTCTTATTCTGGTTCAATAGAGTCTGAATGAGACTTAACGGGATTATAATACAGCAGTAAAATAAACACTAAAAATAAACAACTCTAGGTGTTTAGTTGCTATATACATCCGCAGTTCACCGCATAGCCGTCATATATATTTATATATACGTCCAGTAATGGAGGTCCTACAGCTGTCTATATATATTAAATAGTCTACATCCTTATATATATATATATATAAACACATTTATAAATATATAATGGTGATGACAGTGATGCAACTATGCCTGTTTTGGTGCAATACATTCTGTTCATTTTACAGTTAAGATTATATACATATAGATAAATGGATATGGGATTGCTTTTTGTGCACACATATTTATTTTTAAACATTCATCATATAGACAAACATGTCTATATATTATATGCACATTAAGGTGCAGACACGGGTCTCTACTGTATATCATATTATGCTTATATGTATATATGATGTGCATGTTTACACTTTGTGTTATATTAAAGACAGCGGCGTGTTTTTGTGATATAGATAGATGGCAACAACAGGGCCATTGTTGTCTATATATTATATGTACATTAGGATGCAGATAAGGGTGTTTACTGTATTATACAAATATTATGTATTTCTAAACACTATGTACAGGTATTTACTATATATTGTATTAAATTATGTCATACTATAGATGTTAAATATAAGGAACATCAGGGTGTTTACTGTTTACCAGAAACACACATAACCACAGATAAATAATTTATTACAGAGACAGCTATAAGCTACAACTACTGCTGTAGAAATACCTGCAAATATGTGTTAACTGTGTGAAGACCTTGTTAATGTAAGAATCTGTTTGTTGGATCAACACGTGCTGACTGTCTGACATGTCTTCATCCTCCTCCTCCTCCATGTGCTCTGATGGAGGCCTGGCTGCTTCTATCTGATCACTTCCTCACCCTGCTTGAACCTGCCACCATCTTGAATGAGACACTAAGCCCAAATGACAACAAGAAGAAGAATTAGAAGAAGAAGCAGCAGCTGTGAGCAGCAGCTGTGAGTCAGGTCCATCTCCACCTGGCCGTGGACCGACTGAGCTGCTCCATGTGTCAGGTCTCCCACACCCACAGAGCTCCCACTCAGAGCGCGTTAATGAGGATTCACTCACCTTAAACAGACTTTGTGTCAGTCCTTTCCTGACCTGCGTCCACAAAAAGGCGCAAAAGAAAAACAGGCCGATCTCGGTCCAGGTAATGTACGCGTTCTCCAGGAGAGTCCGTCTGGAGAGCTGCAGCCCGCAGCCGTCACAGTCCGTCCAGGCGCCCAGCATGACGGCGGAGGCTCTGCTGATCAGCTCCAAGTAGCCCGGCATGGGCTCCACGGCCACCGGCCCGGCGGGACTACCCATAGCGGCGGCGCACACACGACAAAAAGCGGCAGAGATGGAGTCCGGGGAGCTGCAGGGTCCAGACGGTGATCGGTGGAGCTTCTTAGCTCAAAGCGCTTATCTAACAGCTCAGTAGCCTAATTCTTTGTTGTCCAAATTAAGACTCGGGCCCATTCTCCGCGTCCCGGACACTTTATCAATGGGGCCCGGCGGCTCTGCGGGTGGGGGGACGAACCGACACCGGGGCTGGACTTGGAGGCTCACTCAAATCGAATCCTGAGCGGGTTCTGGCCGTTACCGTGATCCATTAGCGCCGCTGGAGGTTCCTTCTGCTCATCATTCCGCTGCGCTCATCCGCGGCAGCTGCGCGTCCCGGTTAGCCGCCTAAGCTAAAGCGGAGCCGCACGGCATCGGCGGCACGGTTGGCCTGGACGTCGGTAACGTGACCGGGCGCACACACATGAACGAGTTAAGAGCTGGAGGTTCGGCTCGGCTCGGTGATCAGCGCCGCTCCGCCGCCACACGGGCTCATCCGCCCGTTATTCTCCTTATATAACGTGTCCGCGCCGCGCCGCCACTCTGGAGCGGCGGATTCCCGACACGAGTTATCCCGGCGACAGCGACGCGCACACACACAAAAAGAGGATAAATAGGGGGAATATTATCCTGCGAAGAGGCTGCGGGCTCTGCTGCTTCTCCTCCGCCTCTCGGTGCCGCTGCTCCGGTGCTCAACGTGTCCGACGCTGCGTCCTGCCGCTGCGCTCCGATCAACTGTTGCGGTGAAAGCGGGACCGACTGCTCCGTTCCGTTTATGCGAAAAGGGGGGAAAAAAACGGAGGGGGCGTGACGCAATTAGGACCGCTATCTGGCGTTTGAACCGTCTGCTGCTCGGACGATTACCGAGGATGACTTAAAGAGACAGCGCAGACGCAGCGGCGGCGCAAAAACCTCCCACAAAAGCGCAAAAAACAACAACAAAAAAAAAAACAACGTTAAAATCTTTATTTCCTCACAACAGCAGCTGTTATCATGAAGGAGGCCGGAGACCCTCAGTGATCCCCAAAACCTCCACCATCAATAAAACACATTCATGCACAGATTTTCAAATAAAATAATTCGTTTTCTCCACATCTTAAATTGTTTACAGCATTAAAGTTTGCACATTCCTGCACTCAAAATCATGCAAATCTTTATTTTTATTCTTTGCTCCATTTGCTTCTTATTTGTCTTGCTGCTGCAGTTTTAATTGGGACCAAAAAAATCACAAAAAATTTTTAAAAAGGTAAACTGACTTTACAAGTTTTATCCTATCCATGTTTGCGAAGAATTAAAAAAATACATTTCTCCTCTGCACATCTTCGTTGTTTTTTTTTTTATAGAATTAAGGTTTGCACATTCCTGCACTCAACATGATGCAATTTTTTTGATTCTTTTCCCCATTTCAGTCTAATTTGCTTTGCTGCTGCACTTTAACTGGCATCAAAAACAAGAAATTCATAAATTAATTTAAAAAATACATAATAATAGTAATAATACACCTGAACCTGCATCCTGACTATCTGTTAAATACAGAAATGTTCTTCCTCTTATGACATTTTCAAGTATTTTATACCATTTTGTTTTGTTTAATAAATATATTTTGTATAAGTTGTACCGTTTGCATGGACTTTTTACCAGAAGAATATTATTTATCCTCTGCACATCTGTGTTGCACTAAATGTTTGCAAAGAATTAAAAAATATACATTTATCCTCTGTATATTTCTAATTGTTTACAACATACAGTATGAGTTTGCACAATCCTGCACACAAGAATATGCAAATATTTATTTTTAGTACTTTATTATTTTGTGCTTTTAATTGGAACCGAAACTCCGCATCCCTGCACTACCTGTTAAACACAGGATTAATTTTATTTATTAATAAAGCCATGCATCTGTCCATTTTCTATCAAATGTTCTTCCTTTGATAATATTTTCCAGAAAAAACAAATAAGACATTCATGTCTCCAGTGGTTTCTTGCTGTAGTTTATATTTAATATTTATTTCAACATTAGAAATTAATCTTATTGATAATTTTTTACCATTTTTTTGTTTAATAAATTGATTTTTGTACATTTTATCGTGTCAGTACTGGCACAGATATCTTCATTAAAGAGTATTATTTATCCTCTGCATATCTTAAGTTGTTTATAGGATTAAAGTTTTCACATTCCTGCACACATCGTGCAAATATTTCTTATTACTTAAAATTCTTAATTTTAAACTGGCATCAAAATATTTTAAAAAATAAAAAAATAAAGAAAAATAAACAATAAACCTGTATCTGCACACAGAAATGTTCTTCCTCTAATGACATTTTCAAGAAAAACAAAAAGATCCTGCTCTTTAAATTTAATCTTTATTTCAATATTAGAATTTTTTGTTTATTTTATACCATTTTATTTTTGTAATAAATCTATTTTTTATACAAGTTTTATCCTGTCATTGTTTGCACAGAATTTTTAAAATATTTTTTATCCTCTTCAAGCTGTTTGCACCATATAGTATTTAAATGTGCAAACGTGTACTACTTTAAGTTCTTTAGGTTTGTTTCTTGTTTGTCCTGCGGCTGCAACACATAAGTGGCACCAAAAAACCAAAACACAGATAATACACCTGTACCTGCATCCTGCACTGGCTGCCTGGTAAATACAAGCTTTATTCTCAATTCAATTCAATTTTATTTATATAGCGTCAATTACAGTCAAATCGTCTCAAGACGCTTTACAGAACCCATATGCCTGACCCCCAGAGCAAGCCCAAAGGCGACAGTGGCAAGGAAAAACACCCTTTAACAGGGAAGAAACCTCGAGCAGAACCCGGCTCTATATAGGGGGGACCCATCTGCCTGCTGGCCGGGGAGGTTGAGAAGGACAGAGGAGGACAAGGGGGAGGGATGGGAGAAGAGGGAGGGGTGGGAAAGTAAAATTCTGTCGTTGTCTGCACAAAATTTTTGTTGCTCTATGACTGACAACATGTGCAGCACGTTTTCCAGCTCTGTGCAACATAAATGAATCTGATTAGACTGTATACAACCTTAAACACAGATTCACATCAAACACAACTCTGCTGTTAAACATTTATTAACATTTCAAAGGAATGTTTGCAATAAATGTGGGTATGGTGGGAGAAACACAAATTTCTAAAGACTGGACACCCTCCAAGGGAAATTATGACCTCACGTGTGGTTTAAATAAAGCGGCCGAGTAAAAATATGAAAACACACACTGGACGGAAACATAAACGCAGCATGAGAATGGTACAAATTTAGCCAATTGTGCGCAGAAAGTTTTCAAGCTGTTTGACTGGTGACACATTCAGAGCTAAACCACACACTGGTGGCTTAAAAAAAACATCGATCAGATAGCTCGAGAAGCTCACAGACGCTGCAATAAAAAGGCCACCTCATAAAGCAGCTTTATTCAAATGACGCGACGCCACAGATGACAGGAGAAAAATGACGGTCAGGGCTGCAAAAAAAAGCACCTGAACGACCACAAACCCAGCATTTGTTTGGTTCGGACAGCTCGGTGTGACAGAAAATCTGCCACAGGTGCTGCGGATGTCTGACAGCAGCTCAGAAATGTCCACCAACTTCACCCAGTCCTTCAGGACGAGGAGGACTCAGATGATTCATTCTGTCTGAGAGATGCAGAGTGCTTCTGAATGTCCAGAACTTCACAGATACTGGTCTGAAAAAAATCTTTTCAGATAGTTAACCAAACTCCAAAAAATGTCCATCAACTTCACTGACTCCTTCAGGACATCATCTAATCTGTGTTTCAGACGATCCATCATATTTTAGAGATGCTGTGTATTTCTCAACGTCCAGAAATTCACCGTTAGTTGTCTAAAAAACAATTTCAGACGGCTTGGTGCAACAGAAAATCAGCTACATGATGCCAAGGATGTGCACCAACTTCACAGAGTCCTTCAGGATGAGCAGGACTTAGACGGTCTATCCTGTTTTAGAGATGCTGAGTATTTCTGAATGTCCAAAAAGTCCCCGTCAGTCGTCTGAATAATCATTTCAGAAAAAATGTCCACTCATGCTGCTTATTTCTGGAAGTCCCAAAATTAACCGTTTGTCATCTTAGAAGTAATTTCAGACAGCTTGTTGTGACATAAAATCTGCCAAATGATGCTGTGGATGTTTGATAACAGCTCAAACATGTCCACCAACTTCACCGAGTCCTTCATAACGAGCAGGACTCACGTGATTCATTCTGTCGTACAAGTGTGGCACACTTTTACAACCGTTAGTGGTAAAAAAAAATCATTTCAGACCAGCTAACCAAACACCCAAAATGTCCACCAACCTCCCCGAGTCCTTCAGGATGTGCAGGATTTAGATTATCTATCCTGTTTTAGAGATACCGTGTATTTCTGAATATCCAAAAATGCACCGTTTGTCATCTAAAAAGATAATTTCAGACAGCTGACCAGACATCAAAAAACATCCACTAAATTCACCCAGTCCTTCAGGATGAGCAGGACATTGTTTGTCATTTAATCTGCGTGAAAAGCATGAGAAATCTGGTTTATATTTAAATGTGTTTGGTTGTTTCCTTCTGTTGTAGAGACGGCGTGTTTTGGGACAACAAATGCTTTTTGCTCCATGTTAAAAAGAATTCACAGATTTTAATTAAACACTACATGCTGCGTTTACATTTTTGTTCAGTGTACATGTATGTAGGTGAGATGTCGAGTTGTTTTCATGGCGTCGAACTCGGTAAAAGGAGATGCTTCATGCCGTAGCGCTGGGAGCGTACTGCATCGCTAGTCTGTCGAACTCGTTCTCCTGCAGGGAAACAAAAGAGCAGAAGAAGCGGGTTAAAGAAAACAAAAAAAAAATCTGACCGTGGAAACAGCTGTGCATCGCATGCTTTGTTTGGTCAGCGTGTAACCCAGTTTTAGTGTTTATGTACATCTGCGCTGTTGTGGAACTACACCACAGAGTGTGACAAAGGCTAAAGATTCAGAGCTTAATGCTCTCGTTGGGTTCGTTCCAAGGACACCTGCTGCCAAACCGGGCCAGGTGATTGAATGATAACGGAGTGAAGTTAAGAAGGATGGTCAGCAGCTGAGAGCGGACGGAGGCTTACCTTTGCTAGATAGTCCTTGAGGAAGGGGTGAGCTCGGTGTGCATCTTTCAGCTGGGACAGATACCGGTTGGTTACCTGAGGACAAACGGATGACGTTTTAAAAAAGTGACGGTAAACAAGCTAAAAAAAAAAAAAACTTCCCAAAAAACAGGTTTTCCGAGTAAAGGTTATAAAGGTTTGTCAACACAGAAAAACAAACGTGTTTTCCTGAACACGGTATTCTGATTAAACAATCACGTGAGATTGCACTTCTGGTGTTATCTGTGCTCTTCTGCGGAGCTTAAAGTATGCTAAGCTCAGTTAGAAAAGAACAAAACTGCGCATTAATCAGAATTTAGCCATATTTAACTCAAAACCTGACAACAGTCGTGAGGTTGTTTGCGTATGTTGACATCCGCTGCCTGTGAAGTACGACCAAACCGCAACTAAACTGTCTTTTGTCAAATTCTCTCTAACATTACGCAACGTATTTCTTCTCATACTTCTGTTGTTGCTAAATTTGTCATGGGTGTTTAATGTTAGAGACAGAAGACTTCTACTGCTAGAGCTACAGGTTGCATAACTTCCAGGAATGCATCGAATAACGTTGTCCAACACTGTTTTTGAAGCCTTCAAATAGCTTCCTTCTGATGAAATTTTAACACCAGGTTTGAGTAATAATGAGAACAAAAAATAAACAAATTCCATCTACAACTTATGTCAGGATCACAGTGACTTGAACTTTGCTCGGCTTCATTTAGACACACACATGATTAAATACAGCTCTTTTCAACGGTTTATTTCTTTTTCCCCTCACCACATCCAGTAATGAATATAAGTAAGAAAAAATAAAATAAAATGAACAGAAAACACAAAATAATACACAGAAAAAGAAAGCTTGCTTACAGAGAATCCTTAGATTTGTTGGATATTCAAATTTAGACCTGAATTTATCAGGTTAATCTGACAATTAATAATACTGTAGGATCCGAGCCTGAATATTTAAATTAGTTAGGTTAATCTCTGTAATTAACATTAGAGTGGTGTCTTAGCCTAAATGTTAATTATAGTCAGCTTAATCTCCACAATTATTAAAACTAAATGGTCTTAGCCTTAATATTTAAATTAGTAGGGTTAATCTCCATAGTTACTACTAGAGAGTGTCTTAGCCTTAATATTTGTTATTGTCATGTTATTCTCCGTGATTAATACGGCAGTGCCTTAGCCTTAACATCTACATTCATCAGGTTAATCTCTAAAATTAATAATAGTATAGTGTCTTAGCCTTAATACTTTAGTGTAATTAGTCAGGTAATCTCCATAATTAGTAATAAAGTAATATATCTGCCTGAATATTTAAATTAATCAGATCATCACCATAATAAATATTGTAGTGTTTTAGCTTCAACGTTTAAAGAAGATAAGGTAATCTCCATAATTACAAATTCTGTCAGGTCTCAGTTGTAATGCTCATTTTAGTCATATTTAGATATATTTATATAACTTTTGGATGGTTTTAATCCTTAACATTGTTTCCGGTCAGTTCTTAATCTGTGCCTTGTTGTTTGAAACGTGCTCTTTAAGTCACGGTGACATTCCTGATTTCTGACAGTTTTCAGGGAAACATCCACACCATTCCTGTTAACCTTGAGAGTGACGAGCTAATCAGCGGTTATCACGGGCGGGACCTTCTTAATGACGACTCCGATTGAGCGGTCAGCATTCTAGGCGTCGCTATCAAGTCCATCCAATGCACGGGAGATAATTAAGTCTTTATCTCATGAACTCTGAGATTCAGGTTGTGCAACTCGCCACACATCACTAAACCGGCAGATCTGCGATAGAAGACGCTGGAGGTCATTTTCCTGATTTCAACAAAAAAACAAACCTAAAATTGCAGATATTCAAGTAGAAAGCGTCGCTGAATAGAAGCTGCTTGGAGTCCTCTTTGACCAGTTTGTCTACAGGAAGGAGCTAAGCTGAAGCTGTTAAAACAACGGCGCTGTCATTAACAGCTGCAGGTCCAAAGTCTCACCTCTGGAGCTTTGCCCAGGTGCTGGGTCAGCACGATGAGGTTGATCAGCGTCTCAGGGTGGCTGCTGTCCTGATAAGACGACAGAGAAACACACAGACTGTGAGTGGCAGAGTGTTTAATCTGCACCACTTTAAGCCACATTTTATCATCTATGCTACTTTCAAACATGGGGTCACCCAGAAAAGTTCATGTTTTCCATGAAAATATTAGTTTGTTTTCCATGAATGATGCAGTAATTTTCTTTTTACCTTTGTTTCTATGAAAACACACACAAAATGCAGCTTGAAGGCAGATTGACTGAAACTAATTAATCCAGAAAATATTCAACAAATTCAAAAGGGTTAAATGCAGCTTTTTAAACAGGCCTCAAACTTTTGAACAGTAGTGGACATGAATTAAAGTTGTTCTATATCAGTTAAAGTTGCTCTAAAATGACTTAAAGTTGCTCTAAAATGACTTAAAGTTGTTCTATATCAGTTAAAGTTGCTCTAAAATGACTTAAAGTTGCTCTAAAATGACTTAAAGTTGTTCTATATCAGTTAAAGTTGCTCTAAAATGACTTAAAGTTGCTCTAAAATGACTTAAAGTTGTTCTATATCAGTTAAAGTTGCTCTAAAATGACTTAAAGTTGCTCTATGTTAGTTAAAGTTGCTTTATATTAGCTAAAGTTGCTCTAAAATGACTAAAAGTTGCTCTATATTAGTTAAAGTTGCTTTATATTAGCTAAAGTTGTTCTAAAATGAGTTAAAGTTGCCTTATATTGGTTAAAGCTGCTCTAAATGAGTTAAAGTTGCTCTATATAATTGAAGTTACTCTATATTAACTGAAGTTGCTCTATATTTGTTAAAGTTGCTTTAAATGATTTAAAGTTGCTCTATAACAGCTAAAGCTGCCCTATGTTAGTTAAAGTTGCTCTAAAATGACTTAAAGTTGCTCTATAATGAGTTAAAGTTGCTCTATATTTGTTAAAGTTGCTTTAAATGATTTAAAGTTGCTCTATATCAGCTAAAACTGCTCTATATTAGTTAAAGTTGCTCTAAATTGACTTAACGCTGTTCTACATTAGTTAAAGTTGCTCTAAAATGATTTGAAGTTGCACTATATTAACTAAAGCTGCTCTATGTTAGTTAAAGTTGCTCTATATTAATTAAAGTTACTTTAAATGAGTTAAAGTTGCTCTGTATCAGTTGAACTTGCTCTAAAAGGAGTTAAAGTTGCTTTATATCAGCTAAAGTTGCTCTATATTGGTTAAAGTTGCTCTAAAATGATTTAAAGTTGCTCTATATTTGTTAAAGTTGCTCATAAATTAGTTGTGCTAATGTAACTGCAGCAGTGTGTGAGTTATATCCAGAAGTGTAACATCGGTTTTACAGTATTTATTACACCAAATAAGCTGTCTTTAAAAGAATGAGCTATTTCCACTGTTTTCATAGAAGCACGTGCACATATTCTACTAGACGCGGCACATTTATCCCTGTAGTAAAAACCTAAAAACGCCTGATTGTGTCAAAGAACAATAAAGTGACTATTATATTCTGTTCTCATTTTTAGCGTGATTCACGTCTCTTCCTGAGAACAAAACTAAACTAAACGACCACAGTTTCTTCTTTTTCATAAGTACAGAAAACAATTATGTGTTGCCAGAAGCTTTGGGGATCCAGTTTATTGCTCGTTTGTTGAGTGCATTAATCACAATAAAAATGAAACAATTTGCCTGGTTTAGCCGCACAGAACGTGTGAAAGTCTCGTGGCATTCCTGTTAAGTTCTGCCTGTTTAGTGAGAGCAATGGATAGCCACGTCTGTAAACGTTTAACCGCCCAGCTATCTAGGATGAGACTCACACAAGCTGCCATAGAGCCCCAGATCCACCTTTAAAACAGGATTTCTAAGTTATCAAAGTTATCTGGATAACAGACAGGAGGTGTCAAACACAGTGTGGATTAATTTAAAATGAAAAATGTCATGAGTCAGACAGAGAGCTGTGATATTTATCAACAGTGTGAAGAATGAAAATAACAGTTAATTCAATTATTACCTGTACAGTGTGAATTAATAGTGCATGCTGCTTAAACCTGCTGTGGAGAAGCACAAGAACCTTCCAGAGCTGAGGAGTAAATGCTGCCATCTGCTGCTAGCATGAAGGCAGAAGACTTTTGTATTTTTTACAGTTTAACAGGAAATTCAGCAGAAAGTCTCATATCTGGCAGATCAGTTATTGTTGCTCATGTCTTATTGGATTATTTCTTATTTTTCTTTACTAAATTAGCGACAGTTTTGGCTTTTATCGTCGTAATTTGGTTTTCACTGCATCACACACAAATTAAATCAAACAGGATGGTTTTTTTTTTCTGAATCTGTTGGTTTAACCCTCGTGCCGTCCTGTGGGTCAAAATGATCCGTTTTAAAGTTTGAAAATGTGGGAGAGAAAAAAATATTTTCACAGTGAAACTTCTGATGTCCTCATTTTCAACATTTTTGGGAAATTTTTGAACATTTTTTTAGTGGAAAAAAAAGAAATGTTAAAAGTGTTTAAGAACATTCACATAAAAATCAGCCAAAAAGTTTTTTTTGTGAATGTTCTTAAAGAAAATACTAGAAGTTTTACTAATATATGTAATTGCTTTAGATATTTTTAGAAGATTTTTACTCATTTTTTGAAAATATTTACAAAAATTTTCTTGCCAAATTTGGGGGATTTTTAATAAATAAAACATTCAAAGGAAATTACTAAGGAATTTTTGGAATTTTTATTATTTGGGGAATTTTTTTGATGAATTTTTGGATTTTTTTTTCAAACAAGGAAACAATATATTTCAGTGCCCGTAAATGAGGAAAACAGGAGGGTTAAAATAACAATAAAAAATAAAATAAAATTGCCAAAATTATAACACTTATCCAAGTCAGAAGCTGTAAAAACAGAAAATATTGTCAGATTTTCAACTTTCTCTCAACGCTTTGGTTGGAACACTAAATCAAATCTAAGCTTAAAATCTGAACATTTCACACAATTCACTCTATTCTACTTGTCTCTTTTACAAATTCCCCAAAAATAAACAGTTCATATGTAAAATTTTGCACTCTTTGAGACAAAAGTGAAGCCATGAGTGACTCAGCTACGACCAACAGTCACGTGATGAAAATTCAGGGACTTCTCAGCCAATCTCTGCTCATCTAAATGGTGTCTATACAATGTAACCAGGACAGATTTTATCTGTACTAATGCGCTGCTTGTTCTAATGTGTTCAACTGTACATTTGTAGCTTCATAACATTGTTCCTTCTTGGCCAGGTCTCTTTTGAAAAACAGAATCCCTGAACATCCTGTTTAAATTAATAAGAATAAATAAAAAACAAGCATGATAGGCTCTAGGCTTTCTCCATGCATCTTAAAGAGTGGTGAGGTTTAACCCGGTATTCATTAAAAATGTCCTAATGAAGGATGTGGATCTAAAAGCAGCTTAAGGAACACGTCATTAAAGGCTTCAGGTGAACAAACTGAGCGTTCAGTTCAGTCGATGTGAAGAGACAGAAACAGGACGAACAAAGAACAGACTACCGTCCTCCTACCTTATCGAGCGCCTCCTGCAGCACTCCTTCAGCCTCCTCCCACTTGTTCTGAGCCATGTAACAGGCCGCCTGTCCGTTCAGCAGCAGCAGCGTGGACGAGTATTTGTCAGACATCTCCTGGAAAATGTAGTAGGCATCCTGCAGCTTCTCTCCACCCTGAAACAGCAAAGAGTCAGCGACTACTCTGAAGAGCCAATAATAAGTGAAGTCTCCTTAGGACTATGTAGAGCGCGTTGGATTGATTTTGTGTATTAAATGTGTCCCACCAATAAACCGAGCTGCAGCAATATGAGCAACCTAAATGAGAAAGACTCCATCTGACACCTGTCATGCTTCGGTTAGATTTATATTATGCTCACATTTGCTGCTGTACATACTACTAATTAAACCCATCTCAACCTGAATGTTTACAACATGATTAAGAGGGATTTATTGTATTTGGTGTGCACACACATGCACCAAGGGTCTGAAGTTCTCATGACAGAGCATTTATTCCTCAACCAACTACACAGAAAAGATTCTGGTGATGTTAAAAAAACGGTCAATCTGTGTCATTTCAGGCAGAATTCAGGAAATACGTGTATCCTACAGCCCACACACACTCACATAACGACAGCAAACCAGCAGTCACGAAAAGTTCAGTCATGAAAAAAATGAGTCAATAATTTTGGCAATTCTTGTTGAAGTAACCTCAAACTTTCACACAATATATAGAAACAGATCAAGATTTTATGCTTAATGTTTTATTTTTGCTGTGTTTTCAGGTTGAGCCATGCCGTTCACTCCCAAAGAGAAGTCATTTTGCGTCCTGGAATCTGCTCGCAGAAAGTCACCCAAGACTGAGCAGCGTGCCTTCAATGCAAAGTCTGGAAAAGCTTCACCAACCGGCAAACAAATTTGGACTTGGTACCAAAATTTAAAGAGGAAGGCTGCTTATTAAAGGATCTGGTAGACCATCATCAACATCAGCATGTCCCAATAGTTTAGAACAAATATACACCAATATGTCAGTTCACATTTATACAAAAAGATTTTAAAAAATGGCAAAACACACCAGAAAGAAAAGATTCAACTATTAATACCCAGAAATAAAGAAATCAATACTTATTAACAGTAACTTATTCTATCTATCTCCATACGTCTGTTCAATTCCAGCAAAAAAATTAAGTTCTACAAAACATTTGGTTGAATTTTAAGAATATTATGTTTCCATACCTGTGAAATTCTCCATTTGTAATAAAAAGGCCATAATTAGGGTTCAATATCTCCAGAAATGAAGCGACTACAGCCAACAGATACGGTGAGAGCACAGAAAAATTACACAGATCCGAATTGGTGAATGCCTCCAGCTTTGAGCAAAGCTTCTAATTACTGACCCTTAAAAAAGGAAAAGTGTAAATAAGTGTGATACAAAAAGGTCCTGGAAGTGTTCAAATGAGTCCACGTGCTGTAAATTAAAAGCAACAAACTGGAACAAAGGCATGAAAAACTCATCACAAATCAAACTGTATGGATGTTAGAGGCCTCAAACGTTGGTGAAATGTGGGCTAAAGACTGTATTTTAAACGGGAAATATCAACACATCCATATGTGTACACTTTCCATTGTGATGGATGAAAACTGTGTCATCATCACCACATTCCACGACTGTAGGAGTTGTATTTCTTTAGATATTTAACCTTCAGAATTCCAGGTAAGGCTGTTTATAGGGTGAAAAAAAACAGTAACTCATAGGTCTAAAAACAAAAAAATACTCAAATTTTGGGATAAATATTTTACAGAATTTACCAAATAACAAATAATTAAACTCTGAACAAATAAAAAATGAATGATTTTCTCCTCACCACTGCGATGTTAACCCAGGCTGTGGCTAGCTGGGTGAGAGTGGCATCCTCATCCTGCTCCTGCATCTTCTTCAGCTCTTTCCTGTCAAAGAAAAAAGAATGTCATCATTAGAAATAGAATGAATACAATAGAATATATACTGTATTGATCCTTACCAAGGAAATGAATTGTAACAGCAGCATTTAACACACAAAACACCAGCACTAATAGTCTAAATAATGATCTAACTAAGAGCTATAGATCTAAATTAGTTAGAAAAAATATGAAAAGGTAAAACACATGCACAGAAAAAAAACTAGAAGCAGTTAAAAGGAAGTATTACTTTAAAAAGCCGTAGTCAGAGCAGGCTTTGGGAGTTTATGATTCACACACATAGATGTTGCCGTGAGTCTTGAAACAACAAAAGCTAATATACCAGTTCAATGCAAATCATGAACATTATGTCTTTTTGCATGAGGACGTTTTAAAACTCCATACCTCGCCAGGTCGACTCGATCCAGACTGAGAAGCACCTGAATGCTCATGGCCATGCTGATGAATAAACAAACGATGGGGTCAGTTTCATGCTGAGCTCTCATCAATCAGACAGTGATGAGGAACACGTTCACTACAAAACACCTCAATTCACAAATAAAATTGAAGCACACAACCCTGTGGAATCCACAGCTTCTAAACAACACTTTATTTTGTGGTTTTGATTTATTTTAAATGAATGCTTCTGGTCAATTTCCCCAAACGACAAACGAAACACAGCATTAATGATTTGTGTATGCAAATGCAGCTAATCTCTTTATCTCGTCCACACGTGCACATACTAGCCTCGCCGGCTAATTGTGTTTATTTGTGAAAATCCATCCTCTCTTGCAGTAATCAAGCATACATGAACTGAGCAGGAGCAGCTTCATCATTGTGGTGAATATTTCCATCTGAACAGTTAAATAGATAAATGATAAACTGGTATTTTGATGCCTTCTTACCACTCCAGGCTTTCTCCTTGATGCAGAGTCCTGAGAGCAGCGTCGGTGTTCGTCTCACGGTAGTAGATGGAGGCGGCCATCAGCAGGAAGGTGGTGTTGGCAGCATCAACGCTCTTCGCCATCTTCTTGTCCAAATCAGCAACAATAGCGTCCCTGAAGGAAAAGACGCAAGATTGAAGACCTGATTACTCTTCTTTTGCATGACAATTTGAAGTCTTACGTAGACAAACACAGAGCTGTATTTATCTGTCAGGTTGTGCTACAGTAAAAGAGCAACAAAACCCAGAAATACAAAGCTAGTGTGGGCATCAGTTCATCAGTACAGGGTTGATAATTAGATTCTAGTGAACTACTGAGACCCTCAAGCTCATTATTATCATCCAAGACTCTGTTCAGCCAAAAACGCTGCATTTAAATGTCAATAAGTATTCACAGACAGATGGCATCTCGGGCCACACATTCCTCACTACATGTAATACTTTGTGCTTAACCTACTATTGATGGAATGGAAAGAATATTTGTCTAAAAATGTGAATCAATGCATTGCCCTCTTGTTTATGAGGCATAGTGACAGAAAGCGTCCTCCATAGCAAACTAAATGTAAATCAGAAGCTCCTACCTTTTTATGTCGTTGGACAGATACTCTGCAAACATCCGTACAGCCTGGAGCTCCGGTGAAGAGTTGGCCTTGATGTCATCCAGGACAACAGCATACTTCCTCTGAACAACGGGAACAGAACATGTTCAGTAAAGCTCCGTTCAGACCGACACTGCTTACCAGTAATCTGACAGCAAGTGAACGTGTCGTCTTTAAGTCTGAATGAGTTCCCTGCTCACTTTTCTGTAAAAGCTGGGACAAGAATCTACATTACTAGTCTGAACAGATTGGTCATTTGAGCTAAAGTGATTTAGGGAAGATTTTTCCCATGCCGAGCACCAATGTTGCTTCAAAAAACATCACAGAGTGCAAAAGAAACTGTTCCTCTGCCAAAATCACATAAAGTCTTTCTCATTTACTTTGATGAACAATTCTGAATTAATAGGCTACATGAATGGTGCAAAATAATGAGACTTTAGTGCAATAAAGAGAGCTAGAAATCACTTAGAGTAATGATATTCACTAATAATGAATGTAATCTTTTTGTTTAATCCACAGGAGCTTAAGAGGAGCTGAAGTTTAGTTTGTTGCTTTAGAGTTTTTCCTCTGAGTTTATTAAATACCTGCAGCACCAGACAGCAGCAGGATCCAGATTAGAAGAGCTGCACACTGAACAATAAAACAGCAGCACAGTAATTATAATTATAAACTGTTGCCAACATAAAGACTGGGCGGCTGGATTAGGTTCATTTTGCCGTTATATATACTATAAAATAGTGTTACTTATTTAAAACCGACAATTCAGAAAGAGTTGCGTTACCTTGCTGACATGTTTCAACAGCCTCTGCTGTCTTCTTCAGAGCGTCATCAGACGTGTCCTTTTTTTATCACGTGGCCGGTTTGACAGATGTGTCAGAATCTGTCAAACTGACCACGCCTCCCGCCGTCTGGTGGTCTCCTGAGGATGGTGTCCCAGGTATGCCAGAGGATGTAGGCCCCCTCGTCCCGGTTCATGGTGCAGCTCACCCGCTTCCTGATTTCGATGGCTTCCTTGATCCATCGTTTCTGTTTATTTGTCTCTGAGGCTATAATCCTCCCCCCGTCCCAGTCCATAAAGTGGTTTTGTCATCTGCAGTGATCTGTGATGGCTGATTTTATATTTTCTTGTTCGGCTTTTTCTTTTTGTGCTCTTGTGAAGCGTCCAGTTGTTTCCTTTGGACATTCTGTTTGGTGTTCCTTTCTTCTTGTGTGGAATGACCTGCCTGTTTCACCAATGTATGTGTTGTTACATGATTTGCACGGTATTTTGCAGATGATATTACATTTATTGTCTGGTTCTATTCTGTCTTTGGGATGGACTAAGAGCTGTATGTTTGTATATTATAACAGTTTACAGAAAACCTACACACACGGACCAGTACCTCCTCTGGACATCAGAACATCCCACAGCACTCAAACTTTCAGTAGTCAGAACACTTTACGAATGGACTAATATCATAACGGACTATAAAGGCAGACAGGAGGAGGACAAACACATCAAGAATGCACTTACCAACTGCCAATATCCGATATGTGCCATAACCAAAGGAAAACAACAAGCCAAAACCAAAGAGAAAAAACAAAAGGAAGCAAAATCAAAACACACACACAAAAATCAGACAATAACAATTACCACTTAATCACCATTCCATATATCCGTGGGATAACAGAACCAATACAACGCATTATGAGGAAACATAACATCAACACAGCAGTAAAACCACACACAGAACTCCGGCAGCTGTTAGTCCATCCCAAAGACAGAACAGAACAGGACAATAAATGCAACATCATCTATGAAATACCGTGCAAATCATGTAACAAAACATACATTGGTGAAACAGGCAGGTCATTCCACACAAGAAGAAAGGAACACCAAACAGAATGTCAAAAGGAAACAACTGGACGCCTCACAAGAGCACAAAAAGAAAAAGCCGAACAAGAAAATAATAAAAAAATCAGTCATCACGGATCACTGCAGATGACAAAACCACTTTATGGACTGGGACGGGGGGAGGATTATAGCCTCGGAGACAAATAAACAGAAACGATGGATCAAGGAAGCCACCGAAATCAGGAAGCGGGTGAGCTGCACCATGAACCGGGACGAGGGGGCCTACATCCTCTGGCATACCTGGGACACCATCCTCCAGAGACCACCGGACGGCGGGAGGCGTGGTCGGTTTGACAGATTCTGACACATCTGTCAAACCGGCCACGTGATAAAAAGGACATGACAGCAAACGTCAGATGACACTCTGAAGAAGACAGCAGAGGCTGTCGAAACATGTCAGCAAGGTAACACAACTCTTTCTGAATTTTCGGTTTTAAATAAGTAATACTATTGTAAAGACTGGGCGACTCAGGATCTAAAAGCAGGTCACACTATGAACCTTTCTCAGACAAGCGAGCTGTGACACAGTTAATCTGCTGTAGGTAAATCAAGAGCACCTTAGCAGTTATCTTCAGTTTTGAGCTGCATCACACCTGTCGAGATATTTTTATTTTACTATTGGTAAAGTAGTAGTTAGATTATTACCACTAATGGACAGAATTTTCCATCTTAAAAAAATCATAAATAAACTTTTCAATAGCTGTTTTGCCAGTTTGATAAGCTTTTATTAGTCCAGATATAGTCTTTTGTTTATTAGTGCTTTGTGTTTTATACATCAGTGAATGTTCTGTCCAGTCTCGCGTGAATGACAAATACCGCGTGAGTACCGGCGCTCCATCCGTAACTGTAGTAGGTTTGTCTGAATGAAGAACCATTTACGAATTATGTTTGAATGACAGAAGGCTGTCACTTTAACAGACTGATAAAGCAGCAATCTTACGAGTGTCATGTCTGACAGAGGCTAAACTATGATACTTATGAAAGCACTGCTACAGCTAGCTAGCAGTCAGCTAGCTTAAAGGCAAGACATTGAGCTATCAGATTTCGACTTTTTAAAAATGGTACTTTGACTTACCTGTGCAATGTATGCTCTGTACAGAAACATGTCCCTCTCTGTCTCCTTCTCTGGCGATGACGGCTTCAAACACAAAACGCAAGTTACAGTTAAAACCGAATCAGTTCAGTAGGAGAAACGCTAGCTCAAACATTTAGCATCATTGCTGTCAGACGCTGTTTCAGCCGTTAGCGAGAAGAACGTCATTTAATCATGTTCGGGTGTTAAGAAATGTGTTTCCTACCTTCACTTTCTGAGCCTCGTTAATACACTGCTGGTAACTGCCGATGTAATAAGCATTTTTCACGTCGAAAAGTTCATCAACATCTCCCTGCTGAGCCGCCATGTTGACAACACAACTTCTGGACACGTAGCCGGTGTATGTCACATCCGCCGAGGATTGTGGGAGACGGAGTTAAACAACAAAAAAAATACAGAACTGCAGTTACAGATTGTAGTGTGACAATTATCAGTAACACTGAAATATATGATATACTGTAAGAACGTATGCTTTTGCCATAAGACAATAAACTGTAAAATCTATCACTTAAAGCAATCACAAACAATAATTACCAATATCTTTTGAAATATTACCTTTTCCAATAGTTTGTGTACTCTTGGTTTCAATATCATGTCCAACATTTCATTGATGTAATATGAGAAAATTCAATTTTTAAGTGCAAAATTTCCATTTCATATGCAATATTTCATTATTTTGTGTCATATTATTTTATTGCCTTTGAATCATGGTCAGTATTACTTCTTACTTTTTCTACTGTAGTCTTATCTATAGCTATTTTCAGGAATCTATTATCCATATATCATATTGCTTTTCTACTTCAAAGGCACTGTATTTCTCAAGTTATGTGAATATGTTTTTTGAGCATTTTTTTTCAGATATTAGATAAGAAAGCTTATCATTAACTCAAGTAGGTACAGATACACATTTGTGGGTGTTTATCTTCTATGAGTACACAGCTAATATTTATTTAGGCCACTATATTTGTAGTTGTAATGCCAGATAAACTGAATGCTTGCTGATCTACAGGCTCATTATTTTTTGGGTGCTGAACTTTCTATTCACCAAACCCTCCTATAACTTATCTGAACACGTGTTAACATACAACTATATGTACATTTATATCAGTGCTTTCATAAGTTACACTTCAACATATTATTCTGAACTGCATTTGTGTATTTGAACAACTCTTTTAAATAACGCTGCTCAGTGTTGTTGTTCACTGTGCAAGGACAATCAAGGAATTCTATTTCAATCCAATGATACTTATTGCCATACGCGCTGTATATAAGTAACATGGAAACAGAAAATGAATCTGCAGCTGGTCTACTTAAGCACATAAACTTTCCGCTTACATCCAGCTGCTCTTATCCTTGTCAGCGGTGAATCAGCCTCTGCTTACTGTCATTCAGACTGGCTGCTTCGTTTTCAAGTGGTCTCCATCTGATGATGTCTGCTGGATGCCACCTGTACATGTTCCATCACCATCCCAGCTCCAACTATTATAAACAGGGGTTAGGGTTCAACGCAAGCGTAACACTCAGAGAAAATTAGAGCCACGCCACATATCATGATGATGTTAGAGGTTACAAAAGTGGATAGAATGATGATGAAAGACTGTATTTTTTTGTAGGAAATATGAATACATCCATACCAGCCTTGTGTGAAAACATTTTACTTCTTTTTTCCATTTTAAAGGGCAAATAATGTAAGATACCGACTTCTTGTGCAACCATTTGATCATTTGCATTTGCTTGCACCACTAGAGGACGCTCCAGATCAATTTCAGAACCACAGGTCTGTTATTTATTTATTTTGCTGTGACAGTCCTGTGGCAGCACCAGTCTTCCAGTAGAAAATACAGAAATGCTGCTCAGTAAAGAGGAGAATGAACAAAATTAACGCTGACATGAGGCTGGCACTGCGAGGCCGAGGAAACAAACAGCGGCTGGAATCAGGAATAAAATCAGAGCTGTGAAATGAGCTCAGTGTTAACATAACAATGCAGAAGGATATGACCTTAGGAATTCCTGTGTCCTCATTAGGCAAAGAGGAAAAACTTCCTCCGTCCTGAAAACATCCGCTCACTGTGTTTTTTTTCTCTTTCTATAAACAATATTAAGCCTGCAAGCAAGCTGAGATTATGAAATATAAAAAGAATGTTGCACACAGTGATGTAAGTAAGCCATGTAACCCGACAAGGTAGAATTTATATCATTTTATTATATAATGACATATAAAGATGTGATGTATGGAAGTGCTGCTGTAGTGGAGATTTGTGCTTCTAAATGTGAAAGAAGAAAACTGCATTTAACAGATTCCACATGTTTTGAATGGAAACTACTTATTATCTGTAAAAATATAGACTAACTGTGAAGCTTCCTCTGTTCCCTACTTACATCAACAGCATATTTTTCTGCATTTTCATGTTTAAATAACCAAATGATGTATTATTTCATTACATATAAACTCATTTGCAAAAGTCTACATTAAAACTGATGTGTTTTTGTCTGTAGTGTCTTAATGCGATAATTGATGCAATAAGAGAAATGAGAAACAGGAATACGTTTATCTGCATTTTATTAGAAGCTCATCAATAAACTCTGTGTTTCTTCATCCATCCATCCATCCATTCTCTATATACCACTTTATCCTCACTAGGGTCATGGGGGGTGCTGGAGTCTATCCCAGCTGACTCTGGTGAAGGCAGGGGACACCCTGGACAGGTCGCCAGTCTGTCACAGGGCTACATATACAGACACACAATCACACTCACATTCACACCTATGGACAATTTAGAGTAACCAATTAACCTCAGCATGTTTTTGGACTGTGGGAGGAAGCCGGAGTACCCGGAGAAAACCCACGCATGCACAGGGAGAACATGCAAACTCCATGCAGAAAGATCCCAGGACCAGGCCGGGATTTGAACCGGGGATCTTCTTGCTGCAAGGCCAAAGTGCTAACCACTACCCCACTGTGCAGCCCCGTGTTTCTTCATGTGGATGAATATTATTAATCAGGTTTATTAGTTGTTGGTGGATAAATGCAGGCTGTGTAGTGGTATGGAACACAAAAACAAACATTTGAGGGATTTTTATTCTGAAAGATTTTATTTATATATGCAAATGAGATGTTATACAGCAAAAAAATCCCAATTTAAATGAAAAACATACACATGAACTCTGTGAAGTGAGTGACACAAACTGAAAACAAAAAGATATTGACATTTTTTAAATGTTAGATGTTTTGGTGTGTTATTTAATTCTAGATATATAATCTAATAAACTTCTAAATACGCTGCCTGAGACAAAAACAAATACATTTTTCTCAGTGAAATGTAGCTATGATGTCAAAATGAAGAACAGTTCAAATTTTCTGTCGCTCATTCTTCATATTTAATCGATCATTATATTAACCCCCCTGTTGTCTTCATTTACGGGCACAAAAAATGTTGTTCCCTTGTGTGGAAAAAAATCAGCAAAAAATTCCCCATATTTCTTAAAATTTGGAAAACCTTCAGGAAGAAAATTCCAAGAATTCCTTAAAAGATTCATTTTTCAGACAAGGAAACAATATTTTTTGGTGCCCATAAATGAAGACAGCAAGAGGGTTTAATAGAGTGTCACAATTTACATTTCCGGGCTGCACAGTGCCGTAGTGGATAGCACTCGCCTTGCAGCAAGAAGATCCCCGGTTCTGCATGGAGTTTGCATGTTCTCCCTGTGCATGCGTGGGTTTTGCATGCCGGGTACTCCGGCTTCCTCCCACAGTCCAAAAACATGCTGAGGTTAATTGGTTACTCTAAATTGTCCGTAGGTGTGAATGTGAGTGTGATTGTGTGTCTGTATATGTAGCCCTGTGACAGACTGGTGACCTGTCCAGGGTGTCCCCTGCCTTCACCAGAGTCAGCTGGGATAGACTCCAGCACCCCCCATGACCCTAGTGAGGATAAAGCGGTGTATAGAGAATGGATGGATGGAATTTACATTTCCATTTATAATACAACATCTGTTTACATACAGGCTGATTTATAGATCATGGCAGAACCTGATGCCTCATTTCCAGCTTTAAACATTACATTTTAGTAAAAGTCAGTCATTAAAATGAATATTTGTCTTTATGTCTTAAAGTGGTCAACTGGGGAAAGAAAATGGTACCCATTAGTTCACATTTTTACCAACTTCCAGTTAAAACTCATGGAATTTTACAAGTTAGTTTCATTTTGTTGACATATTGACGGTTTTTGCAGAGGAAATCTATTTTTATCACTTCGTAAATTATAAGAAAAAGTTTTTAAGACACAATTTATGTCTTCTAGCTGCTGTCAGAAGCCTGCTGGCCACAGTTCCTGCTCATTGTTCCCTGAGCTGGGTTTCCTCTGGGAAACTGTCAGCCTTGGGACTGGAGCAGGATAATTCCTGGAAGCCTGAGGGGGAGGAGGGGTGAGGAGGAGGGAGGAGGAGAGGCAGGGGAGAGGGGAGGAGGGCACGTCCTGCTTCTAAATGGACCTCAGTGTTTGGGCCTCAGTAGGCGGGGCTTCCCCCACACTCTGCCCTCTGATTGGTCTGATCTGACGTCAATCTTGTGATTTACAGGTCTCAAGTTTGAAACTTTTTTTTTTTCATGAGGAGGCGGAATCCGGTTACAACTTGTAACCGAACTCAGAAAACAAGCCTCTGAATAATTCACGGTACTGAGCCCCGATACCGAACAACAAGCGGCGGCAGCGGGGAGCTCCACGGCCGACCAACAAGCGGACAAACCGTGGAGAGAACATGCAGTGAAGCGTCCTTTCTTCCCTCCGCTGCCAGGATGGAGACCTGAGAGGCTTTAACCCGGGTTAACTTGTCATCTTCTCCCGTGTCAAAGTGAAGCCGAGAGTGAAGGTGAGTCCGCGGCGGTGGCCCCGGTTGATTTTAACGGTCGAGCGGGTCTTAATGAAATAAACGGTGTGTTGCCACAGGCCCGGTTACCGAACCGAGCCGAGCTGAGCCGAGCCGGGTTAGTGTGGGCTGCTTTCTAACGGTCACGCTGGTTCCGTTTCCTCGGTCTCTTATTGGCAGCCTCCATGTTTAATCCGAGCTTTATGGAGTCTGGTTCAGATTGATAGATTAGCTAGCTGCTAACAGGCTAATTCAATGCAAGTTAATGCTACAGGTGAACGTGGGAAAAGTTTAGCTAAAAGCTTCAACATGGAAATCCCCCAACTTACAATTAAACAATCATTATCGTCAGTTTTGTATTACAGGTTTTCTGAGGATTTTTGGGCGTTTCTTCCCTCTTTTTGTCAGGTTTTTACCCACTGTGGACTCAGGTTATACTGCAGCAAAAAGTCCTGCATCTCTATTAAAACTGTAAAACCACGACAAGAATAGTTTTTTCTTGCTTTTGTACTGTTATGTTTACCTTTCACTGTTGTCTCGTTTTTTGACTGCAATTTAAAGTCCTGCACCTGTACTAGAATTTTAAATAACTTAAAGTTTCTGTGTTTTTTGTTTTCTTAAGTTTTTTCTCCTGACTCGTTTTTACCCACTGTGGGTCTAAAGTCCTGCACCTCTGTGGAAACAGTAAAGTCATGACAAGAATCTTAGTTTAACTTTCAGAATTGTAAGCGTTTTTTGGGGTAGTTTTGCTTGTTTTTTTTTTTTGTTCCTGTCGTGTTTTCAACCACTGTGAGCTCATGTTTCGCTGCGATATCAAGTCCTGTATGAAAAATGCAAACCATGGCTAGAGTTTTAGTTTATCTTAATGAATTCCAAGTGCTTTCTGACTGTTTATTTGTATGATTAGTTTTTTGCTCCTGTCACATTTTTGTCTTGTTTCACTGCACCTTTACGGAAAACTCAAACCATGACTAGAATTTTAGCTTAACCTTTTAACTCCAAATAATCTCTGTTGCTTTTTATGTTTTGGTTTTTTTGTTTTTCTTTTCTCCTGTCTTATTTTTTCTCACTGGGCTCTTTTTTTTTTTTTTTTTTTACAGTGAATTGAGTCCCACCCCTCTATGGAAACCGCATTCTTTCAAGTGGCTTCAAATAGCTGCTCCATGTACTATAAATATTTAATATTTTTAGTGAGTTTCTTTTTTATCTGCAGTTCAGCTGAAAAGTCCCTGAAGTTTTGTTGCACGTCTGTCGGTCACAGTGGAGTCGGTGACGAGTTTTCTGTTATGTTGAGGTGCAGCAAATGTTGAGTTTTTTGCAAAATCTGACTAAAGCACACAGTTTATTTTTGGCTTTTTTTACATGAGAAACGGCTCAGCATTTAACTTACAGCTGTCTGCTCTGTGTAAACCCAACCTGCAGGCCGGTGGAAAGTCCCTGCATTTGTTTTAGCTGACTGTTGATTACGCCTGAATCTGTCATGGATTCTGTGTTGTGGAACGTTTGCTCAGCCGAAACCATTTGTTTTTGCAAATTTGTTTTTTTACAATAGAATAGCTTTATTGTCAGCAAACATGGGGGCGAAAATCTAAGTAGTTGCCACTTGACGGTTCATTGATAACAAGCTAACTGAACAATAATAAACAATATAATCAAATGTACATATAGAACAAGACTATGTTAAGAATTGCAAAATATGCAAAAAAGGCAATCTATACACAATGCAGTGTGGGAGGTCAATCAAAACAATAAAATAGAATAAATGTGGACAGGAAATTACACATAAGCAGCATTAGAACCAGTTTAGGCATGTATAAATAGAGAGATTTTTGGTGAAGTGGCACAATATTAGATACAGATTTGGTTTACGAAGTTGGAGAGCTATTGGTAAATTAGAAAATATATACACCAGCCAGAAACATTCCATTTTTGCCAGGTTGTTAGGGATAAAATGCTCCATAAATCAGGATGAGATTGATATGACCAAAGCCAAAAACTGCTTTTCTTTCAAAGATAAGGGCATTTCTAAGCGACTCCAAAACTTTTGAATGGAAGTGTAATAAAATATAGTAAAAATATAGAAAAAATACAATAAAAATATAGTAAAAATGCAATAAAAATACAGAAAATATAGTAAAAATACAATAAAAATTATTTTAAAAATATAACAAAAAGGAAATAAAAATGCAGTAAAAATATAGAAAAAATACACAGTTTTTCCCATGAAAACTCCCACTTTTATCCATGTGCTAACATAACTGCAGAAGGGTTTTCTAACCATCAATGAGCCTTTCAACAGCATTAGCTAACACAATATAGCATTAGAACACAGGAAATGTTCCTCTGTACCCCTATGGAGATATTCCATTAAAAATCAGACGTTTACAGCTACAATAGTCATTTACCACATTAACTATGTCTGCACTGGATTTATCATTCATTTAATGGTTTCTGCACTGAAAAAAAATGTTTTTCCTTCAACAATAAGGACATTTCTAAGCGAGCCCAGACTTCTGAACGGTACTGTATGCGTACTAATTTACAAAACCTACAGTAAAATAAACACCTAAATGTGTGTTTTGGATGTTTTCTATCCAGTAGTGTGAAGTAAAGCACGTTAAGTAAGCAACATATGTCAAAATCTCAATATTGACAAGTGCAGGGAATAAACAGTGTTTGTGCCTTAATGTGATGATCGATACAGCATGAGGAATGACAGGCAGAGAGCTGTTTAGCTGCTGTCCTGCATGTTATCAGGAGATCATGAAGAAGCTGTGTCTGCAGGTGAAACCCAGAGTTTGTGCTTCTTTATGTGGATGAGGACAACTAAACCAGGTTTATTAGTTATTGATGACTAACTGTATGTGAAACCAGTGGGTAGAAAACCTGTCAGGAGGAGTTCACATCTGTACCTGTGTAATCTGCATTTCAATTTGTGACTTTTGCAGAGCTCTGGGCAACAGAAAACACTGTTTATATTAGCATGGAAGCCTATTGTAATGCTTCTGTTGGAATATTTATTGCCTCATTGTGTATGTGTTTTCCATATTTGTGGAAACTGAACAAAATTATTCAAAGCCCACTATACAGGGAGTGTATATGTTGAGAAAAAAGAACTAAATTTGCCATTACATGCAAGAGAACAAAAAAGCCCCAGATTTTCTTGCTGCTGGTGTAATCACCTCATGATCCTGGTATTCTTGCAGACAAAACCACCTCACATCTAAACGCAGACTGGAGAGGCTGAGGACGAATGTTTTGCAAACACTGATATGTTGTGTAGCACATTGCTGTGTTTACGTTGAAAGCTTCTCTCCATAACAAGGCTGCAGCGGGGATGAATAGCTGCTCTGTGCAGTCGGCACACATTATCATGCACAGCCTCAACAGACATGTCAGATGAATTATGGCCTGGATTAGGACCCGGAGTAGCCTCTCTCCTTGCATTAGCTGCGTCAGTGGTGAAGTGATTTGGCCTTTTTTAACATACTCACTTCTAGTTGCCAGGGCTTCTTTTGTGTGTTTGTTGTTGGTAGCAACAGCTAACAACCAGCAAAGAAGAATGAAAATCACAGAATGACTGCAGGACCTGAATTACACCACTGCTTTTTATATAAAATGGAAATGATGGAGGCTTCATGATCAGAAGTAATGAAGTATTAATAATAAAATATTTTTTTTGGTTATAAACTTATCTGATTAGTGGTACTATGACTCCTTCTAGACCTCCTGATTAGTGGTACTATGACTCCTTCTAGACCTCCTGATTAGTGGTACTATGACTCCTTCTAGACCTCCTGATTAGTGGAACTATGACTCCTTCTCGACCTGATTAGTGGTACTATGACTCTTTCTAGACCTCCTGATTAGTGCTACTATGACTCCTTCTAGACCTGATTAGTGGTACTATGACTCCTTCTAGACCTCCTGATTAGTGGTACTATGACTCCTTCTAGACCTCCTGATTAGTGGTACTATGACTCCTTCTCGACCTGATTAGTGGTACTATGACTCTTTCTAGACCTCCTGATTAGTGCTACTATGACTCCTTCTAGACCTGATTAGTGGTACTATGACTCCTTCTAGACCTCCTGATTAGTGGAACTATGACTCCTTCTAGACCTCCTGATTAGTGATACTATGACTCCTTCTAGACCTCCTGATTAGTGCTACTATGACTCCTTCTAGACCTCCTGATTAGTGGAACTATGACTCCTTCTAGACCTCCTGATTAGTGCTACTATGACTCCTTCTACACCTCTGATTAGTGGTACTATGACTCCTTCTAGACCCCCTGATTAGTGCTACTGTGACTCCTTCTAGACCTCTGATTAGTGGTACTATGACTCCTTCTAGACCTCCTGATTAGTGGTACTATGACTCCTTCTAGACCTCCTGATTAGTGGTACTATGACTCCTTCTACACCTCTGATTAGTGGTACTATGACTCCTTCTAGACCCCCTGATTAGTGCTACTGTGACTCCTTCTAGACCTCTGATTAGTGGAACTATGACTCCTTCTAGACCTCCTGATTAGTGGAACTATGACTCCTTCTAGACCTCCTGATTAGTGCTACTATGACTCCTTCTACACCTCTGATTAGTGGTACTATGACTCCTTCTAGACCCCCTGATTAGTGCTACTGTGACTCCTTCTAGACCTCTGATTAGTGGTACTATGACTCCTTCTAGACCTCCTGATTAGTGGTACTATGACTCCTTCTAGACCTCCTGATTAGTGGTACTATGACTCCTTCTACACCTCTGATTAGTGGTACTATGACTCCTTCTAGACCCCCTGATTAGTGCTACTGTGACTCCTTCTACACCTCTGATTAGTGGTACTATGACTCCTTCTAGACCTCCTGATTAGTGGTACTATGACTCCTTCTAGACCTCCTGATTAGTGGTACTATGACTCCTTCTAGACCCCCTGATTAGTGCTACTGTGACTCCTTCTACACCTCTGATTAGTGGTACTATGACTCCTTCTAGACCTCCTGATTCGTGGAAATAGTGAAAAAGTGAATAGTGAAATAGGCATGTACAGAGTCCAACCCGACCTCCTCAGAATCAGCTGGGTTTTTTAACTTCAGTATATTTAATGAAGCCATGCAAACTGTCAACTTCAAACTGAGTATTTGGGGCGGTGGGGGCGGCATGGCTCAATGGGTAGAGTGGCCGCCTTGCAACCAGAGGGTCGCTGGTTCGATCCTTGGCCTTGAGAGCTCACATCAAGGTGTCCCTGAGCAAGATACCGAACCCCTCACTGCTTCTGATGAGCCATAGTTAGCGCCTTGCATGGCAGCTTCCCCCATCAGTACGTTATAGCAATTTAGTTGTACACTGTATAAAGACTTTCTTTTTCTTCTTCTTCTTCTATTTTCAGAGATACAAGCCCTCGAGGCACCAAGAAGTGGACTGAAATTTAATGCCTTATAATTTGTGTTATATTTTTTTGCAAGCATTTGTGAGCCATCCCAACTTTTTAAGTACGGGAGACATGAAATTTTCAGGCCTTGACAACACATCTGAGCTGTGTTAAAAACCAAATCTCTGTTCAGCACAATGTTGTGAGTTTAAAAAGCAATACCACCTCAGTGTACTTATTCTTACTCTTTCAATACACTAAACAGTCCTTTCAGGAATTCGCGATGTTGCGATCCCTTGAATTCACGCAAATTCAACCAATCTCCGCAAATTCTGCGCGGCCTTGCAATTTTGTCCAATCACCGCAACTTTTGCACAATCTTGTTCCACCAATCATAGCAGTCTCAAACGTAACGCACGTACATCACTGAATTCACTTCCTTGTTCCTGGTTTGAAGATGCTGACATGTCCCATTCTAACGTCTCTCATTTACCAACAAAAATTACTGCTGAAGACTGACAAACAATTAATTCCCTGAAATTCTTCACCAAAGCAGAAGTAAACAGTTTTACACCCGTGGACTGTTGTGGGTTGTGGTGGAATAGAAACAAAAACCATCGACTAACAAATGCTTCAGAGGAACACAGAGCAGACAGATCACCGTGATGGAAGCTGTTGA
Source organism: Acanthochromis polyacanthus (assembly GCF_021347895.1). Classification (NCBI taxonomy): domain Eukaryota; kingdom Metazoa; phylum Chordata; class Actinopteri; family Pomacentridae; genus Acanthochromis; species Acanthochromis polyacanthus. The sequence goes on along the minus strand of NC_067116.1, from coordinate 44,923,839 downwards.
TCCACATCTGTTGGAGCTCTGAAAGAATGAAGAGAAGTTTGAGTCATTGTTCCGCCAAGGACCACAGAGGAGTTCTGTGATGATCGGCGTGAATCCTTCCTCTGTGTGCAACATTACTCAGAAACGGACTAAAGAATTTGGATGAAATTTCCAGGGAAGGCCAGAAATGACTCAAGGACCAAGTGATTAGATTTTGGCAGTGATGCAGCTTATTGTCTGGATCCATGGATTAGTTAAAGATTTCCCATTGAGATAGCAGCGCGGTAACCATAGCAACAAGTGAACACTACATCAGCTGATTGTGATCCTACTACAAATCCACCTCTGAGGACTTATCAGGACTTATCCATCAGAAATGATCCAAAGAACAGCTGATTAAACTGTGGGGGTGTTTCTGAGTCCCATCAGTTCCCGCCTCCTGCTACATATTTAGGTCATGTGATCTGGTATCTGTACATCACGTACACATGCAGAACACACGCCTGTGCTCAGAGCAATGTCGGGTAATGAACAGTCTTGGTTGAGTACTGACCTCTGAATGCTTTTCTTGTTGACTGACATGAGCGTGTGCTATGAAGTGAAAATCACTTTTTAAGCGACTGACAGATGTGTCCAAATGTGATTCATTCAATAGTAAATGATCATTTAGTGCCTTAAATCTACCAACCACGTCATGTTAAACCAGTATCTGGCTGCTGATAATGTCCTACCGTAGTGTGCCAGCTTTTGTGTAAATGGTTTGGAACATTAAATGATTAATTTCGGAATAAATATTGTCAATTAAAATGTTGAAACATGTTCTAAAAACTGAAAAAATGCAGCTTTTAAGCAACTGTCTCTAGCTGGGTTTCCATTACCCTTAGATATACGCAAAATGCAAATAGCGCAAAAAAAAAAAAAATCTGGTAATGGAAACACCTGAATTTTGAAAAAGGACTAAAATATCGCAAAAAAGTTTTTACGCTCTCATGAGGTGGTTTTTCAGACGTTTTGATATTGAAAAATATCGCAAAAGCGCAACGGAAACACTTTTTCCGCAATTATACGTCACCGGACGTGACGTACCTGGTCACATGACCAGTTCTCTCAGAGTAAACATGGCGCGGTACGTGTGGACAGAAGAGGAGACCGAGGCTTTTCTTGCCATTATTCTTGAGAAAAACATCACTGCCATACTAGACAGCAAACAGCAGAGGAATGCAGAGTGTTAGAAGGAGATAGAAACAGGTTTTGGGCGTCCGTCTTCCTGCAGTGAAATCTCGTGGGATGATATTTTACGAGAGTTACGATGCTTCTGCCCAGAACAACCTTCAATGGAAACACGTTCAAAGCGCAGATATACTTTTTTGAAATTTTAGAAATATCGCTTTTATTTTGCGAAAAACTGTAATGGAAACCCAGCTATTGTCTCCAACAATTTCATTGCAACAAAAAAGCTCAAAACATCGCAGGTTACATTGCAGTTTTTTTAGAAAAGCTGCCTGGAATTCAGGCATTTTAGAGACGCAACAATCTGGAAAAACTGCGTGAAATCCTGGAGGGACTGACTGAAGTTATTGTACAAAGAAAATGTGCTGATTGTGAGGGCATCAGGTGGGAGGCACTGATTGATTTTTCATGAAATGACCGTCCTGCTTGAGCAATACGATCATCAATAATGAAAATAATAGTTTCAGTCCAAATGAGACCCCGTAGCTTTGGACAGCAGCTGAAATGTATAGAAAGTTCTACGCAGTACAATTAAAGTCATTTATTTCAGATTTCATCCGAGGCTGGTTTTAATGAGTATTTGCGTTTCCCCATTAATCACAGCTTTGTGCCTCACAACAGCTTCATCATTGTCTCAGCACTTCATGATTTTGAAAGACAATAAATAATAATGTACAATAGTTGCCCAGCAGGATTAAGCAGAGGCTGGTGAGCCTCATCTATTTATATTTCAGTGTAACCGTATCTGTGCAGATCCCCTCCTCTGAGCGTCTTTCAGAATAGGACAATGCAGTCACGTTGCACGACATTCCCCATGCAGTGATATTAGGGGCAGAGCTGGAAACTGCAGCAGTAATCCTAGAGACACCGTTGTTCCTGCCGAGGAGGATCCACGGCAACTCATTAACCAGACAAGAGAGGTGTTTGACCTTCTTTTTACCGAACGCAAAGTTCAGCTGAGCGCACGGAAACATGGCGAGCGCGTGGCCTCAGAGCTGCAGCAGATATCACGGCATTGTTTGAAGTGGAGAGAGCGAGCGACGGTCTCTGCCAACCGACCGGACTCATCTGAGATCCCACTTGAGTCATCTGTTAGTCACAATCATGTCCTCTCATGCTGGTTCCCCTCTGTTTTCACTGATTGCCATCCCCACTCTGTTAAATACCACGTTAACAAATTATGCTCTTTGGGCTCGAGGTGAAGGAAATTAGTCATAACATGTCCTGCTCTCATGGTGGCCTTAGCTAACCCTCCCGTTGTCCTCATTTACGGGCACCGAAAATATTGTTTCCTTGTGTGAAAAAAAATACAAAAATTCTGCAAATAAAATCTCCAAATTTCTGGAAATTTGCAAAAGCTTCAGGAAGGAAATTCCAATAATTCCTTAAAAGTTTTATTTGAAAAAAAATCCCCCAAATGTGACAAGAAAATTCTTGTGAATATTTTCAAAAAATGCATAAAAATCTTCTAAAAAATCCTAAAAATATCTAAAGTGATTACATATATATATCAGTAAAACTTCTGATATTTTATTTGAGAACATTGACAAAAAAATCATAGAAATTCACTGGATTTTGGTTGATTTTTTTTTTTTTGTATATGTTCTTAAGAAGCATTTTTAAAATAACTTTAACATACCTAACCCTCCTGTTATCCTCATTTATGGACACCGAAAAATATTATTTTCTCGTCAAAAAATTCAGTAAAAAATTCCCCAAATTTCTGGAAATTTTCAAAACATTCAGGAAGAAAATTCCAATAATTCCTGAATTGTTTCCCTTAAAAGTTCTATTTAAAAAAAAATCTCCCAAATTTGGCAAGAAAATTCTTGTAAATATTTTTGTAAAAATATTCCAAAAAAATCTTGAAAATATCTAAAGTGATTACATATATATATAAGTAAAACTTCAGATTTTTTTAAGAACATTCACAAAAAAATCAACCAAAATCCCGTGAAATTCGCTGGATTTTGGTAGATTTTTTTTTTTTTTGTGAATGTTCTTAAGAAACATTTATAACATTTTTTTTCCACCGGAAAATGTTCAAAAATTTCTCCAAAGTGTTGAAAATGTGGACATCATATGTTTCACTGTGAAAATATATTTTTTTCCACATTTTCAAACTTTAAAATGGGTTAATTTGACCCGTTAATTTGACACGAGGGTTAATTAAATGTCATCGGTCCCGACATCAGTCACAGTTAGCACCTCGATTATGTCTTTCATTATTTGCACCGCCGTTAAGATGCTAATTATATCATAAATAATGCATAATTAAAAGCTAGATGTGGCAGTTTGTGCGTGAGAGTGGACCGGTCCTTGAACTTTTTGTTGTTCTTTCACTCGTGTCGCTCCAAATTAGCGCCGCCGTGACCATAAAACGACTATCCACTTGTGCATTTTAATGCGAGAACAAATGTTGTGAGTGAATGCGGTGCAGGCCTGGGGCGGTGCAGCAGCAGCTACTGTATTCCCAGCCTTATTACACATGCCTACCACTGACTGATGCTCTTAAATTAACGCCGCTGAGCCTCACTCTCTGTGCCGGAGCTCCACCCTTTGTCCTCGTCCCACATCTTGACTCCGACCTGTTGCACCACGCCACGGTTCTTCGCCTGCAGTCTATTTTAGTCCAAATCGGCAGACTTGAATTATTAATCCCCGATCCATTATATGCCGATGTGTTAATTATTAATTGTTCAGGGGGCTCTGGCAGATCTGAGGAAACTCTTAAAAAGAGGGTAGGACGGGGCAGAGTTTCTGAGGGAAAGGCATTGATTGCCTCCTTTCTCTGCAGATTTTCAGCCTCCACTGATGACGACGACTGTGTGGGAAGATGAGAGAGAGCGACGGCACACGCGTGACCGACGCGCCTCCACAGCATGCATGTTGCATGTGGCCATATGTGTGACGCGTCCGCTCCGTGCGCAGTCACATCTCCCGTGTCGGAAGCGGCGAGCTGGCTGGGATCGTTGCAGACCTGCTCTCCTGCTACATGCAGCTGTTAACACACTCCTCCTCGTTCCTATTAGCAGTCAGCACCTCCTCTGTTACGCAACATCTCAGGAGAAGAGCGAGACAAACACTACAAAACTTGATGAAAGATGAAATTGCTGCATTCACTTGTCCTGAAATCCTGCCGTTGATTCCCCACCAGTGGAGTGGTTCCAGTAGTGCTTGTCCTCTCAGAACACAAAGCACGGATGTACCTTATATAACAGCTAGGATTGTCTATTGTACCTCAAAGTGGAGACAGATTATATCACACAGCTGGGGGAGAATCTGTAGAGAAAGAAGTTTGTTTTTTTTTGATTCAACATTTCCCAGGAAGAATTCATCCTAATGACGTCTGTAATGCTCGTGGTCGTGATCAAGAGGCTTACTTCAAACTTCGTCCGGCTTTTCTTTTTTCCTTTTTTCGTCGGTTTGTTTTTCTCTGCAGTGTTGTGAGGCTTATTTAAATCAGCATTAGAGATGGTAGAATACTGGTCCCATGGGCGCTTCTGTTCACATATCTGCTGGTTTTTTTTTTTAACTTGTGAAAGTTTAACCAAAAGGCAGAAAAGCAAAGACGAGATGTCGAAATCATCCAGCCCAGCTCAGAAGCTCTGATGAATCCTGCCTTTTATAACGATCCTCATGTCGAGTTTTTGTTGGCGGCGCGTCAGAAAAGTGTCGATTTGACTCTGTATGTTAATGCTCCGCTGTATTGGAAGGTGTTTGTTATTCTGTCTGCCCCCGCAAGTGATTGCAATTCAGCAGAACACAAAAGCAACGTGAATACTGCAATCAAAAATTACTACCGAGCTCTGAAAAGAAAAGACGGCAACCATCGATTGTAGTTTTTCAAGCAAAAAACAGCTGCTGCTCCAATAAAGGGATTAACCGACAGCATCGCCTGAATTCCTGGAAACCGTGATGAGTTTTAAGAGAGAAAATACTATAATCTGAACTCGCATAATCTAACATTATATAAGCTCCACAGCTTTTGTATATTAAAGGCCAACATGATGGATTTATTGATCGGTTAGCACGTCAGTGATTTGATTTGAAAAGTGAATATTTGTTAACAAAGAATGCAGAAATTAACACTTTACGTTTTACTTTTAAGGCTGGTTAATTTTTATTTATTTATAATTTTAAGAATATTTTTAGACTTTATGTTTTTGGAATATTTTAGTAATATTTTTCTGACATTTTATTGTTTTTTTTGGGCATCTATGTAATATTTTTACAGACATTTGAACATTTTAAAATTATTTTTCAACACAACAACAAAATAAATTTTGACAAATATTTTCTGACATTTTTTTATAATTTTTTGGGCATCTTAATATTTTCTAAATATGACTATTTTTCAAAAATTTCATATTTTCTAACATTTAATTAATATTTTTGGACATTCCTATTTGTGAACATTTTTTGAAAACATTTAGGCATATTTATTAATATTACCAGACATGAATGTTTTTGTAAATTTTAGTAATATTTTTAAACATTTGAAAATATATTTTCCACGTTAATTTTCAAACAAGAAGTCTTGCCATTCCAATTTATAAACTATATTGAAATATAATTAAAATGACACAGGAGACATGATCATTTTTGACATTTGAAGAGTTCATTTGCAAAAACACGTAACTCCGTTTTCAGAAAACTCGTTTTTTATTGTTTACTTGAGATAATAATAATATAACTAATAATTTATTTTTCTCTATTTTGTCATACTGAGTCAAATCCACTCAACTTCAGTTTGATTGATATTCTCTCGAGTAAACAATAAAAAAAGAAATTTTCTGAAAATTTATCAAAACGGAGTTATCTGCTCTTGCGAATGAACTCTTCATTTTATTGAAATTATAAAGCTATTGAATAGGAGGAAACGTTCATGAGGCAAAGTGTGTGTATAAAAATAAAAGTGGAACACCGCTAATCAGCAGGTCTGATGAAAAGCAGACAGTCTGATTGAAGTGAGGATAATGTCAGATTTCCAAATCAACACAAATACCAGCAGAGCCTTCTGACACTCAGTTATGCCACAGAACAGGGTTATTTCTGAACCTGTACAGTTGTTATACAGGCAGGTAAATGTTCATCTTTGGGAAAAAACATGTAAATCCACATTTTTAACTTGTCCCAGATTTTCATAGCACAAGGGGATGCTGCACGTTATCTGTGCTGTTGTTTACCTCTGCTTTCCAAAACCAGAAACCAGCTAAATCTATCCAAGCATAACGCAAAGTAAGACAGTCTTATACTGCATACTACTATGGGATGTAGTGTAGTACTTTGTTTTAGTTGGTGGTTTTAAATACTGTTTAACTCTCGTGTCATCCTGTGGGTCAAATTAATCCGTTTTAAAGTTTGAAAATGTGAAAGAAAAAAAATATTTTCACAGTGAAACTTCTGATATTCACATTTTCGGCATTTTTAGGAAATCTTTGAACATTTTTTGGTGGAAAAAAATGTTTGTTTCTTTCAGAACATTCGAAATTCGCTGGACTTTGGTTGATTTTTATGTGAATGTTCTGAAAGAAAATATTAGAAATTTTACTGATCTATGGAATGACTTTAGATATTTTTAGGATTTTTGGGAAGATTTTTACAAATTATTTGAAAATATTTACAAGGATTTTCATGCCAAATTTGGGAGATTTTTTTTTTTTAAAAAGAAATTTTTTAAGGTAAAGTTTGTAGAACTTTCAGGAATTTTCTTTCTGAAGGTTTTGCAAATTTTCATAAATTTAGGGAATGTTTTTGCTGATTTTTTTTTTTTTTTTTTTTGTATTTTTTTCCGACAAGGAAACAACATTTTTTGGTGCCTGTAAATGAGGACAGCAGGAGGGTTAAGAATCTCTGTTTGCAGTGCCTAGGTTTTCAGTACTTTGAATCTTTAAATCCTCTGTTTCTGGTATTTTTTCTGGAAAACAGCAGCAGCAATCGACAGGAGAGGAGATGGGAGGAGGACAGGAGGCAGACATATCTTAAAGGTCACCGGCTGAACTCAAACCGAGTCCGTCTCAGTCACCAGGGTTTATGCTTTTGAAAATGTACAGGGCTGAAAATCTTCTGTTTAACAGACCAGCACAGGATATGCTGTGTTTGCAGCAGGAAAAACGGTTATTGTGAAGCGCTGGAGTTAACTGTGGACGCTTGTGGCGCTCAGAGGAGGCGATCTGGCTGCTTTGCGGTTTGTGATTTATGTCGGTTGAGTTGTCCTGAAGCAGTGAAGGTTCCCTCTGCTGATGGAGTCGTCTCTTCAGGGTCACAGTGCCCCAATCCATGTGACTGGTGATCCCTGAAGAGCATGGAAGTCGTGACATTTTCTGCTGCCATCAACCAGTCACTTGTAAGATGAAGTGTCATGGAAAGTTCTGCAGTCTGCGCCGGAGCTTTTTTAGCAGCTCATGGTGGCCGTGCACGGCAGAAACGCGTCCTTTTATTGGTTTTTCTGTTATCAGCAGCCGCCAAGCTGTGGAGACTGGCAGCAGGCATCACACCGGGGATATTTAGGGCGCCGTGACCTCCTCGTGAGGCACGGCGGTGGGAGTTGGCGTGGGCGGCAGCTACAGGTGTGTCCAATTTCCGGTCTTTTCTCACCTGTCACACCTCAGCTTTGGTTTGAGTGACGGGGGAGTGCAGTCGGTACAGAGGCCGCTCAATGCTTTGCTTTGGGAAACCGATGCCACGCTTACATCCTGCTGGATTCAGCCTCGGTGTGAGCAGCCAAAGGGCAAAATCAGACACGTCTAGTAGCATGTGCAGAATGTACGGCAGCACATGCAGGAGTTTTAGGAGTCCTTTACTCCAGGCAGTTTCTGTGTTCTGTTTTATTCTCACTGTGGCCTCATTGGCTGAGTTACTTTAGAATGTTGTGAACTTTTAGAGCTTCATAATAACTTTGCAGACTTTCTTGACTAGCTTGAGCTGTGTTCTTTATGATTTCAGGCCGAGGTATAATTTTACTTTATTGTTACATTAATTTAATTATATTTTTAAACTGATGATTTTTTTTGTAACATTTTAGAAATATTTTTGGACATAATGATGTTTCTGGAACATTTTGTTAATATTTTTATGATGTTTTATTATTTTTGGAGCATTTAAATAAAAAATTTAGACAGTTTATTAATATTTTCCAACATAATAAAAAAAAGTCAACATTTTAAAATATTTTCTGACACATTTTATTATTTTTCAGGCTTCCTAATAATATTTTTTAACATTTACAAAAATTATTTTCCAATGTGTAATTAGTATTTTTGGACATATTCTTATTTGTGGACATTGATTCATATTTTCATGTTTATTTAATAATATCATCGGACATTAATGTTTATTTACATTTTAGTAATATTTACATTTTTTACAGAAATATGAAGTTCTGTACCTGTATGGAAAGAGCACAAACTTCACTACAAATACAAAGACGTTTCTATATATATATTAAGACTATAATGCCATAAATTACAAAAAAAAAATGGGGGAAAAAGTTTAATTTTCCTGAATATTTATTTCACAAATATTAAAAAAATCTGAAGTCAACAAATACGACATTTTCCACCTGCCCACAGGTGTTGTCAATTCTAGGAGAAATGTGCATATTATACATATTTTACTACTTATATTTTTTAATTTATTGTCTTATTTGTCTCTAATCTTCTCTGTCTGAACACAGCCTGCAGTTCAGCCAAATAAACGCTGCATTTTTGTCACATGATTGTTCGTCACAGCTGCGTAACGACTTTCTGACATTTTTGGACATAATTTTCTTTCGGGGCTTTTTTTTTAGGTTTTTGGGGGCTTTAATAATACCTTTAATTTTTCATGAGTATTTTTGGATACTATATTAATATTTATCAACATTTTAGTAACATTTTGGACATTTTATCGATATTTTCCAACATAATTTCTAGTCACTGCAGACTGTTAATTGTTGCGGATATTTAAATGTAGGATAATGAGATTTTGATGAAATACGATTTTTAAGCTTGGATTTCAGCAGTTTTCCTGACAGAACATTATGTCACATAGAACTGGCAAACAGTAAAAATTCTATTGATTATTCTTGTTTTTACAGTTTCTGCTCTGAGGCGTTGTGTATTTTTTATGATTTCTCTTTCTAAGATAGCATGCCTTCCAGGTTTTGAGTATCAGAGGATTAATTAACGAAACATACGGCAGAAGAATTTACTGTTTACAGCTTTTGTCTGTTTCCTGTCTCTGTATTAGTAATAATTGATCATCTTCAGGTTCAGAGCTGTGGTTTCCATAAAGTCTGCTGTTTTTGGCTTCTTTAAAATCACGTTTTCTCGCCGTGTTTTCTGACATTCCTTTTGTGTTCTGACAATTGTCTACTCAGAGCTCCTAATAACAGTCTGTAGTGTCGGTATGGACGTAAATTGTGGCCACTTTCTCCTTTTCAGATTGTTTTATTCGGGGAATTAGTTTGACATTTTGGGGAAAGTTGGATGAGAAAATTGATACCACTGTCGTAGCAAAGGGCGATCTTCCATTTTTGCTTGTCAGATTGTTTTATTTCGGGCGTTAGTTTGACATTTCAGGATGGAGTTGGATGAGAAAATTGATGCCGCTATCATATCTGTTAAATAATAGGCTTCAGCCAGCAGATGCTTGGTTTGCCTTTTGTGCTGCACTGAGCAAATTATATAGAGCAGTCAGAAATGGTAAACAAAAATACTTTTTCTGCCTTTTAAATGTATTGTATGCAGTGAATGGTTTAAAAAGAACAGCGTTGCATGTTTGGTTGAACTTATAAAACTTACATTTATATGCAACAACACGTAACTTATTCTTTGCAAATAATACATTTGAGAGTTTTGTTGATTCCCATACATATTTACATTTTCTTAACACGTTTTATGTTGATTGTACAACAGAGAAACGGCACATTTAACCTGTTGTTTTCCATAAAGATGATGTAGATCAGGGATGTCAAACTCATTTTAGTCTGATCTCCAGTGATCCGGACCGGTAAAACCACAGCATAAAAACCGATAAATAACCACAACTCCTAATGGTTCCTTTGGTTTAGTGCAAAAAAAATGTTCTGAAAATGTTCACATTTGAGGAATTCTTGTTTTACAAAACATTACGAACAAACTGAAATTAAATGTCATCAATATTCAGCCTCAGTTTATCATTTCCACATTACAACTTCCAGATCAGATTGTCTACAAAGGAACACAACATTTAGTCACCTGGACCTGAACCAGAGAGGATTTTACTTTAAAAAAGACAAGAAATATCTAAAACAAGATAAAATATTACAGACATGAGACACAAAATGACAAAAAAGGAGACAAATGCAACGAAATGAAACAAAAGAGACAAAAAATTAGACAGCATGGTTACAAAGCGACAAAAAAATGCACAAACAACACAAGTGAGGTTAAAAAAAACACAAAACAACCAAAAGTGAGACAAAAAGGAAACACAATGAAAAAATGAGAAATAAAACAACAAATACTTGAGACAAATGACAAAATTTAGACAAACAACAAAAACTAGATAAAATGACAAAAATGAGACACAAAACAACAAAAGTCGGACCAAAAACGCAACAAATTATTTCAAAAATGAGACACAAAATTACAAAAATGGCAAAATAACGAAAAATGAGGCAAACACAAAACAAGAGACAAAAAATTAGACAAAAGTTACAAAGGGCTAAAAAATGAACAAACGAGAAAAATGAGACAAAAAATTACATAAATGACACTAACGAGGCAAAAAAGACAAAAGCGAGAAACAAAATGACAAAAACATGACACCAAAGTCAGACAAAAAAAAACAAGACACAAAATGACGAACAAAAACAATCAGTATTTTATTTTATGATCTAAACAACGTGTCATGGTCTAGAAATGATTTTAAATTTCTAGTTTTACTAATTTACAATCTGCAGTTAATGTCTTCTCTGTAATTTTTACACTTTGAGGGCCAGATTGGACCCTCTGGAGGACCACTTTTGGACCACGGGCCTCATGTTGGACACCCCTGATGTAGAACTTAAAGGCGGTGGAGGGAAGCTGCTTTTCTGACCACACATCTGACACGAGTTCGCTGAAAACATTGGGCTGTTTTAACGTAGATGTTCTGACAGAAAAAGCAGCGTTCCCAGCCGTGCTTCGGTCGTCCTCTTAGCAGCAAACACTGCATGATGATGGCCGTTTTATCATAACGGCCTGAAAGTGTCCCTGTGGCGGCGGCGGGTGGTTTGATGTGACGGATGTGCGTGCAGAGACTCCTGCAGTTTACAGGGAGAGAGCGTGACCTTGGTTGTTTTCTGAAGCTACAATTTACAGATGTCCCCCAAACGCATCATGTGCAGACTGGTGGTAGGTGCTGGAATTTACCGATCTTACTTAAATGCCTCACGCTGCTAGGTGGCTGTGCACCGAGAGGCTTCTAGTCCCCGCTCAGACAGGTGTGCAACCAAAATGTGTTTTAAAAGCATTTGAATGTCGGATTTACCCAAATTGAAACAGTAGTTTTGTGTATCAGGAAGAAACGCCCAAAAACACACAGAGACAGAGCTGCTAAATGCCAGGTATGATCGATGAAAACGTTTAGTGACACACTGTCTGACTCACCAGATGTAGATTACAGGAATAAACCGACAACCAGCAACCTCAGGGCGGCATCGCACCGCACTGAAAATGTCAAGTTTTACCGCAGCTTTGGGTTGAGCATTAAAGAAACCCTTCTGGGTTTTTATGGTGAATAATCCGTTTTAATGGCGTTGCTCGCTTTCAGCATGCAAATGATCCACCACAGTTCCTCCGTCACTGTTTGGACCGAACGCAGTCGCTACATCCTATTTCAGAAGATTTTGATTGGCTTAAAGTAGGGATGCACCGATCCACAATTTTTCACTTCTGATCCCGATACCTGAATTTGGATATCTGCTGATACCGATACTATTCCGATACCAAACCTCTGTTTGCTTTAAAATTATTATTATCATTATTGTTTGTTTTATGAGGCTGTAGTAACCTCCTCTCTATAGGCAAGTATGATACGTACGAATGTATGTCCTAAAAGGCAACTTGAGGTAAGTATAAGGTCAGAAAAACAGGAAATCCTGTTGACAGGCAAAATCCCATCCTGACAGCAAATATGCAACTGTAAGGGCTTCAAACTGACTGTCAGTATTTATCAAATCCAAGACGGATACACACAAAAAGTGAACTACTCCAACCCAGTTTGTTAGAAACGCATTTCAGCAGCTGAACCTGAATAAAATCACTTTTAAACTGGACAAATGGGGGTTGAAATCTGAATATTTGGATCTCAAAATAAATACTCGGATACCACCGTAGCGACCAAATATTCGTACATTCAGGTCCAGCCCTACTGGTCAGCTCCTGTAATGGTAGTTTGGCTTTAACATGATGTTAGCTAGCATTATTTGCAGCTATTCCATTAGAATTACAAAACAAAACGTCAGTAGATGTGATTAAATGTATCATGAATAACAGTTTAGGACTCATCCATGAACATTTATTCCACCTGTCAGATTTTCATTGGCAGTGATGATGAAGACAGCAACTCCCATGATCCCCTGCAGCTTCTCAATGTCATCACACCATGTCTTATATTAGTTTTTTGATTGAAGTATTCCAGCAGCCGATTCCACATGTTGGGAAACATCCTGATAAACAACACGGCTGACATAAAAGATGTCATAAAGGATAATGTAAATAATCACAATTTGCTCATGTAAATGTGTAATAATCACATTTTTCATTATGATACGACACCTACAGTGAGTGTTATATATCAGTGTTGGCTCGTAAGTAAATTTTAGGCTGTGACATTTACATAATTGGTTACACAACGCTTCTAGATTGTAGCAACAAGATCAATTTCTTCAGCACTTACTCAGTGTGTCAGTGTAAAAGGTCACAACGGCCACATTACAGAAACACTAAATGAAAGCGACAGCCAGTAGGAGTTGTCATCCCACTTATTCCCCTTTTCCCAAATGAATTGGAAAAGCTTTTGGTTGAAGTGTCCCCGATACAGACATCAGCTTTACCTCCTCTGAAACTCAAACAGGCACAGCAAATTAAATCTGTATTATAAAGGGTCTACCCGGCTTTATATTATCCAGGTTCAATAATCCTCCAAGGACTACAGAGGAGGACGGTGAGGTTATTTCTTTGTCATCACAGGCCGTCACACAGGCCTGACAGGACTGTATGCACCTGCAGGAGGGTAGCAGTCCCTGGGTTCATTACCCAGAGTCCCTCACTGTCACCAGACATCATCCAACGCTGCGTCGGGTCCGGTTTCATTTCCATGAGTCATCTTTTGCTGAGCTGTTTGCCCGCATGTCTCTGTCAGTGAGCGGCTTGTTCTGAGCGAGCGTACGAGTTTGTAACTGCTGCAATTATAAGTGCTGAACTCTTGGCTGCTGCAATCTGTCTTTGTTTTCATTTCATTTGCAGCTGTTCGGGAAGCGGGCCCTATCAGTAATGTGTGAGCGCGCTGATGTTGGTTGCATGACTCCTGCGTGCAGCGGCGGGTTTATTTTTCCACCATACTCTGCAGTGTTTTCTGCTGTCATGTCTCGTTCCGCCTTAAATCCGTTAAAATGTTGCCTCTATAAACACTATGAAGACGCTGTGTCAGGGCTGGCCGGGATGTCCCTGGGCACCGCACTTCACAGGCCATTTAGATTTGGCACCAACCACTTTCATGCTGCAGAGTCTTCGCCTCCCCCCACCTCCAAAAAAAGCAGTCGCATCAAAAACTTTCTCATCACTCTGCACTTGTCCCTCGAGGACATGTTTTCCTGAAGCCTTTAGTTTTCTCGCCTTGGGAAAATAGAGGGGGAGAGTGAGGATATCCCTCCATGCTGGAGATAAGAGTGCCAGGGGTCTGTTATGTCACTCTGCTGCTTTGAGTGAAACCACAGGCAGACACTCCTGAGTGTTTCAGCTGTTTGTCTACATGACTGGAAAACACTCCATCCCTCCTTACTCTCTCCCTCCTCCTCCTCCTCTTCCTCTTGTTCTGCTGCTGGAGCTGACAGCTATGATGGCTACGGTCTCCAGCAGGAGTGGAATTTAATGAGCACTATGAAATCACCCTCCAATCTGAGAAAGAGGCCTGCCTATTATCCATTCGCATTTTTCTGAACTCTTATACATTCGAGGGCACCGGGGGGGAAGAAGAGGGACGTAAACGCAGACTTCCTCCATGATAAGTGGTTCTCCTCTCGAGGCTGGACGCTGTGATTAAAGGTCGTCAAACCGACTAAGCCGCTGTTTCTTGGGTGCCGCTAACACAGAAATAAAGACTTCGGATTGTGTCTTTTTTCAGCCCGATCATTAGTGTCTTTCTCCTTGTTATCCGTTTCACACACATTGCATCAGAGGAAGATTTTCAGCGGCGAGAGCAGCTCAACGAGTTTATGGCGCTTTTTCACCAGCACCTACTCGACTGCTCAGTTTGTGAGGTTTTCCATCAGGACGTACCAGGTACCAGCTACTATTTTATTACCTACTGGGCCGGGATTCCAGCTAGCTGAGTCGATCCGATAATGTGACGTCTACAGACCACTGATTGGACAGGAAGACAAACCCACCACGTCAAAATAAAAAAAAAAAAAAAACTGGCAACAGCGACGGTGCGCATTGCTCTTCATGGAACTTCGACAAAAAGACATAGCCTGAGCAGCAGGTATACCATCACCTCCATGTCCTCCATTGCTGTGTTGCGTTTGGGACTTCCGGGCCGCCGTGCTACGATGACTCCACCCACGATGAGGCGGGACTCAACTGTAATGGAAAACAACCATATAGTAGGAGCTAGTGGAAAAGCGCTATTAGAGTTGGAATCGAGGCAAAACGGTCGATGGGGATCCGTCGGTGATTTTCGGTCACCGTGGCGAGAGGCTCAACTAAACGCACACGCAACCAGACGGTGGATTCAGTGTGTGGTGGTGTATAAATGACCTCTCATTCAACACCTACATATTCCCGATGCTTCAGGATTGATATTTAGCACACCTCCAGCCTCGTTTCTCTTTGCTCGCCCTCTCCTCGTGTGTCTCCTCTCTCTGGAAAGCATCCTGCTGACACTCTCTCCAAGGAGTCTTATTGATATTCTTAGAGAGGCGTTGCAGAGAAGGAAAGAGAGGAATGAAAGTCACACACAGTAGCAGCACATGCACTGCCTTCTAGTAGCAACAGCAGTAGAAATCACCCAGCAGGGATGTGTCACCTCTGCCTTTGTCTGCTGCACTAATAGCACCTCTCCTGCTCCGGCTTTGTGCTATTCTCCAGCACATACACATTCAGTTTGCTATTTCAGCTAATCTTCTGGGGTTTTTTTTCCTCGCACGGAGACGCATTGTATACAGATTAATCCCCCACCATGATGTGAATGGGAGGCCTCTGTAAATATAATTATTTTGTTTTCACTGTGGCAGTCACCTATTAGGCTGCATTTATCTCGGCTGTAACACGTCAGGAGATATGTCAAGGAAATGAGATCTGACTCTTGGGCTTCGTATTTATCCCCCCCCCCCCCCCCCCCCCCCAAGGTACAAAAGTCTTTTCCTTATTTATGTGTGCGTTTCCTCACAACCTAAAATCCTTCACGCTTTGGCTGTAGGCATTGTTTCAGATTTTTTTCGGTTGCAATGCCAAATCAATACTCGCATAAGCATATCTGTGTTTAGAAATAAAGATCGGTTTATTAACTGAGCCAACAGAAAATATTCCTTCAACTGTTATATTATTGATTTCAGTTGATTTACTCCAACCGTTGATTCTAACTTCTCTAATGTGAGAACTGAATTTTGTGCTTTTGTTGCTTTTCTTTGCTTTACATCAAAGTAAATCGAACATCTTTTTTAGTTTTGGACATTTGGTTGCACGAAAACAACCATCTGAAGACATCAGCAGACATTTTTTAAACTTATTTCTGACACTTTATAGAAAAAAATGTTAATAGATAAAATATTCAGTAGGTAAAGTGGTACTTAAAACAATCTTTGGCGGCAGGCTTTTTTCACTCGACAAAAGAAGCCAAACTTGTTTAGATTTTGAACATAAATATAGCATTAATATAGCGGCAAATAATTATCTGCTATCTAAAGAAAACATGGAGTAACGGTCAGCAGAAATTTCAAGTTTCTCTGTTCTAAATTTTGGCAGCTGGTCCAAATACACTTAAATGTTGGTGAATGTGAGACCCTCCCATTGAAACTGTTAGCCGTCTTTATGCATATTTATTTATGTTACTGAATTTATGTGCCTCTTTTTTATTTTATGCTTAATGTGAGGGTCTGTCCTGCGGATTTAAGGATCTTTTTCTCAGTTTCTGTCATGAGTAGAGTTAAGGAAAGACAGATGTAGTAAAGAAAACAACACTCGAATTAGCAACCACTCGCTAAGTGACCTATGGTTGTGGTTGGATTGTGTTTTTGTCGGTTCCTGAGGCCTGTAGTATGAAGCAGGGTGTGACATTATTGACGTAACTTCAGGTTTAACTCCTTCACTTCTTATTGACTACATCGCCACGTTAACTTACGCTCCGCCCTTGACTAGTTCTTGAGCAGACTGAGTTCCAGATTGCACATCAACACACATAAAACGCCACCTATTGACCCATCTGGTCTCTTGGAAAATAGTATCATCAATCCTGGAAGATCGACGGAGCTCAGCGGGCAGATAGTGAGAGGAGACGATCGGAGTTTTTAAGCTGTTTTCAAAGTCATTTCATTGTTCTATGTGTCTTTCAAGAGCATATAATCCTAAAACAGACACTGATTGAAACACTAAAACTTTATAGCCTACTTGTTGACCTCATAAGATTTGCAGGAACTGTACTTAGTGGTTGGAATTCTGTTTTAATACTCGTCCTCTACTTGCTTCAAGTATCATTTAACACGGTCAAGGTTGCAGCTGAGAGAATAACTGACGGATAAGTGTCTCATACGCCATAAGAATGAGACTGAATGTGACATTACCGAATTCTTTCTCCACATCAGCATGAAAATGGTTTTATTTTTTATTGCTTCATTGTTTTCTCTTTAAATAATGTCTTTGTTGTGAGGAGTATTAACCCTCCTGTCGTCCTGCGGGTCAAATTGACCCGTTTTAAAGTTTGAAAATGTACAAAAAATAAATATATTTTCACAGTGAATACTTCCACATTTTCAACATTTTTGGGAAATTTTTGAATTTTTTTGTGCAAAAAAGAAATGTTATAAAAAAATGTTTCTTTAAGAACATTTGGGAAAAATCTTAAAGAAAATGGAAGTTTTACTGATATTTTCCTAATCGCTTTAGATGTTTTTGAAATATTTTTGGAAGATTTTTTTTTTCATTTTTGAAAATATTTCTTTTAAAAATTTTTATTTCTTGCCAAATTTTGGATTTTTTTAAAAAATAAAACTTTTAGGGAAACTTTTCAGGAATTTTTGGATTTTCTTAATGAAGATTTTGCAAATTTTTACAAATTTGGGGAATTTTTTTGTAGAATGTTTGGATTTTTTTCAGACAAGGAAACGATGTGTTTTGGTGCCCATAAATGAGGACAACAGGAGGGTTAACCCACTGTTCTGAAGTCTATCCCTAGAAATCACCGCTGCACCGGGCAATCAGGTCCAGCTCTATTTTATAATGGGGAATATGTCAACAATTGTCATTTGTTGTGGACACTTTGTCACTTTCTATTCATGGATAGATTCATACATCCTGAGCAAACTTACTGACTTTACATGACTTTGTTGTTTGGTTTAGTGACACCAGGTAACTCAAAGATGTGATCTTTTTTCGTTTTACAGTCACCAGTTTTTTAATGAAACATGACGGAAAAGTTGTGACGACATCCAGTAATTCTAAATGTTGCACACGAAGCCTTAAAATTTAACAATTTTGTCTAATTAATGCAAGACTTATAATTCAGAGAATTATGACTTAAATCCAGAAAACTAAGCTTTGAATCGACATTAAAATTCAAACTTTTGACTCAAAAAGTGACAGAGTTCAGTAGTTTCCACCCCTACAGATATTTTTCCTCGTGTTACGTTTCAGAATATATATTTATGTAAATGTGAGCAGTGTTTGTTCATGCTCTGTTTACTGACCTTGCAGTATAGTTTTACATAATTGAGTACAAACAAATTGCATCTGAGCTGCAGCAAAGAAAACTCGTCACATATTTTCCATCTCGAGCATTCTGCAGAAAACACCACCATAAATCACTGCCTTAAGCTCAAGAACCGTTCAAATGATCAGTTAATCATTAAATTATTCACATATCATTAATGCAAGAATGCAGATACGTTTACCATGGTGTTAGCTTGGTGCGTTCGGCGCAATTCGCATAAATTTGGCCTGATGTTGGTTCCAGGATCTTCAAAGATATGAAAAGAGAAGAACTTTATTGATTCCTCACCAGGAAATGTATGCGTTACAGGTGCTAAATACTGATGAAGCCTGAAAAAAGTAGGAAAAGAATTAGAAAAGTAAAATAGGGCTAGAAATAAAGACAGCAATACATGATACATTTACATGTGGATATAAACAGATATGATGTGATGATGTTGTGGGATGTTTGTACTACAGCAATCCATCCATTAATTCTTGTATTTTATTATAAAACACATTTTCAACCTTCTGGTGACACAAGAGGGAACATTTTCTCAGGAGATCATGAATATCTGTTCCACATTTCATAGCAATCCATCACATATTTACTGTATTTCAGCCTGACAAACTTCTACCATTATATTTATCCAGCTTCTCAAATCACTGCTTTTCTTCCCCTCTCTTACATAAGTCTAATTATAAATAAATATATTTGGCTTTTAAGCTATCTGAAGTGTCACCTTGGGCTCTGTTGTAAGAGGCACCATCAGATACTTTATAATCAGCGCTTATTCACTTTTTTTTTTTTTAAATGCATCCCTGAAAAGTGGAGAACATGCCCTATAAAGATAAAACTCACAACACATCAGCCTCCTCCTCTTCATTCATCCCCTCTGTTGCTGGGTTTGGAAGGCGGTTGTAGAAAACAGCCTTTGTTGCCTGTTTACGCTTGTTGTTCGCTCCCAGGTTATCCTTGGAGATCTGCGAAGGTTACAGAGGGAGTGCACGGGAAAATAGACTCAGTTTATTTTTTGAAAAACACATTGTACAAACCCGAACAAGCGACCCGCAGGACACGCCGAGATGATGTGGCGTACCGCGGCCCTGCCTCGTTTGATGAGGAGCCTGGACGGGGGAGATGCGAAAGCCGGCGGGGCCCCGTGACCCTCCAGTATTTATGAGCCTCCATCATGGACGCCGCCTCACACTGAGTCACCCCACTTGGCAAACAAACGCACACTCATAAACGGCATCATGCATAAATCATCGCCGGGCGGTGAATGAGCTGTCTGCCTCCCGCTTCACGTTCTCGCACCTTGTTTTTGTGAATGTGATGGAGCAGATTAGCAGCCGGTGGTGGAGCTGTAACTGACTTCACTCCCACACGGCGTAATGACACATTCTTCTCTAACTACCTCATGGGCTCCGTGCCAGAGGGTTCGCTGGGACTAATTCGACAGCTGCCACGGCTCATTATCTGATAAAGGGGACAGTTCTTGGCCCCCGAGTTTAAACAGCATTAGTGTTGGTGGTATTCGGAACAACCTCACACATTGCAGGCTCTATTGTGTTTGGCTCTCTTTTTTTTTGTTTGTTTTTGCTTTTTAGATGAGGAAGTCAAAGGGTCCTCTCCTTTCATTTCTGATTTTCTAACGATGAGCCACAATATTCTGACCACTGACGGGTGAAGTGAAAAACATCAATTATCTTGTTATAATGCTACGTTCTGCTGGGAAACCTTGAGTCCTGACATTTATGAGGATGTTTGGTATGAACCACCACCTAAACACTGCAGGTCGGGCGCCCAGACCCATACATAGGGGCTATAGTCCCAACACAGCAGTCATGGGTTCGAATCCAGCCCATGGCCATTTACTGCATGTCATTCCCCCACTCTACCCATGGTCAAGCAACTCTCCACCCCTTGATGCCAGTTCCCATAATGCACCCTGGCACACTGCAAAAAAACTGCACAGGAATGGGAACACAACAGAAATAAGATGTTAACCCGGGTTCCACACTACCCACATCCAAATCTTACTGAGTGGGCTGTGTCAGGATAAGCCAGATCTAAGTAGGTCTCACCTGAGTATTAATTTTGAGATCCAAATATTTGGATACACCCCCCCACCCCCATCAGACGATGTAGAACGATCGGTATTCCGGTATTCAACTCGTCATCCACTCCCGTCAGACGTTGCAAACCGATCCTAATATTCGGCTCGTTCCTTCGTCCCTCCACCTACTGTCGGACGTTACGAAGCAAAGATTCGGATATTCGTCTTTAATTGGGGCGGAATATCCGGAGCCCAGAAACTGCCCTACCTGCAACTCATAGGACCCTCAGAATTCACTGCCACCATCCCGGAGCCACATGAAAGCTCCTGTGCCCATGCCCCACTGGGTCAGAGGAATTTTAGCTGCTTAAAGGGGACCAACACAATACTGGGTATCCTCGACTTACCTCCACCTGCAGCCTGACGCAAGTTGATTTTCACCGTAAGTCAGAACTTTGTCAGAAGAGTCTGTCTTACGCTTGGGAGCCATAATGAAGGGCAAAAAGTTAGTGAATGTAGCACAATCCAAGGTGGCGTACAGCCGGTGAATGTAAACGGAGCTGTGTGATAGCGCTGTGTGACGACGTATTCGTCCGCTCCACTCGCCAACTAGTTCCACGTAACCAGTTCTGATGTAACGATGAAGCGTCGTAGGTCGAGGACGTCGTAAACCGTCGTAAACCGTCGTAAACCCCTGTATTAGACAGGTGGTAATAACATCATGCCTGATCGGTGTATGTCACATGTGGAACACCAGCAGGGAAATATGTTTTCACACTGGCCTCTCCTGAAAGAAAACACTGTTTAACCAGTTTCTTCTGTTACTCTCTGCATCTCCAGATTAGACCATGGACTCCTTCAGCACCAAGAGTTTGGCCCTGCAGGCGCAGAAGAAGCTGATGAGTAAGATGGCCACCAAGAGCGTGGCGAACCTCTTCATCGACGACACCAGCAGCGAGGTGCTGGACGAGCTGTACCGCGTCACCAAGGAGTACACCCGCAACCGCAAGGAGTCCCAGAAGATCATCAAGAACCTGATCAAGATGGTGGTGAAGCTGGGAGTGCTCTACAGGAACAACCAGTTCAACAGCGAGGAGCTCATCCTGGTCGAGACCTTCAGGTAAGAGTCAGGAAGGAAACAGCAGCGTATTTCAGCCAGTAAAGTCATTTCATTTCTGTCCAGCAGTTCGATGAGAAGAAACCACGGTCATGTCTGTATGAAGTACAGAGCAGGAGGAAATGGTGAAATCTTGTGTGACCCTTTGAACCCCAAAACCTGCTTTGATCATCAAAAAAGTCACCAAAATTAATTAGGGCCACAAAGTGTAAAAATGGAAACAAATCTATTGTGGTGGATTTTTCTAAAGACTTTCTGAGAGTTCCTAATTGATGCATCTGTCATGTGCCCTTTTTAGTTCGGAAACTTCATCAAATCTGACCTTGAAGTCATGATGTTTCCTCAACATCACTTCCATCTGCAAGCTAAATTTAAAAAAAAAAAAAAAAAAAGCAGTATGCAGTTACCAGATTCTGTAAAGATAATAAAAGTTATTTTAAAATCTCCTCTGTGACTCTGGGAAGCCGATAGTGACTCAGCTGTGACCAGCAGTCACGTGACTCATGCAGGCTGTTTTCATACAGAGCAGATGGAGGCAAAATTACACTTTATTCTACTACAGTGTACTCTACTGTATTCTACTGTACTATATTATGCTAATCTATACTGTCTTCTGTGACATTCTGCTCTACTCTATTATACTCTACTGTACTTAACTAAGCCAAGGCTCCAGACCAACTTCCTCATTTCACATTTCAGGCTGCGGTAGGTGCTGCTTGGTAGCTCAGACAGGTGTGTGACCAAAAATGACCCTAAATATAAATGATAAACTAGGGCAGTATACTGTCAGATTTGTCCCAGATAGAATGGGGGGATTTTTTTCTACATGCGGTGTTTCCCATGAACGGAAAAAACAGCACATCCATTTCACGAGAAGACCGCATTTTAAAGTGTAAACACTAATGTTATAAGTACACTAATGTTATGACAGTACAACTTCCCACCACTTTGGCTCATGTGGTCGCTGCCCGTGCCGGTTAGAGCGACACCAGCACATCTCAATGATCATCATGACTGAGCGAGACCAGTTTAAATTTTAACTCATGCACTCTCAGATAAAGGTCGCAAAGTCAACCATTTTGGCCGCAGTCTGGAGCCCTGTATGCTGTATTATATTATACTAGATTATAGCCTAGTGTAATCTACTCTCCCCGACCGTTCTAGATGCAGTCCACTTTATTCTACTTAATTATACGATACTATGCTACACTATGGCAACGTTCAGACTGCAGGGCTTGATGCTCAATTCCGATTTTTTGTGAAATCCAATTTTTTTGCGAGTTCGTTCACATTTCCAGTTAAATGCGACTTGTATGTGATCTCCTGTGTGAACCTCACACGACCCAAAAGTGTCCCGCATGCGCAGAAGAGGACACAACGACGACACGCAGAGAGCGTGTTCAGTGTTTACGGAAGTAAACATGGACGCTAACAGTAGAGCATGTCTGGCCATTTTAAAGTTGTTGTCCAGCCGGAGCCAGCATATTTAGAACTTAATCGTTTTAAGGAGAAGGTCAAGAAGAAAGAGAGCCAGGATTTTGGCCCTGGCGTTTTGTGGGGCAGTGGCAGCAACGTCTGTCCAGAGAACTGTGTGGGTGCGGAGTCACAGCCAGGAGTGGTGGATAGTGATGAGAGAGGCTTCACAGATGCAGACTTCATTCAGAATTTTAGAATGACAAGAGCGACCTTTACCTACATATGTGAGCGCCTCTTTTTAACACTCTCACGGCAAGACATACGTCTTCAGCAGCCCGAAGACACAGAATAGTGACGTTTGTCGTGTACCAATGACGTATAGGTCGGATAAATGCGACCTGACCGTTCAGACTGAAGTCGCATGACAAATGATCCGATACATATAAGAATTAGGACCACATGTCCAAGTGGTCTGGGTCGCATTTGAAAAAATCTGATCTGTGTCATTCAGACTGTCATGAAAAAATCAGATACAGGTCGCATAGGGGCAAAAAAATCAGATTTGGGTCACTTTTGCCTGCAGTGTGAATGTAGCCTATATTAATGCAATTCTGCTCTACTATATTTTACTCTTCTACTGTATTGGAGTATACTCTACTGCATCTAACTGTGCTGTTCTCTGCTGTACTATAGTTACTCTAATATACTATTCTCTACTATGCTGTACTATAGTCTGTTCTACTAAACTATACTTCACTATACTGCACTATGCTGTGCTATACCGCATTGTACTGTACTATAGTCTACTCTACTAATCTATACTTCACTATACCATACTGTACTATGCTATGCTATGCTATGCTATAGATACTACAATATACTATACTAGAGGGTTGTGTACTCTACTCCCCTCTGCTATACTGAACTGTGTTTTACAACAGTATAGTGTAGTGTCCTATACTTTGCTATGCTATGCTATGCTATGCTACATTACACTATACACTGTGCTATTACTATACAACACAGTGATATTAAACCAGAGGCACAGTGACTGTTAATCCACCGTCTGCATGTGGAATAAACTCTTCAGCGTCGCAGCGGTGACGGTAACCATATGTGAAGACCCCCTGAGTCAGAATAATGAGAGCATTTCCTGTTCGTTCTATTCTGCTGTCATTGTCTGAACGCGGCACACATGTTAATCTGTCACCGGTGGAGGTGTTGGCAGGCGTGCTTTGGAACTTCAGACAGAACCAGTCAGGTTTTTTCTCTAATTGCCTCCTGGCTCTCGCTTCTTATTCAACATGCAAACATGAAGGAAGCATCAATCTGCTCACTAAACTCTCAGAAACAAAGAAATGTACCTTCTACAAATGTTTACTGTAAAGGAGCTTAAATGGAGCGTCCCGGTGTATAGGAAGCATCGCGTCAGCTCAACAGAGCACTGAAGTTGTGTTGGTGTCGGCAGCTATTAGCGCCCTGACCTTCTGCTCACGGGGAGCTTCATGTTGTTGACTTATGAGGATTTAATGTCATGTATGTGTCAATCGAGGAGGTTAAGTTCTCTCAGCAGAGTCCTCGTTTGTGCTCCCGTTCAAATCAGGTCAATCACTCGACTGAAGTGTCTCTGACTGAATTTTAATGTTTGCATCAGGAGGTGACAAACCTTGAGGAACAACAAGGATGTAGTTAAGAGGAAAACTGCACTTCAAGTACATTTCTGTTTGCTGATGGAGGCAAATTAAGGACATCAGTTCATATATTTCCCTGTGAAACAGTCGCACTCAGCTCGGAGGCATGAGGAGCTGACACAAGTGCACAGTATGGAGAATGGTGATTATATTATCATGGAGATGTGTCGCTGTGAAGGACAACACCATAACTAATCTTCGGAGGGGGGCGGGAAACTTTTCTGAAGAAACTCATAAGACAGCAGTTTCTATTTTTACTCCCTTGTGCTGCTGCGGTCAGATTCAGACGCTGACAGCTTCTCCTCTTTCTGTCTGGCAGGAAGAAGGTCCACACTCTGGCCATGACGGCGGTGAGCTTCCACCAGATCGAGTTCACCTTCGACCGCCGCGTCATGAGCGCCATCTTGAACGAGTGCCGCGAGCTGCTGCACCAGGCCATCAAGCGCCACCTGACGGCCAAGAGCCACTCGCGGGTCAACCACGTCTTCAATCACTTCGCCGACTGCGACTTCCTGGCGACGCTGTACGGGCCGTCGGAGGTTTACCGCGCTCACCTGCAGCGCATCTGCAACGGCGTCAACAAGATGCTGGACGAGGGGAACCTCTGACCTCCGTCCGCCTCGCCGCCCGGCACATTTACCTCCAGTCGACGCTCCGTCTCGCAGGAATTCTTTTTTTAAAATGACAATCGTGAACGTTTATTTTTCATTTTGTTTGTTTGTTTGTGTGCCTTTTCAGACATTACTGTAACACTGAACCTCTCTCGGCTAGTTAGTCCAAAGTATTCTTCTTCTCCGGCGTGATTTTAAAGAAACTCAGCGCTGTTGTTGTTTTGTCTTTTTTAATGAATGTAAAACTTTCTGCTCTTATCAGTATATTCAGGGGTAGGAGCTTCGACAACTGTGCCTTGAAAAATGTATTTTATCCTCATTCCAAGGGCCTTTGTTTCCCTCTTACTTAATCAAAAAGACATGAATCCAGGCACAGGCCTTCAGCGGTAGCTCTGCGAGGTGCCTTTAATGGACCAAAATGGTTGTGGGAGCACCAGGAGAGGAGAGAAAGTGAATTTCCAATGACTTTTTTTTTTTTTTTTGTTCGTTCCTAAAAGCAGTATTGCACTCAATCCTGAACAAGCGCTGTACTGTACTTTCCTGCAGAAGTGAAACCATGTGAAGCACGGCAGTTGAATAATCCTGCTTAGGCAGCATTTAAAAGCTCCCACCATCATGCACTGAAACGCCGCTTTGTAGAGGAGCCAAGCTTTTGTCCGGACGGCACCTATAAACCCAGTTTTCCTTCTAATAGTCTGGTTTATAGCCGCCACAACAAAGATGAAGTATTTGGGTCACGGGGGGACCGTAAACATGAAGGAATGTGTTGCGTTGTTGATTGTTTCTGCACTGACTGGGAAGGAATCACAGGTTGAAGGTTGCATCTTCAACACGAGGGAATTAAAGCGGTAGTCTACCCTAATTTATTAAACAACTTATTGTGTTATAATTTCTAAACAATGCAACCAATCAACACAAAACTTGGCACAAAGAAAGATAGATTTAGTAGAAGCATTTTACATTTAGCTAAAGTCTGCCACATTTTATAGTTTCCATGGTAGCAACAGATTTGGTGAGATACAAAACATCTTGTGGAACAAATATATTCAGAAGGAAAATAGTTATAAACACCAAATGTGGTGCTGACTCCTGATGTTATTATGTATGTTTTAAGTAGACAGATTTTTACTTCATCTAATATTTCTGCTCAAATAGATGGTTATCATTCTAGTATACAAAAATAGGAAAAATTGTCTACTTAAAACATCCATAATAACATAAGGAGTCAGCACCACATTTGGTGTTTATAGCTATTTTCCTTCTGAAGATTTTTGTTCCACAAGATTTTTTGTATCTCGCCAAATCTGTTGCTACCATGGAAACTATAAAATGTGGCAGACTTTAGCTAAATTTAAAATGCTTCTACTAAATCTATCTTTCTTTGTGCCAAGTTTTGTGTTGATTGGTTGCATTCTTTAGAAATTATAACAAAATAAGTTGTTTAACAAATTAGAGTAGACTACCACCTTAAGGACAGCCAGACTTCACGTCGGATCATCAGCGGCGTTTATCGCCTCTGGTTCCTCCCACAAGCACGAGAAAAGTCCAGTTGAAATTCTGACTGATCTGAACTAGAAAGACTCCCCACGAGCAGCCGGATGAAAGGCCGGACGCTAACGGCAGCTCGGTGTCGGCGAAAAGGCCCGGCCAGGGTTTAGAGATTAGAGCGGAGACAAACGCAGCAGCTGATTGTGCTCTCCCTCTGCAGTTATAGCTCCCCACTCCAGGCCGGCACAATGGCCCACAGCCTGAGCATCCTCTCCACGGCAGCCTCGTGTAAAACCACCGAGATAACCGTCTCTGTTTGCAGGTCCTTTAATGGAATGAGTGGTGTTGTTGTGTTTCTTCTTATAAAGCAGCGTATGAATACCGGCCCTCTCCAGCCTCGCATAATAGCCGTCTTTCCTTTTTGTCCGTGTGTTTTTGTAGCACTGAGCCTGTCTGGGAGATTGTTTTGTGCTGCGGCCTCATTTTGTATTCTGAGTGTGTGTGTGTGTGTGTGTGTGTGTGTGTGTGTGTGCGTACCTGTGAGAGAATTGGAAATTGAGCTGTGTAATAAGCGCTGTGCTTTCCCAGATAGGATTGCTAAAACTTTAACTTCTTCCACAGCAGCTCTGCCAAAGAAAAAAAGAAAGAAAGGACTGATGTTACTTAAAATGCAGTCTTTTATTTTATTTTTTCCCAGAGAAACACTTCAGAAAGCGGCGTGCACTTGATAATTAGAAATATCGGCGGTAATGACGACGACGGTGGCGGCTGTTGTGGGTTTTTAATTCCACTTTTTGACTTCCCTGAGTGTTTTCTCATTCGTTCGACCCGTTTGACTCCGACTGCATCGTTTTGGAGGGCTTTGAAGTAAATCCCTCTCCCTAAGTCCCCAGAAAGAGTTGACTTTAATTGTCTTCTGATGCCATTTTGTCCGATCCGTCCACATCTCAGGGCTACTTTAAATCTCCCGTGACGTCCTAAAAGCAGCATTAACCTCCGCTTCCCTCATGTCACTAAAGCTCTCTTTACTGTTGTTTTTAGTTTCACTCGTGTACATATGATTGTTTTTGTCTCTTGTATTGTATCCAAACACAATAAATATAATACAAATTACTTTTTTAAAACAACAAATTCCTTGTCTTTCCTGTGTTTTTTTTTTTGTTTGTTTTAATCAGTGTCCTCCCATCAGCATGTTGGAATTTTCCGTCCAGATCAGGAGGTAATCTGACGGTCTGACCTGGATTCAGTCGGCCAAATCCCCTCCTCCTGTTTGCAGCTTTGTTAGGGAAGCATGCAAGCCAACACAAACGCATCTGACAGACAAACAATCAGTTTGGACCTTTTTTTTCCCGCTTCCTCCGAGCCACGCCACGGTCAGAGGGAAGTGAGGAAGATGGAAGGACTTGGGTTTTCTTTTTTTTATTGGGAGCTCAGCTGCAGTTTAATTTGAAGCGTGAAGCGACGGCTCTGTGCGTGGAGTCAGTTTAATCTGTCGTTGACTTTGCTGCTTCCTCAGAGTTTGCTACGATAATTCGGCCTGCAGCTCGTCCGCCCATCCTCCCTGTAGCACACTTGAAGGGCTGCTGCAGCACCGAGCGCCCATTTATCCTCTAATATGGTCATTAACTCAACATGCATTGCAGTGTTTGGACTCGGCTTCCCTTCAGACTGTTGTGACTTCTTATTTCCTCCTCCTCCATTTCTTATCTCACTTGACTGTGATGTCAAATAAAGCAAAGACGACGACTCGAGTGATTCATTTCTTCCCGTCTGAGTGTTTGGGAGGAAATAAAAGTTGCGGAGGATTTTATTTTTCCGTTTGCTTATTTCCAGCCGTGTGTGTGTGTGTGTGTGTGTGTGTGTGTGTGTGTGTGTGTGTGTGTGTGTGTGTGTGTGTGTGTGTGTGTGTGTGTGTGTGTGTGTGTGTGTGTGTGTGTGTGTGTGTGTGTGTGTCGCAGAAACACTGTGAAAATTAAAAATTTCCAAATGACGGTCACGACTTGATTATCAGTGGATGTGAATGAGGGCTTTAATACATTTTGGTGAAGCTTGCTTCCAGTGGGGCGTAATTATCATTTCTACATAATGAAGTGACTACAAAGGAGCTGGCCTGCATCTTAAGAAGGCAGCTGGAAAACTGAAGCCTGCACAGAAGCTTTTTGGTCTCTAAACTCGTGTTCAAGCTCAGATTTCTGATTTATTGTCGGGTGATATCGACTCCTCACCTGAACTACACAAAGGTGATTAGTAAAGTGATGATTTTTAAGAACTGCAAGCCAAAAAAAAGACATAAAAATCCAGGCTTAGACACTTGAGGTGGAAAAAAAACCTTTAATTCAAAGGGCTAAATACGTTTCTATGCAGATGACACACACATTTACCTGTTAGATCATAATTTATGTCAAACACTTCTGTCTTTCAGTTGAACTCAGATCTATCAATCAGCTGCAGACTGAAGAGAATTCTGCAGGTTTTAAGCAGAACCAAGAAGATTAGATTAGTATCAAAGCTTGCACAAGAGATTTTTAGTCTTTAAACTCGTGTTCAGGCTCAGATTTCTGATTTATCGTCGGTGCTATCGACTCCTCGCCTGAATTAAACAAAAGGGATGAACAAAGGGATGATTTTTGAAGGATTATAAGCTAAAACAGTGAGAAAAAAAATCTAGGTTTAGACGCTAAACGTGAGTTTGAAGACTAAAAGGCCTTTAATTCAAGGGCTGAAGATGTTTTTATGCAGATGATACTCACATATACCTGTTAGATCATAACTGATATAAAAAACTTCTGTCTTTCAGTTGAACTCAGATCCATTGATCAGCTGCAGACTGAAGAGAATTCTGCAGGTTTTTAACCAAAACCAAGATTAGAAGCTTTATTTTCATTTTAATGCAGTTTTGAAGGCACTTTCTCACAGAAAAAATATTAATTTATATGTATAGTGTAAAGAAAACTGTCAAAAGTGCAATTTTCACATCAAAACTCTTCATTTTTACAAATGTGTTTCTGTGTGACCATAAAATTACAAAGTTTTAATGCATGAAGATCAGCAAAAATATCATTATTTTATTTGGTTTCTAAGATTAAGATTAGTTTCTACATGGATTCATTTCTTAAAAGCTGCTATGTGAACAAAAACATTAAAAAAATCAAAATCTGTAGAAGATCTGATTGGAACTGAATTTTTAAATGACACAAAGATTCTTTATTAATCCCAAAGGAAATTTAAAATATGCACCAACGTGAAAGCGTGTTTTGAATGTCAAACCTGCAAAAAAATCCTTTGAAATAAAATGAAAAAACACATTTTTAAAATGAATAATCCATTTGAAGACTGTTTATGCTACCAGTCATGAAGTAATTAAAATCCCTTTGACTGCAGAAGAAAAAACTAATTCCTTTAATTAAGTATAGTTTGTTGGTTGAACTTAACTTAAATAGAAGTTGTCATAAATCAAAAAGGTTTGGTGCAAACGGTTGTATTAGTTCTTTTCTGTTTATTTTTAGAGTGAAGACGTGTTTCTGTGTAACTAAGTTGTCAAACACAAGAACTTTTCTATTGCAAGTCTTTTTTCTATGTCCTTTAGTTAATATTCCTGAAGGTTTCTTCCCCTTACAGTCCAGTTAAAGTCTGTTAAACGCCTTTTCTTCATTGAATCAGGTACAAATATTGATATAGCTGCTGCTTTAGAGCTTCTATCCTTATCGAGTAATGCTGATCTGACTGTTGTGGATTTTATTCTGCTTTATTTACACCATCCTTAAGTACAAAAGTGTGCTTCCATTCCAATATCCAAACTAATGCAGCAAACGGAACGCTGTGGAACTATTTAGTGAGTCTCAATCTGCAATATGTCAAATGCAGCGTGCCAGAAACGCCCAGATGTTGAGCCACATCTGGTGGGATTTTGCAGTTTGCTGACCCACAATCCTCTGCAGACACAGTTTAAGGCACAATATTATCACAAACCCAGTTGTATTTACACCAAATGAAACAGTTTGTACTTGTCAGGGCAGATGTTCGTACGTGAAGTTCATTATCCGCCTGTGAGAGGACCTCGATTTAATATTTATCGAGTTGTAAACAACAAACACTTGTGATGAATTCAACTATAATTACTCCTTTTCTTTGTTTCTTTGTTAAAAAGGCATCATCCATGGGTGTTTTTAAAGATTAATATTTCTCTTACAAAGGCAGCAAAACCAACCAGAAAACTTTTGAATTAAAAATGGACATTTGCTGTAACTTAATGTGGTGAAAAATGTCACCTTTGATGTTATTTAGGGGTAAATTTATAGTATAGAAACTGCAAATGTTAATTAAATAATGAAATAATAGAAACAGAACTGGCAGCTCATTATCTGGACTTTATCCTGTAAAATAACAGTTTTTAAAAAGTATTTACCATCTTTCAATTCTTAATATGGAGTTACTTTTGGAGAATAAAACTGCTGTGGTCATTTCCGTCTGTACATCTGATGGCTCTGTGACGGAGGACAAACTGATCCGGACCTTTCCATCCGTCCTGTCGGTTATTTTGGCATCGACTGAACGTCCGGCTGATGTTTGACTTGTGGGAGGTGCAGCCAAACAAACCGCTTCATGTTCAAACAGCTCCTACAGATAAACACAGTTCTAGATTTTATTTTATCGTCGAGAGCAGAAAAATAGAGTGAAAAACACCTTTCAGGCCCTAATGAGTGAGTTAAAGAAGCAGAAATGACTCAGCGCCTCTGATGTTTCCTTTCTTGTGTTTTTAAAGCAAAGAGCAGAGAAATGTTTGCTGATTCAGAAACGGCAGCAGCTCCTGAAGCGCTGACAGGTGAAGCGTTGATGTAATTCAGGTTACATTCTGTATGGAAAAGCTTTTTATTTACACGTCGTCTGCTGCTGTTTGTCAGCTCTGTGTAAATGTGAGCATCAAGGACGACGTCCAGCTCAGAGGTGTTCTTCACTGTAAATAAACCGTTATATAACAGAAATGAGATTTATTATTTAAATATGTCCTGTTTTTCACCGTTCAATATCAGCAAATGTCTGATTTTTTATTTAAAATTCAATATTTAAATATGTCCTATTTGCACCATTAAATATTAGCAAATGCCATTTTTTATTTAAGATTTACAACTTAGATATGTCCTATTTATATCATTAAATATCAATAAATGTCCATTTTTAAATTAAAAATTTAATATAAAATAACAGGAGAAAAAATGCCTTTTTTCTACCATTAAATATTCGTAAATGTTTAATTTTTAATTTTTAATTTTTATTCTAATTGTTTTTTTACTGTTGGTGCTTCATTTTAAAACATATTTATTATTGAACTATTTACTACTACTATACTATTTTTTAAAATAATCATTATTTTTTTAAGATTTAGTATTTTAAACTGTTGTCTTGTTAATTCTTAGCAAAATTTCATTTTTACAAATATTATTATTTAACGATTTAAAAAATAAAATTTTGTTGTAAATTAATTTTCTGTCTGTTAATGAAGAACAAACAGTAAACAAAAACAGGAATTTTCATCCTGTTATTTAATCTTACTTAATCCTGTAATTAAAAGATGTAGTCTGTTTGAAGTCCAGGCAGTCAGCCGCCAGTTCTTTTTCTGTTGTTTAATGGATTTATTTAACGTGTGAAGACCATCGTCCGCCGTTTCTCCTGAATCTCACTAAAGCAGGCTCTGTTTGAGGCCTTAGCTGACCTCTGAGCAGATCCAGATCCAGATCCAGATCCAGATCCAGATCCAGATCCATCCTGCTGGAGCTGCAGAGCTGCTTCTTCTGTTCTGCTGAGCTTCTGTAGTCGCTCCACATCGTCACTCATCCGGTATGCTTAAAGCTGCTCTCCCCTCTGGCAAGCGCAGCTACGACAGTCGGCTTGGAAGTTAGAAGTCTTTCAAAACTCTTCCTCACCCTTTTCTCTCTCTGCGTCCCCCCTCGCCTCTCTCCTCAGAGAGCACCTGACTGACGTGTTGCTGAAGGATGAAAAGAATCCAAAAGCAAACACAACACCAAAATATACATGAGAGGACGGCGGAAAGACAGCGAGCCCCCCAGGATTATCAGCAGCGACGCCGGACACTCCAGGGAAGGAAGCATCTGCTCACTTCCATATTTAATACGGCGAGAAAGAAGAACGCTGTGTTCTCCAGAAACTAAATACAGAATCCTCAGAATCCTCCCAGACCGAGCTGCTGCCGTCCAGGTGGCTTTAGAAAGTTTCCCCCAGAGGCTAAAAGAAGATTTTATGCAGAAATTTGGACGGACATGCAGAGCCGTGGCTTCAGAAAACCTGCTGTCACCGTTTCCTGGTGGAGTTTCTTCAACGGAGAGAGAAAGAGGAAGAAAAGCTGAAGGTTCAAACAGAGTGAGATGTAGAGACTGTGGAGCTTTAACCCTCCTGTTGTCCTCATTTACAGGCACAGAAAATATTCTAACCTTGTCTGAAAAAAATTCAAAAATTCAGCAAAATTTCCTCAAATTTATTAAAAAAAATTGCTAATTTTTTTGTAAGAAAATTCCAAAAATTCAGTGAAAATTTCCCTTAAAAGTTTTATTTTTTTTAAAAAATCCCCACATTTGGGAAAGAAATAAAAAAAAAATATATAAATAGTTTTTTCAATTAAAAAAAAATACTAAAAATCTTCCAAAAACATCTGAAAAATATCTAAAGTGATTCCATATATATCAGTAAAACTTCTATTATTTCCTCTAAGAACATTCAGATAAAATCAATGTGGTTGATTTTTTTGTGAATGTTCTTAAAGAAACATTTTTAAAATTTCTTTTGTTCCACCAAAAAATGTTCAAAAATTTCCCAAAAATGTTGAAAATGTGACATCAGAAGTTTCACTGTGAAAGTATGTTTTTTTTCCCCACATTTTCAAATTTTAAAACGGGTCAGTTTGACCCGCAGGACGACACGAGGGTTAAAGAACACATTAAGTAACAGAAAAACAACTGTAAATTTACACTTTTAATTACAGGATAAAGTTTTTTGCTGTAATTTAATGTTGTATGTGTGGTGAAAAATGGGACATTTTCTGTTATTTTTGCAGAGGAGAGCAGCTCAAAGCAGACTGGGTGAGACAGAGACACATATGTGAGGTTTTCTGTCTCTTTCTGTCTCCCTGGAAGAAGAAACTCCACCAGGAAAGTGTTTCTGCAGAGTCAGGGAAGTGTCTCGGCTCTCGTACGCTCGGCTGCCTCTCCATGGCAGTCGGCCGATTCCAGGACTCAAAACAAGCGAGGCGTCGTCGCAGGAGGACGAGGACGAGGTTACAGGAGGCCATATGTTCCGTCTCCCAGCAGAGACTCAGAAAATAAATCATCCTGAATACACTGCAAAAACAAACTGTCTATCCTGGACTTAACTCATATCTAGACAAAAGTCATTTTGATCTGGTTTTGAGAATTTTTAAGATTATTAACCCTCCTGTTGTCCTCATTTACGGGCACTAAAAAATGTTGTTTCCTTGTCTGATAAAAATACAAAAATTCACCAAAAAAATTCGCCAAATTTCTGAAGATTTGCAAAACCTTCAGGTAGAAAATTCCAATAATTTCTTAAGATTCCTATAAAGTTTTACTTTAAAAAAAAAAATCCCCAAATTTGGCAAGAAATAAAATTTAAAAAATAAAAAAGTAAACTTGTAAATATTTTCAAATTGTAAATAATTTTGCTGCATTTTTAGGTGATATTTTTCTGAATGGTCTTAAAGAAAATATTAGAAGTTTTACTGATATTTTTTTGGGGGGGGATTTGAAGATTTTTACTTATTTTTTTTAAATATTTACAATTTTTTTATTTTTTAAACTTCTATTTCTTGCAAAATTTGGGGATCTTTTTAAAAAATAAAAGGGAAACTTTTAAGGAATTTTTTGAATTTTGTTCCTGAAGGTTTTGCAAATTTTCAGAAATTTTGGGGATTTTTTTTTTTGCAGAATTTTTGGATTTTTTTCAGACAAGGAAACAATATTTTTTGAAGACAACAGGAGGGTTAAAACTGCTTCAAGCAATCCTTCATATTTTGAGAAGCAACACGTAATCTTTGCTACTACTGCATGTAGAAAGTATATTTGAGAGAGAAATTCTAATAAATGTTATTTTCATTGCTCATTCTGTGCACATATTGGTGCTGATCGTACATGCAGTCCTTATTTTCACCTGAAAATCAGTGTTTTCATCTTATTTTAATCTTTTCGGATACTTACCTGGGACCTTATTTCTATATTTAAAAATCTTATTTTAAGATTTCTTATCAAGTAAAATCTTCTTGCTGCATGGACAGATAATTTCACTAGTTTTAGGTGATTTTACTCTTTAATTTAGTGTTTAAATCTTACATTCGGTCTGCCCTTTTTGCAGTGTAAGAGCAGAATCCAGCTGCATGTTTGTGTTCATCATAATGGACGGAGCTGGAGAGGCTGGAAAACGGACAGAAGCGGTGATTTGCAGCCGCTTTTTATTCCACATTGACTTTAAAATGAGCTGCCGTCGTGTGTTCCCGTGTTATTTATGGAGAAGTGGGAGGCTGATTGGAGGAAAACTGAGACTCCAGAAACACAGAGGGAGGCTTTTATCAAACTTTTCTTCCACTCTGCCTTCAAATTACACAAAAACACACAAATATCAGGGGAAAAACTACCAGCTAAGAGCAGCTGTTTCTGTTTATAGCTTCATAACATCTGTATTATCCACAGCAGAAAGAAGGTTTGATTTAAAACAAAATATTAAAAAATATATTTTAAAATATAGATACACCATTAAATGACAGAAAAAATATATTTTACTTTCTTTAGTGCTGGTACAATCCAAAAATTCAGCAAAAAATTTCCCAAATTTCTGAAAATTTACAAAACCTTCAAGAGGAAAATTCCAATGATTCCTTAAAAGTTTTGTGTAAAAAAAAAAAAATCCCCCAAATATGACAAGAACATTGTTGTAAATATTTTCAAAGAAATGAGTAAAAATCTTCCCCCCAAAAATCCTAAAAATATCAAAAGTGATTACGTATACATCAGTAAAACTTCTGATATTTTCTTTAAGAACATTCACAAAAAAATCTACCAAAATCAAAATTTTTAATGGGTCAATTTGACCTGCAGGACGACACGAGTTAAAATACATAAAATAAAATGTCCTGTTATTCTTGCTGTGAACAAACTTAATTGGCAGACAAACATGGTTTAATTACTGGACAGTGTTCAGGTTTCTCTTATTTTCTGGTTTTATCTCTCAGACTTCAGCAGTCGGACTTTATTAGAGAAAACCCGAACATGGTTTCAGCTCCTCTCATGTCAGTTTTGACCTTTTTTACCTCATCAAAAGAAACATCTCACTTCAGACCCAGACCAGAGCTCGTATGAGGACCGTAGAACTGCAATTTACGAATCACAGCCGTCTGTGGAACAATAACTAGACGCCATTCAGTCTGAGTGGAAGCAGAGTTCACCAAGTTTACACCGAATAAACCGACTGTTTTGGTTTTATTCAGCCTTTTATGTGTGTTCCCAGAAAATAAAAATCAAAAGCTAGTTCCTCAGAAAGATCTCTGGTTCTTCAGAGCAACATCACCAACTGAAAGGTGATTTTTCATGAAACGTGGTGAAGTCTTTTTCATTTTTATTGTAGTTTTTTATTATTATAATCAATATTTTCATTATCTATGAATTATTTGGTCGATAAAACACCATAAAAAAGTGAGAAATATCCACCAGTTTTACAAATTTCAAGCTGAGATCTTAAAAATGTTGTTCTGTCTGAGAAAAAAATCCAAAATATTAAATCTGTTATAATGGAAGTGACCAGAAAAAACGACCGAAACGATTTAATTCCTGTTATCGAAGTAGAACCAGGTGCTTTCACAAAGGCCTTTTATGAACACAGAGAAAAGAGGATTGTTTAATCAACTTCAAATAATTGCTTGAGTTCAATTCAAAAACATTATTTGTCCCTTCAGGGCGGTTCGTACAGCTGACTCCTTCTTGGACGTCCCTTCGTTCTGCCCCTAGTCATGCTGCTATAGGCCTAGGCTGCTGGGGGACTTTTCTTGACGCACTGAGCCCTTCTCTATCTACCTTTACATTTAATATGTATACCGTTATTGCAGTACATTCACTCTGTTTCCCCCTGTGCTATTTCTCCGAGTGTCCCTGGTCCCAGAGCTGGATGCTTCAGATCTGCGGTCGATGTTCCACCAGCTGGTCCAGTCTCCACCATGTCCACTGTGGGATGCTGCTACTGACCTTCCACCAGCCCTCTGCTTCCAATTCCCTTTTTCCACGAGTCAACTCTGCATCGCCTTCAATATACTGTTATGCTAACTTACATACTGTTTGAATTTTACTGCTAGCTATATAAGGAGTATGTTTAATGTCAGAGCCGTACATCATCAGAGTAAACTATGAGTCAGTTTTCAATGTTAGCTTATACTTTGTCTGTGTCACATATCCTGTCATGCATGTATTCAAATGTGTGTTGTGTTTTCCTTGCTTTCTCACCCCTCCCTCTTCTCCCATCCCTCCCCCTTGCCCTCTTCTGTCCTTCTCAACCCGCCCGGCCAGCAGGCAGATGGGTCCCCCCTATTTAGAGCCGGGTTCTGCTCGAGGTTTCTTCCCTGTTAAAAGGGTGTTTTTCCTTGCCACTGTCGCCTTTGGGCTTGCTCTGGGGGTCAGGCATATGGGTTCTGTAAAGCGTCTTGAGACGATTTGACTGTAATTGACGCTATATAAATAAAATTGAATTGAATTGAATTGAATTCAAGGCCCGAAGCAGCAGCTGTTCAGCAGAAACAGCATCCATGTGGAGGTTAAAACGGGATAAAATAACACCGAAATTAAACAACGGAACATGCTGAGATGGGAATAAAGTCAAATATCATGTCGACATTAATGGTAGTAAAGTTCAGAGGTGTTAGATAAGAATTTAAATATAAAATAAACAGTTAAAAAAGAACAAAAGTTAAAGTGCAAGATAATCCAAATTATGCTGACGAGTAGCTTTTATATTAATGTGAACGGTTTCAGTTAGATGAACTTTAATCATTTGTTTCCTCTCAGATGCAGAGTTTGTGTCGCTGCTACTTAATTTTAAGCAACTTTAACTTTCCATTTTTTTAACCTAAAATGTAAAACACGATTTTTTCTTCAGAAATACTGTTTGAAGAAAAAAGACAGTTCAGTTGTAGGAATAAAAATTG
The DNA here is from genome assembly GCF_021347895.1 of Acanthochromis polyacanthus. Taxonomy (NCBI): domain Eukaryota; kingdom Metazoa; phylum Chordata; class Actinopteri; family Pomacentridae; genus Acanthochromis; species Acanthochromis polyacanthus. Next base: position 44,885,906 of record NC_067116.1, on the reverse strand, counting down.
AAGAAATTCAAAGATGCTCAACGGTAAAGGAGCAGTAAACTGAATTTTTGCACTTTTGTTGATGTTTGAAAACCAGTTTAAAGGGGAAAATGTATTTTCTCGTTGGTAAAATCTACAAAAGTGAACTGCAAATCACCAAAACAGAAAAAAAGTGACATTAATCCAAAATGGAACTTTACTTAAGCTAGATCAGATACACTTTTTACAGTAAAAATGGTTCCTGAAGGAACATATTTTTGCTAAAAACTCCAGTTATGGTGCCTTGTAACGCTTCTCTGGGCGTTCTTTACAGTTCTTCCTTCTCTTGGTGTTTATTTTTTAATGCAACTGGTTTGAGTTAGATAAACTCAAATCATTTGTTTCCTCTCAAATGAAGACTTTGAATCCCTGCAACTTAATTTTTAGCTTTATTTAGTAAAAATGTACATGTTTTTGCCCAAAAATTCCATTTATGGTAGCTAAAGGAACCATTTTTTGACGCACCTTTGGAGGTTGTTTACAGATCTTTCTTCTCTTGGTGGTTTTTTAATGCAACTGCTTTGAGTTAGATGGACTTTAATCATTAGTTTCCTCGCTAATGAAGAGTTTGAATTGCTGCTACTTCATTTCAATTTTAAGCTTAAGCAATTTTAAGCTTTATACAGTAGAAATTGACATATTTTTAACAAAAAAATGCCATTCATGGTGGCTAAAGGAACTATTTTTCGATGCATCCTTTGGGCGTTTCTTTCCAGATCTTCCTTCTTGGTGGTTCTTCTATGGATTCAGTGTTCAGAACCATGTTTGCTTCCAGTTATCACCTTTATTTCTCTGTCTGTGTTTGTATTCTGTGTGTTTTAATCTCATGAATTTTTGATGGCTCCTGTGCTGCACTCTTTTAGTTACTTAAGGCTGCACTCCAGATAAACTTGAATGATTATTTCAGAGTGAGTTCTCATTATCCATGCACACATACAAACACACACAGTACCGTCAGAGCTACATATTTAAACACAGCAGCAGCAGAAGCAGCATGTCGTGTGAAAGCAGAAGCTCTGGAGGATTTGAAGCTGCAGCTCGGTTACTTTCACTCTTCATTGTCTCTTTTATATATCCAGACTAATGGTCATTACAGGCTGACAGCTGTCTGTCCACAGGAATCTCCTTACCCTGCAGATTACACCGAGCCTCTGTTTTATCCTGCTCCTGTACAGTAGAGAACGCCAGAGCATGAAGTCATGCTTTAACGGGGCACTACCGGAGGAGTAGATTGCTGTGCTGACTAACAGAATGACAGATGCTTTGAGTGTGTCGCTGCTGAGTGACAGCAAACTGTCAGGGCTTTTTGTGTGACTCCGCTGCCGTCTTTTCATTTCGGATGCTGCCAGAGAGGGAGGGACCCTTCGAACGCCGCCGCAGCCGACTGAAGAGACACCTAGGAGGCATGTTTGAGCTCGTCAGAAACAAGAAATCTAATCCAGACAGCCAAGAATTGGAATTCAAATGAGAAGCTCCCGAAAATAGCAGCTGTCTCTGCATAATTGGAACAAATGGAAGTTGGATGTGTGGCAGAAAATAAAAACAAGAGAGGGGGGGGGAACAAGAACTGGGATGTAACGTGACACTATTTGCTGACAGTTACAATAAGCTGCTGGCTGCTGTTTGGAGCCGAGCAGCTTGTAGTTTCTGTCAAAACTGCTGCTGATCCCTGATCTCATAGGTTGCAATTATGTCCCCCCCCCCCCCCCCCCCCCCCCCAACTCCCTTCCTGCTCCTTTAAACCCCCCTCTGGTGTCCTAAGCAGCATTTAATTGTAAGGGGCTGAGCCGGGGGAAGCAGTAATCAGATGAGGCATCACGTGGGAACACATTCAGGGAGGGGGGGATTAATAGCACTGATTGAACTTCTGGGCAAATTGGAGGTGGGGCGGGAAAAGCGGTGTCAAAAGGAGTTGCGGAGCGGCGAGGATGGGGGGAGGAAGGGAGTAACAGCAGCGAGAGGGAGTGGGAGGAAGAAAGAGCGAGAGGATAGGAGGCAGAGCAGCGCAGTGCGGGGGGGAGAGAGAGAGCGGCGTACGAACGAAACCTCCACCGCTGCCGAGCCAGAGAGACGACGGCAGCCGGAGAGAGAAGACCGACACCGGAGAGGGCCTGGGCTGCTCAGAGGCCGGCCGGAGAGGGGGTGAGGGGCTCTGGAGCTCCACAACTGAGGAGGGAGGAGAGGCTCACAACGAGGAGGGGGAAGGCAGGGAGATAATCAGGATCCAGCAGGGGGAAAAGAGGAGTGGGTGGGTGGCTGAGAAAAGTTTTGGAGGCAGAGTGGGAGCAGGAGAAGATCAGAGCGCCGGCGTTCATGGCAAAGACAGGAAGAGGTTCATGGAAGAAGAGGGGGAAGTCCTCCTGTTCTCCTTCGTTCTGTGATTCTGCCGGACACCATCCATCACCATGTTCTCTGACAGCGGGGCTCCGGTATCCGGGGAGCAGAAAGCCTTCAAGCCCCACGCCCCTCACTTCATCCCCTGGCTCCGCGGCAGTCTGAAGCCCCACCACAGCAGCGACCTGGGGCTCAACGGGCCCTACAAGTCCGGCTCAGAGGCCCGGAACAGCCTGACCCCGCTGGAGAGGGCCAAAGGCATCGGGTTCTTCTCCATCCCGGGGAAGGAGCGGGCGAAGAAGGCCGAGCTCCGGTGCAATGGCGTGGGGATGGCGAGGATGCTGCCTGTGGTGCTGAGGGGCCACCACCTCCTGAAGCACAGGGAGGAGAGTCCAGCCAGGCGGAAGCAGACCAAAGAGCCCAGCGCAGAGATCAGCTCAGGGGACGGACCTCAGGGCGACGCCTCCTCCACCCCTCAGGAGAACCACACCTTGGTGAGGAACCACCTGAGCCTGAGACGCCCGCAGAACGACGGGACTTCAGGTAGGAAGTATGGGCCCCTGGTGGGACCTCCGCCGGTTCCTCTGCCTGCACTGCTCTCCGAGGAGACGAACTGTAAGCTGCCTGCTGTGATGGAGGACCGGAGGGGGAAGGCTTGGGATGGAAACACCTCCTACCACCACCACAGAGAGCTCCGGTCCTCCAGCTGGCTGAGCTCAGACTCTCAGGGACTGATGGAGAAGCAGCAGAGCTTCAGCTACATCAACAAACACAGCAGGAGCTCCCAGAGCCAGAGGGACCTGAGGGAACCACCTGTGGAGGGCTTCACCAGGCCCCTCAACGGACTCATCTTCTCCACAGAGGTTCCCCACAGAGGCCTGGGCTGCACCACCACACTACGAGGCCCCCGGAGGCCCAACTCAGAGTGGATCGCCATCCTGGGCCAGAACCAGACGGGGGTGCAGCCCAGACCCAACAAGGATGGGGAGTCGGTGAAGAAGGAGGCGGGATGCAGCCGGAAGGTGGTTCGGAACCAGATTAAACGAGTGATGGACAACCTGGAGCAGGTTCTCAAAGCCCTGAGGGACGTTCACCAGGAGATGAAGGAGGTAACGTAGAAGATTTTTGTTGGTTCTGCAAAGTTCAGATGAAAGAACTATTAAGATGCAGAAAGATGAAAGCAAAGAACTTCACTGAAAAGCAATTGGACCTGTCATTTGAGATCTTAAAGAAGTTTCTCCAACCGAAAAGAGAAGTCCAGCTGCTTTTTCTTGAAGTTGTTCAATCTTCATCCAAGAGGCAAGAACCTGAAAGAGAAGTTCAGCTGCTTTTTGGTTCTTGGGTTTCTTTGGTTTTTCAGTTTAGGCTTATGTAGGTTCCTGAAGATGTTTCCTCCTCACCCAAGAGGCAGTTAAAGTGAAACATCTTCAAGAACCAAAAAAAAAACTAAGTCTAACTTCTGTTCAGGTTCCTCGGCTTCTTAAGCTCTTAGGATCTTTTAGGCGCGTAAAGACATTCAATTCAATTCAATTCAATTTTATTTATATAGCGTCAATTACAGTCAACTCGTCTCAAGACGCTTTACAGAACCCAAATGCCTGACATTTCATCTTCATCTGACGTTTCATCTTCTTAGACAAAGGTGGAAAACTTTCAAGAACCTTGAAGAGAAGCTCAGCTGCTTTGTAGGACCCTTGGGTTCTTGGATTTCTTACCTTCTTAAGGCTTCTAGTTTTTTAGATTAAGGCTCTTGTAGGTTCTTAAACATGTTTCATCAAAGACGCAAGACAATGTCATGGGTGAAGGTAAAACATCTTCAAGAACATACAAGATGAATCCAATTTCTTTTTAGGTTTTCTGTTTTATGGTATTTTATGTTCATTTAGTTTTTTCGCCTTCTTGGGTGAAGGTGAAGCACCTTCAAGAACCTAAAAGGGAAGTCTGGCAGCTTTTTACTGAAGGTTCAGGATTCTCTTTTAGGTTCTTGAAGACATTTCACCTTCATCCAAGAGGCTCTGAAGATAAAACGTCTTGAAGAACCTGAAAGAGAAGTAAGGCTGTTTCATGGGGTCTTGTTTCTTCGGTTCTTAGGCCTGTAGGTTCTTACATGTTGGCTCTTTTGGGGTTTTTAAGACATTTCACATTCACCAGTTGCTTTTTATTGAATGTCCTAGTATGCTTTTTTAGGTTCTTGAAGATGTTTGACCTTCCATCTGTTTGTTGAGGTTCCTTAGATTTGCAGGTTCTCGGATTTTAAAAGTTTTAAGTCCAGTTTCTTCTCACCAGGACGACCGTGACCTCTGTGACTGAGAACCTAAAAGACAGAAGCTCTTTACTGTTTCAAATTCATCCATTTCTTTCCAGAGCTGAAAGAAAAACAAATCGGTTGAGAATGAGGCCAGAGAAGTCGCTGCATCCTCTCACAACAATCCAGATGTTTCCCTCACGCTGGAAATGTTCACGCTTATGCTAAAGAACCTCGAGGGCTCGAGCACTCACAGATAACAAGCCGGAATACGAATGCACGTCCTCAGCGGAATTTAACATGCATTAAAAAAGTCGTCGGCACAATTTCCAAACTGTTTCTCTGCCCGTCGTCGGCCTGCAGACGAACAAAAGCGACACTCGGCTCAGTTTCCACAGAGGTGAATGAGACAACAGCTACGGCCCATTTAACCGATGCATCCAGAGGTTGGTGAGATGATGCCGTGTGACATCAGGCCCAACCTCCCCCCTCATCTCTGCCTTCTTATGGACAGATGCTGCTCCGGGCACAGCTGGATGGCGTCTGATGCTTTTTATAATCCATTTAACCAGAGTATCTCTGCCTCATCCAGTAAAAAGTGACACGAGAATCTGGCCTCATGGCATTTTGATCTGCATCTGTGGGGTCACAGCTAAAACCCGAGGTAGCAACCTCATCATCCGGGCGGCCAGATTTTATGTGACTGTTATTAATACGACGCTGATGAAAGCGCATATACGCTGCGAAGAAAATAAAAGAACTGGGAGGACAACGGGCAGAAGGCAGACGCTGTAATGGAAAATCACAAATTTTCACAACAGAGACAACAGATCAAAGGCAGATACGGCACCAGAAGACTTTGGTCACATATTTATTTCAAAGCCTCTGTTTTATTATGCTGTTGCATGAGGAGCGAGCCTCAGTTTATTTAATAGTCAATCACTGTCATAAAAGTAACTGAAGTGAGCCTTGAAAGCCTTTTAGACAAATAATATAGCAACACGAAGAAGTACAAAATATCAGAAAAGCGAGCTGGTGCGTGAATGTGAGAGCGATCAAAGGCGTTCTGACGGATCAAAAACAGCACTTAGAGTCAAATAAAACTTAAATAACTGAGCTGTTTACAGCATGTTTCTCTGCTGTATATGTGCAGACCCGAGAGGTCAGAAAACATTGTTTTTAATAAACAACGCTGTGCAGAGCAGAAGATGAAAACCAGAGTCGTGTGCTCTTTTATCTCCTCTGATTCCTGACATTAACAAGCAGCACCTGCCCAGAGTCACTCCATGTGCATCTACATGCTGCACTTCAAAGGAAAATCAAAATGCCTCGCTCGAAAAAAAGACAAATCAGGTCATCTTTTGACATCAGCAAGGATGTTGTTGAACACAGAGAATGGAAAAAAAAACTTCATCCAACAGCAGCCGAGGATTTATCTGTGGAGCAGGTGGTGAGTCGGGTCAGACGTTTTCCCCAGCGTCATTTTCTCCAGCATCACTGTACGAGCGTGCACGTGACCGCTTTGTGTTTGCATGTGTGCAAACATTCATGTGTTACAGGTTATGCACTCCTTTAACCTTCCTGTTGTCCTCATTTTTGGGCAACAAAAACACATTGTTTCCTTGTCTGAAAAAAAATCCAAACATTCTGTAAAAAAATTTCCCAAATTTGTAGAAATTTGCAAAATCTTCATTAAGAAAATTCCAATAATTCCTTAAAAGTTTCCCTTAAAAGTTTTATTTTAAAAAATGCCCCAAATGTGGCAAGAAAATTCTTGTAAACCAAAAATCTACCAAAATCCAGTGAAATTTACAATAATTTTCTTGCCAAATTTGGGGGATTTTTTTATTTAAAAAATAGAACTTTTAAGGGAAGCTTTTCAGGAATTATTGGAATTTTCTGAAGTTTTTGCATATTTTCAGAAATTTGGGGATTTTTTTGCAGAATTTTTGTATTTTTTCAGACAAGGAAACAATATTTTGTGGTGCCCGTAAATGAGGACAACAGGAAGGTTAAATATATTAAAGTTATTTTACAAATTTGATTGATTTTTGAATGGAATTATGTTTAATTAGTGTCTAAATACGTCCTTTAATGGTTTGCATAAGTGACATTTTTATGTTTTTTGCATTTATTAAAGTAAAATCTGCTGATTCTGTGTTTGTAGGTGGTGCAGCAGATCGACTATCTGACGTCGTCCATCGATCTGAATGAGGAGGAGCAGCAGGAGGCCGGAGGAGATGGAGCCAAGCCTCCCAGCGACAGCAGCTACAGTTCAGGTTCTAGCTCCAGCGAGGTGACGGTGGGCAGCTCCATCCAGAGGCCCTCCGTGCTGGAAAACCTGCCAGGAACCATGGAGTCTTCTGGCTTCCTCCGGAGGAACCATCCCTGCAGGAGCCAGTCTCCAGTCTTGGCAGCTTTATCGGAGAGGAGTCGGACTCTGCGGTTCACCTGCAGCGTGGGATCTCCTCCCAGACAGGGTGGGCTGCTGCAGTGCTCCAACAACCTCCCATCCCGTGATCTGTCTCCACAAAGAAGCCTCCCGGTTCGGCCTCCCACTCCCGGCCTCTCGCCTCTCACGGTAAACCTCCATCCTCCCGGCAGCCCCGGTTCTCTGCCTCCCTCCCCCTCCTCCTCCTCCGTCAGGGTCTCCCCCCTGTCTCCGAAGCCTCACCCACCTCCAGCCCTCAGCCCTTCTGTCATCATAGAGACCCCACAAAGCCCTTCTGCTGCCGGCCGCCCACCCACCGACTCCATCAAAGAGCGGCAAGCAGCAGGACCGCCACACCTCAGCGCCGCCTCTGCAGCCAAACCACCTGCAGCTCAAGGCCGCAGGGGTCGCAAGCCGCCGCCGTACCCCCACCACAGACTCTCTGAACAAACGAAGAAGGCGAAGGAGCCCCGCGAGGCTCCACCGTACCCTGAGAAGAGAAGGCTGCTCTCGACCACAGTGTGAGCAGGAGGGGCGGAGGCCGATGGAACATATTCACAGCACCAGCCGCCAGTCTGCAGGAGGGGAGGGCGAATCGAGACTCGTCGAGCTGAGCCGAAACCAAGTTTCCAAGGTGACGGGACGCAGATGCAACTTGAGGTGAGTATGTCAGTGAGAACGGCTTGATTCTGCTCCTATACAAACCTCCAGAGTCCATACAGCACACTGGACATACACAGGGGGCATCACAACATCTGTCAGGGTCACTGCTCTGGTAACAAGAGAAACCATACAGATGTTCAAGCTACACTTTATCGCTGAGTTAAACGGCAAAAGCAGAAGTAGAAGTATTTTGCTTACTTTTTCAAGTATTTTTGAGCTTTCATAACTTCAGAAGTGCAGGACGGACGAATGTCTTTGAAGTTTTTCGAGTTTTCTCAAGTGAATTGTGAGAAAACGAATCCTGTACTAATGCTTGTTTCTACGACTCCATATTCGAAATTCATACAGAACACTGGACATGCGTAGGGTATACAGATGTAAATAGATTGAAATGTGAGTGAAACTGTAATTATTGCTAGGTAAGAAGACATTTTTTTAAAATTTTGCATACTTTCACAGCATTTTTTAGGTTTAATAACTTCACAAGTGCACAACAGAGACGTGCATTTTCTGTGGAAGCTTTCAAAGTTTTCTACAATTAATTATCAGGGTACCAATGCTTGTTTCTGTGACTCTACGACACAGACATTAGAAAACTTTCAGTTCATACAGAACACTGAACACACATAGGGCATCACAACATCTATCAGGGTCACTGCTCTGGTACCAAAAGAAACCATACAAATGTTCGCACTTCACTCCACAACAAATCTATAATGATATCTTGAAGATGACAAGACAAAAATAATTCCATTTCGCTTACTTTTTCAACCATTTTTGACTACATAAGGGCAGGACATAGAGAGAGAGAGAGAGAGAAAGAGAGACATTTTCTCCAGTTTATTATCAGAAAACAGTAGACAAGCTTTGGGTACCAATGCTTGTTTCTATGACTCAGAGAAACATATATTAAAAAGGTTTTGAATCCACAGAAACCATATAGATGTTCTCACTGCACTCCATCTCACAGTTTAAGGGCAAAGACAAAGGCAGAAATAGATGAAAATTTGTGAGGAAACTGTAATTATTTAAAGATGACAAGTCAAAATATGTTCATTTTCAGGGTTTTTGATCTTTTGCAATTTCATAAATGCGGGAAAGGGATATTTGTGGGAAGTTTTCTCCTGTGAATTATCAGAAAACATGAGACAAGCTCAGGGTAGTGATGCTTGTTTCTATGACTCAGTAAAACAGATATTAAAAAGGTTTTGAATTCACAGTGAACACACACAGGGCAACACAACATCTGTCGAGGTCACTGCTCTGGTAACAAGAGAAACCATACAGATGTTCTCTTGATCTTTCAGTTTGAGAGCAAAGGCGAAGGCAGAAATAGATGAAAATGTGTGAGGAAACTGTAATTATTGCAAGATGACAAGGCAAAGTAAGAGCTCATTACTGTAGTGCTCTTCACTCACTGCAGCCAGACGTTTCCACTCACATGTATCAGCGTCGTCTGGGGGAGATGATCGCTGTCAGGAAGCTGTAACGAGAAACTCTTAGACTCAGCAGCACGGGGAAGCAGCGAGGTCAGAGATCTGTGATAGATCCGAGAGGAAAAAAGGTCCTGTAATAGGAGTGAAGAAGCTAATATAATATGAAGCGAGCAGTTGGAGTGGCTGCGAGCCGACTGGGTCACCGGGGAGGCAGGGGGCAGCTGGTCCACTGTCGTACCCTTCACCGGGCCCCTGGTGTTAGAAAAATCCCATCTCCTCTGCTGCCTCTGGCCTGACCGACCCGGCCGCAATCTCCATCTGTTCCCCTCCAAATGTCAGAGGATGTGGAGGCAGAAACAGGGGGCAGGTGTGCCGAGAGCCGGAGGATTGATTACATAAACGCAGCGCTGCAGATCGATGGCTCGTTCATTTGGGTCACCCGCAGACATCCTCTCCCAAATGTTGCTTTAATTTACCATTTTAAAACAGGAATAAAACCCGAGGTTATTCTATATTTTCTCTCATTGTCAGCAAATCCAATGAAAAAAACCCAAAACCAACAGTGTGCTAGTTCATCTCTCAGCTTTGACCTACCAATTACTCTCTCCACTTGGCCGAAAATAAACTGCAAAAACAATGAAAATCTGGCAGCAAGAGTGCCTGAAACAGTTCCTACATGTACCTCAAACACAGTATGTAGCCTTTTTTTTTTCATTTACCCGGTGTAATTTCATTAAAACACACGTAAAAGCATAATATAAATAGTAAATACCATTAAATGAAACATATTCAGATATTGATTGAGAAAGATTCCATGTAAAATCACCAGACTGTTTTTTATATACGGTAACTTCAGTATATTTAATGAAGCCATGCAAAGTTTTAACTTCATACTGTGAATATTTTCAGAGCTACAGTACCTTGAAGCATGTAGAGGGGGGTCTAAATTTCACACTTTTTCCTTAATTTCTGAGCCCCATAATTTCATCAGAAATTTTCAAAGCTGAAAAACACATTTGAGTTCTGTTAAAAACTGAAACCTGATCACTTTTACATACACTGGTCCTTGACTTACGTTGGAGTTCCATTCCTACAGTTTGACGGAAGTCAGAACTCCGGTGAAAATGTAAACAAAGCCATTATGTGCATCACGATATCAATCCGTTCTTTGGAAAAGTCATGTATACCAACGATAATTTCACTTCGATGGAGACGGATTTCCCTTTCTTTGAAGCACTGCCATCAGAAGACTTAAGCTGGGAGACGTAATGAAGGACAAAAAGTTAGTGAATGTAGCACAATCCAAGGTGGAGTACGACCGGAGAATGGAAACAAAGACATCTGATAGCGCAGCGTGAGGACGTATTCATCCGCTAGCCATCTAGTTCCCCATAACCAGTTCCAACGTAACGACGAAACGTTGTAGGTCGAGGATGTTGTAAATCAAGGACCACCTGTATAGGTAAAAGTATTCAGTTGCAGCTTAAATTGGTGGTAATCAGAGTGCAGTTTGGCACTAGATTACAAAGGAGGGTTACTTTTTAAGGTGTGAATATTCACTCTAAAATTTGTGCATGTTCTAACCACAACAATCACGGAGAACCATAAAGAACGGGGGCCTTGGAGAACTACTGTGCAGTTCTCAATGGATAAGAAGCACCATTTCTCTTGATGTCCTCGTCCAGTATCATTTTTCTCCTTTCCAACACCATTAACACCATCTAACATAACAAACCTGAATTCTACATATAACCTGAATTATGCCCAGTAGTTTCTTGCTGTTTTGCTGCACTTTGAGTTAATGTTGTGGTCGAAGCTGTTGGAAAAAGCTCAAAAGGACGATTAGAGCATCTGTTCCTGTAAATATTTTCACCACATTCCTGCAGTGTAAAGCCGTCGTGGAAAGCTGCCATAAATGAAACACAACAACACTTGGCACAATTCAGAATAACAGAGTTCACCCAGATTCTCAAAGGAGAAGCACGGCTGTAACAGCCTTTATACTCAGGAATTCCTTTTCATTCTACAGTAAATATAGTTTTCTAACTTTATCTTCATAAAAGAGATGCTGAGTCCGACTTCTCATAAATATAAAACCTTTAAGAGATTATTAAAAGAACGCTTCTCCTTTTTAAACTCAAACTAAATGGATAACTAACATATAAATAAATGATAACCAAGCTTACCGTTCAGTTTGTTATCAAAAGTTCGTTCTGCTCCCCTGCTGCCGTATAAATGCAGTTTTAAAAAAAGTTGTAAAAGTGTGAAACTAGCTGGGTTAAATGCACTGGACTTGATCAAACGAGCTCAGTAAACTCAAGATACGAAGTTGGATCAACTACTAACACAGACATGGTGGTTATAGACAGAAGTGCTTTTACATTTTCTATGTTTGTTTAATTTAGATTTTGAGAACTTACAACCTTAGAGTCAGTTCAAAGACAATCTGTGAAGCTGCTGCTGGTTAAATTATAACTTTATAAGGATTGAATTCAGGACTAATCTTTGTCATGGTTTGATTTATTTGGATTATTATGAAAAGAAACTCAGAAATTAGTTTAGCAAAGACACACAGCAAGTTTCCACCATGTCTGTTTCCTCAAATTACAGAAAACAAAAGTTTCTGGTGATGATTTACTCTCTAAGAGTGCATCCTGGGAAAGGGTTAGGCTTAATAATGCAGCATTTACTTGGTGCTGCTGCCTCAAGTCGACTGAAACCAGAAAAATACTCTGGCTGGTGTTTTGTCGTCCAAAAAAGGCTGAAGATGCAGTTTGTCCTCGACCTTTTTACTCCCCTCAGCATCAAACCAGCAAACAAGATGAAACTCTGTGACTCCAAAGTTCCAGAGAACATCTTGTTTTGCAGCTGATCTTCTGAAGATAAAAAATGTCACCAGAAAAGGCAGTTTGTTTAAACTTCTCCGTTTCCTCACAGCAGCATGACATGGGGAGAAAAGATGTAACAATAATGTAAATGTGCGCTGAAGCACGGAGCGGAGAAACTAGCGAGCATATTACAGCTTACAGTGAGATAAATCTACAGGTGTAGGGAATGACTTCAGTTCTGAACTTTGTCATAGTTATTTGGATGATGATGAAGAGAAACAACCAGAACTTAAAGACACACAGCAAGTTTCTATCTTGTCTGTTTCCTCAAACTGCAAAAAAATAAAATGTCTGACGAGATTTAACTCCTGGGAAATCTGCTTTTATACCAGTTTTGTTACTTATAAACTTAATTTAATAAGCTGAATGAACTCTTAGATGCTCATTCATTCAACTTAACCTATAAGAACCCATGTTTTAAGTGGTAAAAAATGATATTTTAAGCATAGCTAACTATATATATATATAATCCAGATAATTCCATGTTCTCCATTAAACTCCCACCTTTATCCATGTGCTAACATAACTGAACAAGGGTTTTCTAATCATCAATGAGCCTTTCAGCAGCATTAGCTAACACAATGTAGCATTAGAACACAGGAGTGATGGTTGCTGGAAATGTTCCTCTGTACCCCTATGGAGATATTCCATTAAAAATCAGCTGTTTGCAGCTACAATAGTCATTTACCACATTAACTATGTCTGCACTGGATTTATCATTCAATTAATGTGATCTTCATTGAACAAAAAATGCTTTTCTTTCAAAAATAAGCACATTTCTAAGTGACCTTAAACTTTTGAACAGTAGAGTAATAAAGTTCCACCAACTCTCTATTCGTTGTTAATGACTGAACATTTGAATCTGCATAACTTTGAACGCTTAAACACTCATTTTTCCTCAATTTGTTCTTCTGTAAATGCTGTTTTCTGTGCATGAGAATACAGAAAAATCCCACCTATTTTTACCCAACACCTCTGATGTTGCAGAAATCCAAATTACTGTCTCACGCCGTCGTAAACTACATTTCGGGGCAGCACTCTGCAGTGAACTACATTTCAGAGTCACCCTCGGCTCTGAGGAGGGATTGCAGGAGTTTCAGCAGCGGCACGACGGTGGATCATCTCGGTATCGCTGGCTAAAAATGCTCCTGATCAAAGCGTCCTAATGCACGCCATCGTAATCTAGGCCACTTCTTGGCAGGATGGAGCGAGGATCTTCCTGATGGTTGCGCTGTGATGGGGGAAAGTTGAAAGCCAACATCTCTGCTGGTGCCAGATGGTAAACAGTAGTGATACGTGTTCAGGGTTGGGATGACAGCTCCAAGTCCCATTGACAGCCCGAACCGACGACAAACAAAGAGCTATTGTGCTGCGGAGACTTTCGACTCGACGGAACGACTGACTTGAGAACACGTGTCACATTTTTTTCTCTTGTCAAGGACACAAGACTGGAAGTCAGAGTCGTGGCTTTGCTGTAGCGCCTTAATTATGAGACTCTGTGGGACTTTTGTCAAGATCTTGTTCAGCAGAGGTTTTCTCTGCAAGAAAACACACAATCCCAACCATATTCAGCATTAAAACACAGATGAATGACACAGCTGCACCGTAGTTCTTGAATCGAATTCGAAGAACAATCTAGATTTTCCTCTTGGCTTAACATAAAATGAAAAAATCCCTCCTGCAACCAGATCAGTTCTACATCCACCAGTTGTCACAATCTAAAGAATAAATCTGTTTTTAGCTCTTTTTTTTTCTAAAATCAAGTTTGAGAATCGATATTATGAGATGTATCACGACACAGAAGATAGCCAGGGATCAAAATGGAGGTAATAAATAAGTAAAAATTACTTTTGATTAGAAGATCAACAGAATGATACTGTAAATATATCAGAAATTTTATTAGTGAAAAAAATCTGTAATTTAACGAGATAAATCCCATAAGTTTCCATGAAACACATTAAAACCCAAAAACACACCACAGTAGCACCCTAAACTAAAACTACCAGTGGGTTCCTGTTTTCCTTTCTGAACAGTTCAAAGGTCCCTCTCTATCTCCCCACACATCCACCAACCACTGGAACACATCTCCAAAGTTCTGCTGAAGCTCAGCTTCCCCTCAGAAGAAGTGCTGCCAGATAATGGAGCCTTTTGAGAGGCAGCTGGCATCATGATTGGACGGTACGTTGGTCTGATCCAATCCAGCTTCAGCTCCAGAGACGGCAGGCGGGACGAGTCAACGGAGGTCGAGTGGACGAAGGCATGAAGCTGAGAATAATCCAGAAAACACCAGAGGAGGAGTGAGGTAATAAATCAGTTTTAAAATGCTGCTACTTTGGCTCTGAACCTTTATCTAGCTGTGGTCACTCTGTCTTCTGCAGTGATTTGATTGGTTATACGTCACCAATAAAACTCCTTTAACTTAACATCTGTAAACAAAACAAAAACGTATCAACAAGTTTTCTGTTAGAGTTTGTGTTCTTCTAAGTTTAACTCCAAGATTATAAAGCCTTTCATTTACTGCAGATGAATTTCTCCTCCAAGTGTCTCACTAATAATCATTATCAGCCTTAAAAACCCACAAACACCCCCCCCTCTATACTGGACCACACTTAGTACAGTCCGGTTCCCCCTTCTATAAATCTGCTTGGAATCTTCCACTTCCTGTTTGTCAAAGTGGCCTTCTACCTGGACAGGTTTAGTTGGAGCTCATCAACAAACATTTTGGGTAACTGCACTTTAATCTGGATGGATGACACTGAATTAGAGTCTGTTTTAATGAGACTGAGTTCAGATGTGTAGCTCTGTCATTAAATAGGAAATTATTTCTCAGAATTCACAGAGAAAAGTCTGAAATGTTTGCTAGGTTAGCATCCCACATGTTCTGTGGCTCAGCTAAAGCTAACTCTCTCCAACTTCTGGATCTCTGGAGTTACTTGTTGTTCAAATATCTTCTAGAGGTGCTGAAGCTCAGAAGGTCTGAGATGTTTGTTCAAAATCAGCTCATTTTCAAGTCTGATCTGAACTGTCCTCTTTAGTTTGAACTTTCCCTAAACTTAGGAGTTAATGACAGAGCAACACATCCAGACTCAGTCTCATTTATGTAGAGATTAAACTTCAGTGTCATTCATTGATGTTAAAGTGCAGTTTTTCACATGTTTGTTGCTCATGCTCCCGACCAAACCAGTCCAGGTGGAAGACGATGTGAAGAGAAGCTCCAGAGGATGAATATCACACATTTACGTTGGAAATAAATGTCCTTTAATTAGACATTGTCATGCAAAAGTTGGATTTCCCTTTAATGATGTTTAAATCTTTGTTATTTTGTTGATGTTGGTTTCTAAATGTTTTCTGACACTCGGCCCCAAACATTAAAACCTTCTACGGCTCACAAGCTGCAACAATTCACACATTATCAACGATCTTTGTGACTAAACTAAGATAAAAAGTGAAAAACTGTCTGATTCCTGCATCATGAATGTAAATCTTTTTGGTTTTTATGACAGTAAACTGAATATATTTGGGTTTGACATTTTATAAACCAAAACAAGAAATGAATTAGTGGAGAAAACAATCAACAGATTAATGGACAAAGAAAATGTGTTTTCCAACATATATGGCTGAATTCCTCCAACATTACAAGATACATACAATTTAAATTCAGTTTTATTTATAGAACACTAATTACAGGTCAAATTGTCTCAAGATGTTTTATTTTTATATTTTTATATTTTTTTGTCATATTTAAAATATGACAAAGTAAGAAATGTAAACCTCTTGACTAATCCAATTTATTATTTGGTTTTAAGAGACTAATCAACAACTAAAATAACTTTCTCCATTAAAACTAATAAACATGAGGTCAAATAGAAGGAACAGTTTTAAATCCTGCAGTCCCACGACGACAAGAATAAAGTTTGTGAACAAAAACTAAATCTGCTGCTGGATTCCATTAAAGTCCTGATAAATGATCATAAAGTGTGATCCTAAAGGTTCGTGGAGCTAAAAATCTCAAAGTAAAGATATCAAGTTGAACATCTGGATGGAGGCTGATAAAAGTTGACCTCCCTTCATTTCTCTGGAGCGACTCCATGGATTTTAGGGATGCTGGTTAAAGACCTGCTCTTCTAGTCGTCTTCCTTCTAGTCGCTGTAAAAAGTCACTCCATCCTCACCGACTTTAACACCTCTTCATGACAACTTGTTCTGCCTCCGACCTGGTGGAAACTCAAGAAACTCGAGAAAACCCGTCGAGACTCGGATTTTCGAAAAACTGGTGGGGCAGGGGAAGGTGTGGTGGGCGGTGGGGGAGTAGAGGGGGGCAGTGGGTGGAGTCTGGGTGGATCCAAGGCGGAGTCAGGGCGGAGAGTAGGTGGAGAGGTGGGTGGCAGCCTCCCCCCCTCTACTCCTCCCACCTCCCCTCCCACTCTCCGCCCTGACTCCGCCTTGGATCCACCCAGACTCCACCCATGTGGTCACTTGGAAACTACGATGTCAAAGGGACGACGAGTTTATTTCTTTTTATCTGATCTGTAGCTCAGTGAGTTAAGGGTTTACCTATGGAGCTGCAGGTTGCTGGTTCAAAACTAGATCCTTCTTAAATTTTTTGAAAATCCTGTCAAAGACAAAGAAGAAAACTGCCAGTGGTGGGACTTGATCCTGCTACCTTCCACTTGGTAGTCTCTCCTCTTATCCCTCTGAGCTACTCACTCAGGTACTAATTCTTCTTTTTTTTGCGCATTTATCATCGATTTTTTGTCGTTTTCGAGGTTTTTTTTTAAACTTGAGTCTCGACTCGACCGTTTTTCTCAGGAGGTTGGACTTCAGCCTTTGTGCTGGAGGGTTGAACCCTCAGTTCCAAGACTTTCCAAAGCCTCCACACCTCCCCAGTCCTCAGGACCTGAGCTTTCACACAGTCTGAGGGATGAAATTTTCTAAGTCCCACAATAGATCTCTGTTAGATTTAACTTTCAGACAGTCCAAGGACTGATATCTTCTAAGTTCCTGAGTAGTTCTCTGTTAGTTTGAACCTTCAGACAGTCTGAGGACTGAAGTTCTAAAAGTCTCTCAGTACTTCTGTGTTAGTTTGAACTTTGTGGTTAACAGAAGCCTTAAAACTTGTGACCATGAGTCTTGATTTCACATTTAGACCATCCATCTGAGTTCTTCTCAGACCTTCACCTGTGGGTTCTTCAGAAATCCTCAACAAACTTTGATTCTCTTCACTGAACAGTAAAGTTTGTGGAGATCAGAAGGTAACATTAGTTTGATCGATGCCTTCAACTACTAGTAGACTTTATCTGGAAAGCAGTTTTCTGAAATGAGCTCTTAGTAAATCTGTCCACAGTCAAACCAAGAACACAGAAAGAGGAAATGTTTGAAGAAACAACTTGATGTTTTCATTTCAGACTAGAAAACGCTTTAAGACCTTCATCTGTTTTTGCTCTTTTTCATCGTTTTATCGTCTCTTCTGTTTAATTTGATCTTCTAAAGTCTAACTGGTGTCTTTTCAAATGTTTTGTCTTTAGTTTGATTCTTCTTAAATCTTTAGTTTTGCTCTTTTCTCACCTTTTATTCTTTTCTAATGACTGATTTGATTTCTAAATGTTTTGTCTTTTTTATGTTTGTTGTTTTTTAAATGTTTTATCGGCTTGTTTGAAAAATTTCCTTTTCTTTCCCAATGTTTAATTTTTTAGATTAAATCTAAGGTTTTTCCTTTTTAAATGTTTTAACACCTTTTAATGTTTAATTTTATTTTTTAATGCTTCATTGTATTTTCTGTTTAATTCCTTTTTAAAGTTTTATTGTCTTTAAGATTTAATTTTGTAATTAAACATTACATTTTTAATTAAATGTTTTGTCTTTTTAAAGGTTTAATAATCTAATTAAATGTTTTATTTTTTAAATGTTTAATATTCTTGTTAAATTGTATTTTTAAATGTTTATCTAAAATATTTAATCTTTAATGTTTAATATTGTGTAAAAATGTTTAATTTCATAATTACATGTTTAGTATCTTGTTTAATTATCTAATTAAATATTTCATTTGTTTCAAATAATTAATTGTGTGGTTTAATTTTCTTTTTAAAAGTCTTGTTGTATGAAATGGTTTTTCCTTTGATTTACTTTTTTTTTAAATGTATTTTATTTCTTTAATCTTTTTTTTCTGTCAAGATTTTAACCCCAACCTTAAAAATGAAACAAACCCTTAAATCACAATAAAATACTTCTGTTGTCACAATCATGAGTTAGTCACTTATTCAGTTTATCAGTTCAGCTTTATTTGTTTAGAACCTTTCACACAGATGACAAAACTACACAAGCAAAGAGAAAATAATATGATTAAAACTCAAAAACATATTTAAAAAAGATTAAACATGGTAATAAAATGTGTTCAGGGGATGGAGGGAGTTTATTGAAGTCTTCTTGGGCTCACACAGTAAATCATTTAAAATAGAAACTTGATATTCAGTCTAAGGAAACTGCAGAGCGACAGAAGAACCAACAATATCTCCTGTTTTCTCCTTTAATGAGTCGACTCTTCTGGTGCTTTCAGACCAAAGAACTACAGACTCTTCACAACCTGCTCAAACTCTTGGTACAGGACCTCACCACACGGGTCAACAAGGTTTCCTTCTCATTTCTACTCTGAAGCTCACCTTCTCCTGCTCAAACTGCTGACAAATGTTTGTGCTGCTCTAAAGTCTGGTCTCCAGAACGTCCTAAAATCTCTCAAAGTCTCTTCTGCTGCAGGTTGCTTTGTAGAACTGTTCCAGAAAACCTCACTAAACCACATGGAGGGGCCTCAAGATAGTCGTCCAAATGAAACCGTACAAAAACCAAACTAGCACAACCCAAACGCTAAAGTCTCCTGCAGCCTACCAGAGAAGCTCTTTAAACAGAGAATCAGGACAGGAACTCTTACCTTCTGGACAACCAACGTTGGTTCACAAACAACCAAAAACCTCTAAAGACTCACTACAGCCAAGATAAAGACACAACTCAGCTGCACCAAATCCACTAATCACTGCACACATTAGCACCATGTGCTAACTGTGGCTAAAGAACCACATTTACCAAGACAAGTATCCAGTACAAAGCCCTAAAACACACCAAGAAACACATTAAAGAGGATTTTACTGCTGGAAGCTGCAAGCCAACACCTAAAGAACAAACTAAAGCAACGGAGCCAAACCCAGTTCAGTGAAGAGAAGCAGAGGAAATGTTTGACTGCAGACATAAAGCAGGAAGACACTGAGCTGCTCAGGTGTTCCTGATGACACCAAGCAGCCACCTGGACAGCCAATAGGAACACAGCTTACTGGAAGTCCAGAGGGCTGGCTTAGTGAAGGAAATGTAGGCTGAATCCCAAACCGCCCCTTACACACTATCCCTACACACTCCCCCTCCGTTTGCACGTTCCCGTGGAGGGTCCTCCATATTAAGGGCCGTCCCAAACCGCGTAGTGCGGAGGGAGAGTGGACTGTTCAGCCCTTAAATAGCGAGTCTGCATCGATGCTCACTCTGGACAACTTTTTCAGGAAGTGCAACATCGAAATGGAGGAGGAAACAACATATTGATGTGAGTTCCACATGCGTCCATTATTTCTCCCACGCCTTTTTCACTGACAGAACATCACAAAGAGTGGTGAAAAAAGATAAAACAAAAGAAACAAATCTTCTTCTCTGCTGACGTTTGATTTAATTGTGCACCCCCTGACACCTTAAAATTTGAACACAACTGACAGAATTAATTTATTCATTTGTTGGATTTGAAATACCAGGTAATAGGATTGGAAAACATGTGAGTGAAAAAAAAGTGGGATGCTTTTGTCTTCTGGAAGCAGCAGCGATCCTTGTTAGTTGCAACCTGTGCCACAGTGCTACAGCCATGCACAGTAGGCGTCTTTGTGTTACCATAGCGATGACATCTTCCGTTTTCCGGTGAGGCGACAGGGCGCCCCATTCCTGACGATCGTATTTATACCCTCCCCCTTCAATAATAGGTGCCCTCCACAGCTGCGAGTGTGACTTCTTTTGGAGTGACACTCGGTAGTGGAGGGGGAGTGTGTAGGGGGCGGTTTGGGATTCAGCCTTAGTTTAAAGTTGAAGCAGAAAGTTAACAGAGAAAGTTGAAAACCACCTTCTGATCCCTGAAATCTCTGAGTTTTCACACAAAGAACGCCTGAACATGTCAAACTGGTTCCATAGTAGAACCTTCACTGTAAAAACGTCATAGTATGGTGTGTTGCTTAAAAAACATTATGACCGCCTGTCTTGGGTCGTAACACAAAAACAGGACAAACACTGGTTTCCAGGGGGTTGAAAGAGTAAGTTTACAACAACACAACATCCATCCATCCATTCTCTATTCACCACTTTATCCTCACTGGGGTCGCGGAGGGTGCTGGAGTCTATCCCAGCTGACTCAGGTGAAGGCAGGGGACACCCTGGACAGACTGGTGACCTGTCCAGGGTGTCCCCTGTCTTTGCCCGAGTCAGCTGGGATAGACTCCAGCACCCTCCGCGACCCCAGTGAGGATAAAGTGGTGAATAGAGAATGGATGGACAACACAACATGTGAGCAAAAAAATCAAAAAGTCTGTCTTTAGTTCAGCTGAAAATATGAGTTTTTGTGTTTTTTATTGACCAAACTTTTCAGGAAGTAGATGAAGAATAACTAAAGCTCTCATGTAGAAGTCCAACTTATTTTTGGTCCTTGTGGAGAGTTTAGTCTTAGAGTTTGTAAAGTAGTTGAGTTTTTCGAGTCACATGGATTGTTTTGACATTTAATAACTGAGTCCGACATTCTTAAAATCAATAAATCACAGAAGAGATTACTTTTTAAAGTCTGAATATTCACTCAGCAGGAATCAGACTGTTTCCCACTGCAGGAACTTCTGGGATGTTTTAGAATGTTCCAAAGCTTTGTGCACATTCTAACTGCAAAAACCGTGAAGAACGGTGAAGAACCGTGGCCTTGAAGAATTCTTGTGTAATTCTTAATGGAAAAACAAAGAGCAAGTGTCACATGTTTTTCCCTTCTTCAGGCCACAAAACTGGAAATCAAAGTCTTGTCTTCGCTATAACACGTCTTCATTACGAGCCTCGGTGGGAGTTTCTCTGCATGGCTTGTCCAGATCTTGTTCAGCAGAGAATCACAACTATATTTTGTATTAAAAGGTGGATTAATGACGCAGCTGCACCGTGGTTCTCGTATCGAATTGGAGGACAATCTAGATTTTCCTCTTGGCTTAACATAAGATGAATAAATCCCTCCTGACTCTGTATCTCCGTAAGCCCGCAAAGATCAGCGCTCTATACGTTCCCATATGTACCTCTGGATTTACTAGATCCTCCCCGCAAAGCCTTTTCTCCCCCTAGAAAATTAAGAAGAAACAATGGAAGCTCTTTATCTCGCTGAAACATTTATCTGGGCACAATATATGTTAATTGACGATGCTTACAGAATACACGTCGGAGCAAATTCCTCACAATGCTCATTTTAATGATTTCACGTGGAGTCGTGCAAGAGTTGAGTTTCTCCGCTGCTTGCAAAGTGGTTTAAATTGGAAGTACATTAACGGTGGTGCTGGAATGATGGTATTTTGCACAGATATGATGGGGGAATAAAAATGCTCTCCAGCGCCGTGGCCCGGCTCCAGCAGTGCTCGGAATATTTAATGCCTCGATGCTGGCACTCAAATTTCTCCTCTCTTTTCATGTTTACCCTTTAACAAGGCTGTGGGAGGTTCAATCAGATCATGACTGACATAATAAGACACAAAAAACACAGGCTTATCTGCTAGAAGAGTGACAGCACGGCTTTATTCGAACACATTTCATCATCAGAGTAGAAAAAAAGAGAACAAAAATCAGTAACATCGTGTTGTTTTGTTGTGTTTTCTATCCTGGTTCAGGATCTGGATGTGATTATTTCCACACTCGGCTGATGACAATGGGACAAAAGGAAGCATTTCCTCGACGCCAGAGGATCCAGATGGATGTGAGCGACCAAAAGGTACAAAAAAACACAGAATCAAATAAGCAAAAATCCTCAAATCTGCAAAATCAATCCCTCAAAACTCTATCTTCTGAGAGGCTTCAATCGATGTGACCTGTGATAATAATGAAGCAGCTCTGATCCACACATGTGGCCTTGAAACATGAAAGCAAAGGACTCAGGAATATGTACAGGCGTCTCTTTATGATCGTGATGAGTCATGTTTCAGGATTTTGGGGTTTAAGTAGCTCTGAAGTAACAGAAACAGAAAGAAAAACCCTAAAAATGCTGCATCATCTGCTCCACGTGATCAAGATTCAGGTTCATCCATCTCAAATCATCTGGGATTTCCTGCACAACTATCTCTGATTTACTTGAAAATGCCTTTTATCATAAACTACAGATTTTTAGAACGGTATCTGTGAAGTTTTAGCTTCGTGCATCAGATACTTCCTGAGATAAGCTTTCTTAGAAGTTGCCCGTCGACTCACTTTCAGCAGCTTTTTCTTTTTCTCGGTGAAATTTGGGGCTGTTTGAACAACAATATCTCAGGAACTATCAAAGATAAAAACCTGAAATTTTCACTGTTTTTTCTCATCATGTCATTGATTCAGAATCAGCAATATCAAACATTTAAATGTGAATATTTATTCAGATATTTCTGAGATTTTAACTTGATATATCAAATACTTTCTGAAATAGAAAGTTTTTAAAAACTTGTCCATCTACCTGCTTGTTTTTTTCTCACATTGAAATTTGAGACTGTTTGAACAATATTTCAGGAACTATTAAGGATAAAAGCCTGATACTTTCTCTGTTATTTCTCATCACGTCATTGAGTCAAAATCTGCAGTATTGGACGATTTGATAGTGTCTGAGACTGCATGTTTTTCCCAAATTGCACATCAAACCACTTTCAGCACGCCTATTAGCGCATTAAACTCAAGAACTATTAAAGATAAAAGCCTAAACTTTTCACTGGTATTTCTCATCATGTCATTGATTTAGAATCAGCAATATTGAACATTTAAATCTGAATTTTTTTTTATCATTTTTAGCTTTCCTAGATAAGAACTTTTTTAAAAAAAATTTCCATCTACCAACCTTCAGCCGTTTTTTTTTTTGTTTGTTTTTTTACACATTAAAATTTGTAGCTGTTTGAGCAACAACATCTTGGGAACTATTAAAGATAAAAACCTGATATTTTCACTGTTATTTCTCTTCATGTCATTGATTTAGAATCAGCAATACTCTGATTATGGCTGAGTTGAAATATGAAAAAAATTTGCATAAAAAGTCCCATCTTTGGGCTCACATTACCAACAAAACAAAGATGCAGAAATCAACTAGTGGTATTTTCTGAACCATATTTAGCTGCAGGTCACAATAATACAAAACTAAACATATAGAATACTTTTTAAATATGAAACAATTGGTCACAAAAATATTTAAAAGTTATTTTTTTAACTGCAGTAATGGATAAAAATTCATTTTCCTGCTTTGTGTAGTTGTGAAAGTCCAGCAAAAATCACCTTTTTAATATTTTGTGACCAGTTATGTCATAATAAAACTTATCCTATATGTTTTGTTTTGTTATTATTTTGACATGCAGCTCCATGTGGATCATAAAATATCACTAGAAAACTTTTGCATTATCAGTTTTTTTGTAAGTGTGCTCAAAGGTGGTATTTGTCATGACAGCTTCAATCTTTGTTTGCATTTCAGTTCCCCCAGAGATGTTTTTATTTACGGGTCCAATATCGCAGATTCTCAATCAATGACATGATGAGAAATCAGAGTGAAAATTTCAGTCTTTTATCTTTAATAATTTGACAGATATCGTTGTTCAATCAGTCTCCAATTTAGGTGTGAAAAAGCTTGCTGAAAGACAGTTGATGGAAATTTATTTTTGTTGTTATCTCAGATAATATTCGATCTATCGTGCTAAAATTTCACACATACCTTCATAAATATCCATAATTTATGCTGCAAAACTTTCAGGCAAATCAGAGAAGGTCCAACAAGAACCATTTTAAGAAATCTGATGATCTGAGATGTTAAAAATGTTTAAAAACCTTCACTCTATCCTGAATATCTTCACCTTAACATCACATTAAGAAGCTTTTATTTGCTCCATTACAGTCACAGCTTCTGGCCTAAAACAAGCACAAGACTCCATTTTCTGATTTTACTGATGGAGGAGATCAAACGTGTTTTTTTTTTCTTTTCAGTTTTATGTGGAACGGATAAATAGAAAGCCAGACCGAGGCGCTTCTTTGAGCTCGGAGCAGAATGAGGAAGATGTACTTCTTTATGTGTGTTTGGTGACGTTATTGAGGATTACTCACTTTCCTCCCAGGAAAACACAAGACTGATAAATCCCCCACCTAGTCTAAATATGTTATCTATACCCATGCAGCCCCCAGATACCAATCCTCCATACGTTCACATTCACCCGGCGGATCAGAGCAGAATTATTCTCAGTAAATCTTACAGCCTCAAAAACTAACTATGGAAGCACTTTGTCTCAGGGCAAAATCAGAACTAGGACAAAAATCTGGATTCTCTGTCGGTTTTATTCGTTCAGTCCGGGTACAATAAGAAAACAGCCGGTAATTAATGTACCGACGCAGCATCGGTAGCATCCTACTTTCACTTTTTGGCCTCATCCTTCATCGACTCCAGAGCCGCCCAACGAGGGGCTCCGATTGGTCAGAGCCGAGTGTTCTGCCCGGTTACAGCTCGTCGTGTCGCGTCCGACCAATGCAGGTCAGTTTGGAGAGCTGAGCGTTGAACTTCCCGTCGTTTTGGGTCACTAGAGGTCAGAAAACAGAAGAATAAGAAGCTGAAACCAGCCAGCAGCACCTGACTGACTCAGCAGTTTAACCCTCCTGTTGTCCTCATTTACAGACACCGAAAAATGTTGTTTCCTCGTCAGAAAAAAAAATCCAAAAATTCTGCAAAAAAATTCCCCAAATTTCTGAAAATTTGCAAAACCTTCTGGAAGAAAATTCCAATAATTCCTTAAAAGTTTTATTTTATAAAATCCCCCAAAATTTGGCAAGAAAGTTCTTGGAAATATTTTCAAAACATGAGCGAAAATCAATGAAAAATCTTCCAGAAAAATCCTAAAAATATCTAAAGTGATCACATATATATGAGTAAAATTTCTAATATTTTCTTTCATAAGAAACATTTTTAACATTTCTTTTTTCCGCCAAAAAATGTTCAAAGATTTCCCAAAAATGTTGCAAAAGTTGAAAAAAAAAACAAATTTGGCAAGAATATTCTTGTAAATATTTTCAAAAAAATCTCCCAAAAACATTCTAAAAATATCTAAAGTGATTCCATATATATCAGTAAAACTTCTAAGATTTTCTTTAAGAACATTCACAAAAAACCAACCAAAATCCAGTGAAATTCACTGGATTTTGGTTGGTTTTTTTGGGAATGTTCTTAAGAAACATTTTTAACATTTCTTTTTTCCCACCAAAAACTGTTGAAAAATTTCCCAAAAAATGTTGAAATGTGGACATCAGAAGTTTTACTGTGAAATTTTTTTTTTTTTTTCCACATTTTCAAACTTTAAAACGGGTCAATTTAACCCGCAGGACAACACGAGAGTTAAAATCAGCTGGTAGAAACTTCATCAGCAGATCTGACCTGTAGATTGAGATGATCCACATAAAACTGCATTAATAGCCGCTGCATGTGTCACACTTGCGCCACCTGCAGGCAACAGGTGCTACAGAGTTTTGTTTAAGCTGCTGTTTAAGGTTTTACGTTAGCAAACCTGAAAAAACTCAATAGTTTTGCTTAGTACAGCTGTATTTTTTTGGCTGAATAATGAACATTTTAGTGTTTATTCTGCTCAGAAATCTGTTTCTGTTCTTAAATTGCTTTGGAGGAAACATGTGGTGGGAAGTAACCGTTTAAAATCTGTTAAAAACAAAACTAAAATCGAAAAATAGCAATGTATGCTAATTATGCCATGCTTAGCAGCCAAAAAAGCTGAATAATTAAAGGGCCAGTTCGTAAAAATCATCAGTTCCTCCCATCTAAGCTCCTTAGAATCAGCTGATTCTATATATACAATAACTTTATTTAATGAAGCTTTGCAAAGTTTTACCTTCATAGTATGAACATTTTCACAGTTACAGGCTCTTTAGGTACACAAAGATGGTCGGGATTTTGCAACCGTTTCAGTTTGGCATTAACAGGAGTCACAATCTAAACACTAAATCTGTCTCCAGAAATTTTAACCACAAAATCACAACAAAAAGACTAAATTTCCCACCAAAATGGTAAGATAAGCTTTATTACTATAAAAAGACACAAAAATAACCAAAATTACTCTATAAAGTAAACATCGCTGCAAAAAAGATGCAAAATCACCACAAAACAGCCGAAATGACACAAGAAGCGTTTATTTTACTTCCACTCCAGATGTCACAATCTAAAGACTAAATCTAGTTGGTTTTTTTTGTCTTTACTTTTTTATTTTCCTATAACCAACTCTAAGCATCAATATTATGGGATGTATTGTAGTTTCATGTCACAAAGAGACTAAAATGTCCCAAAGACGTGTAAAACAATCAAAACATCACACTAAACAAGAAAAACGAAGCACTAAATAAGAAAAAAATCTGACACAAAACAGGAAAAGAGAGACGCTAAATGAGAAAAACAACAAACAAATGACCACAATGACAAAAAAAACTCCCAAAGACACACAAAACAACACAAAACTGACGCAAAGGGACAAAAGAGGACAAAGACGAGCACAAAGCCACAAAACTAGACACAAAATGAAATCTAAATCCTGTTTTTGGTTTATTACCAACTGTGAGCATCAGTATTATGGGATGTATCGTAGTGTAAACAGTAAAACTGCGGCAGTTTAATGACACAGAGTCCTAGAAACAATCACTGGTTCCCTGGATGCGTTTCTGTTTTCTGATAATTCACCAGAGGAAACTTTAAAAAGGTTTTTTGTCTTTTCTGACCAGTAGTTCCACAGTGAATGCATAGTCCTGACAGTGAAGCACGGAGGTGGAAGTATGATGCTATGAGGCTGGAGAAAACTTTAATTCTGGGTAAACTTTCAAGGCTGAAATCAACATGTGTGATAGATGGTTGATCAGAACAAGTCATAGACAATGAAAGGATCATTTTTTACACACATTTGATACCAGGATCATCTTCTAGACGCGATTATTTCTGTGGCAAAACATTTAAAAAAGCGAAGGATTTTGACCCACCACGACGTCTTTATGGGACTCGAACTGGAAAACTCCACACTGTGAAGGTAAAACTTTGCATAGCTTCATTAAATATAATAAAATCAGAAATCTGCTGTATCTGAGGGGCTCAGGTGGGAACTTTATGCAGATTTAGCTGGTTTTCTACGGAATGAGCCTTAAGCATTGGGTGCATTCCAACATCAATACGTCCAACTTACACAGTCTGCCAGAAACTGATTTATAATGTCCCACTGCTTACTATGTAACCTGCAGTTTGCCAAGAATATCTGGATGTCCTACAAAAACTGGACGGAGCCAGTCAGTCCATTCTGACCCTAAAACTCTGATCATTTCACACCGAGACGCAATGAAACGCAACCTTATTATAACTTAGTTTGTAGTAATTGTATGCAAACTGCACCAAACAGCCTGCAGGGGGAGACATTAATGTGTACTTTATGATTTCCTTCCTTTAGGTGGTGCGGTTTTGGTCAGACATCGGCTCAACTTGTTCCCCTCTGTGGAGAATCTGCAGCTATTCACGAACAAGAAAAGTCCTTGAGCGCGTTTCCTGTCAGGTAATCGATGTGTTTTACGTGTTTAACCTTCATGTCGTCCTTTGGGTCAAACTGACTCGTTTTAAAGTTTGAAAATGTGGGAAAAAAATACATATATTTTCACAGTGAAACTTCTGATGTCCACATTTTCGGGAACATTTTTTTGGTGGAAAAAAGAAATGTTAAAAATGTTTCTTAAGAATATTCACAACAAAAAAATCTACTAAAATCCAGTGAATTTCGCTGGATTTTGGTTGATTTTTTGTGTGAATGCTCTTAAAGAAAATATTAGAAGTTTTACTGATATATACGGAATCACTTTAGATATTTTTTAGGATTTTTTGGAAGAATTTTTTGAAAATATTTACAAGAATGTTCTTGCCAAATTTGGGGATTATTTTTCAACATTTTCAACATTTTTGGGAAATCTTTGAACATTTTTTGGTGGAAAAAAAAAATGTTAAAAATGTTTCTTTGGAACATTCACAACAAAATGAACCAAAATCCAGCGAGATTTTTATGTGAATGTTCTTAAAGAAAATATTAGAAATTTTACTGATATATACGTGATCACTTTAGATATTTTTAGGATTTTTTTTGGGAAGATTTTTTCTCATTTTTTGAAAATATTTACAAGAATTTTCTTGCCAAATTTTGGGGATTTTTTTAAAATAAAACTTTTAAGGGAAACTTTTAATTCGATTCAATTTTATTGATATAGTACCAATTACAGGTCAAATTGTCTCAAGATGCTTTACAAAACCCATATGCCCATATATGAAGGAATTGTTGGAATTTTCTTCCTGAAGGTTTTGCAAATTTTCAGAAATTTGGGACATTTTTTTTGCTGATTTTATGGATTTTTTTTTGGGATAAGGAAACAGGATTTTTGGTGCCCTTAAATGAAGACAACGGGACAGCTAAACCCTAGAAATCAGCGCTGCAAGTGTTTTTTGTTTTTTTTTGCAGAGACGGGATTATCCTTAAGTCTGTGATAGTTACTGGTTTTGGAGCCTGTAAGCTTCTTGTTCTGGGGTGTCTAATCTACTGAAAACGGCGTTTACAGTAAATTGCCGGTTGGCGTTACTTGTCAAATCCTGCTAATCACAGTCTGGAACCGGCGCCTCGGTGGGGATTTGTGCAAGAAGCTGAATAACAAGGAATAATGCTGCAGGGACGCACGGCAACCTGCTCACAGCGAGAGCATATGCTTCGGAGGGGAGTCGGCGGGGAGCGTGACGGGACGGCGAGGGGGAGATTGATGTGACAAGCTGAGGCTGTTGATTGAACGCTCGGAAACACAATCAATGTCTTACCTGTTGATTCTCCTACGGTAAATTCCTCCGGTTTCAAAGGCACGTCAGTGTGGCCTGCTGCTGCCGTCTGCGACTGGAGGAGGGAAAGGAACAATGAGAAAGAGAGAAAAACTAAACAGGATGAGAGGCGGCACACGAGACGACAGATTATTATTATTATTTTCGTTACAACAGACTGGCCGGGAGAAGTAGGAGGACGTGATGGCAAGGTCAAGGAGATGCTGTGCGTGGGTGGCAGGTGTGTTTGTTTGCGAGGCTATTTCTGTCCCGTCATTTAGTGGAAGTTATTTTCTGGTTTTCTCTTCTGCTTGCAGGGCACGCAGCCAGAGCAGGAGGAGGAAGCATGTGCTGCCGCTAATGACACGCCGTCAGGGCCGTCCTTGCTGGGGGAAGGAGGCGTGTCAAGGTGTGCTTCACTTCACAGACGACCACATCAGACAAAAGCCACCGAGCTCCGACCGAGTCCGGGCATTAACCTTCCGCCCAAAAAACGTCACGAGCAAAAGACAGGAAAAAATAAAAGAAAGTTTTCCATGCTACCACGTGACTGCGTTGGTTTGTCAAAGTCGGTACACCAGCTGGGATGCAGCCCGAGCCTTCGTTTAGAGCACAATGCAGCTAAAAATGAGCAGGTACATGTGGCGCACATTATGGGTCGCCATGGAAACATAAGTATTATTAGAGGGGGGCAAAGCAACAGCGGGGTCCACGGTGCAGGTGACAGCATGTTTTATTCAGCTCCAGTCGGGGCTGCGTGGTCAGGTTCTGTCTGCAAAAGTGGAGAGAATTCTGCATCATCAGGCCAAAAAAATCCTGCAGGAGCTTAATTTGGAAACATTGCTGGTTGAAGCTTGGTGGCAAAACCACCACATATTTATTCCTATTTTATTGATTTCAGCTTTCACAACAGCTGATTTTTTTCTAGATGAGGAAGAAATAATCGAACTAAATCTGCAACTATTAAAGGTGGAGTATGCAACTGTAGTACAGCACAGCTTATCTATATTACTTGAAGTGTGTATTATCTAGAAAAATAGGGGGGAAAAACCTACCTAAACTGCCCAGGAACAGCTGCTGTCACACAGAAATCACTATTCCAGTCAATCCCAGGTCAATATAGGAGCTGTAAGCTGACCTGAGGTCAATAAGCCTCATAGAAGTCTTTGTCACGGTGCTCCTTTACTAGCTAAAGCTCTCTGCTAGTCAACATAAAGCTGCCTCCCTCCCAGGCGTAAACTAACCGTGACGTCACCCGTTGGTTTCAACGCCGAGAAAATGAAGCCCGGATTTTGCTACTTCCTGGTCGCCATTTTGGATTTTTTTAGCGCCAGTGACGTAAAAAGCGTCATCAAACAGGTTGGACCGGAGAACAACTAGGGGCAGGACCAGTCAATGGGACTGTCAATCAAGTATAGCCACGCCCCCTAGCTCCGCCAACTTTAACGATTTATTTAAAATTCAGTATTGATTTATTTTAAGATCGGCCACCTGATCTCTCATTTTGATCATGAAAACTAACGGGAAAAAAATCCTGAGCTGTAGAAAATCAGTCTATCAAATTTTATTTTTTCCAAAAATGAATTGGGGTCTATGGAGAAAAAGCTTTTTGGAGCCAACCTTAGCGGACGGCGTGATATTGCAAGTTTTTCACACTTCCGGGTTGGCTTCAATTTTGGAGCCTGATGCTACGTCCATCTTTATATACAGTCTATGCTCCCTCATCCCATCGCAACAGTAAACAGCAATTATGCTCCACCTGTTGGCACAACCAGGTACTACAGCTCATCTATACTACTTGAAGTGGGAAAAAAATACACAAAAACTGCCCAGGAACAGCACGAGGAAAAACAACAAAGATCCCAAGGTGTAGACCCAAACTCCCGAGATCTCAACCCAACTGATCGTCGACTGGACAAACCAGAATGAACATCACCTACATTTCAGTTTATGATGGATGTCAAATTGGAGAACAAATGAGCTGTGGCTTTGGCACCAAACCGTTGTCTTTTGCGGTCTGTGATGGTTTTGGTCCAACATTGGTGCTGAAATGTGGAAAACATCTTCCCTAACTGGCTTCAGGTACCATCAAACATCATCACTCGTGCCTGTCTATCCTCCTAATGTGACTGAGTGCAGTTCAGGGTTGCAGTGAAATACTACTCAGTCCAACCTGTCAAGCTTTCGGTCGCAATTTACAGAAAATTGAGCAGGATGTTCATTCAGACATGAAGCCGACGTGTTGAGATGCTGTCAGATTAACATAAAGGAGTGCAGGTCTGAAAGGGGCTTTCATATGCAAACTCACTAAATACCAACTTTCTCCGGTCGCAGGCTTCATCTTTCGTCATTAAGGGCTTCTACTAAGCAGCACTGCAAGAAACATTTCCTGATTTTCTGTCTTTTTCGTGATTGTAAAATGAATATCTTTAGGTTTTGGACAATTAATCAGACAAAATATGAAAATCTAAGAAGTGCACTTGGGCTTGAGGAGGTGGAAATGTTTATAATTTTCAGACTACTTACTAAGATTTAATAAAGCAAATCTTACAAGCACTTCTTAAACAAATGCACATTCAGGACTTTAACAAATAGTGTCATTAACACAATGTGCCACAGACGAAAACAATGTTTTTTGTCTTGCTGTGGTATAGAAAAAAACACAAGATGCTGCAGGATAAAAAAGTCGGCCTTATAATTTACCCCTGAGTTTGACAAATGTGTTGCTTTGCTGCTGGTGCATAAGTGGAAGGTTTATTATTCGTAGGCTACGTGAAAACATTCATCAACACTATTTTCTCTTGATTTTCTGTCATTTGTGCAGAAATATTCAAATTACTTGGGGCTCAGAATGAGAAGTTGTAGTCTGAACACTGACAGGGTGAAGAAACACCAAGCAGGAAAACAGCTTGTCTTTAAGTTCTGTGAGGACGTCGATGTCCAACAAAAGCTGCATTTAAACTTCAACCACGAGCCACAACAATAAAACCACTGGTAGGTAAAGTGATTAACACTGATTATGTCCTTACAATCGCATCGAAAGGAGCCAGTTGAGGTGGTTTGGCCACCTGATTCGGATGCCTCCGGGGAGACTTCCTCTGGAGGTTTTCCGAGCACGTCCGTCTGGGAGGAGACCCCGGGGCAGACCCAGAACTCGCTGGAGAGATTATATATCTCGTCTGGCCTGGGAACGCCTCGGGATCCCCCAGGAAGAGCTGGAAAGTGTCGCTGGGGGGAGGGACGTTTGGAACGACCTGCTTCGCCTGCTGCCCCCGCGACCCGGCCCCGGATAAGCGGAGGAAAATGGATGGATGGATGGATGTCCTTACAATGAAACGTTCTGTTGAGAAATCGATACTAGTCTGACTGAAGTGTTGACTGCAAACCTTTTCAAAATCTGTAAGGGACTCTTCGCACGTTTATTTCATTAGCAAGGAGCATTGGAAAGGGAACAATACTTCCAAAAGTTCCGAAAGGATTCCCACACACTGCCTAAAAAGCTGATTTTCACAAG
The DNA here is from genome assembly GCF_021347895.1 of Acanthochromis polyacanthus. Lineage (NCBI taxonomy): Eukaryota > Metazoa > Chordata > Actinopteri > Pomacentridae > Acanthochromis > Acanthochromis polyacanthus. Next base: position 44,853,265 of record NC_067116.1, on the reverse strand, counting down.
TTAGACATTGTACGGGGTTAAACTGAAGAGGGGTTTTGAAAATGGTTCCAAAAAGACTCTGGCAGGAAGTTTAACTTGCAGAAATCGAGCTAGACAGAGTGCAGGAGTCTTTTTAGAACCATTCAAAACACCCTGCAGGAAATAACAGCAACCTACAAGAAGAAACCTACATGCTGACAAATCTACTTTCATGACAGTTCTTGCCTCTTTGCTTGGAAATGTTCAACCAAAAGAACTCCCCAGACTCAGTTCTGAAGGGGCACCGTCGCTACATCCTGGGCTTCGCACCACTCAAGATGTTAGCAAAGAAATACATACACACTAGAGATTTTTCTACCCTCCTGTAGCAACAATGGTTATTAGGTGCAGTCAGACCATTCTTCAGAAATATGGGGAACGGTATGACTGCTGCAGACCGAACAAAACCTTCAATGGCTACGAGGGATGTCCCGAGTCCAATCCCAAGACATCAGAGCTGTGATCAGTGTCAACACAAATCCATGTCTGATTCTTGTAATGCATCTGTTAACATGCAAAAATGTGAAAATTAGCCTCAACGATAGATGTAAAATGTTTTACTGGGATGTTGGATCACTGTTCCAGTCGATCCCCGGTCAATATAGGCGCTGTTTGCTGGCCTGACGTCAATACGCCTCATAGAAGTCTTTATCACGGTGCTCCTTTACTAGCTAAACGTCAACATTAAACTACCTGCCTCCTCCTGTCGCTTCACCTGTTGCACCACCAGGTACAACAGCTAATCTATACTACTTGAAGTGTGTATTATCTACAAAAATGGGGGAAAAGATAAACAAAAACTGCCCAGGAACATGACAATCGTCCTGAGGAACATCCTGGTACTGGACACTCCACATCCCATGTCCATGCCTCGACCAATCAGAGCTGTTTTGGCAGCAAGACAGGATCAAAACAATGTTAGACAGCTGGTTTTAATGTAGAGGCTGGTTGGTGTTCTCACTCACTACTTTCTTTTTAGGTTTTAAATGGGTTTGTGCCACAATATTAAGAAGAATTCTTTGATGTTTATACCCTAATTAGAGCATGAACGTCAGCCAACCAGACGGATGTTCAAGATCCAGGTTTAAAAACAGAGGCGATGGAGGTTTCACAGCAGCAACTTACAATTTCTGGAACAGTTTTTGTGCACAAACTGCTCGGACTCGAGAAACGTTTAAGCTTTATTTTCATTACAATGAAATAACGAATGGATTCCCAAAGAGAAACGTCTACAAAACATAAAAAGTCTACAGAAAAACATTCTCAAAGTAGAGAAAAACAGGATGTTTTAAAGCTTGATAAATGTGTAAACTGTCACTGCTTCAGGCGCAAAGTGCAATAAGACGAACACCCACCTGTTTGATTTTAATGGAGCTCGGCACCAACCGTCACCCTTCATTGCACTGTATCTTTTATGATTTTATATTGTCTTTTAATTCAGGTTTCTGTTGTAGTCTTTGTGTTTTACGGCTTTCTATTTTAATTATACAGCACTGCAGATCAACTCCTGTTGTTCTTAAATGTACTTAAATACATTTTGATTTTGACAGCAAACCCTGAGAGGTTTTGTGATTTTACTGCACCGACGGTTTTAAAACTACAACCGATTATAACCCCGAGCTCTGGACCCTCTCCTCTTCTGATCGACTTACTGAGTTATTTTAATAAAAATAAACCTGCATTGAAATCTGCAGTTTTAAGTTTGACTCATTTCTCTAATTGGAAGGAGAATCAAAGAAAAAATGTAAAAACTCTGTTTCGATCGGGCCGCGCTGAATGAGGTTACCTTAAATCCTGTATCGGATGGCTTCGTGCCATTTATCGATTTTATTATAGTAAACTCAGCAGAAGAGGGAAAAAATGCATCAATTATTCCGATTTAGTATTCAGGAGAACCGACCCTCTCTGAGGACCGCGATCAGCTGACGACTTGGAGACAGATTCATGCAAACATTACAGCTAGAAGCCACAGTAATGGACTTCCTCGGTACTTACGTATGCGTTGGCGTATTCAATTTTGGCTCCCTTCAGCTCGGCTTTGAACTGAGTGAAGAACAGGTATGATTTCCCCTGAGGCCTGCAGCAAATCACAGACAAACATTCGTTATCAATGAGTCGTTTGATTATTAAGACACACATTATTTAAAACATGACGTCACGTTTTAAACTAATGTGTGTCTATATGTGTGTGTAGGTGTGTGTGTACGTCTGTATATGTGTGTGTGTGTGTGTGTGTGTACCTCCACACTGAGCAGGACAAAAGTCTGTCGTCGTCACTCAGTCCGACACTCATCAGCCATTGCTGCAGAAACAGATAATTAGTGAAATGAAGCTGCAGCGTTTCATCAACAGTCTGACGGATGAACTCACCTCGTTGGTTCCCCCTTGTGAGGCGTAAGTGAACGTACATCCATATTCCTCCTGCAGAGACACAGTCACAGCACAATTATGCTTTCATCTTTGGTCTATGAGTGACTTTGACATGCTTATAATTAACAGATTTACTAATTATTTCTGTCAAACATTCAGTTAAAATATCAGTTACAGCTTCGGTGTCAGCAGTCAGCGGTAATTTCAGTGTTTAAAAACCACTTTTTAGTCATTTAAAACCCACACTGATGGGATTTTACCTTGGTAACATGTTCAAATGGTGACTTTTTTACATGCTAGAAGACATATCTTTAGCCAAACGGGCAGTCTGTATCATAGCTCAGCATTTCCACCTTGAAACTGCAGCGCTAGCTCAATTTTTACAGCATAAAAGGATTATTATCACACATAAAACTTGCATAAGTTAAATTTTCATACACAGAGATGAGCTATTATGAGTTTAATAAATGACCAGAAAGGGTTTTTAAGGTTTTACAGCATTTAAGTTTGTTGGTTTGTGAATAAGGAATCACTAAATGAATCGTTGTTATCGTTTATTTATCATAAACATAAGGCGATAATCGAGCGCTGATGTGAGAAAACTTAAAGAATGAGTTATTAACTTCACATATAAATCATTTAGTCGCCTTTACTGCATAACTGTGAAACTTTGAACATCATTTTGATTATTTTAGATGGAAGTTTTGTCATTTTGCGGATTAGAGCTGCATTTATAAATCAATAGTCTGTCATCTGTTAAATTAATCACCAACTATTGAGACGATCAGCTTTTCGGTTTGAGTAATATTTCAAGAAAAAAAAAAAGATTTAATTGTGATTCCGCCTTTTTAAATATGAATGTTTTCTGGTTTCTTTCTTCTTCTTCTAAGTCAGTAAACTCAGTTTTCTTGAGACGTCAACAAAAAAAGACATTTGTGATCAACGTGTTTAATTATTTTTTTGACATTTTCTGAATAAAAAAACGAAATAATTAATCAAGACAACAGGCAATTAAATGAACAGTTGGCTGTAGCCCTAATTAGGATTCATATAAAGAAATCCCTGTATTACCAGGATCATTGTCAGAATGAAACAACATTATTATTAGCGTCACTTGTAGCGACTATTTCCTGCTATAAGAATTCAAAACGTCCCAAGAATGTCGGCTGGAAAAAAGTTACCAAACCTGTTTAATGGATCAGTTAGGTCAATAGACAGCAAAATGTTTTCCACTAGAAACATACGACTGACATTACAAATTAATAAACAAGTTTAATTATTGAAATTAAAACCTCAAAACAATAGTAAAACATACAAATTCACCTGAATATAATAAATATTAAGGCTTCAAACCTGCAATACTAATAATTCTGGGTGGGTGAAATGTAAACCAAAGTCAGTATTTTATATAGATAGATCCATATATATTTAATTACAGGAAGTTTCTGGGGTCCCGGTACCATTCTAATGTTAAAATGCTGCACTTCTTTTCCATTTTTAAGTGCTAGTAATTTTAAATTTAGTATTTGTTGGAACATTTCAAACCATTTAGCATTGCTGAAAATAGCTCAGTTTGTGTCCCTAATCAGTTTCATGGCTGTGGGATTTCAATTTGTAGAGATACTGAACCTTAAATATGGTTTTACAGGTAAAATATTAACCCAGGTGAATATGACATTCTTAAAATTCAACAAAAATATTTCCATACAAGTTAAGTTTCTGGTGCCATTAATATTTAATTAACTAAATCTGAGATGGTAGAGCAACTTTTTTTTGCTAAATAATGTCTGAATTGACCCAGATTTCAGGTTAAAATTCGTATTTTAACACACAGACAGGAGTTCAGGCTTTAAAAGTCTCCTCCAATCAGAAGAGCCATTGTGGCGCTCAGCTGCACAACGTGTCACCCTCTCACAGGCTGCGACGTCATTACACTGCAACTACAGCTGACAGGCGGGATTTGTAGTTTTTCACTCAAATGGCTCAAAATACCAAATTTTACAGACTTTAATGAAATATACACACCGGTAGCATTTGGAATATGTTAGACTTAGTTCGTATTCTGTTATTTACTGGCTGAACAACAACATTAGAGCGAATTACGGAAGCCTACAGGGTGAATTCGCCTGCTACAGCTACTTACAATCTCCTGTGTGAAACTGTGCACCACTCCTCCCGGTTTAACGTTGAATTCCACCGTTTTCGTCCGTTCAGGGGAAGCATGGGCCGGGACTGATGCTGAAATCAGCACCGATAAGAGCAGAAAAGCCAAATTCATCACAGAGAAGTTATTGTTAGCCATCTCTTCCTGCTCTGATGTGCTGCTGGTGGTGTTCTGTTTCTTCTTCTGCTGCTGCCGCTGAGATTTGCAGCGGAGGCGTGTTGCTGCCCCCACAGGCCATTGGTAGAATTACAATATTAATATTTAGATTTATAATAGTAATAATAATTATTATTGTTATTATCTAATTTCATGCATCTCTGATTCTATGGGAGTCTCTCCGTGTAATTATTTCTGTTAAAGTTTTGTTCATAGTTTCTGAGCACGAGCCTGCAGTAGAGGAAGGAGATTTTTCAGCACTGCAGTTGAGGTACTATTGCGTATTATAAGTGCTTGAACATAAAGTAACAGTTTGTGTGGAATAAATATTTTGAACTAGAAATGCCTGAACGTGAAGTATTTTTTTGGGGGGGGGCGAAATAAACCTTTAAAACTACATGTACTTTTACAAAAAGTGCTAATTTGGTGGAATAAACCAATAAAACTACAAATACTTGAACATAAAGTATTATTTTGAGTGAAATAAACATTCAAAACATGAGTAAATGGACATAAAGTATTATTTTGGGAGGAATAAACCTTTTAAACTATATGTACTTTCACAGAAAGTGCGACTTCAGTGGAATAAACCTTTAAAACCATAATTATTTGAAACTGAAAGCCTCATTTTGGGAGAAATAATCCTTTTAAAATGTGTGTACTTGCACAGAAACTGCTAATTTAGTACACAAAAAACATTAAAACCACAAATACTCGCAAATAAAGTAATATTTTGAAAGAAACAAACCTTTTAAATAGTAATTACTTGGACAGAAAATACTAACTGGGTGTAACAAAGCTTGAAAACCATGAGTATTTGAATATAAAGTAGTATTTTGAGTGAAATAAACCTTGAAAACATAAGTACCTGGACATAAAAAAAGTATTTCTGGTGAAATAAACCTTCAAAACCACGAGGACTTGGACATAAAATAGTATTTTAGGTGAGGTAAACCTTGAAAATTATGAGTTTTTGGGCATAAAATAGTATTTCAGTTGAAATAATCCTTGAAAATTCTGAGATTTTTGGGCATAAAATGATATTTTGGGTAAAATAAACCTTGAAAACTATGAGCTTTTTGGACCTAAAATAGTATTTTGGGTGAAATAAATCATGGGGATTTGAACATAAAGCAATATTACCTTTAGCACTCGTAGCACTGTCACAATAAACCTATAAGGTCCTAGAAATGTGGTCCTGAAACTGCAGCTTCCTCTGCTGCAGACGTATAATATAGTTTGAAGATGGGGCGTCTTTTACACAACAGAATCACCAAGAATCTCGTTTTCTGTTACTGTATGGATTGATGTGGCTCTGTCTGGGTCAGTCTGAGCGCTGGCTGCAGACCAGCATGTTTGGTGAAGGATGTCTTTTTCAGGTGTAAAGCTCAGAGGTCACGTCTCATCTCGTCTGCAGGATTTACGAGGAGCTTTAACAGGTTGTCTCATTACAAGACCTGGCCTCGGTCAGTCATTCCTCTGGATGTCAGAACATCCTTCACATGTTTCAGATGGAAACAGAGAAATGGAGAAACATTATGAGAGTCTGGTCACGTTTTCTGCTCGCTTCAGCTCCACTCTGTTCAGACAATGTGAGGATTTTATCAACAGAACACTGCATGAATATATATAAAGCTTGGAAAAATCACAGAAAAACAACTAATTTACATGTTGCTGTAAAACAAAAACAAGACCAAAACTGTAAACAGCATCCATATTAAAATATTTCATTTTTACGAAGAGTAATTAATTCTCTTACAGGTACATATATTTTTTCAGATGAAGGATATATATGAAAATCTGGAAACTAAATATGTGTAAAAATGGAACACTACGAATACACATTGTATTTGTAATAAATTTAGATATACACAATATAAAATATAGTCATTATGTGGTAAAACGTTGTAAAAGAACAAATAACTTTTTGTAAAATTCAAAAATAAAATATCTCTTTTAAAAGAAATCTGAATATGTACACACCATAATAGAATGAATTACGATTAGCAAAAATATAAAATAATAATATTGATGCTATTTACAGCTTTGGTCTTTTTCTTTTTACAGTAACATTTAAGTTTATTCTTTTCCTGGGATGTTTCCAAGCTCCGATCTTTATTTGAACAAAACAGGGAACTTTTTTAAATTGGAAAAAGATTTACTATTTTTCAATCCCTGATATACGGAATTTTCCTTCAAAGAACAGCCAATATCTGTAAAGTCATTTTTTTTCCTGATTTAATAAAATACTGTAGTTTTGCAGTAAAAGATTGTCGAAGAAAAAAATATTATTTGTAAAAAAAATGAGATATTTTTTGATGTAGACATTATATACAGTTTCGCTTTCTCTTTTTTTTTACAATCAGCATGTAAATTAATTTCTTTTTTGTCATTTTCTGAGTGATTATCTATAATTTTACAAAAAAAGAAAAATGGCCAAAAAATCTGTTATTTTTTTGTCACTTTTCAATCCCTATTATGTATAATTTTCTCACAAAGAACAGCAAATATCTGTAAAATCTAACAGATATTAATATAAAATATTAGAAAATATTTGTTCATATTTAAATAAAGTAATTTTACAGTCAAATGCTGTAAAAAAAATATAAAAATGCAGATTATTCTGGGTGTGGACATTATTTATTGGATTATTTTTAACCATTAACATGTAAATTAAGCATTTTTTTTCTGTGATTTTAATTTAACAAAGCAGGGAAAATCTGTTAAGCACCGATAAATAGTCTTTAAAAATCCAGTTAAAAATATTTTTTTAACTGAGTATTTCAATACCAAACGCTGTCCGTGTACATTTGTCTGTTTTTGTGTTTTACAGCAGACAGCAGCAGTCTGCCGGTTTGTGTGTTTTTACGTCTCTGCAGCCAGAAATCGTCGTCTTCGTGACGAACATGTTTGGAACCAGAGGGCCAACATCGTCTGACGCTCAGGTGTAAAAACTGTAAAACAGCAACAACAGCAGCTTTTAGAGCAAAACTCGGCCCCAGAAACACCTGCAGGGCTTCAGCTGATGGCTCCACTTCCAGCCCAGAAATAACACAATAACAGGATTAACACCAGCAGGCGGCCCGTCCAGTGTTTGCATTTTGGAGCTCCGGGGAGGAAAAGTACCAGAATGGCAGCTCTATTTCAAACAGGGGAAGCTGCGTAATGATGTGTGAACGTCCTGCCCAGGTAAACATTGTTCAGGGCGTCAGACACCTGGCCGGGTTACACCAGCAGGACACAAAAATATTCAGTCATTTCCCCTCCGCTGAGCCACAAATGGCTCTTTGCTGCAGACAAACAATTCATATGCAAACAGAAGCCACAGACAGAAACTTCATGGCCAAAAAGATGCACAAACTGTGACACAAAACGCCAAAAAGTCACAAAAAGTGAGCAAAATGGAACACAAAATGACCCACAAATGACAGAAAATGACCAAAAACTGACACACAATTATCAAAAAGAGAAACAAAATGACCAATAAATGACACAAAATGGTCAAAAATCACAGAAAATATCATAAAAGAGACACAAAATGACCAAAAACAGACACACAATTATCAGAGACACAAAATGACCAATAAATGGCAGAAAATGACCAAAAACAGGCACAGATGACCACAGAGACACAAAATGACGATAAAGTGACAGAAACTGACCAAAAGTCACAAAAAATGACAAAAAGAGACACAAAATGACCAATAAGTGATGGAAAATGACCAAAAGTCAGAAAAAAATAAAAAAAGAGGCACAAAATGATCAAAAACAGACACACAATTACCACAGACACATAAAATGACCAATAAATGGGAGAAAATGACCAAAACTAGACACACAATTATCAAAAAGATGCACAAAAAAATAACCAAAATGGAACACAAAATGACCCATAAATGACAGAAAATGACCAAAAACAGGCACACAATTACCACAGAGAAACAAAATGACCAATAAATGAGAGAAAATGACCAAAAACAGGCACACATGACCACAAAGAGACACAAAATGATGATAAAGTGACAGAAACTGACCAAAAGTCACAGAAAATGACAAAAAGAGACACAAAATAACCAATAAATGATGGAAAATGACCAAAACTCACAAAAAAAGAGACACAAAATGATCAAAAACAGACACACAAATACCACAAAGAGACACAAAATTACCAACAAATGACAGAAAATGACCAAAACTAGACATACAATTACCACAGACCCTAAATGACCAATAAATGACAGAAAATGACCAAAAACAGACACACATGACCTCAGAAAGACAGTCAATGAGGCGCTTCCAGACGTTAAACACTCGACAAACCAAAACTTCTCCACACAAACGCTGGGATGTGCAGCAGAGCTGGTTCCCTTCCTCAGCTCTGTGGGCAGAAAATCAAACTTCCAGTCTGTCGTTCTGAGCTCAGAATAAACCTCCAGATTTTCCTCTGATTAGCGCCGTGATTTCACTTCACTGCTGACTGATGCTGATTGTTGTTGTTTGTCGTGTGACTCCATGATGGGACGTTGGTTCGTGTTGTTCTGTGCTGATTATTTGATTTAACATCTTTAATCCTCAGTGGGTTTCCTCGTTTATCGAACAAACTTTCAAACGGCAGAAGTTTGTTTCAAATTTCAGCCTGAAAACATCCGTAAAGTGATGAATTAATGATAAAAATATAAGAATTTAAAGAATCTACGAAGCAAATATGTGTAAAATCACAATATTTTAATTTAAATTATTTATCTAAATGCAATAAAAGAACTAACTATTTCTAAAAATGGAGATATTTTTGATGTACAGTCCTAGTATGTACGTTCTTTTGTTAATTCAGTTTTTGAGTTATTTTCCGACTTTAGATTAACCTGACTAATTTTGAAGTAAAGTTAATAAAACAACAACAACAAAAAAAATTAAATAATTTTCTGGTTCCTCTGTGAGCAACTTTTGGTTTATATTCATTAAAATCAAAAAATGCACCTAATTTAGGGTTTTTTTTTCTGTTAAATATGTGTTGATGGTGTAAATATTAGACTAATAATGCTGTCCCGGGATAGTGTAAATCTAACTGAATAAAGAAATGAACTAAGATGATAAAAAAGAGATAAAAGGCCAAAGAAAAGTGCAGAAAATTAATAAATGTGTTCATACATACCAGGCTAAATAAAGATTATTTCTATATTTACTGCTGTTTTTATTGTGAATCCGTACATTAAATCACATTTTGTGAATCTCTGAACAGAATCTGCTGCTTTTCATTGTTTTTCTGTCAAGTTTGGGTGAGTTTTTTTTAATTATTATTGTCATATCTTTGTATTTGTGTATTTTATTTTAATCTTTATTTCTATTGAACCTGTCCTGCAGAGATAAAATAATCTTCATTCTTCCTCTGAGTCTGTATTTTGGTCTTTGTAAAACATCAAAGGATGTTAAAGTCAGATCAGTTCATCTTTTCTGGTTTATTTAATGTAAATATGTGAGTTTTGCTAATTTCTGGTGGATTGAACTTAAAGAAAAAGTTAGAATTTAGAAAGACGAGTTCATTTAAGTTGAGTCTTTTTCACTTAACCCTCCTGTTGTCTTCATTTACAGGCAACAAAAAAAATAGAGTTTCCTTGTCTGCAAACTGTCCCCAAATTTCAGAAAATCTGCAAAACCTTCAGGAAGAAAATTCCAATAATTCCTTAAAAGTTTCCCTCAAAAGTTTTGTTTAAAAAAATTGGCAAGAAAATTCAGAAAAATTGCAAAAACCTTCCCAAAAAATCCTAAAAATATCTAAAATGATTCCATACATATCAGTTAAACTTCTAATATTTTATTTAAGAACATTCAGAAAAAAATCCACCAAAATCCAGCGCTGGATTTTGGTGGATTTTTTTCTGAATGTTCTTAAAGAAACATTTTATTTAACATTTCTTTTTTTCCACCAAAGACATTTGTGGAAATGTGGAAGTTTTCACTGTGAAAATGAAAGCCTGATAGAACCATTTTAGCCCCTAAAATTCAATTTTTATGAGCATTTCATAAAGTTGTCTTCCAATTACACCAAATATTCTACCTGGTTTTTGTTCCTCTGCAGGACTGAGCTGGATAACTAATTTCACCCCTCAGAGCTCAACAGATGAGGTTTAATCTTGTGTTTCTGAGCAGAATAAAGCTTTAAATCCTCCACAGAGCCTCGTTCTGTCTGCCTCTTCTTGACCTTCCTTCTCAGACGCCTCCCAGACGTCCGGCCCACGATGAGGACGGTGGAGTCGTGGTGCCGCTGATGTCAGCAGTTTGCTGTCGGCTTTTCCTGGCCGGCGGCGGATCCGTGGAATTTCTCTCCTCCTCGCCACCTCCAGCAGGACTCAGGATTCAGCAGACAGCAGCTCCATCACCCTCAGATCCACATCAGAGCTTCAACACAAGAACCAAAGGAAGTCAACACATTTACAGCTTTGAACATCTAGTCCATGTTCCAGAGCAGACACTGCTTCCACCTCAGTGACCAAACCTAAATGATAGTACACTCAGATGTGATCATGTTTCCACACTGGCGGCTTTATGACTTATTAGTGAAACGTCACATTCACCATAACCGCTGTATGTACGGCACAGCTCATTTAAATGTCACCATATGCAAAGATCACATCTAATGTAAGTCAATAATCAAATAAAACTGGGTAATACATTAATATTATATCATATGTGTATTAGTGGTGGGACACGATTAAACAAGTTAATCTAATTAATTACAGGCTTTGGAATTAATTAATTTCAATTAATGGCACTTTTGTCAAACAGCAATATTTCTACAATTCTACAATTTCATTCAGCAGAAGCTTTTGTTCAAAGCGACGTACAACACAAGCAACAATTCAGACATAAGGAAAAACCTGTAGTAAGTGCAAAAAGTGCGATTGGTCAAAGGTGTTGCCATCAAGTTGCAGAAGAATTGCCACCCCCCCTTTTTTTAAACTTTGTCAGCGCTAAATAAGTGTGGGGTTTTGGACCACCTGACTTATTCTACCCCTAAGGTGGAGTCAGATTAAGTGCCTAGGTGTTCTCTGAACTATTGAGTCTTCAATTGTCTCTTAAAAGTAGAAAGGGACTCATATTTGACAAAATAAGTGAAGTTTTGGTTGACAGTTGAATCAATGAATAGACATACATGTTTATAATTTAAAATGTATAAAAAATAAAAATAAAATGGGACATGTAGAAAAAGTGATTTTGATGATTTAAGGCCTGATTTATTTGTTTTTTCCATTGTATGGCTCTAACAAAAGCATAAGTAGTTCAAGGACCTTCAGAAAGTAGAAAATCCACAGATTCTTTCTGTTTTCAGAGTTTCTGGGTCTGATAAATGGTGTCATTTTGATGCTTCTTTTTTCAGGAATATAATTTTTATTTATTTAATTTTTTAATAAACAAAAAGTTTAGAATGAAGTTATTGAAAGACAGACATTTTTGTTGTTTAAGTTGTTCCTCCTCCAAAGACGCGGATCCCAGACAGCGTAAAAACTTAAACCACAAAAATGTTTCGTTTCTATTTATCTGCATTTTTCATCTGTCTGCTACATTCACAGATTACTGCAAACTCAAAGTGACATTCCAGCGTTTATATTGAACATTTTAAAACTTTTTGTAAACTAAAGCACTGTCTTGAAAAGTGGTCTATTATGGGATGGCTACAGCCATGGCTAGCCGTTAGCAGGACCGTCGTAGCTAACATTAGCTCTGGTGCTAACAGCAACGTTACATTGAAGTGATCAGAAAACTTTTTGTTGAACAACCAGGCTTTTATCCAAGCTGCCATCAGGAAGAGTTTTAAAAGAAAACTTTCCTCCCAACAAGCTCAGTCTGATGCTCCTTCACTGTTTACCTGTGTGCTGACGTCACTCAGTGGTCCTGGGCTTCTTCTCTCTGAAACAGACTTTAGGTTCATTAGCGCCACCTACTGGGCTGGAGTGTTCATCAGAGTTACCGGTGTGTGAGAAGTTCGGGAACTGAGAAAGATGTGATAAAATGCATTAATTTATTTAACGCTTTATTTTTGCAGCAATTAATTAAATAAACATCAGACCCAGATGAATGCATTTTTTGTTTGTCTGTACTTTCTTTTCATGCTTGTTTGTTTTGCTATTTTGTGTCTTGTTTTTGTCGTTTTGTGTCTCATTTTTGTCTTTGTGTGTCTTGTTTTTGTCGTTTTTTTTGTGTCGTTTTGGTCGTTTTGTGTCTTCATAGATCAAAAATAAGTGTAGATTCTTGTAGATTTGACACTGAACTACTACTTAACAACCTTCTAATAAATATTTCTCACATAAAAATTAAATAGTGGCACTTCTGCAATATAAAGACTGATTATTTGTAATATATCACTTCTGGCCACTTCTGTTGTATTTAAACACGTAAATTTAATTAACTAAATGCTAAAAAGCCCCCAAAAATACAAATGATGTAAACCTGTATTTGAAATACGTTAAACTAATTATTTTTAATAGAAGACAATTAGTTTCCTTTTCTTTTTAACAGGATTCTTTGATAGTCTGTGATTTGTTGTTGCTATTAGATAAACTCTACAAGCGAGTCAGTGAAATAAAGATGGAAACATGACAAGATGCTGTAAAGAAGTGGATGAAATCAACTCCGCGACCTTCACATTCATCTCATCCTTCATTTAGTTCCAGACTTTGCATGAAAGCTGCTGAAATCTTCCACTTTAGAAGATCCACAGACAGGTTCCTGTTGAGGTTTCCATGTGTTTCTGTGAGAGCTCCACCAGTTTACTTTGCTAAATGTGTCTGAAGTAGTCCACTCAGCATGATTTTAAATAAAATCTGGCACCGAAACAAAAGCCCATGCAGTAAAAACTCATTAAAACCTCATTTCTGCTGAAGCTTTTTAACGTTACAAGACGATGATTCAACGCAAACAGCTCCATTAAAACGGAGCAAGAAGGGAGGATGTGTGCTAAAATAGCTGCTGTGGTGATTATTTGTGCACCCAGACAGCGTCCTGTTAGAGCCGGTGACAGAATGCAAACACGACCAGACGCCTCAGTGGAATAAATTCTTCCTCAGTCACTCACCTGCAGCAGAACAACAGGCTGGAGGCGCGTTTCTAAAGTGGAATCATGTCAGGCATTTCTCTGAGGCGTGTTATTCCAGAAGGTATTTAAGAAATGTCCCACTGCACTCACACGGTCACAGCTGGACGATTTCATGTTGAGCAGGTTTTCCCATAAGAAGGGATTATTAATAGACGCTTGTTTTCAAAAATCACTACAAACTTTAATACAAAATCAAATGTTAACAAACAGTCAAAACTGTCTTTAAGAAAGCAACAGACGATACATCTGGAGTAAAAATGCACAAGATGATACATACAATACTGCAAGAAATGCATGCATTTTAGCTTCTTTTGTTTTTACATTAGAAAAATAAGCACCAATTGGAGTTTATCAACAGTCTTTCTTCACACTCAGCCAACAGTTAAATGTCTTGCATTGATTAAAAGTTAATATAAATAATAAAAGTTAACATCTGGACAGCCTGGTGTTACACTCTAAGAAACATCTGTGCATTAACAGCCGCATGACTTTATGTTTGAACAGAAAAATGCTCAGAAATGTGTATTTCTGTTAATTTTTATTTTTTATTTTTTTTGCAATTTTTTTATTTTATTTTGATTTCTTTCAGTATTTTCACAGGAATGTGAGACATGTGTACGGTAATTTGAAAAAAAAATTAAAGGGAGGAAAATTTGTTTATTTTTATTTTTAGAGCAGGTGAATGATAAATTATTAGAAAATGTATAATTTTAAATTATAGGATGAATTGCTGTTATTTTATGTATTTATTTAATGTTAGCAGTTTACACCATTAAATACCAGAAAGTATTCTATTTTTCACTAAAAAATTATAGAAAAGTCATTTTTATGGTTTTACCATTAACAGGATAATATTGACTATAAATACACTAATAAAATTAAAAATAATTAAAATTCTTTGCTGTAAAGTCAATATTAAAATACAAAAAAGTTTTTTAGTTATTTTATATTTTTTATTTAACATTTGGAGGTTTCATTCTGTAGATCATTACCATTAAATTATAGCAAAAGTCCGCTTTTTTAAATTACAGATTTGCAATTAAAAAAGCGTGAAAATGTCCTGTTTTTAAAAATAATAAATCTACCTTTTTTGCCATAAAGTCATCATTAAAATGCAGAAAATGTTGAATTCATCCTTTAGATATAATTTTAAAAATAATAAATCTACCTTTTTGCCATAAAGTCATCATTAAAGTGCAGAAAATGTCCTGTTTCATTTACTTTTTATATATATTTAATTGTTTTAAAAACAATATTAGATTTTTTTTATTATTATTATTATTAGAATTTCTTTCTTCCTTCTTTTTTTTGTGCTAAAAATAATGATCGTTACAATGCAGAAAATGTCCTGTAACGTCTGTGGAGCTGTTGGTATCTCGTCTTTTATTCTACAGACTTATTTCTTAGAGTGTAGCTGAAACTCGACATAAATATAAAGATTAATTTATGTGGTTACAAACAGCGAAACAGTAAAAGAGCTGCTCGACAGGAAAATTAAATACGTCTGTCAACGTCTTCAGTCAGGTCAGCTCCTGTGGAATAAAAAACAAACATCAGTAATTAGCGCTAAGCTTCACTCCTCCTATTATTTATGAGAAATAATAAAAAGTTGTGACTCTATCATTTATGAAGAATAATAAAAAGTTGTGACTCTATCATTTATGAGGAATACTAAAAAGCTGTGACTCACACGGTGATCCTGCAGTTTCTGGTCTGGACGTAGCTTCCTGTGTACCTGACGTCACACCGGACCTCGTTGTTGGAGAAATCTGACTCCTGAACCAGCTGAGACGGATTCACCGTCACCTGGACACACAAAAAAAACAGGAAATCTGATTCTTATTTATCCACTTAAACCACTTCTGCAGCCGTACAGCGAGAAAAAAAGGATGTTTTTAAACAGCTTTTAACTTTAAACGGTTTACTGGTTTATTACAGGTCTCAGTTTTGTAGAATTGTGGAGAATATCTAGGAAAATTACAAAAAAATATGTATATTAATTTACATGCTAATATTTAAAAAAACATTCCACAGCTGTAAATATTTTTCACGTCAAAAATCTGTATTTGTATAAGTGGTAATTCTTTTTATTGTATACAAATCAGGAAAAAATAAAGAAATAAATAAAAATTACAGATATTTGCTGTTATTACAAAGAAAAATTGTGCATTAAGGACTGCAGAATTAGTAAATAATAATAAATTAGTCTAAAATTTTTTGCTAGTTTTGCAACAGTACTTTTTGTCGAATTGAAAACAAATAAAATGCAACTACAGAATAAAATCAAATTAATCAAAGCATTTTTCTACATTGAATGTGAATTTATTAAACATATCTAAGAAATATACAAGATTTTCATTTAAAATTACAGATAAAAAACAGACAAAAAATATTTTTCACATCGAAAATTTGTATTAATTTTTTAAAAACTTTATTCAAATAAACAAAAAATAAATGCATATATATATATATATATATATATGCATTTATTTTTTAGATAAATTACAGATATTTTCCTCTAGTTGAAAGAAAAAAAGGACTGACAAACTGATAAAAAAAATTAAACTGATATTTCAAAGATTTTCCAGTAAGTCACAGAAAAAATATATTAATTTATGTAAAATAGTAAATATTTTTTCTTTGTTAAATTATAAGTATTATTTAAATATTATATTATATATTGTGTTAAATATTACAGTGTTTCATTTTAAATCACCTAAAAGAATAATTATTTAGCAGGTATTTTTACAGTTTTCGTTTTTTTAAATAATATTATATTCCCCCTTTTTTTTTTTTTTTACATATTTAGCTTCCAGATTTTCACTGTATGTTTATAGATTTTTAAAATAATAATAATAATAATTCTTTATTTATTTATTACAGTTTTTGAAAGTTGCAGTATTCCAGCATTTTTTACATATTTTTTCTGGTGGCCTTGCTGTCAGATTTTCATCATTTCTTTTAATAGAATAGTTTTCCCGGTGTACCTTCAGTATGTAGTTTCCAGGCGGTACGTCGGTGATGTCGATCCACTGACAGTCGATGTTGGCGTGATACGTATCATAGCAACCAGGACCGAGGCCCTGAGAAAAACACACGCTTAAGTTACACGCGATGACTTAAAATGAGGCGTTGATGGGCTTAACCGTCCCGTTGTCTTCATTTACAGGCACCAAAAAATATAGTTTCCTTGTCGGAAAAAAATCCAAAAATTCAGCAAAAAAGTTCCACAAATTTCTGAAAATTTGCAAAACCTTCAGGAAGAAAATTCCAATAATTCCTTAAAAATTGTATTCTAAAGAAAATTCCTCAAATTTGGCAAGAAAATTCTTGTAAATATTTTCAATAAATGAGTAAAAATCTTCCAGAAAAAATCCTAAAAATATCTAAAGTGATTCCATATTTTATCAGTAAAACTTCTGATATTTTCTTTAAGAACATTCACAAGAAATCTGTGATTTTTTAATGAATGTTCTTAAAGAAACATGTTTTCTTAACATTTCTTTTCATCCACCAAAAAATGTTCAAAGATTTCCAAAAAGTGTTGAAAATGTGGACATAAAAATATTTTTTTTTCCCACATTTTCAAACTTTAAAACGGGTCAGTTTTGACCAGCAGGACGACACGAGGGTTAAAACAATATAAATGAATCAACAAATGAAAAAAATGTCGATTGATTAACCCTCGTGCTGTCCTGTCCGTTTTAAAGTTTGAAAATGTTTGAAAATGTGAAGAAAAAAATCTATTTTCACAGTGAAACTTCTGATGTCAACATTTTCAACATTTTTGGGAAATCTTTGAACATTTTTCGGTGGAAAAAAAATAAGTGTTAAAATTGTTTCTTAAGAACGTTCACAAAAAAATCACCAAAATCCAGCAAATTTCACTGGATTTAAAAAAAAATTTACTGAATGTTCTTAAAGAAAATATTAGAAGTCTTACTGAAATATATGTAATAATTTTAGATGCTTTTAGGATTTTTTGTAAGATTTTTACTCATTTTTGAAAATATTTACAAGAATTTTCTTGCCAAATTTGGGAGATTTTTTTAAAATACAATTTTTTCAGGAATTATTGAAATTTTCTTCCTGAAGGTTTTGCTCATTTTCAGAAATTTGGGAAATTTTTTACAGAATTTTTGGATTTTATTCAGACAAGAAAATAATATTTTTTGGTGCCCATAAATGAGGACAACAGGAGGGTTAAACGCTGACCTGTGTGTGAGCCGTGCAGGCGAATCGTCTTCGAGTTCCCGGGTCACATGACGTGTCCTCCAGACAGAAACTGGCTTTGTGACCTTCGGCGACCTTCTGACCGGAGGAGACGTCCAGCAGGTCGTAGTTACTGAAGGCCTCCATGCTGTGGAAATGTCTGCAGAGAGAACCAGAGGACAGAAAACACTGATTCTGTCGCCTGCAGTTCAGCCGAATAGTTCCTGAATTTTTGTCACATGACTGTTGGTCACAGTTGAGTCAGTCATGGCTTTTTGGCTGCATCAAGGAGCAAAGAATTTTTCGTTTATTACAGAATCTGGTTTGATGGAGTGATTTATTTTTGACGATTTTTTTTATTTATTTTAAGGGTTAGCTTCGGTTAAGTTTTCCTATCACAGATGAGTAGTTCAAGGACTGTTGGAAAGTTGAAAACCTGAAGATTCTTTCTGTTTCTACACATTTCCGTGTTCAGAAGGTTAAAGTTGTGTTTTCGTGTTGTGCCTGGTGGCGTCTCCACATGGCTGGATGGTGTCTCTGTGCTCATATAAGGAGGTTCAGACTCACTGGTGGCAGCTGTGCCACTCCCACTCATGTCTGGGCTTCACGGGGAGGAAATCCGCCGTTCCCTGATTCTTCACCCGCTGTGGGAACCTCAGCAGAACTCTGTAGTCCAGATCGCTCACACTCGAATGGTACGCTGACCTGAAGGAGGAGGAAATAATAATAATAGATTGTCTGGATTTTCTGAGGCCTTCTGAAGTTTACCTTCAGTGAATAAATACAAGGTGCCGAGATTTACAGTTTCTGTAAATGCAACAGTGAATAAATGAACAGTGAGTTCGAATATTCTAACTTCACACAGAACATTTGTACTTACACTTCTTGTACATTTTGCATTTCATATTTTTCTTATTGTTCATTTTTATTTGTTGTACATTTTTGCTTATTTATCTCCATTTATTGTAGTGTTAACTTTACTTTTTCTGCTTCAAAAAATGAGTGAAATTGAGGCAGAGAAGTCAATGAAATTCAATCTACTTACTGTATTGGAAATATTTACACCTCATGCACCGTCTTTCCCTGATTTATTTTGTATTTATTTACTGAAATGACACGTGTTTACATATGTTTACACACATCTTATATGTCTATTTTTGCTCCACTTTATGCCATTACTTTTTCATATATGTTACATTTTCTAAAATGTACAATAAGTTCAGCATCAGTTTTTCTAGTTCCTAATAAACCTAAGAATCACCACCCCACTGTTCTCATAAATACACAGGAGTTTTCAACTAGACTTGTCTGTTTTCTTTATTTGCACATCTTCTAATGTGCTTTTCTAAATGTCTGATTATGTGGAAGCACCGACAGGATTTCTGCACGCCCACCTCCTCCTGCAGTGAAGTATCTGCCCGGTAGTTTTTGCATTCCCCTCACAAATCCTCTGCCTTTCATTTTTATTTTTCTTGGCAGAGCAGCTTCTCAGATCAGAGCAGAGAATCTCCGTCACTCAGCTGAAGAGTCCAAACGGGACGACGGCCAGAAAACGTCCTCAGAGGATTCCTGAAGTTCATTTTTCCTCATTTACACCCGAAGCTGAACGCTTTTATCTCACAGCTGTAGCACAAAATGTCAGTGAAGGAAGAAGTTCAGCGACTCTGACTCCACCTGAAGCTGCAGGAATCAACTGGTTCTGGTTCTGGACTGTTAAAGCGGGATTAAACTAATAAAAACTCACCTGGAGAGACAGTTTTCTTCGGCAGCACAGCGGAGTGCGTACATCTGCACTCTCTGGATGTAGGAGGCTGCCTGGATGTAGTACGGATCAGGAACCAGGTCTGGGAGACCTGAAGGAGAACAAATACAGTAAACAACTTTAAATGACAAAAAAAAAACTGCAGAGAGCTTCACAAAATTTTAATTTTTAACAGTTTTTAAGTGTAATTTTGAACAATGTATTATTAATTTACTTATTTTCCCTGATAAATGATAGATAATATAAGAAAAAAGTAAATGAGCAATAAAAATAAATTCATTAATTGCAACAACAAAATGATGCAACAAAAATTTTATTTTAACAAATATAATTTTACAGTGTTTGACCATAAATACACATCATCATTTTCTTTATTTAGAGCAGCCAAATGTATCTTTATTTTGAAGATATTTGCTGTTATTTGAAAGAAAAAATATAGAAGTTTTAATGAAATTTTAAATTGTAATATTTAAAAATATTTTTGAAACTGTTCTACAGATTTTCTTTGTTCTAGTAAATTACAGATAACAGTTTTGTGAATGTTTTTAAGAAAGATTTTTTTGAACATTTCTTTTTTTTTCCGCCAAAAAATGTTCAAAAAATTTCCCAAAAATGTTGAAAATTTGTAAATGTTCACAGTGAAAAAATATTTTTCCCCATTTTCAAACTTTAAAACAGATCAGTTTGACCCTCAGGAGGACACCAGAGTTAAACACTGACTGAGTATTTACTTATTCTGGATAATTAGTGGAGAACTTTGGATGTTTTCCTGTCAGAAGCTGCAGAGCTAGTTTTTTTCTAAGCCTCTGGCTGCAGATAATGAGTCCATCAGTCAGGCTTTAATGTGAGTGGTGCTCAGAGGCTCAGACTGCAGACATTAGAGGCTCACAGGAGAGAAATTAACTCTGAGTCTCATTAAAAACGCATTAAAACGAGCTTTAGAAACAAATGATTCACAGTCTGAGCGTCAGATGATGGATGTGTTTCAGGAGGAAAAAGTTAAAAATCACGTCTATGATCCTACTTTCTTGCTGCCTCACCGTGGTGGAAGAACCTGGTTCCGTAGCCGGTTCCCGGTGGAGGACGAGCAGAGATCCGGTTCCTGCGGTCCGGAGGGTAAACGTTGTAGAAGACAGAGTTCCGGTGGTGGATGCTGTGAGGGTCTCTGGGGTCAGCCACGTCCGGATCTGGGTTTGGAGGAGGAAAGTGGATTTCTACAGAGTTACTGGAAGCAGCTGTTGGAGGAACTCCGGGCTCCGGTGCGCCTCTGCTCAGGGACTGCGCTCTCTGCAGCCTTTGCGTACCGGGAGCGTCTCCTCTGCCGGTGTTCCCGTTTTCCTCCGCCGTGGAGACCCGGTCGGGTGCAGCAGGAGGCCGAGCCGGTGGACCGGAGCCGTCAGACCGGATCCTGCTGTGCGTAAAGTCCGCTGATCTGACCGGTAACGTGCCGGTCCGCTGCGCACCCTGTCCCGGTGTGCTCCGGCCTCCCCGAGGAACTCCGTTACCCGAGAACTCCTGGATACCGGTGAACGCGGCCGCGCTGCCGTTAGACGGTTCCCGGTATGCGCGGAATCCTCCGGTGGTTCCGGGGCTCGGTGCACCTGGACGTCCCGCAGCCAGTAAATACTGACCGGCGTCCGGACCGAGAACCGACGAGTCCGTCTGGATGTGGTCGTTCTGCTGAGAGATTCTACCGGCTGCGTCCCGGAGCTCCACGGTTCTGGTTCTGCTGGATCTGCTGGGCGGAACCGGAGAGTGAATCTGGTTAAAGTTGTTCTTTGTGGTCAGCAGCAGCTCGGTGCGTCTTCTGGTCTGCGCCGGTAACCGGTACTGAGTCCCGGTGCTCAGTAGACTGTACACCTGCCCGTTATTCTCCCACTGGATCCGGTGTCTCCACGGTCCGACGTGGTGCTGACCGGTACCGAGACACAGCAGAGCAGCGAGCAGGAGGATCAACGCGCACACGAACCTCTCCATGGCTACAGACCTGGACAAGAACAGTGAAGCTTCAGAGCTGAACTGGAGGTGAGGAGGTGTTTGGACTCCGTCACGCAGCTGCGCACAGAACCGGGGAGAGCTTTCACTCATTCACAGCCAGAAGCTGCTCTCACTGCTTCAGAAGGAACCATCAGAAAGAGGAAAACCTTCATACCCTGTTCTTCTGTTTGCTCATAAAAACAGGTTGAGTCCAAGCTGTGCGCCATGACGCACATCAGAGCTGTATGGGATCACATCCGTGCCTTATGGCAAATACACAAAATACCAAAATATGTACAAATGAAAAAATGCCTGACACTATTTAAAAATGAATAAATATTTTTAAAATCTGACGAAAAATTTTAACGTCATTAAAAAAACATTTTTATTTTACAGTTTGTAAAATAAATCACAGAATGCAAGTAAACCAGTGGGAAGGTGATAATTTACATGTTAACTGTAAGAAAAAGGCCAAAACTACGAAATAATTATTACTATTAAGAATAATTATACTATAATTGTCACTATTATTCTTATTCTTATTATTGACATTATTAATAATATTGATATTATTATCATTATTATTAATTATTGTTAGTCTGCTGTCTAAGAAGACAGACAGTTGTTTGTTTACCTTCTGCAGGCAGCAGAGGAACATCCAGACTTTAATCTCCATCCTGAGGCCACTTGGAGCTTCTCACCACACGGTGGCGCTGTATCCTCACAGTCAGTTCACCTCTGCTGCTGCTCAAACAACCAGCTCCTTTTTCTTTCTTATCAAAGTCTGCAGAGTTTTCCTCACCAACACGTCAGCTGCAGATAAAACAGACCGGAAATGACGGAAGGTTCTGCTGTTAATGAACTTTTATCTTCTTTAAACTGAGCCAGACTTTAATCACTGCAGGAGTTAATTAAGGTGGAAACACAAATCCTCCTCAGAGTGTTTTTTCATCTGAACCTGCAAACTGACCACTAGTTTATGTTTTTAGTGCTGCTAGCAGCTGCACAGGTTAAAACAGGTCAACAAACCGCTGCTAAAAACACCATTTTACTTTTATTTCACTCATTTTTACCATATTTTTTTGGAAACACATTAAAATATCACAAAAAATTAAAGATAAATCACCAAAATAGACTGTGACTCTGCAAATCTGATGTGAAATTATATTTAAAAATTGTAATTTGTAAATAAAAGTGATATCTATTACCTAAAACCTTATTTAAGTTTAATAAATATATTTCTAAAACTTCATGGAATTATGGGCAATTATTGCAAAAAGAAATGTCTGTTTGGTAATTTTACATAGTTTGTTTCATGACAGATCACTGGTATAATGTGAATTTATGGATTTATTTAATTTTTCCAGTTTTTATACAGCAGATATAGCACTATTCTAAATAAAAGGACATTTCCTATTTTTCACCATTGGAGCAACACTAAAAAATAGCAAAAATATTTTTTTAAATTGTAGATTTACCAATAAATGGCAGGAAAATATCAGATTTTACGCTATTATTACCATAATGTCATCATTAATTATTATTTATTACCATAATATTATCATTAAAGTACAGAAAATCTCCTCTTACCTTGGGCATACTGATAATTAACAGAAAATTTCAATTTATTGAATTATTTGACATGTTCAGATAATGAGCTTCATCTGTTATTCAATGGATTAATTTAATTATTATGGCATAAATTATCATAATTCCAGTAAATGTTTCTTTTTCTTTTTTCAGATATAGAAATATAAAACAGTTTAAAAGCTTTAATAGCTTCAAAATGTCTCATCTGATGTTTTATTGTTTATTATCCATGTTTTGACTTTTATTATGGACTCTGTTTTTATTAATATTATTATTAAAAAAGGTCGACACTGTTAATTAATAGCGCAGGTTTTAATATTTTACATATAGCATTTTTTAATTCAATTTTTTATAAGTTTTACCATCGTTTCTAACATTCTATTGCTTCTTATCAGTGTCTTTTATTATGGACTCTATTATTATTAATATTATTTATGAATAGGTCCACACTGTTAATTAACAGAACAGGCTTTAATATTTTAAATCTGTCTCTCTTTTTTTTTTTTAGCTTTTTAATATCTTTTCTAATGTTTTATGGTTTCATATCAGTGCTGTGGCTTTTATTATGTCTCTGTTATTGCTAATATTATTTATGAAAAGGTTGATGCTGTTAATTATCAGTGCAGGCTTTAATATTAGAGATATAGCTTCTGTTTTTAATTTTAAAGCTTTTTAAGCATCTCAGGACTCCACATATAAAAGCTGCTATAAATAATAAAGCTTATGATCTTTATTGTTCCTATTAATAGCTACAATCCTTAATATTTTAGCTATCACATTTTTTTATTTTATTTACTTATTTTTCAGCATTTTAATATCTTTTGTAACATTTTATTGTATATCAATTTTGTGACTTTTATTATAAACTGTTGTTATTAATATTATTATTAGAAAAAGTCAAGGCTTGAATATTTTAGATACAGCCTTTTGTGACTTGTCTATTTTTTATTTATTTTTTTTATTTTTTTGCTTTTCCGTATCTGTTCTAGCATTTCTTATCCATAATGTGACTTTTACTATGGACTCTGCTATTATTCCTCTGTTTTTTTTTATAGCTTTTTAATACCTCCTCTGATGTTTTATTGCTCCTTCTTCATGTTTTACTGGCGCTCTGTTTAACCGAAAGCATCTCGTGACTCCAGTTGTAAAAGCTGCTATAAATAATAAAGTTTATGATCTTTATTATTCCTGTTAAAGGCCAAAGGAAGCTCCACTCCCACAGCAGACGTGTTTTAGTGGCTGCAGGTTGCTCTGAAGCACCTGAAAGTTTCTCCCCTTTGCCTTTGTTTTGGGTCTTTTGTCTTCGTGCCGACAGACCAGAAACCTGAGGATCAGAGCAGCGAATTAACAAACATGACAGACCTCCCTCTAAATATAATCCAGATAACTCTCAGAAACCTGAAACCATGACAGGATGAAGCTCCAGTTGGCTCCATCTCCAACCGGATGGATGGGATTCCACGATGCTCCTCCAGCTCTGATTGGCTGACAGAAACACACCTTTAAAGTCACACCTGAGGGACCTGAAACCAGCAATGGAGACCGATGCTTCCCGTGAAATGGATTTGGAGCTCAAAGAGGCCCGTTTGTTTTAAATTTACAGATTAAATCATCAGTTTGTTGGAAGAAAAGGGAAGAAAAATCCTCCAGAATTACATCTCCCTCTATCAGAGGTGGTCTAAAAAGTAACTAAGTATTTATACTGAGTTTAAGTATCTGCATTTTATATTATTAATACCATTCTACCCTATTCTATTTCCGTGGTATGAAACATAATGGATATATGTTTAGTGACATATTGATTGTTTTACGTGTCTTTGGAACATTTTAGTCTCTTTGTGACATGAAACTATGATACATCCCATAATATGGATGGTTAAAAGTTGGTTATTGGACAAAAATGACATTTAGATTTTTTTGTTTTGTGCTCATCTTTGTCATTTTTGTCCCTCTTTTGTCACTTTGCGACAGTTTTGTGTTGTTTTGTGTGTCTTAGGGAGAGTTTTTTTTCTCCTTGTGGTCGTTTTGGTTGTTGTTTTTGTCATTTTGCGTCTCTCTTTTCCTGTTTTGTGTCTCGTTTATCTTATTTATTGACATTTTGTGTCTTATTTTTCCCGTTTTGTGTCCAGCTTTTGGCATTTCACGTCTCATTTGTCTATTTTGGTATCTCCTTTTTCTTGTTCAGTGTAACATTTTGATTGTTTTACATGTCTTTGGGACATTTTTGTGTCTTTATGACATGAAACTATGATACATCCCATAATACTGATACTCAAAGCTGGTTATAGAATAAAGATGAGCAAAAAATCGATTTATTCCTTTGACTGTGATACTTTTAGTGGATGTAAAACTGATCTGGTTGCAGATTTTAACAGAATTCAAACTTTTTTTTCAGCCCTGAAAGGTTTCATGTGTCCATCAGCTGAAGTTATGAGGCTCAGAAATGATGGAAAACATACAACTGGACCCACTTCTGTGCACTTTAAGGGCCTGGAGCTCTGAAAATATTCATAGTATGAAGGTAAAACTCTGCATGGCTTCATTAAATATAATAAAGTTATTGTACATCCAAACAGTTGGAAATTAAAAGTTAATTTTTGAGCCTGGAAACAGCAGCAAAAGCAAAGAAACAGGTTATTTAAATGATCTTGTCTCAGATGCACCCCCTGTCAAAAGTTTTGAGACAGGTTCTAATTTATTTGAAAGAGAAAGTGTCTCAAAACTTTTGACAGGGGGTGTATTTAGAGTCAGAGTTTGTGTTTAACGGTGTTCTTATGTAACCTGGACACGTTCCAGCTCCACGCTTCACCTTCATCCATCTGACACGTATAAAGCCACAAACCGCTGCGATGTTCTCTATGTGTGAACGAACACAAACAGTCGTAAAAACAGAAAATAGAAATGCTGGGCGCTGGAATCATGATGGATGTTTCCGTCACCTGATCCAGACGAGCTGAGCGGGAATGAGGTCAGGTTTGTCCAGGAAAGTGTCTAGACTGGATTTGTTTTCAGTGTAAAGCAGCCTAGGACAAAGTGGAGGCTGTTTCTCACTCTGCTGCTGTAGTTTAGCGTGTTAAAGACGATATCTGTAAGCCTGGAACACACACACAGTCCTAATCCGCTGGTTTACACTGGAAAAACACTTTCACTAAAAAAAACGGAGAAAATTTAGCAGGAGGGATGCAAGAAAAAGTAAACATATTCTAATTTTATTATCAAACTTAATAAGACGATGAATTATCATTGGTAAGAAAATAAAAGTAACTTAAAAATTATGTGTCCATTAAGTCAACACATAAATTAATTTAATTTATAAACTTTTTTAACTTTAGATATTACCTGTAATATAATACAGATACAGCAAAAATATGTAAAAAGAAGAAAAACTTGAAAAAATACAGTTCAAAATGGTTTTTTTTAAAAAATCTGTAAAATATGAGTGACTATTATCCACACTTCCTATATTTACTTTTCAAATATTTTTGTTTTAAATTGTGAAATAACGTAATGTTCAAAAAGTGCAAAATAGTGAAAATAACATCAAATAAATTCTTGCTTATTTAAATGCTTAAAAAAATAATTTTACCATCATTGTAAAACAACAAATTAGCATTTGTACAAAAACAGATTTTTTATTATATTTTCATTTTTTTCATTATTGTGTGATTTTACCACCAAACATTGTAAAAGAACAAATTAGTATTTAAGATTTAAATTATTAAAATAAAGAAAGTTAATAAATGTAGTTTTTCTGTGATTTTATTAGGCATTATCTGTAATTTTGCAAAACATGGAAAATATGTGAATTGAATTTAAAACTTATTTAGAATTAAAAAATATGAATCATTTTTAAAAACAGAAATATCCATACTTTTTTCAAACAACAGCTAATGTCTAAAATAATAATATTTTATCTTATTCAAGCTACATAAATTAGTGTAATTTTATTTCTTTTTTTTTCTTTTTATGAAATAATAATAACAGCTTAATACGGACATTATTGTTATCTTTATGATTAGTGGGTCATTTTTAATTTTTTTTTGGTGATTTTGATAGATATTATTTTTAATTTAACACAACAGAAATGTGTAAAATAACAGTAAATTAAAGTGGGTAAACTTACAGCTCAGACATGTATTTTTACAGTGTAAGTGTGTGTACTATTGTCAGGATATTATGAAGGCTGCATTACGTGTTTTGTGTGAACGGATTCACCTGCCTTCACGCCTCCAGTCGTCACTCTGCTGCCAGTTTTAGCACCAGGACTCCAGTCCAGCAGCTTTATTCATCGACCAGCTGTCAGAGCGTCACAGGAATCACCTCGTCACTCGATTCCACATGACCGACACGACGGAGTCATGAAGCTGCTGTGATGGATGTCAGAGAGGACAGTCAGATGATTCTAGATCTTTATTAATGCAAGACCTGCAGAAATGCTCTCAGGGAAATAAAAGTTCTAAGAGAACTTCAAGAGACGCCTTAAAGAACCAGCAGAACTACTTCCTTTAGGTCCCAAACTGTGTTGAAGATGGAAAAATAAATAGATTTTATTTACAATTTGGCCCTGTAAGATTTTACAAATTGTTATCAGTAATTTTGCAAAACAGGGAAAATCTGCAAAATATCAGAAAATTGTATTTACAGTGAAATAAATGCTTATTTTTACAGTAAATGAAGAAGCTCTTTAATATTTCTTCCTGCAGAATCATTGAACCCTCCTGTTGTCTTCATTAAGGGCGCCAAAAAACTGTTAACTTGTCTGAAATTATTTTTTTAATTCAGCATAAAAATTCCCCAAATTTCTGAAAATTTGCAAAACCTTCAGGAAGAAAATTCCATTTTTTTTACATTTCTTCCTTGGTCCACATTTTCAAACTTTAAAACGGGTCAATTTGAAAACACGAGGGTCAAAGAAAGTTTTGCATGAAGTGTCTTTGTGGAACCAAAAATGGTTCTTCTGTGGTATTAAAGAGTAAAATAAAGTATTTCAATCACAGAACTAAACTGATGTTTGCAGCCAGAAGTCCAGCCGGGCCAGCTGCAGTAATAAAACTACAGATATGAGCACCAGTGGACTGAACGACAGACAGAATGCTCTTTTGTTCCTCTGACTTGAATCCACTCTGGGAACGAGGACGCTTTAAACTCAACCCTCTACCTGACCTGTTCTATATTTAGCGGTGCAGTGATAAGTTGAAGAGGCAGGACGAGGTTCCCTGTAGGGAAAAGGGAAATTATTCTGTCCTATTTATAAGCGAGGAGCCATAGGTGACGGCAGCACGTGGCCGAGGCCTCATGTGCTGGAAATCTACTGCTAATAGCCTAAATCTTTGTTAGTCTGTGACCTACTCAGGCATCTACTTGAGGAAAGCCGAGGCGGCTATTTCTGAGCTGCTGTGTTGTGAAAACCCCCAGAGGGACGGATACGGAAAACATGCAACTGGTTCACGGTGGAGCTGCAAGGATTAATCAACTATTAAATGAATGACTTTACACTCTTAAGAGACAAACTTTTACTATTCTGTCTGCACTTTGACGTGTTGGTTAACCGGGCCCTCATATCTCAGAATGGACTGTCAACTTAAATCAAGCTACTAAAGTCGCAGCTTCATTTGGAAATGCTGAAAGGAGAAGCTCTGATCATCAAGTCTTTCCAACCTTCACGGCTTTAAAACTTTTAAAGCTTTGCAATTCAGCAATCCAAAAACAGCACACACTGACTGATCTCAAATCGCTGAAGTAAAGTCTCTTAATTGCCAGAAACAAAGATGGTGGTCAGTTTCACAAGTCTAGTATGTTTCTGGTGAGTATTGGACTAAGTCAGGGTTGCCCCAAAGCTCTGATCCTGATATTCATGGACCCTCAGGTGAAAAACGTGAGGTTTATGATGCGAATGAGCTACCTGTGGACGGTGTCTGGACTCAGTCTTAGAGATAAGACGAGGAGCTTAAAGTCCAGAGTGTCACAGAAGCCAAAGTTAGCGTGGTTCTGGTGGGTGCTGGACTAAGTCAGGGTTGCCCCAAAGCTCTGATCCTGATATTCATGAACCTTTAGGTGCTGCTGAGGTCAGGAGTTTTTCCAGTTTGGGAACGTTGGAGGTTCTACTCTTTGCAGATATTGTGATTCTGTTGGCTTCATTAAGACGTGACCTTCAGTGCACAGTGAGGAGGTCTGCCAGTAACCCGCGGACCTTTCGGCTACAGGTGAGGAAAGAGGCGAAGGAGTTTAAATATATCAGGTATTTGTTCACAGGTGATTGGAAATGGTAGAGCATCAGCAGCAATGTGGGCATTAAAGCAGACGACTGTGGTGAAGTTCTTGATTTACAAGTTAATCTATGTTCCAACAGTTATCTTTGGTCATTAGCTCTGCATAGTGATCAAAAACGTGAGGTTTATGATACAAATGAGTTACCTGTGGACAGTGTCTGGCATCTTAGAGATAAGATGATCAGCTCAAAGTCCAGAAAGAGTTTGGAGTAGAGTCACTGCTTCTTCTTGTCAAAAGGAACCAGCTGAGGTGGGTCAGGCATCATTTTGGCCTGATTAGGAGTCAAAACTGGGGTTAGACCTCATTGTAGACCAAGAACTCCCTAAGGGGAATGGGTACCTCATCTGGCCCAGAACACCTCGGCATCCCCCAGGAGAAGCTGGACAGCTGCTGTGACGAGGAACATCTGGAATTACCTGCTTAGCCACCAAAACAAAACCTTGGAAACACAAAAGTATGGACAAAAGCTGCATGGAGCACCAACTCACCAAACACCACCGATCAGCCTCGAGTCCTTAAAGTCATGGGTCTCAGACAAAGATGGTGGTCAGATTCATACGAAAACCATACCAAAGAAATGGTTCTATAGGCTGCATACTTCTATGAATAGCTGGTAGTTCTTGCATATATTCTCTCATCTGATAATTGAGATTCCTCACGTTAATTCTAATTCATGTAATTTGATTATTATTTTGTAGAGATGCATCAGAGAGATTCTTCCATTTACATTTCGCTCATCTGTATTTTTTAACCAATTCTTAGCAAAACAATACATACAAAAACACAGGTGACATCAAACCCTGACACTTCCCTTGTTAGGTTCTCACCTTAAGACAAACTAAAAAAAAAGACTGAAAAAAAACACAATAATTCGGAACATGTACAAAGATAAGCAGAATCTCCAGCATCCATCACCACCTGCCAGTCCAAGGAGTGCAACTTACAAAAGACAAGAAATTCAAATATTACAATATTTCTGCATGGAAATCTATTTGTTTAAAGATGTAGTCAGAAATTTGTGCCACATTAGGAGGCTCTAATGTGTCTAATAAAGGGGAGCAAAACATGGAATTGAGACCCTTTTACAGGTAAAGGGAAGATCAATTTCAACTCAATAATTAAAACAAATAAAACACTTTGTAGATCACAACCCAACAGTTTTTAATGTCACTTCATTTAATCAATAAACGTCTTGTGAAGTTAGTCCAATACTTAAGATAGAAGGGAACATTCAATATTAGAAGATAAAGGTTCCACGTAACTCAGTAACTGAGAAAACAGTAAACGTTTGGGTCACATCAGCTGCAGATATACTCTACGTCTTCATGACAAAAACAACACAACATGTTTGCTTTACTGTGTTTTAACAGCAACTAATGCATTTATTTGCAGGAGAATACGATCAACAGGCAAATGGTCCGATACAATCAGCAGTTTAACAGAATAATAACCCAGTAATGATCATTTTAACAGTGGAAGAACAAAACATTGATGATAAAAAGACAATGATTAAGTTAACATGACATCACACTATTTACAAAAACAAGAATAAAATTAGAAAAAGTTCATATAAAAAAATGGATCCTCGGTAGTATTTACAGGTTCTGTACAGGTATGAGGAGGAGGAGTCTTCCTGCTGCAAGAAACAGAGAAATACTGTTAGACAAAGCTGTGCATGAACACATTTCACTTTCACAAATTATGTACTTTGTTTCTTAATAATGTGATTTTATTTCTCTTAAAGCAGAACTCAAATGTGGCAGATTTTTTAAACTACAAGACTAATTTCTAAACTTGTGTACAGGTGCATGTTTGTTTCTGTCTTTGTATTTCCTGCTATGCTTCATTTGTTTCTGCCTGCTGTTTATCTTATCTCATAATCCCTAAATGCCACATCCACAGCAGATCACTTCCTTAGCCTTCTCACCTATAAACGATTGAGCAGGTTGTTCTGAATGTCCTCATACACCTGGTTGTAGATCTCCTCTTTGGATTTCAAACCATCAAGGTTCTCTGCAACAACACGCAAAAACAGAAAGTGAAGAGTTGGACAACTGTCTACAAAAATAATACAAGAAAAACATAGGATTCTGTGAAATTTATAAGCCTCAATTGACAGTAAATATCTGTACGAAACTGTTTCGTATAGTATATAACGACAAAATGAACTTAATCCAACTAGTAAATATCTGTGTAGATTCTGCAAAAAGCAACCAAACTTTTCATTTTGGTTCTTAAAAAAAAAAAAAAAGAAGTTCAGCTGCTTTTTACTGAAGCTCTTAGACAAAAACAACATACCAATATTCAAACTGCTGTCCTCCATCTGTTTCCTGTGTTTCAGGTACATGGGCCACACATGGCCGTCGAACAGGCCAGGAGGGTCAGGGACGGTGTACTGCCTCATACTGAAAATCAGAAATGCAGTTTGAGGATTTGTATTGGATATTGAAGAATTATGGAGGGGAAAAAAGGGCTGAAGATGCGTGGACACTCCTGTCAGCTCACCTTCTCCTTCTTTTGCACTCTTCATAGGGGATGGTGATGTAATAACATTTGTCAAAAACGTCCCGCAGAGGCCTGAAGGAGAGACGCGAACAAGATCAGAGGATATACGACATCTTCGTGATAAAGGAGTAAAAATACGTACAGCCATGGCCATAAGTTTGGACACAAGTACCATGACGCTTGTGAATCTTAGAAAATACCACAAAATTGTCACTTACAATACAGTACACAACTCCTGAGAACTATGTTAAGTTTCATATTTAAAAAAAACATCAAAAGAGTTTGGTGTCATTTTGTTATTCTTACCTAATTCGGTTGTGAAAGTACTGCATTTTTTTTGTTATTTTCTTCTAATATTATGTTTTGGGAACAAAGTTGTTCCAATTGTTGGAATTTATTGATAATATTATATCCCTTGTTGATTTGTTGACTAATTAAACTGGTGCTGTCAAAAAATATTAGTTATGTTCTGTAATAGACATCAAAACAGACATAGTAAGTCATGCTGTGTCCAAATTTATGGCCATGGCTGTAAGTGGTCACGCCGACGCTTATCTATGTCCCTACAGTGTCTGATATTCATAACTAGTACACTTGGCACCGCCCAGCCGCCCCACTAAGGGACACTCTGAGAGCTTTGTCCTGCTGAAAGCCTTATCTCTAACTGCAGAACCGGCTCACGGCGGCTGAAGAAACACGTGAGCCGGCGTCAGAACACAAAATAATCACGTAACAAAATTAAGGACGCCCACGTAATGTTTGCTGTCATGAATTTCCTAGAATGTGCATGAACCAAAATAACTTGTTCTCTCTGAACACGCGGAGGTGTGAAGATGACAGAACTCACACTACAGGGTGACCCAAAAGTTTGGAACTATATATGCTATAACAAAAATGGGTAAAATAAGAGTGAATTCATGCACCCCCAACTGAAATAGACACTGCAGTTAAACTTTGTTTCCAAACTTATGGGTCACCCTGTACAACCTGCACGTAGACACAATGTGCTCGCAGCGCAAACCACATTTACCACAGCTAAAAGCAGTTGTGTCAACATGACGCGCCCGTACAGGTTGTTCAGGAAGCTGCACTCACAGCACGTATAAACCTGGTAAACCTGTCGGCTACGTGACAATAAAAATAATCAACGTACGCGTAGTTGTAGAGCAGGAAGCCCTCCACAATCAGGATGTGGATCTGCTCATCTGGGTTTGAGACGTCGGAGGCAGAAGACAGGGGGACGCCGTGGGATCTGGCGAACTTCACGGGGTTCTCCATCCAGCCTCTTACCGTGTTGGTCATGGCCTCCATGTCCAAAGCTGTGATCACTGCAGAGCGAGATTGATAAGAAAGGAAGATGATGGAAAGAACAGACAGAGGTTTAGAACAGACACAAGCAAAGGATGTAAAGTATTGGGAATGTGTTTGCTGTTTTAAAGTCAGTGGATGTTAATGATGTGCAGGATGTAATGTAATCATGTAGGGTGGGGGTGTATTACATCAAAGTGACAGGTATGCTGGTCAACTATGAGTCACTGGCAGTCTTCAGTAAAGTCTTACCATCCCATTGTCTAAAGCCGTCCTCCCCGACTTCTATCTGATCGGGTTTCTGAAATAACAGTCACCAATAAAACATTGCTGCAACCTCACAGCTCTGAACACTTGCACATCCCACTCACATGCCAGAAAGTACAGTAAAAAGGCCAAACGCAGAGGGAAAACTAGAGCACACAGCGAAGGGCATGCACATAAAGAAAGGGAGCAATTTAGAAAAAGCATGTAGCAGTAATGAAAACTGAGAAAAACGCAGGCAGCAAAGCATTAAACGATATAACGCTAAGAGTTAAAAAGAGAGGAGAAACTGAAAATTAAGTACAAATGAAGGAGACCGATGGAAAACTGGCTCATTTAAAGTCTATCATATGCACACGAAGTCTATAAGAATGAGAGAACGGAAGCAGGGAGAAGGGACAAACAAGGCACAGCAGGGACTTTGCATTGGGGAAATGTCCACCTCCAGAGTGGAGAACATTGTGGTGGGGGATGGGACTGGACTCCTCACATGGCGCTCATGCAGTGTCCACAAAAAGGAGAAAGAAGCCAAAACAACATAAAAACTAAATCCACTTTTCCCCTGCTGAAACTCACCTTGAAAAAGTCGTCTTGGTGCACGACGCAGCAGTTGGGCAGAGTCTTAATCAACTTGTCTGTCAGGGTGGTTTTACCACCATTAGTTACTCTGTTCACAAAGAAAAAAAAAGACAGAAAAGTGTTAAAATACAAATAAATGATCGCTCTTAGAAATAAAGAAGCTATGTGCTGCCTGTAGTTTGGACTTTTAAAGTTGCTGTAAAAGACAAAAACCCACTTTATCCCAATATTAACATACACATATACATAAATTCAATTTAAAAGTGTGCATTTATTAATTTACTGATGTGTGAAAGTTATTAAAAGAAATAGTTTATTAATTCTAGAAGCAGATTGAAGACAGACACAGGATCATCCACTCACTAAGCTGAACAACTAGACACAGAAGTTGTGCGTTTCCTGTTGTTAGTGTTTTATACGTTGGCAAATGCAAGAAAAAGCCACATTTTGCTTACTTTTTTGAATATACTGTATAAGTTCATTAAACTACTAAAATGTGTTATAAAGAGTGCCACTGTTTTGGTGTTGGATGAAATAATCTAAAATTAAACTGTGTTTAATACATAAATAATAATATTTAACTCTTAATCATAACATCAGCATCATTTAAAATATTGATTTTCAAAAATATTTTTAATTTTGTGTGCTTTCATTATTGCACTGTCATTGGCGGTATCACATCTTTGTATACATAAAGAGACAGAGATGACTACTCCGGAAGGGAAGTTATTGCCAGATAAAAGCACTATTCATTAAAATAAAAATAAGTAGGTCAGATAGAAAGCTGGAATATATAGTACAGTAAAAAGTGATGCTAACAATGACATTTAAGCATTAAAGTACTACTACACACGGTGACTAATAATTGTACTTTCTGTGACAGTGCTGAGGGTTTAATCTCCCTCCACTTTTCACTGAGACTCGCGGTGATTTTCAAAAGTCCCGCTCGATTCATGTCAACAAACCGACGTGGGAAGACGTGACTTTAAACTGGTTTCTGGCGGGCAGCTGATAAAACATGTGGCTGAGAGGATAAAAACTACCAGACACAAGCTAACGGCGACCACTTTTACAGCATTAATATCTTAAACAATAGCACTAACTGGAGGTAAGATACCAACAGGAACTATAACATAAAGGTACACAAGATTACTTAGTCACAGCATAAACTACCAAACTCCACCTAACTATTTGAACATAGTAGTTTAGTGGTTTTGACGTTATTAGCATATTTTACACAGCATTTTAAACACGTCAGCAAACAATTAGCTGTTTAATAAATACAAAATAGTGCAACCTACCCGCCAATTCCTATAATGTATTTCATCCTGGTCGTCTTTTCAGGGTTCTCCTTCTCACCGTCTGCTGAAAGAACCAGTATCCGGCTTTTGTTGCCGAAAATCGGGGCAAAAATCCGACAATTAAAGTCTCAAAGAAACTTCTACTTGTTGTTTCTGTGCGCCGCTTCCTTCAGTATCAAGCGCGAGCCGCTCTACTTTATACCCAGCCGGCGTCCTGTGACGTCACGACGCAAGCACGGGAACGTCTGGTGCTCTGACGTGCTCTTACATTTTTTCCCCTCTCCGTCGTACGTGCCCCTCCGCGGCAGCCAATCGGAGCCAGAGGATCTCCGGCCGTCAGCCAATCACGAACCGCGAACTTTCACACATTTACATATGTGAGCGCAGCTGCTGGAGTCGCTCAGAGTGATGCTGAGCTGCTAATCCACCTGAGGAGCTGTGTGGAAAAGTACAGGAGTGATGCTTTACAGACACACCAAAATAACAATACAGTATATTTGTACTGGTAAAGGCTGCGTACATTTATGGTAAGAGTACTACAACAGTTATTTAGAGCAAAAGTCACATTTTACTTGGCAAAAGAGGTTAGTCAGCCTACATTATTATATAGCATGGACAACTAATAGGGAAAGTACCACCCAAGTTTGAAAAAGTATTTTAATTTTTTAGATTTAACAGAACATTTAACAACATTTTAACATTCATTATTCATTCTCCAAAAAAGGGCAATAAGGATAATTCACAAGGTCGGGTATCTGGAGCACACCAACTCCTTATTCTTACAGTCGAAATTATTCAAAATCACAGATTTGGTGGGATATCACAAATAATTAAGGCCCAAAATAAAATACTACCAGGAAATATTCTAAAAATTTTTAGTGGTCGAGAAGGGAGATATGATATTTAAGAGGAAAATGCAACTTCAAAATGTGTAGTGCCCGACTGTGTTTCAGTCTGTGGAGTCAGACTGTGGAACAGTATGAATGTGGAGTTGAAGCAATGTACAAGTATAAACCAGTTTTAAATACAGTATAAAAACACGATCTTTGCACGATACAAGGAGGAAGAGAAGGCTTGACTTGCAGGTGTTTACAGGAGTTATGGTTTATGTTGTTAATTATTTAATTGGTAACTAAGGATGAATTACTGATTGGTTCTAGTGCTGTTCTCTTTAGTATGAGGGTATGTGCATGTATGTATGTATGTGTATGTACATATATGTGTGTATGAATGCGTATATGTACATAGGTGTATGTATGTGAGTATATGTGTGTATGTATGAATATATATAAACATGTGTATGTGTATTTATATAAACATGGATATGTGTGTATATATTTATTGATTAATATAAATAGATAATATCATATTACTTTATTGTATCTTACAAGTATAAATATAAATTGAATGTTATATAATTAAACTTTAGGAAGCTGGAAATTATCAATGGATAGTTTATGGAAAAGGGGTGGGATTAAATAAGTGTTTGCTCATTTCTTCTCACTCTTTTTCGAATATGTACATTCTTCTGCTTTATGAAATTGTTTTGTAGGCATGTGTATGGATATGTATGTATATGAGTCTTGGGTATGTATGTCTGTATGCATGTATAGATATGTTTGTAGGTATATGTATGCATATACAGTATATATATATATAGATATTTAATATCCATTCTTTGCTCACCTGATACTTGTGTTTACATATTTGAAATAAATATCTCAAACAACAAAACAAAAACAACAAAATTTTATTTTTATATTGAACAAAAATATTCACACATATTGTGTGTGTGTATATATATATATATATATATATATATATATATATAGTGTACACAACATTTAACTCAATTATATACACTCTATTTACTTAAACTTGGTTGGTACTTTGCCTTATCTGTTCTCTATACTATATAATAATACCAGCTGATTACCTGTTTTGCCAATTAAAATGGGATTTTTGCCCATTTTTTATAGTATTTATTTATATTTCACAAAATATTTAACAACACATTTCTTTGCATTTTTAATCTGTTTTCTTTTTTCTATTGCATTATTTATTTATCAGTAGTAGCATTTTTTTTAAAAGCAGTCTTATTTATGTATTTATACCTTTTTGTCTGTTTGTCACTGAAGTTTTCATTATTATCTGATGAGTTTTGACGTATTCTTGATTTTTTGCTGAATTTGCATGTATATTTTCTGGGGTCACAACTTTACTTCTAAATTATTCAGGTTAATATCCATAATTAATTTAACTGTATGCTCACTGAAAGACCTTAATATTTACTATGGTCAGGTAAATTAATATAAATGATGGTGACTTGACAAGTATGTTTAGAAATAATGTTATTTCACGATTTTAGATCAACATGCTGCTGATAAATGTTGATTGATTTAACATAAGTAGGTCAGGATGTGTTTATGGATGTATTTAT
The DNA here is from genome assembly GCF_021347895.1 of Acanthochromis polyacanthus. Classification (NCBI taxonomy): domain Eukaryota; kingdom Metazoa; phylum Chordata; class Actinopteri; family Pomacentridae; genus Acanthochromis; species Acanthochromis polyacanthus. Next base: position 44,815,258 of record NC_067116.1, on the reverse strand, counting down.
AAGTTCAAAATAAGCGGACATAATTTATTTTTTGTATACTTTGGGGGTACTTTCTATCCTATGAAATACTAGAGGATGACTAATCCATATTTTGTCTTAAAGTTATATCTGTCCTCGTGACCTACTTGCTTTTAATTTAATTAACATTTATAGCAACACTCTAACCCAAAATCGTGTCATACAGTATTTCTGGAGCTACTTATCAGTCAGGTCATATTACAGAGCCATTGCTTTAACTCACCTGACTATAATAAATATCAATGTCCTACACAGATCCTATAGTAATATAAATTATCCATCCATCCATCCATCCATCCTCTATACACCGCTTTATCCTCACTAGGGTCCCGAGTCAGCTGGAGTCTATCCCAGCTGACTCGGGTGAAGGCAGGGGACACCCTGGACAGGTCACCAGTCTGTCACAGGGCTACATATACAGACACACAATCACACTCACATTCACACCTACGGGCAATTTAGAGTAACCAATTAACCTCAGCATGTTTTTGGACTGTGGGAGGAAGCCGGAGTACCCGGAGAAAACCCACGCATGCACAGGGAGAACATGCAAACTCCATGCAGAAAGATCCCAGGACCAGGCCGGGATTTGAACCGGGGATCTTCTTGCTGCAAGGCCAAAGTGCTAACCACTACAGCACTGTGCAGCCCACTATAAATTATGGATATGAGTATTTTAGAAACAGACTTTTGATCCTACAAATATAAACATACAACAAATACAAGGAAATAAGACAATGATAAAAAAAAGTGGAGCAACAAAAGATGCGTGAAATCTTCTAAAATGTGTAAATAAATGGAGAAATAAATAAATAAAGTTGTTTTTAAAAATATCAAACACTATCCACTGCCCCCTCAGATCTTCCAGAAGGTTTGTTCCAGAGATGTGGACCATGACAACGGAAGGGTTAGGGTTAGGAGGGCTTTTTGTTCTGACTTTTGGTTTGATTTAAAGACCTGAGAGTTCTCGAGGGTTCACAGGATAAAAAGGTAGAACCAAGAACAAACTTCCACTGATGGAAAGACCTGGTCCTTCAGGATCTTCAGGTATCAGCTGGCCTCATTCTTTGGGAACAAAACGTTGCTGAACCTGACCAACCCCAGATCAGAACCCTAACCCCCACTAGGGCATCACTTCATCTGCCTCTCTTCTTACCCTAATGCCCCTGTCACTCTGGAACAATCTGGACCAATTTGATCTCAAAGGGGCCGGACCAGTAAACTTATAGCATAATTACTGAGAAGTAACAATAAGTCTAAGTTTTTCTTAGTTTTAGTGCAAAGGAGAACAAGTATATTAGAATAATCTTTATATGTAATGAATTGTCCTTTTAAAAATTAAATTAGAAACAACCATAGATTAAAGTAAGTGCAATTTCAACAACACTATGACTCAGTTTAACAATTATTTGTGTGCATTACAACTGATCACAGTGATTGTACAATGGCACAACATATTTAGTCACAGGTATGTGGAACTTAAAAACATAAGCCTGGAATTAAAAAAAAAATCTAATTTATCAAGATGTAGAAATTTTTTAAAGTCCATTTTCCACATCTGGAAAGTAATTGTGAACACCTAAATTAACTCTGCACACCTTTAAATCTTAAGCAGCAGCTATTTTATGACTTTATTTACTGTCCTTGGATCACAATCACAACCTTAAAGTGTGTCAGGAGTGTGAGCCTAGATTAAACTGGGACACATGCTTTGGGTTCACACATGAATCAGGCCGAATGCTCCGATGTCAGAGTGAATATTCTGGGAGAACGCTGCACTATTTTAGAGTTCCATATCCTAATCGTCTTGCCTTAAATCATCTTCCTCTCCTTCCTAAAACGCTGCTGCCTGTTCTCAGCCTCTCCTCTTTGTGTTTGTGTACGTGAGGGGTCGGCGGTCAGGAGGTCGTTCAGTTTAAAAGGGTGTGAAGGGTCAGTCATGCAGCAATCCTCTGTTCACGGTGACATTCCAGGACGTTCTTTAGGCTCTTAATGAAGCTCTTTAACGGCCCACAGAGGAATAAAGGCAGCGTCAGAAAGCAATGCTGGACAGACACACAACACTAAAAAACAAAGTACAGCCTGAACCCTGGAGCTGTGAACATATTCATCTGTAAATATATTATTTAGGATACAATTTAAAAAAGAAAATCTGTAAAAAAATAAAAATAAAATAAAAATAAATTAAAATAAAATCTGGCAGTGAGGGTGCCAAAAAAGTGTAATATTATAGCATTCAAAAACTGTAAGAGCAAAAAAAAAAATCTGCAAAATAATTAAATTTTTAGCTCATTTAAACATTGCTGCAGCTATTGTGTCCTCTGCTCAGAGCGTTTCATCTGAACGCTTTCAGAGGCCCGAGGAGGTTCGACCATCCAGTGTCTCAAAATAAATGCTATTATGTAACCACATCAGGAGGTGTTGAAGGGTGTCCTGTCCAGTTTGGACGCCACCGGACTAGTTTAACCTGGTCAAAGTGTGGACAGTGGAGTGATCTGTACTGAACAAACACACAAATGGTTTAATAAAAAACAGGGTGTTTTGGGAGGAACCATTTATTCAGTCGTATTTACAGGCAGAGACAATCATGGATGATTATCGGTTTAACTGTTTAGATCAGAGCAAACATTTTACAGCAGACAAATGGCAGCAAGTGATTTATAATAACAGATTTTGTGCTTTTATAGTTGAACATGTGGAACATTTTGATTCATGTCAGCCGTTTCAATGCAAACGTTAATAATGACATGAAAACAGACATTCCTTCACTTTCTGTGGATCCATTTGAACATTTGGTTGAGCAGCAGGCACTCAGTTCAGCAAACAGAGAAGCTTTTCCTCACAGAATGAAGCACTCTGCTCCGTTAACGATGAGAAAAATGAGCTGTTTCTAGTCAGATTTGGTTTATTAGTGTCAAAAAAGGCCTTACAGGACAGAACAAAAAGACATTTTTAGCCTTTACTCACACATTCTTGCTCCAGAAAGGCAACAGAACAGATGGCACTTCAGAAACAGGCATTTCATGAGATATTTGTGGTATAAACATGTTTAAATGCTACTAACAGCTGCTGAAATTAATGATTCAAGTCACTTTAATAACATAAAATCAGCTCCTGAACATGAAACTAAAACGTCAGAAACTATTCAGAGGTTCAGTTACAACCAGTGTTGAGGTTACACAATAAAATATTACACACGTGTTTATTAAATTTTTTAATGTAATGCATTACTTATTTACTTCCTGTAGAAAGTAATTTGTTACTATATTTTTCTAGTTTGGGGCTGAAATTTTTACACCATAAAATATTAATATATGTAAAGGTATTTGTGAACTTTTGATAAATCAAATATTTTTTTCAGGTTCTTTTTGAAAAATTGTGCATTTTTACATTTTAAACTGTTTTTGTTGTTGTTGCTGCTCATTAAAATTTGAGTCTGTTTGAACAGAAAATAGAAAAGATAAAAACATTAAATTTTTAGTTTTATTTCTCATCATGTCGTGAACCCTCGTGTCGTTCTGAGAGTCAAAATTAACCCGTTTAAAAGTTTGAAAATGTGGAAAAAAATATTTTCACAGTGAATCTTCTGATGTCCACATTTTCTACATTTTCATGAAATCTTTGAACATTTTTTGGTGAATAAAAGAAATGTAAAATATGTTTCTTAAGAACATTCACATAAAAATCAACCAAAATCCAGTGAAATTCACTGGATTTTGGTTGATTTTTATGAATATTCTTAAAGAAAATATTACAAGTTTTACTGATATACATATGTAATCACTTTAGATATTGTTAGGATTTTTTGGAAGATTTTTACTCATTTTTTGAAAATATTTACAAGAATTTTCTTGCCAAATTTGAGTATTTTTTTAAAATCAAACTTTTAAGGGAAACTTTTAAGGAATTATTGGAATTTTCTTCCTGAAGGTTTTGCAAATTTTTAGAAATTTAGGGAATTTTTTTGCTGATTTTTTTTGCAGATAATGAAACAATATTTTTGTTGCCTGTAAATGAGGACAACAGGAGGGTTAATGTGTTAATATGTTAGATTACTGCATTACATGCATATATATATTATAAATAAAGCTGCATTTGTCCTCCAACACTGGTTATAACTCAACCCAACAGCGCAAAAACAACATCAACAGTATCATTTTGTTTTACAAAAATAAAAAAAATCTTCCTCCTCTGGCCTCCTGCTACAGTAAACAGATGGAAGACGTGAAAAAAAAATCAATTTAACGCCATAAAATTACTGAATTAACGCGTCTGAGAAACTTCTCTTAAACATGAGAATGTGCTGACAAAGTTTCACATTTTAAACAAAGGCAAAGATTTGCTAAAATGAGCAAAATCACGGTCTGAATCCACATTTATTTATCTGAAATCTCAGCTGTGATTCTTAATATTGTCACATTTTCTCAGTATGAGCTGCTCCCATATAAAAAATTCTATAAGAATAGCAGAAATGTGCAATTTAAAAGCGCAATAAGCAAACATACCTATGATATTTGTGTATTTATCCTCATTATTGACACTTTGATGCAGATTTTATACAAAATGATCGCATGTTTTTGCCTATAGTTGGTTAGAATTACATTTATCTCATACATGAGCTGTAATATGTAGACAAAATACGATTTCAATTCAAGCAGATGCATTAGAGTTGGCCACAGAATAAACAACAGTTGCTCATTTACAGATATTTTACATCAGGGGTGTCCAACATGAGGCCCGTGGTCCAAAAGTGGTCCTCCAGAGGGTCCAATCCGGCCCTCAATAAGTAAAAATTACAGAGAAGACATTAACTGCGGATTATAAATTAGTAAAACTATAAATTTAAAATCATTTTTAGACCATGACAAGTTATTTTGATCAGAAAGTAAAATACTAGGTTGCTCATTCTTCTTTTGTGTCTCATTTTTGTAACATTTTGTCTTTATTTGTTGTTTTTTGTCTTTCTTGTATCACATATTTTGTCTCTTTCTTGTTTTGTTTCGTGTCATTTGTCTCATTTTGTTTCTCATTTTGTCATGTTTTGCATTATTTTTGTCGTATTTTGTCCTGTTTTTGTTGTTTTTTGTCTGTCCTTTGTCGTTTGTCTCATTTTGTTTCTCATTTTGTCATTTTTTGCATCATTTTTGTAACATTTTGTCTGTTTTTGTTGTTTTTTTGTCTTTCTTGTATCACATATTTTGTCTCTTTCTTGTTTTGTTTCATGTCGTTTGTCTCATTTTGTCATGTTTCGCATCATCTTTGTCATATTTTGTCCTGTTTTTGTTGGTTTTTGTCTGTCTTTTGTCGTTTGTCTCATTTTGTTTTTCATTTTGTCATTTTTTGCATCATTTTTGTCATATTTTGTCCTGTTTTTGTTGTTTTTTTGTCTGTCTTTTGTCGTTTGTCTCATTTTGTTTTTCATTTTGTCATTTTTTGCATCATTTTTGTCATATTTTGTCCTGTTTTTGTTGGTTTTTGTCTGTCTTTTGTCGTTTGTTTCATGTAATTGTCTTTTTGTTTCAGGTTTCAGAAATTTCAGTTTGTTCATGACGTCTCGTAAAAAGATAATTCCTTAAATGAGAACATTTTCAGAACGTATTTTTTTTGCACTAAAACAAAGAGAACCATTAGGAGTTGTGGTTATTTCCAGGTCATTATCTTGTGATTTTTCTGGTCATTTGAGATGAAACTGGGCTGAACTACGACCAGTTTGACACCCCTGTCTTGCAACATATAGATTTTCTCTTCTGGGTGTTTCAGAAGGTAAATATTGATCATGTTTCTGCTTTTTTTTTACATTATCGAGGCACGTTTTAACACAAAGCACAGCACACATGGAAGGAAACTGAGAGAACAAAGCATCCAGATGTTTGAGAAGGCCTTAATGTACAGCAGGTATGAGGTAAAAAAAATAAACATGAAGGCATCTGAAGCCCTGGAGAGCCTTTTTATAACATCACAGGTGAATAGGTGGCATCTCCAAATGAAAACAACTAATGACAAATCAATCTGATCAATTCACTTCAATTTTTAAATGACAAAAACTGAAGAAGCTGCTCATAAAATCCAGCATTTTAATGTGAGCTACACTGGAAAAGGCTCCGTCACACAGCAGGTTTAGGACTGAATGAACTCAGCAACAGGTTTGAAGTAAAAAAAAACACAGTTCTTCTCACAGCACTAACCCCTTTGTACATTTTACAGTTGGATATGAAGCCCTCATCAGCGTTCTGATCAGAAACAGACAAACCTTCAGCTGGATAAAAACAACAAATGTGTAAAACTCACTGGACTTTTGGCTTCTCAGTGATTTAAATTAGAGTTTTCATGCTTTCTGCTTCATCCTGCAGGAAGAGAAAGAAATCATGGGTTTGGATGATAAAACGCTGCTCTGCTGTCAAACTTAAAACGTCTGCAGACTTGGTGCAAAATCAGATTTTTTAAGGGATGAAATGAGCTCTAGTTTTGTTTAATCAATGTGTGTTTCTGGAAGATGAATTATTTGATCAGAAAAAGTAATTTTTCTGCTTCTCTTTTAACCCTCGTGTCGTCCTGCAGGTCAAACTGATCAGTTTTAAACTTTAAAAATGCCCAATTCACTGGATTTTGGTTGAAGAAAATTCCAATAATTCCTTAAAAGTTTCCCTTAAAAGTTTTATTTTAAAAATCCCCCAAATTTGGCAAGAAAATTCTTGTAAATATTTTCAAAAAGTGAGTAAAAATGTCCAAAAAAATCCTAAAAATATGTGAAGTGATTACAGATATATCAGTAAAACTTTTAATATTTTCTCTATGAAAGTTAACATTCCTTTTTTAAAACCAAAAAATGTTGAAAATACGGACATCAGAAGTTTCACTGTGAAAATATTTATTTTTATTCCACATTTTCAAACTTTAAAAAGGGTCAGTTTGACCCACAGGACGACAGGAGGGTAAAATATTAGTGACAATACTGGATGCTGATGATCTCCAGCGTTCTGTCTGAAGGATGAACCACAGAGCCCCCTGGTGGCTAAAAGAAGAAACAAAACTGAGTTTTTATTACCTTCAGAGCTCCACCCATCTCATGATTCTTGATCTACCATCATTGATTTGGGCCTGAAAATGAGCAAGAAAAGTTTCTCCTGAGAACTTTTATAAAATCATGATAAATGTCAGACATGTAGTGTTAAGAAAAGGTTGTAGGAAAGTCCAGTCACAAGTTTTACCTCTCAGACTTTTTAATTGGTTCCTGTGGGACCGACTGCTGCTCCTGCTCCATCCTGAACACACACACACACACACACACACACACACACACACACACACACACACACACACACACACACACACACACACACACACACACACACACACACACTCTTTACCTTTACTGTTGCGTGTCCAATTATTTCAGATTAAGTGTCTACACCCAGAGCTCCTGGGAACTTTAAACCTGCATTTATTTATTAGTAAAACGTTGCTTTATGGCAAATACAAAACACGATACAGGTTATTATAGGAAATATCTATATATCTATATATCTATCTATCTATATATATAGATATAAATAGATAGATAGATAGATAGATAGATAGATAGATAGATAGATAGATAGATAGATAGATAGATAGATAGATAGATAGATAGATACAGTATATCTGTCTAGATATCTATAGATGGATGGATGGATGATGGATGGATGGATAGATGGATAGATAATATAAAAAAAATACTATTAAAGTGTATTTTTACCTTTCCCTGCGGGCTTTAATCCTCTCCTCATCAAACCTGTAAAACAACAACAGTCAGATACTCAGTAAATCCTCCACATCTTTAATTCAGAGCAGATTAAAGCCTCACATTTACACCATAGAATGAATATAAATATTATACAGCCTCAGATTTACACCACAGAATGAATATAAATATTATACAGCCTCAGATTTACACCAAGCATCATTTTACTGATGATAAAAGAACTGCTGGCTCCACCTGGTGGCCATCGGTACTTACTGCACCACACTCTCAGGGACGTGTACGTGCTCCATGGGAACCAGTTCAGCCAATTCATCCAGGCTGTGGACGTACTGGATCTTATTCATGAACTTCACACTGCAGAGGAGAACAACAACACACTCAGTTCCAGCAGGTTCCTCTGGTAGAAAACACACAAACGTTTGTGGATTGAAGGAAAAAGGAGACCACAAACGACTCAACACAAAACTCTGAGTGCCAACAGCAATGGAAAAAAGAAAGACTTTCTGGTTTTTATCAATTAATTCTGCACTCAAAGAAGCACATCTGGAAGGTTAAAGAAACAGTAGGATTAGTCCTAAAATTAAACTACTAACAGCAGGGCCGGCCCTAGGACTTTGGTGGCCCTAAGCAAGATTTTTTTTGTGGCCCCAAAACATGCACAGGGCAACTACCAAATCATGTGCACAGCTTGTAATTGGGTTAAAACACACATGCACATGATTAACAGCAAATATTTATTTTTTTAAAAATGTATCCAAGACAGGGACAAAATGCGAATCACTCACTTATTGTGGTGTGGCCCCCTCTAGTGAATGTGGCTATAAAGAATGGCATAGAGTGTTTATGCCAGCGGCCGGCCCTGACTAACTGGACAGTTTCTTTATTTTCACTGGTCACACAAAAAAAAAAAAATGAAAAAAGTATTTTGTAATGTTTCAGTGACAGTTCATGCTAAAAGATATCTGACATTTGCTGTATTATAATTATATTAAAAATACAATAATAACTACAAGTTTTACCAAACTTGGACCGCCCGGCGACAAAGATGACCCCTGTGACCTTGAAAATGAGGTCACTGTCACCAAATGCAAACTTGACCTGTGTCTTATTATGGTACACCTGTGTACCAAATATGGTGAGGCTAAATCAATATTTTATAGAGTTATCGCGCGGAAACCAAATTGTTACAGACAAACAAGCAAGCAACCAAGACCATGCAGCTGAAAACAATACCTTCCAGCAAATGCAGTTTTGCCGGGAGGTAACAATAATAATAATAGCAAAGTATATCTAATGGTGTATCTATAATGATATATTAATGTCTATTTGCAATATATTACTTTGGAACATTACAGACAAACAGAAGGAAAACCATGACAACAAATGTATCAATAATAAAACTTGAAAATGTAAATAAACAAAAATAAATCCCCGTCTGTGGACATTTTCTGTTAGCATCTGACTGCTACTACGCAGATTTTCCTCTGAATGTGGTTAGTTAGATTCCAAAATGTAAATATTTGCTGGTTTTACCTGATAAAAGGCCTGGATATGGCCAGCACGGTGCGGATGAACCACGTAGGATGAGCGATGACCAGAGACTTCAGGTTCTTCCTCAGTCTGAAACCAACACAAATGAAATCCAGTCAGCTGTGGAGTCAGACCACTGCTTACAGGTTCAACGTCAGTTTTTACTAAAGAAAGACAGAACCTGACTGTTCGAGCTTTACCTTCTGTCGATCATCTGGTAGCACTTCTTCAGCCAGCTGATTCCAGGCATCTTGTTCCTGGGAGTGGCTCCGTTCATGTAGATGATCAGGTAATCTTCAGCCACCAGCATCTCCAGACTGCTCACCACGTAGCTGCAGGACGGACGAGGGACGATTCCTTAAAACCAAACTGAGCATCGGTGTGAGGCTGTAAAAAGCAGATTTACGTACAGGAAGAGGTTCTCCATGATGTAGTGATAATCCTGACAGCTGCTGTCAGGAAGGTAGCAGGCAGAAAACACGATGATGGCGTTCAGTCCTTCTCCATAGTAACCTGGAGACACAAACGTCCAGTTAGAGAAGATTCATGAACAGAATTCACCTTTATTCTGCTGGAGTTTAACTCTCGTGTCGTCCTGTGGGTCAAAACTGAGCCGTTTAAAAGTCTGAAAATGTGGAAAAATATATTTTCACAGTGAAACTTCAGATGTCCATATTTTTTTAACATTTTTTGGAAAATTTTGGAATTTTTTTTTGGTGGAAAAAAGAAATGTTAAAAAAAGTTTCTTAAGAACATTGACAAAAAATAAAGTCAAATTAAATATCAGAAGTTTTACTGATATATCTGTAATTTTAGGATTTTTTTTGGAAGATTTTTACTCATTTTTGGAAAATATTTACAAGAATTTTCTATCCAAATTTTTCTTGTGGGAAACTTTCAAGGAATTATTGGAATTTTCTTACTGAAGGTTTTGCAAATTTAAAGTTTGAAAATGTGGGGGGAAATATATATATATATATATATATATATATATATATATATATATATATGTACTTTTTTTAAAGTGAAACTTCTGATGTCCACATTTTTAACATTTTTTGGTGGAAAAAGGAAAAGTTAAAAAGAATTTTTGTTTAAGAACATTCACAAAAAAATCAACCAAAATCCAGCGAAATTCACTGGATATTTTTAGATATTTTTAGGATTGTTTTGGAAGATTTTTACTCATATTTTGAAAATATTTACAAGAATTTGTTTTGTCAAATTTATTTTTTTGAGTAATATTTTCAAAGGATTTTTTAAGGAACTACTGGAATTTTCTTCCTGAAGGTTTTACAAATTTAAAGTTTGAAAATGTGGGGAAAAAACAGATTTTCACGGTGAAACTTCTGATGTCCACATTTTTAAGATTTTTTTGGTGGAAAAATAAATGTTAAAAAATGTTTCTTGAGAACATTCACAAAAAATTTTATGTGAATTTTCTCAAACAAAATATCAAAAGTTTTCCTGATATATATGGAATCACTTTGGATATTTTTTAGGATTTTCTTGGAAGATTTTTTCTCATTTTTTGAAAAATATTTAAACGAATTTTCTTTAAATAAAATTTTTAAGGGAAACTTTTCAGGAATTATTCAAATTTTCTTCCTGAAATGCAAATTGTAAATTTTCAGAAATGTTTTGCTGAATTTTTAAATTTGTCCACACAAGGAAACAATATTTTTTGGTTCCTGTAAATGAGGACAACAGGAGGGTTAAAGCTGTTCATCGCTTTGAATCGCTGCTTTTGCTCGTTTACAAACTGCCTCCACTGAACACCTCCAGCAGCTTTTATCTCCAGGATTGTCTGAATTCTCTCAGATTTTTCCTCTGGTCTGACCTCCGTGTGTGATGACCCTCTGGTAGGGTCTGATGACCTGCATGTCGATGCGATGCTCCTGCTCCCCGATGATCACGCTCCTCCACAGACGTCCGTTGTTTCCGTTTCCGTCCTCTCCGGCTTCACCTGAACCGTCTGCAGGGTTGGCTTTGGCCGACGCCACTGGAGTGTCGTCTGGAAACACAGAGGAAGGTTTCAGTCCCAATGTGGGCATTTATGACGCTGAAAGAAAAGTGAAACACACTGTGGGGAAAAAATAAAGGATGAGCACCAAAAATACTGTAAATACTGCCATTAAAATACACTAATTATTTATAATTAAAATACATATATGCATGTAAATATTGTGTATTTTTTCTATTTTTAATCTTTAATGATATTTGCAAATTTAAAACTGATAAAATTACCTATAATACAGAGATAATATTTTTATATTTACATTTTGGTTAAATTTCAGTAAAGGTACACACATAGTTTAAGTATTTTTATGTTTAAAAATGTTCTTTTATGCTATTTTACATTAGGATTTAATTTTTTGTAATTTTACTAATATTTTTGTGTATTTCAGTAGCACAAAAAAATGCAAAATAGAATATTTTTATAGTGCATACTGTCTGTAAACTCCAATTATGTCATTTATTATTATTATTATTATTATTATAATTATTATTATTATTTTATCAATCCTTACTTCTGCAAAAGGCATTTTGGGTTGAATATTTGTGTTAGAGCTTCAATAACTAGTAAAACTTCAGAAATACAGTCTCAACTCACACAATAACTCAATAATGTCAAGTTCAAACATCTGTACTTTATGTTATAATTATTGCAGATATTTTCCATTATCTCAAAGAAAAATGATGTATGTTACGGCAAAACTTGTTTTTTTCTGTTTCTAGTCAAATCACAAAGGAAAAAAAAGATTTTCACAAAGAAACAAAACAGGCAAAAAAGAGGCCAAAACTGTGAACAGCTGACATCAAAAATCTGCATTTTTCACAGATTATTAATAATATTTTATTCTAAACTGGAATTTGTTCTCCCACAGTGTGTGACTACGAAATTACTCTATTTTCTCAGCTCAAATCTGCTAAAATATACCTTACAGATATTTGTCATTATTTTCACCACTTTTTTTTTTTTTTTTACAGTTTTTGAATGTGAAAAATGAACATTTATGCAGACAGTTGAGAATAAAATGTGAATTATTTTAGGATTAAGCTCTAACTAAGACCAGCAGGCAGAGTTTGGACGTGTCGACCTCTGACCTTCCCACTCCAGGTCGTTGCCGTTGGTGATGAACTCCAGCGAGTCGGTCTCGTCCGGAGTGTCCATGTCGTCCACGTTGATGTCCAGGTCGTCCGGAGTGTCCAGGAAGTCGTCAGACAGCAGAGAACCTTCGCTCTGGTCCAGAGACAGGTTCATCTCCGGGGCCACCAGCGTCCGGCGCTTCCGGTGGGACGAGGAGACGCCTCCAGACGGACTGATGTTCAGGGAGGCAGGAGGAGCTGGAGAAGAAGAAGAGGAGGAGAGCTTCAGGTTACAGAGAACTAACCCTCCTGTTGTCCTCATTTAAAGGCACCAAAAATAATTTGTATTTGTATTTTATTTATTGTATTTTTATTTATGTGTATTTTATTGTATTTGTATTTTATTTTATTTCTTTGTCTGAAAAAAATCCAAAATTCTGGAAAAAAATTCCTAAATTTCTGAAAATTTGCAAAACCTTCAGGAACAAAATTCCAATAATTCTTTAAAAATTTCCCTTAAAAATTTTATTTTAAAAAATCCCCCAAATTTGGCAAAAAAACAATTCTTGTAAATATTTTCAAAAATGAGTAAAATCTTCAAAAAAAAAATCCTAAACATATATAAAGTGATTCCATATATATCAGTAAAACTTCTAATATTTTCTTGAAGAACATTCACATAAAAATCAACCAAAAATCCAGCAACAGAAACATTTTTAACATTTCTTTTTTTCCACCAAAAAATATTCAAAGATTTCCCAATAATGTAGAAAATGTGGACATCAGAAGTTTCACTGTGATAATATGTTTTTTCCCCCACATTTTCAAACTTTAAAACGCGTCAATTTGACCCGCAGGACGACACGAGGGTTATTATAATATAGAATAATTTAATAACAATAATGATAACTTACAGGTTCTGTCGTCTGTGAGGCCACAGGAAGGATCCATGTCTCCGTCCTCTGGCAGCGGTCTGCCGGAAATAAATGTAAATATTACAAACTAGAACTGTGATTGTTCACTAAAATGTAGGATTTAAAGCTATTGTATGGATTTATTTAACATTATTAGTCTTTATGCTGTAGATATAGCATTAAAACATTTTAAAACTTCACATTTTTCACTATAAATATACAGTCTGGGAGCCCGGATGGCCCGTCCCACAATGCCACTTATTTTTTCACCTTTATGATGTCCTAAATGAGACTATGAGTGGTAACAGTAAAATAATTCATCCCTACAGTCTTGTAGACTAGTTTTACTTTACCTGGAAATGTGATGTTTTCCACTAATTTTGCAGTTCTTTTTTACCAAACATTGCCATAGCTACTGAAGCCATTTCACTCATGACAACCACAACATCTTATACATCATATAAAAGCCCCAAATCTATAGTTTATAAATATAATCACAGTGTTCTTGTATTTTCATTACAATAAAAGTGAGAAATGATGCAATGACAGCATCTCAGAGTTCACTTATTCATGAAATTCTTAATATTAGCAACTCAAACTTTATTACACATATATTTATGTCAACTTTTTATTGATATATAGTACATTCCTGATAGAATGTATTCTGTATTGTATATCTGCATGATAATTATAATATGATGCATTGCAATGTTTGGTTCCTGACAAGTATTTACTCACTTTTCATTCCGTTCTTGTTACTCTAAGCCTTTATGTTCTGGTTGAGTTCATAATATTTTAAAGGCTTGTCAGTAAAGGATGAGGCTCTGTCATGGGTAAAACCAGCAGATTTGACTCATTTTCATATTTTACCCCAGCAGTGGCAGATACAATACACACAGCAACATAAAGAAACATTGTTTGAGCGTTTTTAGTAAGTTATATTTCAACTTTGCATTTCAGTTTCTGTTCTCAATACAAATTTCCCGTTTTTTTTTGTGGCTGTGATGTCACCAAAAACACAGAAAACATCCTGTTCCTGCTTGTTTCTGTGGACAGATTTCTATTTTGTAATTTCAGAATGGAGTCTGGTTGAAGATCTGATTATATTTTAATTATTTTATGTGTTTATATGAGAGCATAACCGCAGTCTGACACTAAATGCAGCGCTGTGAGGAGGACGGTTTCATCCAGGTTGAAGGTTTTGAGGCTGATCTGACTGAGCTCTGGACTCTGGAGGATGAAGGAGGTTTTAACGTCGTCTCTGGGGAGAGATGAAGACTTCAGGAGCGAAGAGGAGGAGGAAACAAACAAAGCAACAAACAAACTGCTGCATCTGCTTCCTTCGCTGCAGCTCCTTTACTGCAGGCAGGACGTCCAGCTCCGGTTTCTCTGCAGGTTTCTGTGTTTTTAGGTTTTCAGATCAGGTCAGATCTGCAGCAGCACCGACCAGGAGGCGTTGTGCAGATAAAAGGTTCAAAACAAGCAGAAATGTGACTGCAGAGCAGAATAACAGGCTCTGCTGACTGTATTCCCAGAGGAGGCTGCAGCCATCACTGCTGCTTTGTCAGGAATTAAAGCCGTTCTATTAACATGCGAACGCACTGAGGGAGGTTCCTCTGACAACAAAAGCATCTTTTAGTTCCTGTTCACGGCTGCATTGTCCTTCAGCTACACTGGGAAACGCTGATTCTTACCTTCTGGAGGCTGCTTCAGTCTGAGGCGACAGAAATGAGCTGGTTTTTCAGCGTCTTCAGTCCCTGAAATCAGAATGACTCTCAGCTTCCTCCTTTAGCCAAAACCTGCCTCCATTTTCCTGGATGACGGCTTGTTGTTGATCGCTGAGGATGTGGCGTCACATGACGGAGGCTGCACCTGCTGCCTGGATGCCTGGATGGATGCCTGGATGGATGCCTGGATGGATGCCTGCCTTCATCCGACAGAGGAGGAGGAGGAGGAGGAGGAGGAGGAGGAGGAAGAGGAGGACTGAACTCATCCTCATCCTCCTGCTGCTACCTGTCAGCACTTCTTCTTCTTCTTCTTCTTCTTCTTCTTCTTCTTCTTTTCTACACATTAAAGTCTCAACCTCTGTACATCCGGTTCCCATTGTTTATAAAAATCACCTTTGAAATCATTTCTGCTTTTTAATGGCTTCATCAGGTGATAACAAAATGGAAAAGTGTTCACAGAAACCATTTTTATCAGGAAATGTCCTGCATTATAATACAGAATAATTTAATTTCTACACTAGTAAAAAAATCAAATCAATAAAACAAATAATAAAAAAAACACTACAAAATTTCTATTAAGGATCTGTTTAAAAAGAAAAAAGAAAAGAAAAAAGATTTTAAAAAAATTGACATCTTATTAACTTCTAATTCTGATTGTTTTGAAATCATTTAGAAAAAAAAATTGTTTTTTAATTACTTTATCGTGTGATTATAAGATGGAAAAATGTCCACAGAAACCATTTTTGCCAGGAATTTTTCTGTGTCATAATTCACAATAATTTGTACTCTAGTAAAATAAATTTTAAAAAATGTAAAAAAAAATAAAAATGAAAAAACATGACAAAATTTCTTTTTCTGTGTTATAAATCAGAATAATATATGTTTTTAAATATCTTTTTTTTTTTAAATTTGACATTTTTAAATTAGTTTTTGTGATGATAAAAAAATAAATAAATAAAAAATGTAAAAATATTTTTGAAAAAACACTACAAAATTTCATTTTTTCTGTGTTATAGAATTTAAGTTGCAGTAAATTAATTTAGTTTGCTTCATTTGCTCCGTCTCAACTTCAGAATCCTTAAAGTCCTGAAAAACCTAAACTCTTGTGCTCATGATTCCATTTTTGGTTTTTGTTTATTATTTGCAGAGGAAAAATTAATTACTTAATTTCCTTAGAAGTTGTCGGAAATCATCCAAAAAATCCTGATGCAAACTGTTGCATGCATTTTTCTTTTTTTGTGGCGGAACCTTTAGTTTCCTCTTCTTCCCATCAACCGTTTTAAACCAGATGATAATGAAGGAGTCACCTGGGGAAGTCTTCATCCTGCCACTCGTCTTTTACTTCCATGTTCTCCATCCGTAGAGTCGCCTCTGTGGTGCCCATCCCTCTGAGAGCAGAGCCGGGGCCTGGAGGGTCCAACACAGACAGTAATTAAGCAGCAGATCACATATTCTTCATGTGATTCCAGCAGAGACGGTCGGCTGCACTGCAGAAACACCGCTCTGACAGAAGCTACAAAGGCGAGTTGAACCAAATAAGTGACTCTCTTTCAGAACATTTTAGGGTAAAGCTGAGGCAGTCACGTGGTTTCTCCTGAACACATGTGAGCAGCATGTGACCGGAGCTCGGCCCAACTCTAAGTCAAATATCACTAATATTCCTCCTTAATCCTCCTCGGTTCTGCTGCCGTTTGATCTCCACTCAGGCTTCATGTCACTGAGAGAAAACCTCAATTTGTGCTCCTGAGGTTGAACTAACAAACCCTTTGAGATCCACATGTATGATCACAGCTCAACAGTGAGACTTGAATAAGAGCAGAGCAGGTTAGTTTGACTGCTCCAGCTGCGTTCTGGATATTTAATCAGCTCCAAAGTCCTGTTTTCTTCCAGTCATGCATGAAATCAGTGATATCAGATTAGATTCTGCTGACTGAAGGATGATTTTTAGGTCTATGATGGAGGTCTTACCCAGAAACTAAGAGGAGAAACCGACCGACAGGGTGTGATGATGGATCAATGCGTAGCAACGATGATGAGGAATAATTCAACACGAGCTCCTGTGAGATAATTGAGAGGTTTTTGTGGTTTTGGCTGCAGCACTTGTGGCTGACAAGTCGATAAAAGAAGAAATAATTCATCTGCAGGTTGTGTGTTGCACAAGAGGAGATACGAGAATGACATCTGAAAGAATAAACTGCTATCAGTGGATTATTGAGGTTTTTTGTGGGTAAAAAAATCACGACTTTAATAATCAATTTAGGATTTCTACAGACGTCTGTATGGATAAACTGGCTTTTGCATTCAATTAAATGCATGTGAGACCACAATTTGTGTCACTGTATGGGTTTTCTGCAGTGCAAACGTGAGCAAAATGGCTCCACTGCATTTCTAGGTCACCGTAAATGCAACATAATTCACATTTTAATGCACATTTTAGTGTCAGTGTGAGGTGCAGTGAGCAGAATATCAATGCAATCATCCAAAATCAGAGGTTTTTACTCACATGAGCGGTGCGAGATCCCCTCAGAATCTCTCTGTAGATGCACAGATTTGCAGGGAGAAAGTCCTGATCCTCCACATCAACAGAAAAACATGCTTTTTGCTCCCTTTTCTAAATCTCCGTCCTGCATTAATTCCCATGCAGGGACACAGTGGTACAGTGTCCTCTCCGGCAGCAGCAGGTGTCTGAGGACAGGGAGCACCTCTGTTCCCACTCCCCCTCCTCTCCCCAGCCTCTGGCCACCTTTGTCGGGGTGAAGATTGGCCGTGAAGACCAAGCCGATGACCCTCCTCTCAGCCCCGACGGCCACCGACACAGAAATCCTTCAACGGGAATTCATCTGCTGATCTGAAATCCTTCCGAGTATCTTTTCCTCTTGATTCGACGGCTCCTTTGGATCTCTGTTGTCCAGAATCCCTCGGTGGAAGCAGCTTATTCCGCCATCCCTCGGTGTCCCCTCACTCCATCACATAATCCCACTGTTGTTTTCAATGGGGGTCTATGAGGCTGCTGTTACCAGGCAACAGCATCTCTCTCCATCCATGACTTCTCCCCCTCCTCCCCCTCCTGTCTCCCCTCAGCCTCTTTCATACCAACAAGGTAAATAATTTATTGAGCTTTTAGATGCCCTAAAAATGCTCATTAATTTGTTCAAAATCACCCCTTTGAGTTGTTAAAGTGTAAAAGTAGCTGAGTTTAATCTACCTAACTTGAGAAAATAAGTTCGATAAACTCAAGATGCAAAGTTTAACCAACGACTCACTCAAACACAACAGTTACAGATTTTCTGAGTTTAACTCTCCTGCTGTCCTCATTTACAGGCACCAAAACATATTGTTTTCTTGTCTTTCTTGTCTGAAAAAAAATAAAAAAATTCAGCAAAAAAAATCCCCAAATTTTAAAAAATTTGCGAATTTTGCTGGATTTTGGTTGATTTTTTTCCTGAATGTTCTTAAAGAAACATTTTTAACATTTCTGCTTTCCACCAAAAAATGTTAAAAAACTTCCCTATCTAATCTAAAGGTTAATTTAGTTAGAAATTAAATGTATTTAAGTGGAAAAGCTGAGTAGATGTGACTAAACTCTTTGAATGATGTTTTACAGTGTCCTCTCCACACCACATTAATTATTCAGCTCCTTACTTCACCTCCAGACAGCCAATCACATCGGTCTGCTGCAAAGATTACATCTGAACTTTCCTGTAAAAGGCCTTTTATGCGATTTACTGCTTGTGTGGAATCCTACAATTATTATCACTAATTACCCATAATTAATATTTTATCACCATGTTGTTTGATTCTGTGCTGCTGCTGAGGGGATGCCTTTAACAGTCAAGGTCATCTTTTATAATCTTATCACCAACATTGAAGAGCAGATTTAATTCTCCAGCAGTTTAATAACTGACAATACCAAGCTCTGTTTAGAATATTTATCCTCATGACTCCGAGGTTTATACTTTGGTTTTCACCATTAAATCTAATCTTGAGTGCAGCAGTGACTCAGAGACAGCCATTCAGCAGAACAAGATGATTCACCGCAGCGCTCTTTACTCTTTGATGGAACCAGAACTACACTGTAAAACACCCGCATCACAGCTGTTAACGGTCACATCATTAAAATATAGGAATCTTTTTTAATTTCTAGTTAATTTAAAATGTCTAATTTGCACAATTAGACAATTTTAGAATTTAAAGGCTTCTAAAGTTTTAATTACTTAAGTTGAATGAATGAATGAAAGCTGAAAGTTCACTCAAGTCAATAACTTAAGTTCATAAGAATCAGTGAAACAAGACTTTGTTTTGCTAAAAATGTCATCAGAAAAGACCATTTAAAAAAATCTTTTCACAGCATTAAATGGTTCAAAAGAACAATAGCATAAACCTGCTTAACAAGCTGGTAACCATACACTGTAAAACATTATGTTAGTCAAATTAACTCATCTTTTATAGTTCACGTAGATGAAATATACTTGATTTACTGGTTTATTGTCAGTTTAATTTAAAATATCTATTTGGTTTAATTTCAGACCACTTTAGAATTTAGAAGCTTCAGTTCCAAAAACTTAAGTTGAATAAATGAATGAAAGTTGAGAGCTTACTCAACTCAATAAATTAAGTTCATAATAATCAGTGAAACAAGATGTTTAAAAATTCTTGTTTGTTTTGCTAAAAATGTCACTAGAGAAGGCAGTTTTTACTTTCTCAGCATTAAATGAGTAAAAAGAACAACATAAACCTGCTTAATGAGCTGGTAACCATACATTGTAAAACATTACAAAAAAATATAGCCAAATTAACTCATTTTTTCAAGTTTATTTTATGCAAATCTCTAGTGAATTTTGCTGGATTTTGGTTGATTTTTTGTGAATGTCCTTTAAGAAAATATTAGAAGTTTTACTGATATATATGGAATCACTTTAGATATATTTAGGCTTTTTTGGAAGATTTTTATTCATTTTTTGAAAAAATTTACAAGAATTTTTTTGCCAAATTTGGGGGATTTTTTAAAAAAATAAAACTTTAAAGGGATGTTTTTGAGGAATTACTGGAATTTTCTTCCTGAAGGTTTTGCAAATTTTCAAAAAATTGAGGATTTTTTTTAGCTGAATTTTTAATTTTTTTTCAGACAAGGAAACAATAGGCACATTTTGGTGCCCGTAATGAAGACAACAGAAGGGTAAGCTATTTATGGATTTACCTGCGTCAGAATAATTTCACTAACGACCTGTGGGGGCAGCAACACGCCGCTGCTGAGTCCAACCTGCAGCAGCAGAAGAATAGAGTCCCGGTAGTACAGGGCGGTGAATCATCTCGATCCCGCTACTCTTTGTCAGTCTGTGCCGGAGATGCCAAGATGGCTGCTAGCAACTATTTCGGCTTCACACATGGTGCCGGTCCGCAATACAGGTAATTCAAGCGGCGTGTGTCGGTGTCAGCATGTGCGTGGACTCGCGGATGTCGGTTACCGGGGCCCATCGGCGGAGACACGGCGGGGTTCGCCTGCCCGGCGCTGCGGCGCTGCTCCGGTTAGCTTAACGTTAGCTAGCTGAGCCGCAGGCCGGTGCTGCTCGACCTGCTGCCTGACATTCGGTGAACCCTGGCGCGGTCACCGGCCACCGGAGAGCCGCCGTGGGAGGTCTGACTCTTTATCGGTAGTTTAGATAAAACGGCACGGTGAGGGTCTGTGTTACCGGGACGGCTAAGGGGCTTTTGGGGGAAGTTAACTGGGATGACTGCAGCTTTAATGGTTGAGGTTGTGTTCAGGATTAACGGAGCTAACTGTGGTGTAGCATCAGTGAAGGTGTTTGGACTCAAACCTGCTCATTTTATAATATTTTTATATTTAAAATTCACCTGCAGCTACAGACAGAAGCAGCCTCATGAGTTCTGGTCCCTCTAAGTAATTATATATAGAAATATTATAAATACTTGTGTGACACAAGTGGCAAAAAATAAAATTTTGGGTATTATTTGGGCTGTTGTAGCAGAAAACAACGAATTACACAATGATATGGCATCTCAGGGTCATCCAGTCCCTCTCTAAAAATGCAGGAAATTTAACGGTTTTCTCGACAGTTTTAAACATTACGGTCGTGATGCAGTAAAATGCATGTCTCATAATAAAGATGACAAAAAGCAGAGCGCAGAGGAACATTTAGTTTTGTGTGGGAAACATTTTATGACAGGTAGTTTAATTTTACCTGCTGATTTATTCACAAATGATGATTTAATTTTTAGTTAATGTCTACATTTAGCAAAATCCATGCAGTCTGTCTATTTTTGTTTAAAACGGTCCTTACACTAAACAGGTTGATTTTTATGACATTTTAGCTGAATAATGTTGCTTTTGGACTAGGAAAATGCCAAATTTGATTGTTGAAAACTGCTTAAAATTAGGTTTTTAATGCAGATGCAAGCAGAATAAGTTGATGGTTTCCTGGACCTCCGTACTTTAAAAAAAAAAAAAAAAATTACAGCAAAATTTGTTAGTTGTTTAACACACACAGACTGATCAAGGTGCAGCTAACATTTTAGTTTCATGTATATTACTATAGATTCATAATTTACTTCTAAATTAGTTAATTTCTGTCCTGATATTTCATAATACTGTTGAGTCTCAGCCCTAAAATTTATTACAGTCGGCTAAAGATGTATTTTCTGTGCCTTTTTAGGGTTTTAGTCCTTCATATTTGGGTTACTCGGGTAAATTCACACCATAAATATCACAGGAGGGTTTTAACCTGAATCTTTAAACTTGATAGGCTAACTCGTAATCTCATTGTCCTTCAGGAAAGAACTTCAGCCCAACAGCTGCTGCTTTAAAAATAACAGCGACTCGTCTTGACTTGAGAAAATAGTCGAAGAGAAGAAATCCTGAAGGGTATTTGGGGAGAAAAAGTAGATTTTTGTTTTTAATATTTCAAATTCTGTCCATGTGTGATAAGAAGCGAGCCAAAAATCAGATTAGAAAACAACAAAAACAAGACAAAATATTCCGAAATTGAGAAAAAAAATGGCAAAAGCAAAAACAAAACGACAAACGATAAGATAAATGACAGAAGAGAGACAATAAAAGACGAAAAACAACATGAATAAGACAAAATATTACAAAAATAAGACAAAAAATGACAAAGAAGAAAAAACGACAAAAGATAAGATAAATGACAAAAGCGAGACAAAAAAACAACATGAATAAGCAAAATATTACAAAATAAGACAGAAAAGGACAAAAGCGAGAAACAAAGCAACAAAAAAAGACACGAACGAGACAAAAAACCCGCAAAACGGCAAAAACACTACACAAAATAACAAAGCTAAACAAAAAATGACAAGACAAAAAACACAAGTGAGACAAAAAGGAAACAAAATGACAAAAACGAGAAACAAAATAACCAAAAATTTTGGACAAATGACAGAAGCAAGACAAAAAAAAACAAGACAGAATATTCCAAAAATGAGACACAAAATGACAAAAGAACAATCTAGTATTTTTCTTTATGATTAAAACAGCTTGTCATGGTCTAGAAATTATTATAAATTTACAGTTTCACACCCCTGTTTTAAGTCATTTTCTAAAAGGAAAAAGTCTAAATTCATCGATTGCGGCGTCCTAACTTTGGATATTTTTACATTTCTTTGCTCCTCTGCGGCAGGAAACTGAATTTCTCTGCGTTTTGGTCAGAACTGATCCACATTTTTCTCCATTTTCAGACATTTTTCAGACCAACCAGCTGATCCATTAATGCAGAAAATAATCCGCAGATTAATCAGCAGTGAAAACAATTAGTTGCAGCTCGACTTCATAACATTTCAGTCACAATGTAGGGGTTGTAGTCGCCTTTCAGAAAGTGGAAAACTGCATTAAATGAGTTAAATTTGTCCTTTAAAGTGTTTTCTTGTCATAACAACAACTGGATCTATTATATTCCAGGCCACAGATAATAAATCACACAGACTAGTTTAGTTTTTTGGCTTAACACCAGTCAAACCGCAGGACGTGGATCGTGTTTGACAAGTTTCTCTGAATCCTCAAACCTTTAATTTGACAGATAATTAATTAACGTGTGATGCAGCGATAATGCGGTCAGCGAGCCGTGAAAGTTTTCTGATTCATGTCTTGTTCCTGGACCGAAGTCAAACCAACAAACCTGACGAACAGGAGAGAGCTGATCATTCTGCACCACAAAGATCCTGCTTTTCCTTTAACGCTCGGTTCATTCAAGCCTTTAATTCCCCAGATTTTAGCACATGAGACTGTTTCCGTGTCGTAATGACTGGAATGTCTTCACCTGGAGAGACTGAATAATTCTACGAGGACCGGGGGGATTTTTGTGTAAATATTAGCACCCAGAGGTCTTTAAAAACCCACATTAATGCCTCGGTTCAACAGTCTTATCCAGGATTTACAGCCAAGAAAGTCTTTGCGCTTCTATTTCATGCGGCAGCTGTGAAGGAAAGGGACAAATAGTTCCAAAAAGTTCCAAAAATTCTCCTGCAAACTCACAAAAATCCATTTATTAGTGACGTTTTTGTGCTAGACTTTAATCAGACGACGTGTTTTACCAGCTTGACTGCATAGAGGAGCTTTTTTGAATCCACTGAAATTCTGTCTGTCATCATTTTTCAACCCCGTTAGCAGCATGTTTATCAGTTTGGAATCAAATCCTTTAAACCAGGGGTGTCAAACATGTGGCCCGCGGGCCAAAACTGGGCCGCCAGAGGGTCCAATCCGGCCCGACTTTGTAAAATGTAAAAATTCCAGAGAAGACAGTAACTGTAAATTTGCAGAACGCTAAACTTAAAATAATTTCTAGACATTGGCAAAGTAAAATACTAGATTGTTCTTTGGTCATTTTGTGTCTCATTTTTGTAACATTTTGTCTTGTTTTTGCGTTGTTTGTCGCGTGTTTTTGTTTTGTGGATTTATTTGTCTCGCTTGAGTTTGTCTATTTTTTCGTTTTGTTTCTCGCTTTTGTCATTTTTTTCCTCGTTTGTGTAATTTTTTTGTCTCGTTTTTGCCGTTTGTTCATTTTTTGCCAGTTTGTAAATTTTTTTGTCAAATTTTTTTGTCTTTTTTGTTTATCTAATTTTTTTGTCATTTTATTTCGTGTTCTTGTCATTTTGCATCTCGTTTTTGTAACATTTAGTTTGACTTTTGTCATTCTGATCATAAAGTAAAACACTCGGTTGTTCAGTTCCAGAAGACTAAATGTTTTTTTCTTTACAGATCCTCTGATCTGGACGTTTTAATGTGTAAATAAAAAACTGAGGCTGAATATCGCTCAAACTGAACTTACTTTTCTGAAGAAACTTAAGTTTTTTCATGATAATAAGATGAAAAAAAAAAGATAATTCCTTAAACATGAAAATTTTCAGAATGAACTTTTCTGCACTAAAACAGAGGAACCATTAGGAGTTGTGGTTGTTTTTCGGGCGTTATGCTGTGGTTTTACTGGTCACTGGAGATCAGACTGGGCTGAATGTGGAACCTGAACTAAGATCAGTTTGAGACCCCTGCTTTAAACTGATTAAATTGGAGAAAACTGCTGTATTCCAGGACGAGGTTCCAAGTAAATCAGATCAGTAAATGTATCACGGTTTAATTTATCCACTGGAACGTGCTGCTTCGTTCTCTTGCTCATTAGTTCGTCTCTTGTCGAGCTCTTCTCTGCTGTTTTGTTCCTACTTGAACGATTATTTCGTAAAATGCCGACTGATATAGATCTCTGTTGTTTGGCTGAAGGCCGCTGTAGCTGCAGAATATTCCAATGTGACAGCTCTGTTTCAGCTCTTACAGCTCTGGGATAGAAACTTCAGGAGGTTACATGCTGGCTGTCAAGCAGCCAAATCTTTGCTAACTGTGAAGCTTTTCGAGGGGATTCTGGAACATTTCTCACATGCTGTAACACTAAAGGTGGAGTTGTTTCTGGCTTCAGATGTGGTTTTAAACTCATTGCTGGTTTAAATGGTTGTGTTACCTCTTGTGGAGCTGATGGTCACGAAGCAGACTTTCTGTTTTTGGTCAGCATCGTCCTTTCTGCCAGCAGTAATGTTTTTATAGAAGTGAGGTTTCTTTTTCAGCGTTTCTCTCCTGTTCTTTGCTAATGTTGTTGTTCAGATGTGGAGTCTACAGTAAGAAAACTGTGTCTTCTTTATGCATAGATGGATAGATATGGATATAGACAGATATAAGTATGTACTTTCTCCTTATAGAAGAAAGCTCTTTTTTAGGAAAAACTCCAGGAACTTTAAGTCAGAGTAGGGTTGGGACGATACAAAAATTTCATATCACGATACATGGAATAAAAATTATCACGATAAGTAGGGTTATCGCGATACAAAATTTATGAAATAATTTGCCACATTCATGTCATCACAGGTGATTGAAATTCAGTGTGGAGTCTTGTCACAAGACTGTATTCAAACTTAAAAAAATTTAAATTGTTGATACTTAATACTTAATATTATTTACACTTGTGCCTCAAATAAATTGTCCTAACATATGTTGCCATGAAAGCATACCCCAAGAAAAATGAATGTTTTATAATTATTTGGGACAAAATCACTGACTTTGAATTGCAAAATTTCTGAGTTGTATCATGATATTTGACTTATATCTGCATGTATCACGATATCACGATAATATAAAAATGCCACAATACGATTATCGTGGGACACTTTTATCGCGATAGACAATAATATCGTGTATCGTCCCAACCCTAAGTCAGAGCAAAGAATCTTCTATCAGAATATTCTTGTAGATTGTAAAGGACAGCGAGAACGGTGTCGGTTTTCTGTTTTGAATAAAGCAGAGAAAAGTTGTTGAGTTCAACAAACTCTGCCTCTAAAATGAAGGAAAAACAACCCTTAAATCAGAGCAAATCCGACAAATTTCTCTTGTTTATTAGTCACGAAAAATAAGCAGCTTCTATGTTTGACTTGCAAAAGTAAAAAAAGTATAGTTTTATGAGTGCTGGTTCACTGAGCTGATGCTGCGTTATCGGTACATGTTGCAGAAGAGCAGATTTTCCATAAATATCTGCAGAATGACTGGCTGGAGATAAAATGTTCAGAGAGGAATGCAGCAAATCAGTTACTGACAAACTGAAACACTTGGACTTTTTGAAGAAAAAAGCATGAGAGATGACTGCAGTTTTACAAAAAGTGCAGCACTGATGAGTAATTTGTGTTTTCTCTGAGCGTTCGTCGTCCTGCCCTTCAGACACATCCGTGGTTCTTATCTCTGCAAATAAATAAGTAAAGAGGAGACATTAGGGCTGCAGGATGTTTTATTTTAAACAACTCTCCAGATAAACATCCATATTTAATGTTGGAATAATTCAAGGCACATCAGACGTGGTCGAGCAGAAGTAAGACAGAACACATGACAGCTTTTTCTCTTGTTTTTTTGTTTTTACATTATTTAGAAGTTTGTTGACACGCAGGTTTCACGTGTGTTCAGGAAAATGAGCAAAGAACAGGAGAGAAACCAGGCGTGAACTAACCATGATGTCACCCGTTGGTTTCAACGCCGAGAAAATGAAGCCCGGATTTTGCTACTTCCTGGTCGCCGTTTTGGATTTTTTGGAGCCAGTGACGTAAAAAGCGTCATCAAACAGACTAGACCGGAGAGCAACTAGGGGCAGGATTGGCTGAGGGCTCTCTTATCCCGCCCACATTTTACCGCAGAGGCTTCTGTTGCTGTCTATCAAGTATAGCCACGCCCCCTGGCTCCGCCAACTTTAACGATTTATTTAAAATTCAGTATTGATTTATTTTAAGATCGGCCACCTGATCTCTCATTTTGACCATGAAAACTAACGGGAAAAAAATCCTGAGCTGTAGAACATCAGTCTATCAAATTTTATTTTCTCCAAAAATGAATTGGGGTCTATGGAGAAAAAGCTTTTTGGAGCCAACCCTAGCGGACGGCGTGATATTGCAAGTTTTTGACACTTCCGGGTTGGCTTCAATTCTGGAGCCAGATGCTACGTCCACTATATATACAGTCTATGAGAGAAACACTGAAAAGGAAGATTTAATGACCTGAAACAGATATACACCCCCTGTCAAAAGTTTTGAGACGGGTTCTAATTTATTTGAATGAGAAAGTGTCTCAAAACTTTCGACAGGGAGTGTACTTTTAAGTCTTGCCTGCACATGAAGCATCAATTAATTCATTTGACCTTTTAAATCGGCACCACGAGGCCGAATCTGAATGTCATCCCCCAAAGCAAAAAATGCTTTCACACCATGTGAGAAAAGTTCTAAAAGTTTTACACTCCTATAACAAAATCTTCACTGTGGAAAGTTATTTTCAGTGCAGGCGGGCGTAATTAAGTGACGACAGAGGCGTGACGATTCTGACAGAAACAACCGGCGCACAATAAACAGTTATCTTTGGACTCGGCTTTGGCCACAGCCCTTAAAGATTTGAAGCTAAAATTCAACTTGAAAGATAAACAAAGGACGGCACTGAAGTGTTTCATTGAGAAGAAAGACGTATTTGGACTTATGCCGATGGGATATGACAAATCCTTAATATACCAGTTGGCTCCGCTGGTTGGGAAGCTAATGGGACTTAGCCACAATCCGCCGGCGCTCTCGGAACTACGTCAGCCTATTCGTTGCGCTGATTGGTTGTATACCTACCCAATTGCTGCAGAGGGATTTGATAGACATCCTTTTAGCCCGCCTCCCTCCCTGTTGAGCGGTCCTAGACCCTTGCGTCTTCAGAACATGGGTCTAGCGCGGCTAGGTTATCTTCAGACAGTTTGACCTGTAATTGGGGCTATATAAATAAAATCTGAAGTGAACTTTACAGAGTCGTCCGCTTGTTTGACATCTCTGATCCTAAATAATCGTTTCCAAGTTCAAGTCGTCTGGTTGAAAATGGTTGTATTTTTCTATATGCTGGTTTTCTGTGGCGTCTTGCGGTCCTAGCAGTTTGTTTTCCTTCACAAGCCTTTCCAAACCTTAACATGCTGTAACCCTGAGGTGTGAGGTTTGCTTCCAGTCGCAGACAGGAACCAGAACAGACATGTAGGTCAGCAGCTGAACTCCAACTGAAACTATTGATTAGTTTTCCTGTTTATTTTGGGTGGAATGTTGGGGATGGAGCCAGAAGCTGATGTTTAGAAATGGGTCAGAGGCTTCTTTTGGTCCACAGAAAGAAGACAGTTTCTTTACATTTTAATGTGTCGCCGTTTAGTATTTAAATTCCATCCATATGTCCTTCCAAACCGGCGTTCTAATGACTTCAGCAGCGTGTGTTCTTCTACGACCAGAAGGCATCGTTTAATTTTAGCCGCCTCGGGTTGGACTCTTACTAAAGATGCTGACAGCATCAGCTGCTGCCGTCTGCATCCGATAGCAAGAAAGCTGCACTCCACGCTGAATTTCACTTCAGCGTGGAGTGAAATTCACTGGATTTTGGTTGATTTTTTTTTCCAAATGTTCTTAAAGAAATTATTAGAAGTTTTACTGATATATATGGAATCACTTTAGATATTTGTAGGATTTTTTTGGAAGATTTCTATTCATTTTTAGAAATTTTTTTCAATTTTCATTTTTAAAATTTTTAAAATTTTTATTTCTGGCCAAATTTGGGGATTGTTTTTAAAATAAAACTTTCAAGGAATTTTCTTCCTGAAGGTTTTATAAATTTTTATAAATTTGGGGAATTTTTTGCTGAATTTTTTGATTTTTTTTTTTCCAGACAAGGAAACAATATTTTTTGGTAAATGAGGACAACAGGAGGGTTAAAGGGGAACTTCGGTTTTTTCAACCTGGGGTCTGTTTCCATATGTAATTTCATACATGTGAGTGATGGAGAAATGAATTTTCGACATAGCTCCAGTATTTAACCAGGCAGGCAGCTTAGCAGCTCAGCTAGCAGCTCAGCTAGCGAAAAGTATGGGGCAGCTGGCCCCCCCGCGTCAAAGTCCGCCCTAACGTGCTTTTTTCCCACACTGACCGGCTCAGATAGTCTCAATGAGTGTCCCACAACATGCTAGAGATGAGAAGTGAATGAAAACCTCCACATTACCAGGCGATCGCTCTTTGTTGTGGTCTGTATCCAAATCTCAGGACGCTAGAAACCAAATCTCGTTCCGAAATCGCGCGATAGCTCGCGCCAAAACCGGTGTTGCCAGACGAACGGATCCGAATATTCAGTCCGTCTCTGTCTCCGCCTCACCCTGAATATTCGGGTATTCGTCTTTACTAGGGCTCGAATATGCGGAGACCAGAAACCACTATTCAGGCTAGCCCTAGAAACGATGAACTGAGGCTGAATGCTGCTGGAATTTAACGTATATTTCTAAAGAATTTTTAGGTTCTTCATGATGTTTTTTAAAAAGGTATTTGATTGTGTGTGAACATTTTCAGAATGTCCTGTTTTGCACTAAGATGAAGGGAAATATTTGGTTATTTATGTTCTGTTATTCTCTGATTTTACTGCTCCGGCCCACGTGGAATCAAACTGGGATGTATTTGGCCCCTGAACTAAGCTGAGTTTGCCGTCCCTGCTCTGAACTTTGCCGTCACTTTCAGACTGATGCTGTCTCTGTCTCCCCCAGCACCCAGCCTCCCCCGGCCTACTCCCATCCCTCCACGGCCAGCTACAGCGTCCAGCAGGCTCCGGCCGTGGCTCATGCGGTGACGGCCTCCTACTCTCCGGCTCCGGTCCAGGCGGCCCGACCCGTGGCCTCGGCCTCCTATCCGGCCTATCAGAGCCACCAGGCGCCTCCAGACTACAGCTACAGGCAGCCGGACCCCCCTCAGCCCACCACCACCCCCCAGACGTACCAGGTATACTCGGACACGGTCAGTCGCTCTTTTTGCTTCTCCTGTAATTTCTGCTCCTCAGTTTCATGTTGGATTTTCTTTTTGTGGCTTTATTTAGAGCCACTAAGACACCAGATGGGTCTCTACTACGAAGCAGGTTCACCATACCCAGAATATTTTTTATCTGGCTTCACTAAACGGGACAGCTAAAGTCTGGGGCGGCTTGATAAGACAGCTCAGGGTTTCTAAATCTAGATATGAGTGGAAAGGAGTGACATTTTTCTCTCAAGAAGAACAAAATATAAACTTGTACAGTTTCATTCATGTAGCTTTTATCCAAAGGAACGCACGTCTGAGAGTAGATAAACACAAGCGAGGGTCTAGTCAGGAGGAAACAACCTGGATCAAGCAAAGATCAAACAAGTTCAAGTGTGAAAAAACACTTACTTCATATATATAGACATTAACTGCAGATTGTAAATTTAAAATAATTTCTAGACAAGTTGTTTTGATCATAAAGTGATATATTGCTCATTGCTCTTTTGTGGCTTTGTGTCTCATTTCTGTAATATTTTGTCTTTTTTTTGTTGTTTTTTGTCTGATTTCTGTCATTTGTCTCATATTTTTGTGTTTTTTGTCTGATTTGTCATTTGTCTCATGTTTTTGTTGTTTTCTTGTATGATTTCTGTCATTTGTCATGTTTTTGTTGTTTGTCTGATTTCTGTCATTTGTCTCAAGCTTTTGTTGTTTTTTTTGTCTGATTTCTGTCATTTGTCTCATGCTTTTGTTGTTTTTTGTCTAATTTTTGTCATTTTGTGCCTCATTTTTTGTAACGTTTTTTTAAAGTTTTTTCTCTTGTGCGACTGTTGTTGTTTTGATCATGACTAAAGGTTGTGTTCCTTTGCAGACACTCTGATCTGTAAATTGTAGTGTGTAGATTGATAAACTAAGGCTGATTATTGTTGAAATTGGATTTATTTTTCTGAAGAAACTTCAGGTTGTTCATAATGTTTTGATCATTACATGCAAACATTTGAAGAACATGCTTTTTTGCACAAAAACAAAGGAAAACGTGGAGTTTTTTTTGGGTTAATATGCTGTATTTTAACTGCTCTGGCCCACTTCAGATCAAACTGGGCTGAATGTGGCCCAGCAGGATAAAATACTGGTGCTTGTTTTTTAAGGGAGCTGGTTAGCAGGAGGTGTTTTAATACACGTTTGCCCACAAGTTAGCTCTGAAACCACAGAGTTAAAGCTGAAGTCAGCTCCCTAAACCCAAATCCTGCTTCACAGAGCCCACCTCGAGGCAGACGGCACTCCAGAAGATTTTAACGTACCGCCATAGCCAGCATGTTGTGAACTGCTGCAGCGTTGTTCTACTAATATTTATGGAGTGAATCCTCTCTTGTAAACACCAGCAGGACAACTACAGTTATGGACGCCCCGCTGCCGTGACGACCTACGACAACAAACAGTACTACCAGACGAGTATAGCCACGGCTCAGAGGACGCCTACAGATAACTACTACCAGACTGGTGAGTGCTTTCATCTCCCCGTTGTGTCTCGTGTTACAGTCGGTGTTGGGTGAAAAGTCAGTGCTGTAGTTTTGGCATATTCTAGGGTGGGTAGATGATAGCGCTGCAGCTAAAGTCGAGTGTTCTATCGATTATTCTGGCACACTGGAAAAAATGCCCCTCTCAAAACAAGAGAAAAAACTTATTTCAAAGAACTTTACATTGAAATAAGTGAAAAAATCTGCCAATAGAAGAAGTGAAAACTGGCTTGATGAGATTTCTTGAAATAAGATGTGATATTTAGAATATTGAGATCTTAAAATTAGCTGGAAAACTTATTTTAAGCTCTATTTTACCAAGACTGTCAAGCTTAGGTGTCTTAACCCTCCTCTTGTCCTCATTTACGGCACCAAAAAATTGTTTCCTTGTCTGAAAAAAATCCAAAAACTCAGCAAAAAAAATTCCCCAAATTTATAAAAAAAAAATTGCAAAATCTTTAAGAAGAAAATTCCTTAAAAGTTTCCTTTAAATCCCTAAATTTGAAATTAAAATTTAAAAAATAATTTTTAAAAAAAGGAAAATTGTAAATATTTTCAAGAATGAATAAGAATCTCCCAAAAAAAATCCTAAAAATATCTAATGTGATTGCATATATCAGTAAAACTTGTAATATTTTCTTGAAGAACATTCAAGAAAAAAATCAAACAAAATCCAGCGAATTTCACAGGATTTTGGTTGATTTTTTTCTGAATGTTCTAAAAGAAACATTTTTTAACCTTTCTTTTTTTTTCCATCAAAAAATGTTCAAAAATTTCCCCCAAAACTTTGAAAATGTGGAAGTTTTCAATGTAAAAATGGTTATTTTTTTTACATTTTCAAACTTCAAATGGGCCAATTTGACCTGCAGGAGAACAACGAGGCTTAAAACAGGATCATTTCAAGATTGTTCGACTTAACAAGATATTTAACATGCGATGTCTTAAAACAAGTCCCTCTGTCTTGCTGAAATGTCTCTTGTTTAGTAAATTTATGTTAAATCAAGTGGAATGAAACATTGCGATGAAAAATGAGACAAACAGACTTGGTAAGATTTTGAGTTTTTGCAGTGCAATTAATTGAGTAATCGGATTCTGCACTGGGCATGCACATTACAGCAGCAAAGAGGAAGTGAGCGTGGGAAACTATACGATGACTGAGAACTCTTACAGCTGGATCTCAACGTCTTTCTGGGCCCATAAAATGAAAAACCTGATAGAAATGTGGCCGCCGTCCTCATGAAAGTCGTCTCCTTGTGCCGCTGTGCTCTGCTCCTTATGCTCCTGCAACACCTTCAACATTCAGTAGTTTGTATTTGCCACATGCTGATGCTGTACATGCAGTCAATGTACTGTGACTGTCCCTCAAGGCTGTGCAATAATAATTACACTTCAAAAGAAAAGCGTTGCATTGGAGAAATAATGAGGCAGAGATTGTAACGCTCCTTAGAAATCCGCTCATGTGAACGTCGCAACGTCGAACCTTCAGCTTAAACGAGATTGTGGTGAAGAGGAACGAGTCACAGGGAGATGAATGTGGTGAGAGGCAGGCGGAGAGACACAGATGTGTTGTTGTGGCCTTAAAGCTTGTGTTTGACTGGATGCACGGTGGATTAGAGAATTTGCATGATGTCGAGCCACGGTTCGACATCAGACAGCTCAGGAGGTCACAGGAGATCTCTGTGTTGTCAGTAGAACACCACAGGAATGCTAAAGAGAAAAGGGAGCATGTTTCTGGTGCTTCCGACGTGATTCTTTCACTTCAAAAACTGCTGGTGTCTTGGTGGCAGCTGCAGAACCTCCTCCCATCACCAGAGATGATCGTCCAGCTGCTGATTGACACTGAATTCAATATTTGCACTACTTTGTAGGGCTGGACCCGAATATCCCGAATATCCGAATATTCTTTCGCTACGGCGGTGTCCAGATATTAATTTTGGTATCCGAATGTTCTTCTGTTTAACTGAAGACAAAACGAAGGCAGTGTGCAAAATTTGCATCCAGGAGACCAGACGAATGGATCCAAATACTCAATTGGGCCGTCTCCGCCACATCACCCCCCACTCCGTCGGACGTTATGAGGCGGAACGAATATTCGGATATTCGTCTTTAATAGGGCCCAAATATCCGGAGACCAGAAACCACTATTCGGGACAGCCCTACTAGTTTGAATCTCCATGAAGCAAATGTTTATCTCCCAGTGGTCATGAAAACATTCTAGCTACGACTGTATCTTCTTGTTTTTTGATTCTTTCTTGTACACGATGTTAATTTTGTAGCTCTTGACTGCCATCATGTGCCTCCACTTTAAACAGGCTTTTCAGAAAAATTATACACTATCCTTCAAAAGTTTGGGGTCATCCAGACAATTTAATATCTTCCATGAAAACTCCCACTTTTATCCATGTGCTAACATAACTGCACAAGGGTTTTCTGATCATCAATGAGCCTTTCAGCACCATTAGCTAACACAATGTAGCATTAGAACACAGGAGTGATGGTTGCTGGAAATGTTCCTCTGTACCTCTATGGAGATATTCCATTAGAAATCAGCGTGGGTTTTCTTTTTAGAACATATGATTGTGCATGAATAGATTTTTTCCACGTGCATGTTCACAAAAGGTTAAATAGAGGAAGAAGAAGATGGATCTGGTCCGTATCCAAGGTCAGGAATTGATTAATCTATCATACACTCCCATCCCTAGAGCTAACATTATTAAAAGAGCATGAAGAAGAAGAAAGTGTTTTTTCAGCTTTGAACAATTTCCCCCTAAAGGATGTGCTTTTTTTTTTTTTTTTTTTAAACAAAGTGGGTTTGATCAGCTGACGGTAGCAAAAGCCAGAACATTGTTTAGTCGTATCGGTAGCTTCAAACCGAGCTGGGGAGGGAGGTTTGTTTCACCTACAGAGTGTAAAAGAGGGTTTTAAATGCATCTCTCCTGAATGTTTCTAAGCTGGGAAGCAACCAGTGTTTATGGACCAGAGAGGTGTGTGCATCTGTAAATTTATCACAGTGGGATTTGACTTGGAGACAAATCCGTAGAGACGATAATAAATTGAATTTACACCGGATTAAAAGAGCTGAGTGGTCTGTATCTGGCTCCAAAGCTGCTTTAGTTTCAGCTCTGATAGAGAATCATTACTGAATGTTTGGTTAATGGACTAAAGGCAATCACCAGATCAATAGAAGGCATCTTAGCTGCTATTGGAGACAGCATTGCTCTGCTGTTGACATATCTACAATGAATGAGCCTTTAACTGGTTAAACCAACTCTTTTAACGTGTCTCGGTGCATTTTAGGCCTTTTTCTTTGCTTGCTTTAGCACAACACATCCTGATGATTAAAGGGAGCTTCAGACGGTGTCGCCTGTAAGTTCAAACCCAGATTTTTGTCCTAAACTGGGTCCACAGCTGAGTTAATATTCAGTCTTATGGAAAACAGGAGGAGAGCAGGCTTCAGTTTGGGAGAAAAAAAGTGGGAATAAAATGTCAAGCAGTGAATGATTGTTCCACAGTAGTAGAAAGCAACATTAGAAAGTGCACCCACAGTTTGTTTTAGAGCCTTGACAGTCACTTTACTTAATGAAGGTTGTTTTCTGCTCTACGTGCACAGCAGACGTTGGCATGCTTGCAGTAAGTGCAGATATTTCTGCATTTTTTAAACATAATTGTGTCCTACTAGAGACACAGACAGAGGAAATAACTGGGTTATTGATCATTTAACTTGATTTAATTAGCTTTTTTCTGTTTCCTTGTCACTCAGGCATCAAACTGCTTTACCTACTTGGGATAGGATGATTAATTAGCTCTCTGAAACCCAACAGCAGGTCTGAAAAGCGTGTTGTCTTTACAGAATCTGCAAAATTACATCATTTGTCAGAGCCGGAAACTTTAAAAAAAAACAACAGAGAATGTTCGGATTTTACCTCCTGAACCGCTTGTGTGTGACGCGCTAAACCAAATTTAAGCTTCAAATCGTGATATTTCATCAAAATCACTTCATCATTTGATTTGACATCTTTTGTTTAGATTTAAATCCCTCATAAAACCTCACCTCTTCAAGATCAAGTTTTGAAATAAACTGAGAATTCAAACGAGCCCCATTTATTCCACTGAACTACTTTATCTCTACTGTCTTAGATTGTGTTCAGAGCTTTACTTATTTGTTGTTGGGACCCGAAACAGAATATTTCAGTTGAATCCCAAGAATTTCATGCCCTCAGATTTTAGATTTTTTTGTATTTTCACCTAGTCTAGCCGCACTAGACAACCCACGGCAACGAATTTAATTCTCTGCCAGGGTGGGTCTAGTTACCCTCCATAAGGCTCGAGGCTGGATTCTCCTAAAACTGGCCGGACCAATCACCATGAAGTGTAGAGTCAGAAGGCGGGCGTAACTAAGTGACGACAGAGGCGCGACGATTCTGACAAACAACCGGCGCACAATAAACAGTTATCTTTGGACTCGACTTTGGCCACAGCCCTTAAAGATTTGAAGCTAAAATTCAACTTGAAAGATAAACAAAGGACGGCACTGAAGTGTTTCATTGAGAAGAAAGACGTATTTGGACTTATGCTGACGGGATATGGCAAATCCTTAATATACCAGTTGGCTCCGCTGGTTGGGAAGCTAATGGGCCTTAGCCACAATCTGCCGGCGCTCTAGGAACTACGTCAGCCTATTCGTTGCACTGATTGGTTGTATACCTACCCAGTTGCTGCAGAGTGATTTGATAGACAACCTTTTAGCCCGCCTCCCTCCCTGTCGAGCGTTCCCAGACCCTTGCGTCTTCAGAACATGGGTGTAGCGCGGCTAGGGCTAATTTTCACCCACAGAAAACCTAGAAAGTAACGTAGAAGGCTCATTGTGCTGCTGCAAAGTGAATTCAGGACAAATCTGAGAGAGATATCCAAATGTTTGCACAGTCCAGCGTGAAGTGTGTCTGGTGCTGATTTGTTAGTGAAATGAGGATCCTGCCAAAGAGGCTGTTTTCTGCCCCTCTGACGTCCTTCCTCTCTGTCTGTTTGTGTTTCAGTCGGAGTAAAGAGCGCCTACAGTCCAGCTCCCTCCACCGTCTACAGCCAGCCTCCTCCTCCTCAGAGGCAGGTCACCGCCCTCAAACCTCTGGCTCCATCCAGCTCCGTGTCCACCAGCTACAACATCTACCCGGCGTCCACCAGCGTCCAGCAGCCTCCCACGCCCATCTCGTCCTACACGCTCGGCACCTCGTTCAGCTCCACCGCTTCGGCCACGTCCTACTCCGGTGAGACCAGACGGAAGCTCATTCATCCCACAGGAAGTTCACACGCTAAAAAAGCCACACACGCACACACAGGATGTAATAAGATTAAAATAAAGCACAAGGAGGAGCAAATTACAAAAATACTGGTGCACCCCATTAACCCTCGTGTCGTCCTGTGGGTCAAATTGACCCGTTTTAAAGTTAGAAAATGTGGGGAAAAATATATATT
This sequence comes from Acanthochromis polyacanthus, assembly GCF_021347895.1. NCBI lineage: Eukaryota > Metazoa > Chordata > Actinopteri > Pomacentridae > Acanthochromis > Acanthochromis polyacanthus. The sequence continues at coordinate 44,778,429 of NC_067116.1, read as the reverse complement.
TTCACAGTGAAACTTCTGATGTCCACATTTTGAACATTTTTGGTAAATTTGTGAAAATTTTTTTGGTTAAAAAAAAAAGAAATGTTAAAAATGTTTCCTTAAGAATGTTCACAAAAAATCAGCCAAAATCCAGCAAAATTCGCTGGATTTTGGCTGATTTTTTTGTGAATCTTTACTATAATAGTTTTACTATAATAAAATGCTTGAATTTCCCTGAGAAAACTGTTTGTATTTTATTTTATGTGTAATATTTTGTGGCGTTTCTTTCCCTTGTTTGACTTTATAGTCATTTTATTTTTATGCTATAAAACCAGAATTATCTTTGCATATAAGTTCTGCATTGAGAAACTATTATTTACCCCTCCTGTTGTCCTCATTTATGGGCACCAAAAAAATTGTTTCTTCGTCTGAAAAAAACTCCAAAAACAGCAAAAAAAAATTCCACAAATTTCAGAAAAATTTGCAAAACCTTCAGGAAGAAAAGTCCAGTAATTCCTTTAAAGTTTCCCTTAAAGTTTTATTTTAGAAAAAATCCCGCAAATTTAGCAAGAAAAGTCTTGTAAATATTTTCAAAAAATGAGTAAAAATCTTCCTGAAAAATCCTAAAAAATCTACAGTGATTCCATAAATATCAGCAAAATTTCTAATATTTTCTTAAGAACATTCACAAAAAAAATCAACCAAAATCCAGAGAAATTCACTGGATTTTGATAGATTTTTTTTTGTGAATGTTCTTAAGAAACATTTTTTTTCCACCAAAAAATGTTAAAAATTTCCCAAAAATGTTGGAAAATATGGAGATCAGAAGTTTCACTGTGAAAATATTTTTTTCTCCACTTTTTCAAAATTTAAAACGGGTCAGTTTTGACCCACGGGACGACATGAGGGTATAAAGATGACATCAGAGCAGGCTGGACGTCCTCCCTGGTGAAGCTAAAGTGCAGCTTACTGCTCGTCTTCCTGCTGCATGTTCGTGTTTGACCCACATCCTGCTGCCTTTTCCTTTTCTTTCCTTCGCTAACTTTCCGTCCTCTTCCCCCTCAGGCATCAGCTACTCCAGTTATGATTCAATCGGCTACTGCTCTGCATCCACCCCCTCCTATTACCAGCCGGCTCAGCAGACTCTGTCCCAGCCGCAGCCTCCACCGCAGCAGTCGCAGCAGCAGCAGCAGCAGCAGCCTCCCATCCAGCCGCCACCCAAGCAGCTCACCAGCTCGTCCTGGAGCAACTCGGGCAGCAACATGGTGACGGCTGCGACCGGAAACGCGTACAAAAAGCCCACATTTCACCAGAGCAAGCTGCAGAAGCCGAAAGGGCCTCCCAAGCAGCCACAGCTGCATTACTGTGACATTTGCAAGATCAGCTGTGCAGGCCCTCAGGTAGGCGATTAAGAATAACACGGAGCCGAAGCAATAAGATCCTGCCTTCTGAAAGGGCTTCAGCACATCATGTACATGGATGGATATAAATATGTTAGATTATTTTATGAAGCACATGAGCTAAAAACACTTTAACAATGTCTGTGACTGTTTCTGATTAATTTAATCCTATCTGCATTGAAATAAACTGCTTTTCTTTCAAAAATAAGGACATTTCTAAGTGACCCCAAACTTTTGAACGGTATGAAGAAAAATTAAAGTTGCTATTATTAGTTGAAGTTGCTCAAAATGACTTAAAACTGCGCTGTATTATTTAAAGTTGCTCTATATTCATTATAGTTACTTTAAAGTAGTTAGTTGCTCTAAATAAGTTTAAATTGCTCTATATGTAAAGTTGCTCTACATTAATTAAAGTTGCTCTACATTAATTAAAGTTGCTCTATATTAGTTAAAGTTGCTCTATAGTAGTTAGTTGCTCTAAATAAGTTTAAATTGCTCTATATTATTTAAAGTTTCTCTACATTAATTAAAGTTGCTCTATATTAGTTAAAGTAGATCTATATTATTTAAAATTGCCCAGAAATGAGTTAGAATTGCTCTATATGATTTAAAGTTGCTCTACAAATAATTGAAGTTGCTCTGAAGGAGTTAAAGTTGCTCAAAATGAATTATAGTTCCTCTACATTAGTTATAGTTGCTCTAAATGAGTTAAAATTGCTCTATATTAGTTAAAGTTGCTCTACATTCATTAAAGTTTCTCTATGTTAGTTCAAGTTGATAGTATTAGTTCAAGTTGCCCTATAGGCGTTAAAGTTGCTCTATATTATTAAAGGTTTCTCTGCATTAATTAAAATTGCTCTATATTAGTTAAAGTTGCTTTTATTAGTTGAAGTGGCTCAGAATGACTTAAAACTGCGCTATATTATTTAACGTTGCTCTGTATTGTTTAAAGTTGCTCTATATTCGTTATAGTTGCTCTAAAGTAGTTAAAATTGCTCTAAATAAGTTTAAATCGCTCTATATTAGTTAAAGTTGCTCTATATTAGTTAAAGTAGATCTATATTATTTAAAATTGCCCAGAAATGAGTTAGAATTGCTCTATATGATTTAAAGTTGCTCTACAAATAATTGAAGTTGCTCTGAAGGAGTTAAAGTTGCTCAAAATGAATTATAGTTCCTCTGTATTAGTTGAAGTTGCTCTACATTAATTAAAGTTGCTCTATATTATTTAAGGTTGGTCTACATTAAAGTTGCTCTGCATTAATTAAAGTTGCTCTGTATTATTTAAAGTTGCTCTATATTGGTTATGGTTGCTCTAAATGAGTTAAAATTACTCTACATTCAATAAAGTTGCTCTACATTCATTAAAGTTGCTCTATATTAGTTGAGGTTGCTCTACATTAAAGTTGCTCTATATTAGTTAAGGTTGCTGTATATTATTTAAGGTTGCTCTACATTAAAGTTGCTCTATATTAGTTAAGGTTGCTGTATATTATTTAAGGTTGCTCTACATTAAAGTTGCTCTATATTAGTTAAGGTTGCTGTATATTATTTAAGGTTGCTCTACATTAAAGTTGCTCTATATTAGTTGAGGTTGCTCTACATTAAAGTTGCTCTGTATTAATTAAAATTGCTGTATATTATTTAAGGTTGCTCTACATACAGTTGATCACACTACTTCAGCAGTAGTCTGATCTGTTGCTCTATCTTTTGGTTTTTCTGCGTTAGACGTACCGTGAGCACCTGGAGGGCCAGAAGCACAAGAAAAAGGAAGCGGCCCTGAAGTCTGGGGGTCAAACGGGGACCAGCAACGGGCCAAGGGGGGTCCAGACCCAGTTACGCTGCGAGCTGTGCGACGTTTCCTGCACCGGAGTGGACGCCTACGCTGCCCACATCCGCGGGGCCAAACACCAAAAGGTTAGCAGAGACACAACACTGGAATAACGCCCTTCTCACAACAAGAAAACAAAACTTATTTCAAGGAACTTTTACCTTGAAATAAGTGAACAAATCTGCCAATAGAAAAAGTGAACAATGGCTTGGTAAGATTTCCTGAAATAAGACGTGATATTTAGAATACTGAGATGTTAAAATTAGCTGGAAAACTTATTCTAAGCGACATTTTACCAGGATTGTCAAGCTTAGGTGTTCTAAAATAAGCCAGACATGCTAAAAAAAAATAGTACTTTTTCACTCAATAATAGATTTTTGCTTTCATGTAACCTCCTAATTTGAGATTTATTAAACTTATTTAGAGTTTTCTTTTAAAATACAAATCAAAACAAGATAATTTCAAGACCGTTTGACTTAACAACATATTTAAGATGCATTGTCTTAACCCTCCTGTTGTCCTCATTTAGAGACACTAGAAATATTGCTTCCTTGTTTCAAAAAAATCCAAAAATTCAGCAAAAAAATTCCCCAAATTTCTGAAAATTTGAAAAACCTGCAAGAAGAAAATTCCAATAATTCCTTAAAAATTTCTCTTAAAATTTTTATTTTAAAAATCCCCCAAATTTGGCAAGAAAATTCTTGTAAATATTTTCAAAAAATGAGTAAAAATCTTCCAAAAAATTCTAAAAATATCTAAAGTGATTCCATATATATCAGAAAAAATTTTTAATATTTCTTTTTTCAACCAAAAAATGTCCGAAACTTTCTCAAAAATGTTGAAAATGTGGACATCCGAAGTTTCACTGTGAAAATATATATTTTTTCCACATTTTCAAACTTTAAAACGGATTAATTTTGACCTGCAGGACGACACGAGGGTTAAAAAAGTCCCTCCATCTGCTGAAATGTCACTTTAGTGAATTTATCTTAAATCAAGTGGAATGAGACATTTTGACTAAAAATAAGACCAATAGACTCGATAAGATTTGGAGTTTTTGCAGTGAATGCCTTTTTTTTTTTTCTCACAAAATGCCGCCGGCTGACACGCTTTAACGTCTGGACACGACTGCGGTGTTCTCATGTGATGTTCCATCTGAGCTGCCAAGTGCTGGAACAAAAGCTCCCCGAGGGATTGTGGGATGAGATTAAGTGTCGGCAGCCTCACATGGTCGTCTCTCTCTGTGTGTGTCTTTGTCGGAAAGGTGGTGAAACTTCACACCAAGCTTGGCAAACCTATACCTTCCACTGAGCCGGTGCTGGTGAATTCTGCTCCGGTTGTCACGACCACCACAGCTGGGAAGCCTCCGGTCTCCTCCTCCTCCTCCTCTTCCTCCTCCTCGGCTCCTGCTTCGGCCTCCACCACCTCGACTCCTGCTGTAACGCCCAAACAAGTTCCCGTGCACACCGCGGTGAAAACAGCGCCGCCGGTCAAGAAACCAGCTCCTTCCAAAATCACTGTCATTTGTAAGTTAGTCGAGTTGTTCTGCGGATAAATATCAACAGTTTTCCTCCTCATCCGAGCCGTTTTTACATCAAATATTCTCTAATCCACATTACTGTTCTCATAATAATATTTACGATGTAACACAACCGAACAGTGCACATTTTGCACCCACATTTCAGCTTAAAAGCATCATTTTAACAGCTTTCATTTAATTGTTTAGAGGTGTCAAACACACAGTGGGCCAAAATTTAAAACTTGGACAAAGTCACAGGCCAACATTGATATTTATTTAAAGAATCTTCCTCCAAATATAACAATGAACATTTTCAGATGTTTTGCTTAAACATTGAATATGGAGCAAACAAAGCTTAATACTATACAATGTACACCCCCTGGCAAAAGTTTTAGGACGCTTTCTCATTCAAATGAATGAGAAAGCGTCCTAAAACTTTTGACAGGGGGTGTACAGTCCGCGACATAAAGATAAGAATATGTATGAATTTAAATGTAGAATTCAGTTTTTTCATTCATTCAAGTTTTTTTTTTATGCTTTACAAATTCTTTTCAAGATAAATCCCTCAATGTTGATCGGCTGTTGTGACGTTCCATAAAATCGGAGCCAGAATGGCACATTTTAATTAATTTATTTCATCAGGAATTAGTTTAAAACGATAGTAATACCAACAATCATAAAAATGGAGAATATCAGCTATCCTGAAACTTGCGTACTCGCTTTTACAGCTTCCCTTGGTTCTCCAGAGGAGTGTGAAATGTGTCGTTCATTAAATAATCTCTGCAAAATCTGGCCTTCTTCACAGCCAACAAACCGACCAGCGCTCCAGCTCCAGCTGCAGCTCCGGCTCCGGCGTCGGCGGTTGTTGCAGCAGCAGCAAAACAGGAAGAACCTGTGCAGCTGTCGGTTCAGAAGATGGAGCCTCAGAGCGAAGACGAGGACGGAGACAGAGCTGGAGGACAGGGGGACATCCAGCCGGTGGGACACGACTACGTAGAGGAGGTAGGCAGGAAATAGCCACGTCCCATCAGTGCAACTAGCTGGATCCAACCCCTGCTGCTGGGCTCTGTTTATTTGCTATTTTGAGTTTATATTCATGTTTATATACTTTGTCCTGCATGGAAATCTCCAGGAACCAAGTGAACAGAGCAGGTTTTTACAGTAATTACTGCAGGATGTGGTTCGTTTTTGTATAAAGAGCTGCATTTATCCAGATGATGTTAGTGCTGAAGTGGTGCTCCTGTGTTGCTGTGCGTATTTACCTGCACTGTGGTTTTTTTCAGGTCCGTAACGATGACGGGAAAGTGATCCGGTTCCACTGTAAACTATGCGAGTGCAGCTTCAACGACCCCAACGCTAAAGACATGCACCTGAAGGGGAGAAGACACCGGCTGCAGTACAAAGTAAGAAAGTCACAGATTCCTGTTCACTGCTCATAGAGTTACAGGCACAGCTGAGAGGCATGCTTTTCAAGATAAATGGTATTTTACATGAGAGGAACTTTCATGTATTTAGGCTGTGTTTGCAAAAAGTTTCCCCAAAGTTCATCATCCACCCTGGAACTCTATAATACAGTAAAAACAGTCCTCTTTCTACCTTATTTGGTTAGAAACATGACCAAAATAAAGTATTTTAGCCATTATTTGACAAGGAGCAGGTTGGTTTATTTAATTTAAGTATTTGTTTCTTTATTTAATAGAGACAGTGCACGTTTATTTAGATGCAAATATGCCAGATTATAGCAACAATGCTAATTTACATCTGAAAGGACGGAATGAAAGGACGGTAGGTCGCATTGAAAGGACGGTAGGGTAGGTCGCATTGAAAGGACGGTAGGGTAGGTCGCATTGAAAGGACGGTAGGGTAGGTCGCATTGAAAGGACGGTAGGTCGCAATGAAAGGACGGTAGGTCGCATTGAAAGGACGGTAGGGTAGGTCGCATTGAAAGGACGGTAGGGTAGGTCGCATTGAAAGGACGGTAGGGTAGGTCGCATTGAAAGGACGGTAGGGTAGGTCGCATTGAAAGGACGGTAGGGTAGGTCGCATTGAAAGGACGGTAGGTCGCATTGAAAGGACGGTAGGTCGCATTGAAAGGACGGTAGGGTAGGTCGCATTGAAAGGACGGTAGGTCGCAATGAAAGGACGGTAGGGTAGGTCGCAATGAAAGGACGGTAGGTCGCAATGAAAGGACGGTAGGTCGCAATATAGTTTTACTAATTTACAATCTGCAGTTAATGTCTTCTCTGTAATTTTTACACTTTGAGGGCCGGATTGGACCCTCTGGAGGACCACTTTTGGCCCGCAGGCCCCCGTGTTCTAGAGGTTCTTTGCTGAGCTGCTGGGAGGATTGACTGGACCTTGTCTCTGTAGTTTGTTGTTTTGAGGTTAGAAGTTGTGGCCTTACTGTGCATAGAAACCCTAGATAAAGAAAGATTTTTCGCTATCTGCCTGCAGGATTATGGGAATAGTCTGACAAAGAACACGAACACCTGTGCACCAACATTGTCCTGACGTTCTCTTTGCGTCTGTTCCGTCCTCTGTCTGTCCCTCTGCAGAAGAAGGTGAACCCAGAGCTTCCTGTGGAGATTAAGCCCAGCAACAGAGCCAGGAAGCTGCAGGAGAGCAAGCTGAAGAAGCAGAAGCAGAAGGCGGTTCTGAAGAGGCAGCGAGACGATGAGCAGCGCTGGCACATGGAGATGAGGTCAGTTAGTCATCTCCTCCTGTTCCCACTCTGACGTCAGACGTTCAGGTTTACTTAGTCAGCAGAGGACAGGCTGAAAAGAGAACAACATCATGATGGATCACTGCATGAAAAATCAACCATGCCTCTATTAGACTTGACAGAAAATATGAGTCTGGTATCAGAATTGAGCTAAAAATTATTGTTTTTGGTCCTTTCATCATCTCTAACTATCACACATGTTTACATGAGTCTTTAAAGTTTACCCAGAATGCACCTTTTACAGTTTTCTCCATCCTCATAGCATCATACTTCCCCCTCTGTGCTTCACTGTCAGGACTATGCATTCACTGTGGTACTACTGGACAGAAAAGACACAAAACAACCACAAATAGAAACAATATGACCACAAAAACACAAAACAACCACAAATAGAAACAATATGACCACAAAAACACAAAACAACCACAAATATAAACAATATGACCACAAAAACACAAAACAACCACAAATATAAACAATATGACCACAAAAACACAAAACAACCACAAATATAAACAATATGACCACAAAAACACAAAACAACCACAAATATAAACAATATGACCACAAAAACACAAAACAACCACAAATATAAACAATATGACCACAAAAACACAAAACAACCACAAATATAAACAATATGACCACAAAAACACAAAACAACCACAAATAGAAACAATATGACCACAAAAACACAAAGCAACCACAAATATAAACAATATGACCACAAGAACACAAAACAACCACAAATATAAACAATATGACCACAAAAACACAAAGCAACCACAAATAGAAACAATATGACCACAAAAACACAAAACAACCACAAATAGAAACAATATGACCACAAAAACACAAAGCAACCACAAATAGAAACAATATGACCACAAAAACACAAAACAACCACAAATAGAAACAATATGACCACAAAAACACAAAACAACCACAAATAGAAACAATATGACCACAAAAACACAAAACAACCACAAATAGAAACAATATGACCACAAAAACACAAAACAACCACAAATAGAAACAATATGACCACAAAACACTAAACTACCACAAATAGAAACAATATGACCACAAGAACACAAAACAACCACAAATAGAAACAATATGACCACAAGAACACAAAACAACCACAAATAGAAACAATATGACCACAAGAACACAAAACAACCACAAATAGAAACAATATGACCACAAGAACACAAAACAACCACAAATAGAAACAATATGACCACAAGAACACAAAACAACCACAAATAGAAACAATATGACCACAAGAACACAAAACAACCACAAATAGAAACAATATGACCGCAAAAACACAAAACAACCACAAATAGAAACAATATGACCGCAAAAACACTAAACAACCACAAATAGAAACAATATGACCACAAGAACACAAAACAACCACAAATAGAAACAATATGACCACAAGAACACAAAACAACCACAAATAGAAACAATATGACCACAAGAACACAAAACAACCACAAATAGAAACAATATGACCGCAAAAACACTAAACAACCACAAATAGAAACAATATGACCGCAAAAACACTAAACAACCACAAATAGAAACAATATGACCACAAAAACACTAAACTACCACAAATAGAAACAATATGACCACAAAAACACAAAACTACCGCAGAGAGACACACTATCACTCTTTTTACAGTTTCCTCTGGTGAATTATCAGAAAACAGAAACACATCCAGGGAACCAGTGATTGTTTCTATGGATCTGTCATTAAACTTCTGCAGTTTTCCTGTTCAGCCTACGATACATCCCATAATAATGATGCTCACAGTTGGTAATTAAACAAAAATGTGATTTAGGTTTCTTTTTTTGTGTCTAGGTTTGTTGTTTTGTGCTTATCTTACATTTTTGTCCCTTTTCTGTCGTTAGTTTTGTGTTGTTTTGTGTGTCTTAGGGACAGTTTTTTCTCATTGTGGTCGTTTGTTTTTCTCCTTTTGTGGCTCGCGTTTCTTATTTAGTGACATTTTGTATCTTAAAGATATTCTTCATAGAACGGTAAAGTTGTGCATAGCTTTAGTAAATATGTTATTGTGCACAAAAAATGAACTGATTCTGAGGAGATCAGATGGGAACCTTTATCAACTTTAGTTGATTTTATTTGGAATAACTCAGATGCATTTATACGTTTTATACTCGTATTGGATGTACTGAACTTGGCTTGCTTGCACGTGTGGAAATGTCACTTCATGTCTTACTTTTTGACATTTTTATCCAGGTTTCTCTGATTTTCTTGACTCCTTCTGTCACTGATTACTCACATTATCTTTATTCTTTGTGGAAATAAAACACGCCAAGTCCTAGATTCACCATTAAATTCAGTGCGATGGTTTTATTTCAGATCCACTTCAGTAATTTTCCTCTATATGAATTGTGTCACTCCTGTGATGATAATTCCTTTCTATGATCAGAATAAATGCTTCATTTGATTCTTTTTAACAGTTCTCAGTCTACTGTTAATAGCAGCTTTAATCAGTCTCTGTTGGAATAAATGTTTTTTAATGTCTGCAGCCGGCGGTATGAGGAGGACATGTACTGGAGGAGGATGGAGGAGGAGCAGATGTACTGGGGGGAGCAGAGACGCAGGATGGCGCCTCCACCTCTGATGAGTCGCCCCGGGATGCCGGTGCCCCCTCTACTGGTGAGCAGCGGCACTGCAGCCTTTTCTCCTGTTAAATTTGTCTGCATTAATTAAAATCAGAGGAGCGTTTATTAATCCTGCAGCGGGGAAATTTGCAGTGTTGCAGCAGCAAAGGGGGAAAAGTGCAAATATGTGCAAAAATAAGTGGAATATGCACGCACTGGCCACTTTATTAGGCACAACTGATGAAGTCTAACATAATCTTATACTTTAGAGAAGCTTCTGTGTGTTATAATTCTACTTTAGATTCATTATTGATCAAAAAAATGCAATGAAACAGAACAAGCAACCCCCAAAGTCATGCTATAAATAAAAACGGACTCTAAAACACCGGAAGGAACTGAGGAATCGTTGTCATATACAACAGCGGATGAGATCAAATAAGCAAGATAAATAAATAAAACATATTAAAATAAACACTTCTATTATTAAGTCAAAAATGACAAAAACAGAACTAGAAATGCTAAAAATGAAGGGATAAGCAGTACATTTAAGACTAAAATGTGTAAATAAGTGAATAAATAGAGAAATAAATGAATAAAATTAGTCCTAAGGAGAATAATAAATAAATAGAACCTTTCTTCAAAGGTGGCTCTTGAGTTTGCCTTTGAAAATATCAACTTTCTGCTGCTCTCAGGTTTATTCAGAGATATAGGCCATAACTAAAAGAAAAAAGGAGCAAAAATGTAGATTTTTAATCTACCTTTAGGATTAATTACTGAGCTCATAGTGTGCGGTGGTTGTGCTTTCAGATTTAGAAAACTTTATTTATCCCCAGGGGGCAATTAAAATTATATTTAAAGAGGGTTGCTGATATTTTGTCCACCACATTCCCATAAATGAACAGGGGCAATATATTAGAACAGTTTAAAATGTAATGCTACCCACTGTGACCTCTGAGATAAAAATAAAGTAGAATTACAAGCTTTTTTCCACAACAAAAACTGGTAATTTAGAAGCTTTGCAACAGTAGAATTTATTGCAGAGGTGTTGTGTTGCATTGCAGCAGATTTAACAGCATTTAACCCTCCTGTTGTCCTAATTAATGGGCACCAAAAAACATTGTTTCTTTGTCCGAAATAAATTCAAAAATTCAGCTAAAAAAATTCCCAAATTTCTGAAAATTTGCAAAAACTTCAGGGAGAGAAAATTCCAATAATCCCTCAAAAGTTTCCCTTGAAAGTTTTATTTAAAAAAAAACAAACAAATTTTTCAAGAAAATGTTTGAAAAAGAGGAGTAAAAATCTTCAAAAAAAATCCTAAAAGTATCCAAATTGATTGCATATATATCAGTAAAACTTCTAATATTTTTTAAGAACAATCACAAAAAAATCAACCAAAATCCAGTGAAATTCTCTGGATTTTAGTTGATTTTTTTGTGAATGTTCTTAAGAGACATTTTCAACATTTCTTTTTTTTTCCCACCAAAAAATGTTCAGAAATTTCCCGAAAATGTTGAAAATGTGGACATCAGAAGTTTCAGTGTGAAAATATATTTATTTCTCCACATTTTCAGTTTTTAAAACGGGTCAATTTTGAGCCGCAGGACGACATGAGGGTTAAAAAAGTGACTAAGTGAAGTTGCAGAAATTCAGATATTGCACAGATTCTACTGAATATGGAAAATAACGATGATTCACAGGATTAATTTATATGTGGGTAAAGGTCCTTACACACCGGGAGCGATGCGAATAAACGATGCGAAATTGCGAAATATTCGGATGCGAGTTTTGACGCACCTGTCCATACATATCAAGCACGATGCGTTTTTGCGACTTTCCGAAGGGGAGGAAGACGTTGCCGTAATATATTTCCACCTATTCTTCTGTTTTCCACCTGCCTGGCCACTCCTCGTCATTTCTCCCTCCTCTCTCTTCTTTCTCACGTACGTGTCCCTCAAATTCCTCCACATCTTCTTCACTTCTTCAACTATAAAGTATGAATAATAATAATATCTACCATATGCCACAGATACTAAAAGCAGAAAACACAACACCGGACGGATTATTTTCAGTTCTGATTAGATGCGTTGCGATGTCTTTCTGTCTTGATATCATGTACTGTAATGTGAGTCGGGGCCAGTACCGGGTAAGCACAACATTAAACTATAATCCATAAACGTAAGGTAACAACCGAGACCTAATTGATGACCGTGACATCAACGCAATTGACAGTGAAAAGTATGTTGTATGCCGGTGAATGGGATGTCGCAACAACACGCAATCTGATTGGTCAGAAGTGGTCACAAAGAATGCGAAACTTTAGAAAAATCGACCATGATCCGAAAAAATAAATGCTGCAAAATCGCTGAGCGAGAAAACGTTGCCGATGTGAACGCGTGTATTGACAGGATACAGGTTTGAAAAAAAATATTGACGTCCGAAAAAAAAGCACGTAAAAAACGCACCCAGTGTGTAAGGACCTTTAGTCCTGATGATGCTCACATTTCTGTATCTGAAGAAAAAGGTTGAGACTTTTTTAAATGTACAGAATAATCCTGATTGAAAGTGTCCACAATCCACCCTTTCTTCTCTCGTTCTTCAGTCCTGTGTGCGTCGGCCCGACTCCCCGGACGACCGCCACATCATGGCCAAACACTCGACCATCTACCCGGTGGAGGAGGAGCTGCAGGCCGTTCAGAGGATCGTCTCCCACTCAGAGAGAGCTCTGAAGCTGGTGTCCGACTCCCTGCTGGAGAAGGAAACTCCAGCTTCTCCTCCTGCTGCTGATACTGACGCTGAAGGTGGAGAAGAAAAAGGGTAAAAAGAAAATAATAAATTTATTTATAAAGCACTTTCCGTCAAAGTGTTGTAAAAAAAATAAAACAATAACAAAGACATCAGTTAAACAATTTAAGATTCATATGTAAAAGAAAACACGTCTTCAGCTTAGTTTTAAATACATTAAAGAACGATGCCTGCCTGGTTTCAGCAGCTAGACCGTTTTATAATGTAGTCACTTTTTTTTTTTTGGAAGATTTTTACTCATTTTTTGAAAATATTTACAAGAATTTTCTTACCAACTTTGGGGGATTTTTTAAAATATTTTTTCAAGGGAAACTTTTAAGGAATTATTTGAATTTTCTTCCTGAAGGTTTTGCAAATTTTCAGAAATTTGTGGAATTTTTTTGCTGAATTTTTGGATTTTTTTCAGACAAGGAAACAATATTTTTTAGTGCTCGTAAATGAAGACAAAAAAGCTAAACATCCATCAAGGTGCAGCTTCACACTGTTAAAAAATACCATTAAAAAAAGCCTTAAAATTCACAGAAAACTAAATAATAAACATCAGAGATAAAAACATACAATACAAAGCATATATGATTAGCTTAAGCTGCTAGCCTAAACAGCTAATATAAGGATTATTAAAAGTCCACGATATGAAGACGTGTTGAATGTGTCTCCTGAAGCTTCACACTGTACAGAATTTTAAAATATCTTTAAAACCGTTCGCTCTGAGTCTTTACTTTGTTCTGTTTTTATCTCTGACAGAACTGAGAACGCGGCCCGGCTGCTGAAAGGTGTGATGAGAGTCGGCATCCTGGCCAAAGGTCTTCTGCTTCGTGGGGACAGAAACGTGGAGCTCATCCTGCTGACAGCTAAGAAACCTACAATCTCGTTACTGAAGAGCATCGCTAAGCAGCTGCCCAAGGAGCTGGCGGTAAGCCCACCTCACCGACAGGCTGCTCGTTTAGGATGTCCACTTTCCATGCTGTGTGGGAGGGAACGTTACCCAGATTTATAACATTTACTGTTTAAAAAGGAACTGAAGCCAAGTTCTCTTACAGAAGAAAGGGTAATTTGTTCGATAAATGCCATGTCGGTCAGGTGCTGCAGATATTTAAAAAGAGGAAACTAGTCTTTGTCGTGCGGCATCTTATGACTTGTGTCATAAGACCTGGATTCACAGGGACACGAGTTAAAAAAAGAAAAGTTTTCACCCTTAATACTTCTGTTATGGAGGAGGAAAACTACATTTTGGCAAAATACACTTCCTCAGCATAAATATTACGTCTTAACTGGGTTTATCTCAAACACTAGAGCAGTTCTTTTGTCATTTGTGGACATGGAAAGTCTTCTCCAAAGCCAGAAATAAGAGCAGTTTGTCCTCCGCTTGTGCATTTACGAGTTAGCTTTTAGCGCTTTAGCTTTCTGTGGACATCCAGCTGAGTATTTGCTGGTTAATGAGTTAATTTTTAAACCTTCACTCAGCGATTGTGGGTATAAAAGAGCCCCGAGGACGTAGCATCTTTGTGGATTCTAGCTTTGGGAGAGATTTTTCCACGTTCTCACATGACCGAACTGCCTCCAGGCTGAAGAGAAAAACCCATTTTTAAAAAAAATTGCTTTCAATCTGAGGATTTGCAGGGTTGTGATGTGCTGTAACTCTTCTTCCCTCCTGCTTTAGCCGTAACGAGTGTTTGATTAAAGCTGCTTTTCACTGATCTTTAGATTTACTGCCTGGTTATGACACCTGAATCCTACAGAGTGAGATGGGACTCTTTAACCACCCCCCTTTTTTAACCACTAAAACCACCATTAATGACAAAATAATGAGATTATTTTAGTCTTTGTGACTTTATTTAAACAAATTAACCGAATCCCCGTTAACTTAAGGAATAAAATTAAGGTAAGAGAGTCTGTATTGCCCTTTAGAGTCGCCCAAACGAGGCTGTTGTTTGCCCCTCCTACACCCTTCCTCCTCTGTAGTGAGTAATCCCAAGTGTCCTTTTAACCGGCAGACATTTTCTGAAGATCAGTATGAGGTGCAGGCTCACCCCGAGGAGGCGAACATCGTCATATTTTCAAGCAAGGAGCCCAAAATGCAGGTGACGATTTCCCTCACCTCGCCGCTGATGAGGGAGGACCCTGCTGCTGAGAAGGACAAGCAGGCAGGAGGAAAAGCGGCTGAGAAAGGTTAGAGAAGCCAAAGCTTTCAGTACCAGACCACCAAATGTTAGCAGATGTGTGTAATGCACTTATATTTATATTTACTCCCCCCTCTTTGCTCCACCCTTCCACCCATTAGCGACCTAAATTTTAGGAACGTGAGGTGGGACTGTAACCAAGCCCACGTCTGAGATTTCCTTCCTTTAACCCCTTAAAATAAGGAGTAAAAAAAATCACACATTCATTTGTCCCACTTTTTTCATTTCCCCATTTTTTGCAGCTACACTAGTTCCCTCCCCCAATTTCTTTATTTCTTTTCCACGACATGGGAATCAAAAGCCGGGCTCTCCGACCTTTCTGTGCCACTAGGGTGTGTGTTTATTTCATGAACACACGCTCGGATGACTTCACACCTTTCGGATCCTTTGATGACAGATTATCGCTGTTCAGATAATGCCCAGGGATGGGAAAAAAAAACTTCAAATGTTGTTGTTTCCTTTCATGAATAGACTCAGGAGAAGTTTTGCTTCTTGTTGCATTTCGGCGATGATTCAATCGAGGGGATTTTGAGGTCCAGCGACTTCCCATCCCCTCGTTCTTCATCCCTGCGTGTTAAAGCGGCATTATCAGTGACGAGGTGCTGGAGTGTCTTTTTATCGCCGCACAATGATCAATAATGAAGCCATGTTAAGATTAAACCAGTGAATTTATCGCCATTCTCCCCTCCTGTTCGACTGTAAAGATCATTTCCTGGGATCATTGTGCTGCCGACACTCCTCCGCCTGCATTCTGATGTGTTCTTTCCCCGTTTGGAAAACATGGTAGGAATGTTTTCTGTGGCCGCTGTCTTTTGTTATTTTACTTTATTTTTCCTGCGTTTTGTTTGGGTTTGTTGATCAGTGCCCCCGATTCTGTATCAGCAGACCTAGGCAAGCTGAGGGCCACACTGGTACCACTGAGAAGAGAGTAAATTCAGCAGTTTGTCCACATTTATGAAGCTTTTCAGAGAAGGAAAACCCGCCGCAGGGGCTGGGAGCTAGGGCTGGACCCGAATTTCCGAATATTCGTTCGCTACGGCGGTATCCGGATATTAACTTTGGTATCCGAATTTTCGCGTCCTCCCCTGGGTCGGACGCTACCGGAATGAATATTTGGCGTTACCGTCTTTCCTCCGCCTTCGGCCCACATCGGCTCATCTCGTCCTGTGATCACATAAACATATACCCATGTGTCTATGTGATCACCCCCTCCTCCCCCCAGACGAAAATATTCGGAGCTCGTCTCTTCCTTTCGCCTTCGGCCCACTTCGGCTCATCCCGTCGTGTTCGGCTCATCTCTGCTCATCCATTCGTGTTTCTTACCACCACCTGAATGTCCGGGTTGCTGCAGATTCTGACGTTACGCTTCACTTCGTGGATAAACACAAGACAAGAAGCTCAAGACCTCTGCTGTTTGGGAATTCTATTACACACGTGGACAAAATTGTTGGTACCCCTCAGTTAAAGAAGGAAAAACCCACAATTCTCACTGAAATCACTTGAAACTCACAAAAGTAACAATAAATAAAAATTTATTGAAAATTAAATAATCAAAAACAGCCATTACTTTTGAATTGTTGATTAACATAATTATTTAAAAAAACAAACTAATGAAACAGGCCTGGACAAAAATGATGGTACCTCTATAAAAGATTGAAAACTATTTGACCAGAGTGACATGATTAACTCAGGTGTGTCATTTAATTGACATCACAGGTGTTTCCAAACTCATAATCAGTCAGTCTGCCTATTTAAAGGGAGACAAGTAGTCACCCTGCTGTTTGGTGAAAAGGTGTGTACCACACTGAACATGGACAACAGAAAGCGAAGGAGAGAATTGTCCCAGGACATCCGAAAAAAAATGATAGACAAACATCTTAAAGGTAAAGGCTATAAGACCATCTCTAAACAGCTTGAAGTTCCTGTGACAACAGTGGCTCATATTATTCAGAAGTTCAAGACCCACGGGACAGTAGCCAACCTCCCTGGACGTGGCCGCAAGAGGAAAATTGATGACAAATTGAAGAGACGGATCGTTGGAATTGTATCCAAAGAGCCCAGAGCAACCTCCAAAGAAATTAAAGGTGAACTCCAAGGCCAAGGTACATCAGTGTCAGATCGCACCATTCGTCGTTGTTTGAGCCAAAGTGGACTTCATGGGAGACGACCAAGGAGGACACCACTGCTGAAAAAAACTCATAAAAAAGCCAGACTGGAATTTGCAAAAATGCATGTTGACAAGCCACAAAGCTTCTGGGAGAATGTCCTTTGGACAGATGAGACCAAACTGGAGCTTTTTGGTAAGGCACATCAACTCTATGTTCATAGACTCAAAAACCAAGCATACGAAGAAAAGAACACTGTCCCTACGGTGAAACATGGAGGAGGCTCAGTAATGTTTTGGGGCTGCTTTGCTGCATCTGGCACAGGGTGTCTTGAAAGTGTGCAAGGTAAGATGAAATCTGAAGACTATCAAGGCATTCTGGAGAGAAATGTGCTGCCGAGTGTCAGAAAGCTTGGTCTCAGTCGCAGGTCATGAGTCTTCCAACAGGACAACGATCCAAAACACACAGCCAAAAACACCCAAGAATGGCTGAGAGAAAAGCGTTGGACTATTCTAAAGTGGCCTTCTATGAGCCCAGATCTGAATCCCATTGAACATATGTGGAAGGAGCTGAAACATGCCATTTGGAGAAGACACCCATCAAACCTGAGACAACTGGAGCTGTTTGCTCATGAGGAGTGGGCCAAAATACCTGTTGAC
The DNA here is from genome assembly GCF_021347895.1 of Acanthochromis polyacanthus. Lineage (NCBI taxonomy): Eukaryota > Metazoa > Chordata > Actinopteri > Pomacentridae > Acanthochromis > Acanthochromis polyacanthus. The sequence goes on along the minus strand of NC_067116.1, from coordinate 44,760,593 downwards.
AGCTGCAGAACGCTCATTGACAAATACAGAAATCGTTTAATTGCAGTGATTGCCTCAAAAGGTTGTGCAACAAAATATTAAGTTATGGGTACCATCATTTTTGTCCAGCCCTATTTCATTAGTTTGTTTTTTTAAATAATTATGTTAATCAACAATTCAAAAGTGATGGCTGATTTTGATTATTTAATTTTCAATAAATTTTTATTTATTGTTACTTTTGTGAGTTTCAAGTGATTTCAGTGAGAATTGTGGGTTTTTCCTTCTTTAACTGAGGGGTACCAACAATTTTGTCCACGTGTGTAACTGAAGACAAAATATATCCGGCCGTCACTGCCACATCCAACCCCCCCCCCCCACACACACACACACACACGCACACACACCCCACACACACACTCCGGCGGACGTTACGGGGTGGAACGAATATTCGGATATTCGTCTTTAATAGGGCCCGAATATTCGGACCACTATTCGGGCCAGCCCTACTGGGAGCGCAGCTAAAAACACTCTGAGAGGTGTGATAAATGTGGCTCTGTGATTCTGAGTGGTATGGTAGTGTAGACTTCAACAACAACGAGGTGGCTTTGTCTTTTTGTTTTCTGTATTTCCCCTGTAAGAAGGCTTCATCTCCTGTGTTGTTGCTGCCGTTCTAGTGAACATGGAAGTGTGGAAAGCCCCACGGCTGAGCTATTACTTCATCACAGCCATCAGTAACCACATCGACTGTTCTGGAGAAAACCTGCCATTTGTCATGTTTAGGTGGTCAGTCTTACGAAAATGTGTCCTCAGACTCTGTCCCCTGTTTGTTTTCTTTGATTTATTTATAAACTCATGAACATCTAAATCCAACACAGACACATGTCGGGTTTAAGTTCTGCTAATGAAGCTAATCTTGGACAAAGATTTATCAAACTGGTTTACTATTTTAAAGTACTGAGAAACGCGATTGCACAAGATTAATTCTAAAACTTGATCAGCTGAGGCCGTGTTTCAGTTTAAAGATCTGATTTATTCATCTTTGCGTCACTCGGCTTCTTGTGCAAATGCAAAAAAGAGGAAATCCACAATGTTCAGAGTTAATCGAGTTCACGTCTTAAAGTAAATATTTTAAATGCTGAAGGGTTTTGCGCTTTGAAAGTATGACGGCTTGACATTGGTGCCATTTTGTTGTCGTAAATAATAATAAAAAAAATCTTAAAAATGCCTAAAAACAAAGATTGCATTTGTTTTTAGATAATTACAGTGAAATATGTGCAGTAAAAAGGAAACAGGGCTTCATTTTGCTTCATTTGCTTCTTTCTCACGGTGAACATTTTGACGTGTCGCGGCAGGAAAAGCTCAGATGTAAGTAATAGCATTAGAGATGAATCTGTTGCATTTTACGTGTTCGAACCCATGGAACACCTAAATGTAATGCAGACATTGTGAATTTTATTAGTTACATCTGTTTTTGACGAGTCAAAATGTTTTTAAAAGAAAGAGGCATCAAAACAGGATGAGAAACTGGCGTCTAAAACTAAAAATCAGACAAAAACTCCACCACTCTTCTCTCTGAATCACTTGGATTTCCCTCTTTTTTTACATCCACATTTACATTTTTTACAATTCAACTTTGGTGCTATTTCACTACTTTTATTTTTGCTATTTTCTAACTCAGAAAATGTGTAAAATGGAAACTTTCTGTTCGTATTTGGAGCTTTCCTTGTTCTTTCATATCTTCCTCTTATTATTTTTCAAACCAAACAAACTGAAACGAAGCAGGAATTTTTGAAGGGGACTGTTTGGTCACGTGAGGCACACATGAACTTCCAGTGATTATCTCATCCCTGACATCTACAGTTAATGTGTTTTCATGTGGGTTTTGCTCTAGTTTTTACTGTAAGTCATGAGTCAGTTTGTGTTATTTCCAACAGGTTTGCCTGACAATGATCCTCCTGATCTGCTGAATAGGAAGAAATGTCTGGAATATCTGGCTGCTCTGCGTCACGCCAAATGGTTTCAGGTAAATGCATCACGAGAGCTGAGAGCATCCGTTTGAAAATAATAGAATAAATCAAAGGTGAAAGCAGCGTTGAACGGGCCCTCGCACACCCGCGCGTGTCGGGGTGTGGCAGATATTTCAAGGAGTTGTTTTTGTCAACTAACCTCAAGGATTATGTCACAAGCTTTCTGGCATTGATACGTGCAAATATAATGACTGCAACTTCCTGCTACCAGTAGTTGACGCTATGACTGTGACCTTGGGGCAGACTGGATCATGTATAGCTGAGATATAAATACTTCAGTTGTCATGGCGAGACATCAAAATTCGCCGTGCCCCCACAGACGTGACGTTTGATGACCAGTCACCGTTTTCTCCATGAATCATCAACATCTTCATTGCTTGTGTCACCACATTGGAGGTGAATATGGTCAGCCGGCTGAAACAAGCACAGCATCGGGTAAAACATGTAGTTTCCTGTTACCAGCAGGTGGCGCTATGACTGTTGATGGATATTGACTTATGGATGTCATCAGGGCAGGACTCTGATCAAAAATGCAAAGTTTGAAGCAGATTGAGGGGAGTTAGACAGCACTTCCTGTTTCGTGGAGAAGCGTCAAAGTTGGGGGAGCTGTCATGGCCATGTCCTCGGACTGATGCAGAACATTTTGATAACTTTTCATCACTAAGACCTGTTGTTATAGTGACTTCCCTATGAGGAGTGAACGCCTGAAAATGACAGATGGGTTTAAGGTATGGCTCCAGGAGACCTTTTTGTGTGTCCTGATGAGCTACATATAGCTAGCTACATATAGCCTGTTGCCAATAGGTGGCGCTATGAATGAATGCATTTTTGGCATGTGGATGTGATCAGTGCAGGACGCTGATCAAACATGTAAAGTTTGAGGCAGATTGGAGCTTGTGGACGGTAGTTGGCCAGCACTTCCTGTTTCATGGCGAAGCATCAAAGTTCAGGGGGCTGCCATGGCCACGCCTTTAGACTTTGCAGAACATTTTGGTAACTTTTCATCATTCAGTCCAGTTGTATATGCTGGTCTTTTGGAGTTACCCCCTTATGAGGATTTACCCCCTGAAAATGACAAAAAATCACCAAAAATCTTGCAGCAAATTCGATGGACTTCCTTCTGTTTAGGGTATGGATCCATGAGGCTTTTTTGTGCATCCTGACGAGTTACACGTGGCTACCAAATTTCGTAGATGTGGGTGACATGTGCTGCGTGGGTTAATTGTTACAAATACTGTAGGGGGCGTTGTGGCACATGCATTCCCGAGACACATTCAGTGTCCTTCCTTTAGCAGACTGTGATGTGTGTGGAAATTTTGGTGAATTTTTTAGCATTCCTAAGTTGCCAAAAACTACTGGAGAAAATGCTTCACACTAAGATTGTGAAGGTGACAAATTTCAAGGATTGTATCACAAAACAGCAGTGGTACTTGCCTATAACTTCCTGTGGCCAGTAGGTGGCGCTATGACTGTGAATGTATTTTGGCTTATGGGTCAGGGCTGCTGGACGCTGATCAAACATGTAAAGTCTGAGGCAGATTGGAACTTGTAGGTGGTGGTTGGACAGCACTTCCTGTTTCATGGCGAAGCATCAAAGTTCAGGGTGCTGCCATGGCCACGCCTTTAGTCTTTGCAGAACATTTTGGTAACTTTCCATCACTAAGACCTGCTGTATATAATGTCTAAATCTGAGGTCTCTTGGAATTACCCCTTATAAGGAGTTTAGCGCTTCAAAATGAGCAAAAATAACAAAAAATCTCACAGTTGAAGCAAAATGGTGGACTTCCTGTTGAGTTTAGAATATGGCAGCCATTGGCGTTTTTTTCCCTACATTTGGTTACCAAATTTGGTAGCTGGAGCTGAAACATCCAGTCCACAAATGGCACAAATGTTGCGAGAGGCGCTATGGAGCCATTAAAACCCATAAAATATCAAACTTTTCACCAGTTTTTGAGCATGTTTAAGCCCTCAAAAAGGCGATTCCTTTGGGCAAAAAAATAATTCTTTGCTTTCCAATAGGGCCCTAGTAACTGTTAGCAATTACACAATTTAGCTGGACTGAATTACAGTTAAATTTGCTGCTTATACGGCTTTTATTCATGTACAATGGTACTTTTTGCAGGGAATACATCCTCCTCCTTCTGCTTTGTTCCTCCCAGTGTAAACATGAAAGAAACAGGAATTTTGATAAACCACAACTGCATTCCTCACAGTCATCAGTTTCTCAGAAAGAGATGGGAGTGTTTCTTTATTCCCACAATATGAGTATGAATTATGAGCTCATTTAACCGCTGAATATTTAGTGTAATTCTGCAATCCCAGACATGAAACGGACACCTTCCTCTCAAAAGGTTGACTCAAGTTGTGAGCCTCTGGTTGATAGTTTTTGAGCTGAGTCTTAATAAAAGTGTTGTTTTTGCAGGATTATTTGTAGGTTTTATCAAAGTCTCATCCGTGAATCACAGTTTTAATCAGTTCAGGGAAAAATGTGTTGAATTCTTGTTTTCTGTCAGACTCGGTAGCGTAGTTTAGACGTTAATAATTCACAAAAATTATCACAAAAACAGATATTGTTTTGTAATGTGCTGAACCTGAGAACCATGAAAACTGCAGACAAGTTTCAAAGTCATGCCGTCTTTGAATAGTCTCATAAATTACACCGTTTATCAGAGCCATAGACTGTAAAAGCAGAAAGAATCATTTTATTTTCCACTTTTCCTGAGCTGTAATGTGCCGTTCTGTGGGATTATATAAACAAATGTAACCTGAACATTGTGATATTTCTAGGGCTGGACCCGAATATGCCGAATAGCCGAATATTCGTTCACTACGGCATTATCCGGATATTAATTTTGGTATCCGAATATCCCCCCCCTCCGTCGGACGTTACGGGGCGGAACGAATATTCGGATATTCGTCTTTAATAGGGCCCGAATATCCGGAGGACAGAAACCACTATTCGGGCCAGCCCTAGAATAAATATATGAAAGCGACACAGAATGCCTCAGAGCTTTAGTACGTTACTCTGAATTTCATTCTGAATTGTCTAATGGGTTTTCTTTCATATAAAAACAGACAATTCTTCCATAAATTGATGCAAAAAAATGCACAAGTTGGTTCTAAAACATCCACCAGAATGTAGGAAATGAAGTGTTAAATGCTGTTTATGCCTGAGCTTTACTGTTGTGGAATTAAAAAAAACTCGCAGCAAGAAATTCAACATTTTAGTAAGAAACTGCTGCTTCAAAACATACAGAGGGAATCGATGTTTTAGCGATAGGACAGGATTCTGCTGGATGTGTGGCTCTGCAGAACCACAAACGTTTTATTAGTCTGACGTTCCAGATTACTGCCGTTTCCTTATTTCTCGGGGAACTCCTCGTCGTTGGGTCATGTTTTCTTCCTCTTTCATCATTATTAGTTAAGCGGCACTCACACTATTATTTAGAATATTTTGTCAACATGACCAGGGAATTTCACCATAATTGAGGAAATTTTCTTAGTTTTCTGGCCGTTCAAATCAAAATAAAAACGATATATTGCTGCAGTTTTTGTGTCATTGAAGACTTCTCTAATGGAGCAAAGCAAATTTGTAATTTTTTAATTAACCCTCATGTCGTCTTGCAGGTTAAAGTTGGCCTGTTTTAAAGTTGGAAAATGTGGAAAAAATATAGATTTTTTTTTAAATAAATCTTTTAAGGGAAACTTTTACGGAATTATAGGAATTTTCTTCCTGAAAGTTTAGCAAATTTTCAGAAATTTGGGGAATTTTTTTTGCTGAATTTTTGTGTTTTTCACAGACAAGGAAACAATATTTTTTGGTGCCCATAATTGAGGACAACAGGAGGGTTAATATATGTGAAATAAAAGCCTTTTTACTGTTACTTGATGTCTTTTTTTCCCCTTAATTTCTGAAGGCTCGTGCTAACGGCCTGCAGTCCTGTGTGATCATCATTCGGGTGCTGAGAGATTTGTGCCAGCGGGTTCCTACCTGGGGGAAGATGCCCTCCTGGGTGAGTAGATTCTTTAAAGTTTTCACTTTGAATTTTGTTTTGTAGCGATGCCAGCCTTCTGTGGAGTTGGTTTTGTAAGATGTTCTATTGTCCTGTGTGTGCGTTTCTGCGGGCGGCATCGTAAAAAGCAATCAAGCCTCGGTCTGAGCCAGTAAAGGATCAGTATTTTTGTGTGAGGTGATAGTTTAGGCACAACAAACACCCTAATCAGGGAGCTGAACTACAAAGCCAGTTCTACACAGCTGGGTCTTGTTTGTGGAAGTCGACTCGACAAAAACTAAAGCTTCAATCAGAGATAACGGAGGAGGTTATTGATGTTCTTTATCTCAGACCGCCTGCATCAAATTATGTGCCAGTTCACGTTAAAGGAAGTTAACGTGACTCATCTTCAGCACAAAATGAAATGATGGTGTTAAAGTTATGAGGGTAAAAATGCTGCTACTGCAGATGATGCAAGACAGGAATGCTTGCAGAAAGTCTTGTTAATGTGTTTATTTTATTTATATTAAACCCTCCAGAAAAACGCGGTCTAAAATCCTTGATTATGCGAATAAATATGCGGGTTTTTTTATGCCATTTTATGCGGGGAAATTGCGGAAAGTTGCAAAGTATGCGAATAGTTGTGAAATATGCAAAAAGATGCGAAATATGTAAGAACTGAGGAAAAAAAGGTGATTCTTCTCCTACATCCTGTTACTAGGCAACCACTGAATGAAAAAGAGCAATATAAAGATAAACAGACAAACTACATGCAAAACACATCACAGTAAGAGCTGCCAATGTTTCATTGATTATCAGCTTAAGCAGGACTTAAACATTCCTCAATCACACATTTCTCAGAAATAAAACATTCTTTCTGCTTAGTTATACTATGAGGCAGAGCAAACTATCTACAACACGGTTGATTTTCTTCGGTGCTCCAGAACGATGTTGCGGGGGGGGGCAAAAAAGTTCCCCCCCCCACTTCCGTGCAGTAAATCTGGGTTCTGTTTTGCCCGGTCTCTGGCTGAAATATTCGTAGGTAAATGTGATCTTTGAGCATTGGCCATTCTTGTTTTTCGTCTACATCAGCTCGTGCTTCTAGTGTGTGTGTGAATGAACTGATGACGTCAGGCCGGGCGTCACATAAAAACTCACAACTCCATTTATTTTGGTTATAGTTTTCTCATTTTATGCGGAAATTGTGAAATCAAGCAGGACCCGCATATTTCTTTTTTTTCGTGGAATTGTGAGATTGTTGCGGGAATTATGCGCTGTTTTGCGGGGATTATGCGGCCTTTTGGGAAATAATTGACCCCCGCATAATCAGCGGTATTTTGGTGATTAATGCAGGAATTCATGCGATCGCATAATCGCGTTTTTCTGGAGGGTCTATTATATGAAGCTGATTATTTCTGACAGCTGCACACTGAGAATGTTAAACTTCATATATTGACATTAATTCTCATGGGAACACAGATTTGAAGTATTGCATCAGAACTGGGTAATAAGAACAACAAAATTTTAAAAAATAGAATTTTTTTTCCCTCACTCAAGGCGTTTTTTTGTCTTTTTTAACAACAATTAATGCACTTCCTGAGAGATGGAAACACCTTTTCCATATAAATTGAGACTCAGTTAATCCTTTTACATGACAGATGTCTCCGCCACATGAAACATGGTCGATACCAGCTGACATGAGCAAAACTTAGAGCTTCACCAGCTAAGAACTAAACGATGACAGCCACCTGAGCAGCAACATTCACACTGAGAACTTCAAGAGTTGTTGAGATTTGGGTTTTTTTTTTTACAGTGAGGCAGTTCTGCTATTTTTTTTAGTTGAATTATGAGTTTTAATGACTGTTCTCGCCTCCTTTCATGCAAATTTTCCACCAAAACAAATCCTGCTGTCGTTATTCTGAGGGAACACTGAAGCTTCATCTTTTGTTTAGCTCCACCAACACGAGTTTCATCAGTCTGAAGAAGTCCAAACAACCCAGAGTGTTTTTTTGTCCTCTTTCTAGCAGAATGATTCTGAGGTGCAGTCTGGCTAGAGAGACTAAATATCTGCAGAATAAAGTGGAGCGTCTCTTTGCATATTTCCTGTTTTTCACTCTGCAGGCGATGGAGCTGCTGGTGGAGAAGGTGATCAGCAGCGCTACAGGTCCACTGAGTCCAGGAGAAGCCATGCGTAGAGTCCTGGAGTGCATCTCTACAGGGATCCTGCTGCCAGGTGAAACACGCTAGCAAGCAGATTAGCTGCTCTGTAAATGCAAATTAGGGATGTTAGCAGTTAGCGTCGTAATAGCTGCTCTCCTCGCTCATCTGCAGCGGAAATACTGGTCAGTTCAGCAGTCACTATGTTCAGTTTGCTGTAAACCAGGAACTGGAAAGTAAAATTGATGAAATATCATAAAAGCAGCCAGGTTTGGCTACATTTTGATCATGAAAATCAGATTGTATGTAGGCAGAGTCAGAATAAACTCGCATTTAGCCACAGATGAATGTTAACCCTCATGTCACCAAAAAATATTGTTTCCTTGTCTAAAAAAAAATCCCCAAATTTCTGAAAATTTGCAAAACCTTCAGGAAGAAAATTCCAATAATTCCATAAGTTTTATTTAAAAAAAAAAAAATTGGCAAGAAAATTCTTGTGAATATTTTCAAAAAATTAGCAAAAATCTTAAAAAAAACTAAAAATATCTAAAGTGATTACATATATATCAGTAAAATTTTTAATATTTCTTTTAAAAACAGTCACAAAAAATCAACCAAAATCCAGCAAATTTCACTGGATTTTGGTTCTTTTTTTGTGTGAATGTTCTTAAAAAACATTTAACATTTCTTTAATCCACCAATAAATGTTGAAAGATTTCCCAAAAATGTTGAAAATGTGGACATCAGAAGTTTCACTGTGAAAATGTTTGTTTTTTCCACATTTTCAAACTTTTAAACGTCTCAGTTTGACCCACAGGACGACACCAGGGTTAAAGAACATCCTCAGTCCAGAGGTTTAATCACTTCCAGAGAAAGTTGTTTTTTGTCTCATGTTATTTTTGATCTTGAGGTATTTTTTTCATCTCCTGTTCGTTCTTCTGTGATGCTACACATTAACTCTGTCAGGCATGAAAACTGTGAAGGGATTCACACATTTGCTGGTTTTTGCATCTTTCATTGGTTGTTTTCTGACTGGTTTTCTCTCCACAGATGGACCGGGTCTGATGGATCCCTGTGAGAAGGAGCAGACGGATGCTTTGGAGAGCATGGTGCTTCAGGCCCGGGAGGACATAACCGCCAGCGCACAGGTATAAAAACGCCGCATTCATCTCCCATCTGAGCAGAATAAAGCGTGGCCTGCTGCTCTACAAACGTTTGGTTGCTGTCTCTCCTTCCAGCACGCTCTGCGGCTGCTCGCTTTCCGTCAGATCCACAAAGTCCTGGGCATGGAGTCGCTGCCGGCGTCCAAAGCCGGCGCTCGCAACCGCAAACGGCGACGGGACGGCAGCGAGGCGGGGGAGGGCGAAGGCGAGGGCAAGAAGGACAAGAAGGAGGAAGCAGCGAGCGCTTGACCTCCGCCTCCTCATCGAGGCGTTTACTAGCTTAGAGACTGGTAGAATGTCACCAATTTAAACTCTTTTCGTATCTTCAGAAACAATCTTAACACGCAGCTATACACATATGAATATAACTTTGACTCTCCGTGTTCCGTGTCTACCCTTGAATTAAGAGGAATCACGCGTGGCAGGAGGAGGTTTAGAGACTGAAGTGTGAGGATCTGAACCGCAATTCCTTCACCCATCTAGTGGGTTCATGCAGGAGTAGCGTATTTAAAAGTGTGCAGAGTAAATCAGCTCATTGAAAAAGCAGAAAAAAACAGCAGAAACCACGTCTATTACCGATCATTCCATTTCAGCATCGCGGCACGCTAACTACTGACCATCCCTCCCACTGCAGGCTCCAGTACAGTTTAAACATCAGCACCTTAAGCTTTATTTTCACTCCTCTGAGAAGAAACAAAAGGCTGAACTCTGCTGCTCTTCAGGCCGGTTCGATCTCACCACCTAATGCATGACACTCGCTGCTGAAATGAGAATAAAAAACAGAGACGGCGTCTTCAGAGGAAACGGACGACGTTCGTTGTGACTAAAGACGACGCAGAGGAAGCGATTATTGAGACATTTTGTGGGGAGATTAGACTGAAGACTTCCCACCAAAGGCCCAAAAACACACTAAAAATAACTTACCCCTGAAAAAATACGTCAGAAAACCCACGAACTCTGCAAAAAAAAAAAAAAAAAACCTGCGCAACGTTCACCCCGAGGTCACACTGGAGAGCAGGTCTGCAGAGACGTGTCGCATCACACAGTAGCATGCCGAGGGAATGAAGCACTTAAGAAACGACAACGTATGCAGCCATAGTTTATCATTTAAAGAATATGCCTCCTAAGCTTCTGTTGCTTTCTTCTTCCAGAGTGAGGAGAGGAGCTTTAGTCGGAAACATAAGACTGAATATCTACTGTAAAGATCAAACCGCTCTCGTCCTTTTTGACTTTCTTCCTTGTGCCTGCAACATGTTTTGTGTTCCAGAAGGACTGAGCTTCGTACTGTATTCATCTGATTTCACCAGGAGGGGACTGTTGCACAACGGCGGCTTAGAAGATGATGATGTGAGAGAATTATTGTGCATTTTTAGTTTCATATTCGTTTAAGAGCCTCATGTGACTAATTTTATTTCCGAAGGATGTGGCGGTCCGTTTTGTATCGTTTTGATGGGGAAGTGTGAACGTTGCTGTCCTATTATTTGAATGTCTTTGTAGTGTTGCCTAAAATTAAGGGGAGATATAAAATAAAACGACACTTTTAAGCCATTTCGTCTCCGGCTTTGTTTTGTCAGCAGTTTCTCTGCACCGCGAAGAAACGGAATTATGAGTCATCAGTTAAGACACGAAACTTAATTCTATAAAATATTTTTGGCCGAATTTTGAGAATTTATTTTGTTTTCAGACCTGGGAACTTTTATGTTTTCACCCTCTAAAGGAACTTCTTAGCTGGGAAGCCATTTTAAAGGTTCAATATCTCCAGAAATTAAAGTTCTACAGCGGACAGAATAGTTTGCAGTCGATCCAAATGCTTAAACAAGTCCAGCAAAAGACGTTTTCAAAATTGTTGGTCCGTGAATATGTGGAGGAAAAAAATGCTAAATTTATAGACGGGTGGTTTTGGGGCCCCAGACAGTTTCTTTAAATGTAAATATATGGATATATCCATATTTTTTCTTTTAAAAATACAGTAATTGGTCCATATTTAAAGTACTGGGATATTCAGTGAGGCAAAGTTTCCTTCATGTCATGTAAGTTTAACGCATTTAATGACCCAGAACTGACTGTTGTATGAAATATTGGACTGAATTTTGAGAATTTAACTTGTTTTCAGACCTAAGCAGTTTCTAAGGAACATCTGAGCTTGGAGCCATTTTAGAGGTAAAAGATCTCCAGAAATAAAACTTCCACAGCAGTGTTTTGGTGAGAGCACAGACAAAATAGTTTCCAGTAGCTCCGAATGACTGACTGGCTCCAGAAGAGGACAGTTTTTATTTATTGGTCCTTAAGAATGGGGAGGAAAAGTACAAAATCTTCAAACATGAGTGGTGTCGTGGCCCCACAAAGTTTCCTGTTGGTATATGAATATTTCCTACGAACATTTCACCAACTGTTGAGGCTCCAACATCAGTAGAATTTCATGTTTGGTAAGACGAGGTATGTTGCTAAATATGTTGTGGAATTTCAAGTGAAACAAACATGGAAGCAGCTTTTGACTTTGCACATCTAGCCCCCTATGAACTCCAGTTTTTGTGGTTCTGCGAAAGATTCCACGTCAACATTTTGGCAAAATCGCAATAAACTGGAACCTCGTCTCGCTATATTTGCTTTCTTGGGTCTTGACGCTGAACTTGGTGTTTTCTATGGCCTCCAGGAAGTACTTGCACACAGTTTGTGTTTTGGCTTTCTTCTTCTCAGCCTCTCCGTGCTTCTTGTTGACCGCCTCTTCCAGCTTCTTCTCGTCCCAGTTCTCCATGGTGTCTTTCTCCAGCTCTTCGTCTCTTTCGTCCACGTAGACGCCTCTCTTCTCACATTTCCTCTCCATTGATAAATCGTGGCTGAACTTACACTTGTCTCCTTTAGTGCGCTGGCCTTGTTTAAAGAACGCACACAGCGACTTTGGATCAACACCTTTGCTGACTTTCTGGGCAGCGACTGCGGGCTTAAAAAGCTCGTTGAGTTCGTCCAGCTCCTTCTTGTCAGACTTCTTACTGACCTCTCACTTTTTCTTGCATTTTCAAGGTCAAATAATTAAAAATTATCACCTGCTGTCGCAATTTAACCATTTGGATCGGCTGCAAACTACAATGTTGGGCAAAAATAAAGTGCAGTTGTTGCTGCCAGCGGTGGACCAACCAGCTGTTAGGTTCAGGGGGGGCAATTACTTTTTTTTTAGGTTTTGAATAATTCTTTAGCAAGTTATAATTTAAAAATAGAATTTTGGGGGCTTATCTCTGTCTGATACTCAACAAATTTAAATGTCGGTTTGATGATCTGGAACATTTTCAAGTCACCAAATTTGAGAAATGTCCAAAAATAGAAGATTTCTGTAAGGGGCAAATACTTTTCCATGCTAGTCTGTGTCCCCACCAAGGTTCATGTTATTTTTCTGGAGATTTGGACTCTAAATATGGCTTCCCAGCTAAAAATTGTTAAAATAAATCTAACTAAAGAATTTTCACAGGTCTGGAAAACACTTCCAGGAACTTTCTGGGGTCTCATTTGTAAATTTTACACTTTTTCTTGCATTTTCAAAAGGATTCCATGTAGGTTTTCGATTAACCATGACTTAAAAATGACATTCTGTGTGTGCCTCTGTATAATAGTCAATAAATGTAAGTACTGGTGTGATGATCTGGGACTTTTAAGTGTGAGAAATGTGCAAAAAATAGAAAATTACTGTAGGGGGCAAATACTTTTACTGTGCTAGTCTGTGTCCTCACCTAATTTCAGGTTATTTCTCTTGAAATATGCACTCTAGATATGACTTTCCAGGTAAACTTGATCTGACAAACACGGAAGCCTCATAATTCAGCCACCGCATTTAACAGAACTGAGGCGGTGCAGCGACTCATTTCTCATCGTTTCTGTGTTTTCTGCTGGAGTGTTTGGGTGGAATAAACAGACAGAGGCGTGAATCAGCTCCAGCGTCACCCCTTGCGTCGCCTCTTTCAATATAAAGTGAATTTTTCCAAGTATTGAGGAAGTGCCGCTTCTCTTCTCATCGGCTCCTGTCGGTGCTTCTACAGCCCACCGATGTGACACAGACACCGGACGTTCTCTGCAGCTTTCTCCGTCCTGGAGGTTGTTTTCTGTCTGGATCCAGGAGGAAGGACAGAATCTGACTCGGATCCGCAGGTATGAAACGTTAATGTCGGTGAGAGCCGCCCGTCCTCCGGTCAGTCCGGTTCGTATGCGACGGGAGCAGCTGCTGGAGCGAAGACGGAGAAATGATCGATTTATTGGTAGAGGATCGACCACAGGAATGTTTATTAGGAGGGTCAGATGCGTAGAAATCTCTAGGTGGCACAAAAATGACTGAATTTCATGACTTTTATGCTGTTATTGCCTTGATTCTGGTTGGAAACTGTCGAAGAAATGGCATTCAGATACTCGTTGTTTCTTATTTTACAAAGAAATCCACAACTATGGGATGTAACACAGGGGCAGTTTTAGCTGTTTGGTGACCAATGTTCAAAATATTCCAGGAGAACAGATGCTGTAGTGTATTTGTAGGGGGAAGTTTAAAACATAGGGTCGTTTGTGATTTAAATATTTAAAATTCTGCCTAAATGTGATGACAGTCTATCTAACTACAGCAACATACGGTTCAAAAATGTGTTTTTATTCTTATTAGGCTGCCTGTTGCCAAACTTTGTATTAATATTTAAAGAGTTAATGTTCTCTAATGCATCTGTATGCCCAGCATTGCAAATAATGCTGCAAATATTCTGAATTTTCTGTAAAAATCTCCCTGACAAAATATGTAAATCAGGCTTTTGTGGTAAAATAAGCTGTGACACACTTCTGGATTTAATGAATAACTGATTTACCTGCAGCTGATAAACCTGTCTGAGTTGAAGATAAAACTGTTAAATCCTGATCCATTCTGTCTCTATATTGGGGTGAATTTATAATTAGAATGTCCTGTTGTCTCAATTTACAGACACCAAAAAAAATATTGCTCCCTTGTCTGGAAAAAAAAATCCAAAAATTCAGCAAAAAAAAAAAAAAAAAAATCCCCAAATTTATTAAAAACTGCAAAATCTTCAGGAAGAAAATTCCAGAAATTCCCTAACAGTTTCATTTTTTTAAAAATCCCCAAATTTGGCAAGAAAGAAATTTTTAAAAATAAAAATTGTAAATATTTAAAAAAAAGGATTAAAAAATTCCCCCCCAAAAATCCTAAAAATATCTAAAGTGAATACATATATATCAGTAAAAGTTCTAATATTTTCTTTAAGAACATTCAGGGAAAAAAATCAATCGCAAAATTCCATTTGGATTGACTTAATCTGTTGTCTTCTTCTTCTTTTAGATATCTACTGTCATGTCTGTCCACTCTGTAGCCACATTCTGTTTATAGCAGCCAACAACAATAATTCATTAAATATTTATCCCCTTTTATGTACAGCCATAAAATAGAGCCTTACTTCGTAGGGGTGTTTCATATCGTGTAGGACACTGGGTGCTTCTTCTCTCTGGACATGTTTAACAGCAAACATTTTTGATGGAAATAATCACATTAGAAATACATTTTTTCACTCCTCACCTTGTTTTCTGATTGAATAGAAGCTAGCTGGGTTGTGTTCTGGTCATTTCATGGCTAATTTTTGGCTAAGTTTTCTGCCTTACAGTGTCCAATAAACAGTTCTCTGGTATAAACAGGAGGTCTTATGACACTGTGGTCATTAATTAGCTTATAGCATATGCTAATTCATGCATTCCTACAGTTTTCGTGTCTTCAGAGCGTCAGAATTGGCACGTATGCAGTTGATCTCTTGTGCATTTCATGATAAACTACATGAGAAAATGATGAAATAATATAAAAATATCCAGACAGGAAAGATTTGAGCGAACAGGCTCCATAACTTCAGTAAAACGGGCTAGTTAGGAGATGGACTGGCAGGTATTGGCATCATTAGCAAAGTCACTGATATCTGAGAAAATCCTGGTTTATCTGGCTGCTCAGAGACTTTTTCTGTCTTTTACAGGTTTTTACTGAATTATCCAAACATCGTGCATCACTGATGGCAATGGTACGTACAGTAGAGACGAGTTAAAGCAGTTTGCTAGGAATAGAAATCAACATTTCATCTCATCGTTAAAAAATTGATGCTCGTATATCCCAAAAAAGTCTCCTCAGACCATGAGAGAAGCTGAACGTGAACAATACCACGGGTACAATACATCCAGCAGAGCACTTTGTTTACATCAAACTTTCATGACAACAGCGTTTGTCATGAAAGTTTGATGCCCACGTACATTTTTGTTTTATTTCTGAAGCCAGATTCACTGACATGAACGTGTTTTCAAACCTGCAAAACGTTGAATTTTAGGCTGCAGCTGTTTGTTTTTGATAGTTTTGTTTGTGAATTGGCAGAAAAAGATGAAAAATGCTCATTATTACCCAGAGGGACGTCTTTAAATGTTTATTTTTTCTTCTACCACCTCAAAAAAAAGCAGTTTACTGTAAAAATAAATACAGAATCCTCACATCTGAAGAGAAAACCTGTGATTTTTTTTGCTGTTTTGCTGAAAAACAGACAGGATCTGATGATTTTATTGTTATTGATGTTCTGATTTCTTCTACAGCACAGTAGGAATCAGTGCTTTTACTGTTTTAATCCCTAAAGCTTAGAAAGAAAAATCCAGTCAGCCGTTCAGCCCAACAAGCTTTTAAAAGCTGATAATGTCCTTTTTAATATTTTATTATTGCCCTTTTAATGTTCTACTGTCTTAATCTTTAAGTGGTGTTCTTTAATGCTCTTTATATATTAATACTGCGTAAAGCTGAATGTTGGGTCCAGTTTTATTATTACTATATCGTCATATTAATGTTATGTATTAATATTAAGATATAATATGAAATAGTTTGTTAAAAACACACTTACAGAACCACAGATGGGTCTTATAGTAAATAACGACCAATAATCTGCTTTATGCTTCTGTGTTAGTTTCTATATGTTTTAAATTATTTGTATATTTATTTGTATTTTTATTCCTCTATTTTCTTTTATTCTGCTTTCTAAATATGTGCAAGGAATGAACCTATACTGCAACAGTACTGCTACTATCACAACCAGTCCAGGAGTAGTCGTACTTCTTCTTCTTACTATTATTATTGTTATTCAAGAAATTACATAATAAAATAAATATCAATAATAATAATAATAAAATTAATAAGTAAAATTGATGACAGTTATTATTGTTATGATTATTATTATTATTAAAAATTGTTTTAAAAATCTACTACAGTTATTAGATATTAAGAAATATTGTTAAATAAATTATGGAAAGAATTACAAAATAAAATTGCTTAACAATAATAATAATAATAATAATAATAATAATTGTTATTATTGTTAGTATATTTTTTATTTTATTCAGATTATTTTTATTATTAATATATATTCTTCTTATTATTGTAAAATGATAAAATCTATATATTAAAAATAATGATTAATAAAAAATAATAATGAAGAATTACAAAATAAAATAGTGATTAATAAACAAATATAGAAAGTTACAAAATCAATTTACTTAAAGTGTTTTATTATTATTATTATTAGTAGTAGTAGTAGTATCACTATTATTATTACTATTATTATTATTATTATTATTATAACTATTATTATTATTATTATTTTAAATAAGCGCAGACCTGACTTCCTTGTGTTTATGTGTATCATTTAAATGCCTCTCTTCTTCTTCCTGTTTTTCTTTGTCCTCAGATGAGCTGGACGTCTGGGACTCAGTGTGTGGCTAAAGCAGACCACCGTAAAGCCAAAGCAGGAGAGCTGACGTACCGGAAAGGAGACGTTCTCACCATCACAGACAGCAGCTCGGTACGGCCGTTTATTTATTCATTTATCATCTGATTTACTGCAGTTGCAGACCAGTTTCTTCAGACTCCGATACTTTCCTCTTGTGTTCTGCAGAGGAAGGGATTCTACGAGGCCAAACACAACGGCACAGGAGAGGAAGGACTCATCAGCTCCAGCAACGTCCGAGAAAGAGAAGCTCTGCGGGTGGATCCCAGCCTCAGCCTGATGCCGTGAGTTTCCTCCTCCTTCTAAATGCAGGAATGCCCCCGTTTATCACATTTATCTCTAACTTTATCTCTAACCACGTGGGCTGAAGCTGCAAACAAACAGTCTGACCCCATTAATCACTGCAGCTTCCTCTTTTTGGGCCAATAAGTCGTAGTTCTGTTTACAACATCTTAAGAACAGTGTGACTCCCAGTAAAATAAGAACACAGCTGCTGTTTAGAGTGAACCCACCACGCTTAAATAATGTGGCTTAGGAATAGTTTCTGCATTTAATAACTCTCTGTGATCTGATTTTCTCTACATATACAAGAATTTGTAAAATACATTTCTTCTGTGTTTGGATCATGAAGCTGATTGATCTTCTTTGCTTGGTGTTGGATCAGCTGGTTTCACGGGAAGATCTCGGGTCCGGAGGCGGTGAACAAGCTGCAGCCGGCTGAAGACGGTTTGTTTCTGGTCAGAGAAAGCATCCGTCATCCTGGAGACTACGTTCTGTGCGTCAGCGTCTGTGGAGAAGTCATCCACTACCGAGTGATTTATCAGGACAACAAGCTGACCATCGACAACACGCAGTTCTTCTACAACCTCATCGACGTGATCGAGGTCAGAAAACACACTTGATTCAAAAGTCTAAGCACTAAATCCAGCTGTTCTGAGGATCTGGAAAATTCATAGACTGTATTTAAATCTTTATCTACAGTCTTTGTATACAGTCTATGAAAAACCTGCAGGCTTCCAGACAACAAAAGAAAACACGTTCTGTTCCATAAAATATCCGGTTTTCTGGCTCTGTTCTGATTTCCTGCTTTTCTTCTGGTACTATACTGTATTATTTCCTCATCCAGGTCTCTAATGAACCTTTAAACACCTGAAAACAAACGCTGAGAGTCTTTCTAGATGTTAACATGAGGATGCTAACTCTCTGGTGTTTAGCAGCTTTCTATATTTGCTCTTCTAGTTTAGGACAAAGCAACTCTTCACACTTCTGTTTCACCAGAGAACAGCATAGGAGAGTATCTCCAAAAGTTCCACAAAGACTCCCACATCCTGTCTGACTCAGCTTTTCTTCAACCAGACAGTCTGGAACGAAAAGATTCTGAAGAAGAAACAACTCACCACAACGCATAGATTAGACAGGACGCTGTAATTTACCCCAAACAGCTTTAAATAGCGACGATAATCATGAGTAAATTCCACAGTGTTCACATAAAATGGCTAAAATTCTCAAATATGAACGCTCCAAACCACATATTCTGAAAACTAAAGACTCAAAGGTTATTAGTCTGCATATGTATATGGATACGTACACATTAAGCAGATGAGATTAACCCTCCTGTTGTCCTCATTTACAGGCACCAAAAATGATTTTCCTCATCTGAAAAAATCCAAAAGTTCAGCAAAAAAATTCCTCAAATTTCTGAAAATTTTCAAAACCTTTAGGAAGAAAATTCCAATAATTCCTTAAAAGTTTTATTTTTAAAAATACCCCAAATCTGGCAAGAAAATCCTTGTAAATATTTTCAAAAAATTAGTAAAAAATCTTCCAAAAAAATCCTAAAAATATCTAAAGTGATTCCATATATATCAGTAAAACTTCAGATATTTTATTTAAGAACATTCACATAAAAATCAACCAAAATCCAGTGATTTTGGTTGATTTTTATGTGAATGTTCTAAAGAAACATTTTTAACATTTCTTCTTTCCACCAAAAATGGTCAGAAATTTCCCCCAAATTTTTTTTCCCAC
The DNA here is from genome assembly GCF_021347895.1 of Acanthochromis polyacanthus. Taxonomy (NCBI): domain Eukaryota; kingdom Metazoa; phylum Chordata; class Actinopteri; family Pomacentridae; genus Acanthochromis; species Acanthochromis polyacanthus. The sequence goes on along the minus strand of NC_067116.1, from coordinate 44,741,475 downwards.
ATTTTCAAAATAATCTGGAGAAAGACCGTCGATGTTTAGCTAGCAGCATATTTAGATTCAGATTCTACTTTATGTTTAAATTTAGCAGATTTACCTTCACTTTTACCATCTTTCATTGGCATCCATGACAGGCTAATACTTTGTTCTTTGGTTCTTAAATGCAGAACCACACCAGAACATTTTACGTGGTGCAGAAGGAGCTGATCAGAATCGCTTTAAACTCAAACACAGTCTCAAGGTTTTTAACGTATTTGATCATCTGAAGAAGTTTCAGACAAATAAAAATGTGCATTTAATGGTTGTAAAAGATGAGAAAATTTGTGCTAAATTTCATTACAATCCACCTAAGAACAAAGTGATTTTCATGGGATATCACCGTTTTAAACTGAGATTTATTCATTTTTCTCAGATTGTGATTACCGTAGTTTGAAAAGTCTGAATCTCTCTTTGTGGGTGATGTCAGGACAGATCGGAATAATCAGCATCACAGCAGCTCAGAATAAAGTGTTGGTTCTCAGAAATGGGGCCTCAGATGAGACACCGCGTGCTGCTTCCTTCCTCTGACTATGTATAACGTTTGTGGTCCTGAAAGCCGTCAGTCAACGTGAACTTCAGCCCATTTAAGGTTTATCTGTGTCCGGCTAAAGCACATATTCTCCTCAGACGTTGCAGCTTTATGCTTATTTCTTATCAGGGAGCTGCAGATGGCTTCAGTCCTGAGTCAGAGCAGCTGAACATTTGGGCCACGTCGTGTCAGAAAGTAAAAAAAAAATCAACGAATGCGTCACAATAAATGAGCTCATAAAGCAGTCAGCGGTTCGTTTTAATCATCTGTGCCGTCTGTTGAGGGTTTAAATAACTTCCTGAATGCTGAGGAGGCTTTTTATTATTGAGTATTCAGTCTGGAGACGTGCTAAGAAAAAAGTCCTGGCAGCTTATTATCCGCAGTTTGTCTTTGAAATTAATTAAAATCTGAGATTTTATGTCAACTGACAGCGTTTCCATGGTAACAGTTTCCTGTGTTTTCTTAGTGACTTGAATGGAAATTATTACAAAAGGAGCATTTCTACTTTTAATTGGTGTTGTTGGGGTGAAAATCAGAAAGTTTTTAACATTTTAACAGTGTAAAAAATAAATTAATTGTATAAACAGTAAAAACAATACTTTTTTGTAATTTAATAGTGAATCTTATTTAATGGTGCATTTACAGTGAAAATGAAAACTGTTTTGTTATTTAATGTTAAATCTATAACAGTAAATGACATTTTAATTTATGTAATGATGCATTTATTTTGAAAATTAAGACTTTTTTGTTATTAAATGTTAAATCTATTTTTAAAAAATGACATTTTAATTTATTTAATGATGTATTTACAGTGAAAATGAAAACTGTTTTGTTATCAAATGGTAAATCTATAACAGTAAATGACATTTACATGCATAATACAGATATTTATTGGAGTATAAAGACATTAATAGAAATGTTAATTCACCATTTTTCAATCCTTAAAGTTTTTCTTTCAAATAATGTGAATATTCTGTAATATATAGATGTTTTTTCTGATTAAATATAGTGAAAAATCATGGAGTTTTACAAGTCAAACACAAACTAATATTTGTAAAAATAAACTATTTTATGTGGAAAATATTTGTTTTTTTTTTACAGTATTTATGTGAATTAAGGCTTTTTTAAAAATAGTGATTTCACTAATAAAGTGTAAACATTAAAACAGGACATTTTTGTTATTAAATGGTAAATCTGTAACAGAAGTTGGCATTTTAAATTATTTAATAGTTTGTTTACAGTGAAAATTCAGACTGTTTTTGTACTTTAATGGTAAATCTAAACTGCAAATGTTAAACTAGTGCTTCGTAATTTTGGCAGAACAATACCTGGAACCGAGCAGTTTACAGAAAAACGTGTAAATAATAAGTGAACGTTGTGTTCCCTGTTTCAGTTTTACTCAAAGAATAAAGGTTCCATCGCTACGACTCTGCTGAAGCCCAAACAGAAACACGGAACCAAATCAGCAGAACTGGAGCTGTCCAAGAGTAAGAGCAGAACAACATCTGCATCTGCACATCTGCACTGGAAGAAATAACACGAGAATCCTGTTTTTGTTTTTAACTTCCCATTTATAAAAATACAGAGTTTATAGCTGGCATTATTTACAGTTTGAAGATGTTTTCTCCCTTTTTTATTTTATTTTATTTTATTTTACAGCTAATGTAGAAATCAATATTTTTTCTGTCTGGGATTTTGCTAAATATTTTCTGTAATTTACCAAAATTAGGAAAATAGCAGTTTAAATATTAATTTACCATTTTTTCAATCATTAATGTTTTTCTTTAAAATAATGTCAATTATCTGTAATTTACAGAATTTTTTGCTGAGTTTATGTAAAAATAGATTTTTTTGTGTAGACAATATTTACATATTTTCATAGTATATATGTATTTTTTTTTTAGATTTTACTTATGTGTTATTTAACAAAACTGTGAAAATCTCTAAAATAATAATAATGAAGTAAATTCTTTTTTTTTTTTAAAAACCTAAATTTAAAAAAAACATATTTTACAATCATTCTGAAAAGCAGGACTTAAAAATTAGGTTTTCTTTGTATAATAATTTACGTAAGTCCCTGTTTGTCCTTTTTGATATGTCAAATATTATCTTAAAGAGGATAAAAACATGTTTGAGGTTAATTTAATGACGTATTTGTTGTTTTCCAGCTGGATGGCTGCTGGACATCACCAAGCTCACGCTGGGAGAGAACATCGGAGAAGGAGAGTTTGGTGGTGAGCTTTATTCATTCTGTCTGATTTTTATCAACCTTTTTATGAATCCTCATGACACTCAGAACAAAGAAGAGTCAGAAACATTTCTAGGAGAAGAGCTGGACTTATGTTTTTGAAGATGTTTCACAGAGAATCCGAGAGAAAGGAAGAAGTCTAGAGAAGATGAAACGTCAAGAACAAGTTTCTTTCTGCTGAAGATGTTTGACTTTTTGTGGTTGAGAGTCTACAGAGTTTCATTGTTATCCCTCAGCGGTGTATGAAGGCGACTACATGGGCCAGCGAGTGGCAGTGAAGACCATAAAATGTGACGTTACGGCTCAGGCCTTCCTGCAGGAAACCACGGTGATGACGTGAGATTTCCTCAAACTTCATGTTTTTATTTATCTTCTGCAGCTTCTCTCTGAACAGCTGAATCCATTTAACTGTCAATAACAACGATTAGTCCAAATAGATGGATAAAAATCTGCTTGTTGTGACTTATTTTACTCTTTTCTTCCAGGAAGCTGCAGCACAAGAACCTGGTGCGTCTGCTGGGCGTCATCCTGCACAAAGGGCTGCACATCGTCACGGAGCTCATGACCAAGGTACCGTTTAACAGCGAAAGAACCGCAGAGCTGAAGATACACTGAGTGCAAAAGTAGCTTTGCACACGATGAAGCAGAAAATAAACTGCAGACGGAAGCAAAACCCACGAGTTTGACTGAAATACTTCAGACGAGTCACCAGAACAAAAACACTAAATAACATCAATGAAGACTTCAACAAACCTGGAGGACGTGTGTGAACTTAAAATGGAAAAAAAAGAGCAAATTATCATTTGTAAAAATAGTATTCTAATTTCATCTCTCTCGCTCTCTTTTTTAAATAGCTAATATGTAAACTAACATTTCTTTTTCTGGGATTTTATTAAATATTATCTGCAATTTAACTAAATGTGGAAAATAACAGTTTAAAAAATTATTCACCATCTTTCAATCCTCAAATAAATTTGCAGATTTAAATAGAGCATAAATAAATACAGTATAGTAATAAAACTACAGTTTTTGGCCTGTTTTCGCTCTCTTTATTTATTTATTTTTACAGCAAAAATCCAATGTGTAAATTAATCATTTTTCTCTGGGATTTTACTAAATATTATCTTTAATTTAACAAAATTTTGAAAAAAAAAATGTTAAAAATGATTTTCCATTTTTCAGTCCTTAATGTTTTTCTTTTAGATAATGTGAATTATTCGTAATATATTGATTATTTTTGCTGATTTAAAAGCTTTTTACAGCTAAAGTCTAAATTTATAGTTGTTTTTTTAAATGAATATAATCATTAATTTACCAGAATTAAAAAAGAAACAATTTTTAAAAAAAAAACATTTTTCAACCCTTATTTGTTTTCTTTTATATCATACGAATTATTATTGTTACATTGATTTTTTTGTATTTTTGCTGATTTAAATACATATAAATAACAGAATTTTAGAAGTAAATCATGTTTAAAAAAAATTGTAAAAATACAGATTTTTATAGTGGACTTCTAAAAAAATGAAAATAAAAAAATTACAGCTAACTTGTAAAGTAATAATTTTTCCTGGGACTTTACTAAATAATTTCTAATAATATTTAACATAAAATGAAATTTAAAATATAGATTTTTTATGTACAGTATGGGCTGTTCTCTCTCTTTTTTATTTTTATTTTGCAGGGAGAGAAATAAGTATTTAATCTCCTGCATATTTCATGATTTTAGCCACATTTAAAAAATGAGCGGTTCATAAATTCAGCAGTATGTTTATTCTAATTGTTAGAGACAGAATATCAATAAAAGATCCAGAGAAGCACATTAACTATCGATCTTTTACGTCCCTGTATGCATTTGCAGTATTTATATAGAATGAAAAGCTTTTTTCTGCAGCTTCACCACCGCCAGCAAGTGAGGAAATATTTGTTTATCAGTTATTAGTTTACTTTTGGTGGCAGTTTGAATAAAAAAAAATCTGCCAGTAAAATGACTTTGTGCCACTTGGAGTCGCCAGAATGCAACTTTTCTCTCCTGCTAAATGGATTGATTGAGTTTCTGGTCCTCAAGTGGGATCATTGTAACAGTGATGCTTCAAAAATACTTTGTTTTATCGTTTGTTTGTTTGTTGCAGGGAAACCTTGTGAACTTTCTGAGGACCAGAGGACGTACGGTCGTAAACTCTGCTCAGCTTATTCGGTTCTCTCTGTGAGTTTTCACATCAAAATGGCGCTAAAGTTCGGGAGCTTCTGTTTTTGGGGATTCGTTGTGTGATTTTGATAAAACTTCTCGGTGTGTTTGCCACCAGCGATGTGTGTGAAGGGATGGAGTATCTGGAGTCCAAGAAGTTCATTCACAGAGATCTGGCGGCTCGTAACGTCCTGGTTTCTGACGACAGCGTTGCCAAAGTCAGCGACTTCGGTCTGACCAAGGTCGACTCCAAGGCGTCGGATAAAGCCAAGCTGCCCATTAAGTGGACGGCACCAGAAGCTCTGAGGAAGGAGGTCAGTTTAAGGAGATGACAGGGCATCAAAATCCACATTCTTACATCTCGGTTTAGATTAATGGACACATTTGCAGGATTTAGCGGCTTCTAACAGTGAGGATTTAGATTGTAATTAACTTAATTCAGCCTAATTATCATTCATATATAATATACAGTATAAAACACACGATAAAGACTAGATCTGGACAAACAGCAGCTCATCAAAGCATCTTATTTATGATTTTTGGAACACAAAAAAGTCTGTCCATGAATAACAGATAAACTAATGCTGTACTACTGTTGCTCTGTGTTAGTTAAAGTTGCTCTAAATGAGTTAAAGTTGCTTAAAAAGGAGTTAAAGTTGCTTAAGAAGGAGTCAAAGTTGCTCTATATTAGATTAAGTTGTCCTACATTTGTTAAGGTTTCTTTTAATGAGTTAAAGTTGCTCTGTATTTGAAAAAGTTACTGAAGTTATTTTACATAAAAAAATCATCTGATTCTGCAGAGGTCGGGTTGAAATTTTGTTAGATAAAATAATGTGAGTAAAATGGCTGCAACTGAATATTTCCACTTATTTAAACCTAAAACTAAACAAAAAAAATTGTCTGATATGAATGACTGTGCTATTTGTGGTACTTACTGCATAAAAACATGTATTTTCTAACTGATTTATACATTCTAATAGTGCTTATTCTTATATAGAGTTAAGAAATCAGCCGCCAAGTCGAGGACATAACGGACTAGATTGTCTTTAATTCATCAGGATGTTAGCGATGGATTACTTCCTGCATTTATACCAACTCTGAAAAGCATAAAATTCGTACACGTTTGTTCTCATCATGCAGAAATTCTCCACAAAGTCAGATGTTTGGAGTTACGGGATTCTTCTGTGGGAGATCTTCTCATACGGTCGGCAGCCGTATCCTAAGATGGTACGTAGCTCCAGAACACCGCCGTCAGTGTGTGTGTTTACAGCTCATTTACTGCACAATGACTGCAATATGTTTCATGAAACGGTGATGAGATTACTGTGGTTCTAGTTCCTGGAATAATATGTCAAAATATGCCTGTATTAGTTATTTTTACACAATGGAAAATGATTCTGGTGTCAAATGTTGATAAAAATGAACCTTTCATTGTTTATAATTTCTTCTAACCAACCATCTATCACACATGCTGACATGAGCCTTGAAAGTTTACCCAGAATGCATTTTTCCCCCAAGTTTTTCATTCTCATAGCATCATACTTCCACCTCTATGCTTCACTGTCAGGATTATGCATTCACTGTGGAACTACTGCTCAGAAAAGACACAAAAACATCCTTCAAGTTTACCCAGAATACACCTTTTAACCCTCCTGTTGTCTTCATTTACAGGCACTAAAAAATATTGTTTCTTTGTCTGAAAAAAATCCAAAAATTCTGCAAAAAAATTCCACAAATTTACGAAAATTTGCAAAACCTTCACGAAGAAAATTCCAATAATTCCTTAAAATTTTCCCTTAAAAGTAGTTTTTTTTTAAATGCCCCAAATTTGGCAAGAAATTCTTGTAAATATTTTCAAAAAATGAGTAAAAACCTTCCAAAAAATCCTAAAAATATCTAAAGTGACTACATATATATCAGTAAAACTTCTAATATTTTTATTTAAGAACATTCACATAAAAATAAATCATTTGATGTGAATGTTATTAATAAACATTTTTAACATTTCTTTTTTTCCACCAAAAATTTCCCAAAAATGTTGAAAATGTGGACATCAGAAGTTTCACTGTAAAATTTTTGTTTATTTCCCACATTTTCAAACTTTAAAACAGGTCAGTTTGACCTGCAGGACAACTCGTGGGTTAAAACAAATCTCTCCATCTTGCTGAAATGTCACCTGTTAAGTGAATTGAAAAGTTTTCTTCAGCCTCATATCATCATACTTCCACCTCCATGCTTAACTGTCGGGACTATGCATTCACTGTGGTCAGAAAAGACACAAAACAACCACAAAGAAACACAAAACCAGCCTTAAAGTTTACCCAAAATGCATTTTTTACAGTTTCCTCTGGTGAATTATCAGAAACAGAAACACATCCAGGAAACCAGTGATTGTTTCTGGGACTCTGTCATTAAACTGCTGCAATTTCACTTTTCAAACTACTATACATCCCATAATAATGATGCTCTGAGTTGGTGATGAACAAAAAGTAGATTTAGTCACCTGAAGTGGTATCCACAAGGGTTTATATGTTGAGTGTGTTTTTTTCTCAGTAAATGTGACGTTTAACGAGGTCAGAATATGCAGCCGGTGTAAAGCATCGATGCCCTGCAGGCTGGAGGTTACGTCATCGTGTCACGCCAGGATTTCTGGTGTTACGTAGTGGGAGTGTCAGTGGAAAAGCTGCCAGGACTGTGGTCCGACTCATCAGCGGATCAGCGTCACGGAGCAGGAAGGGTTAGGATAACGCAGAGGTTTACCAGGCCTGCCGAATAATCTCATTGTTCACCGGGCGTTCGAACAGTTGGCGGTGGGAAGACGAAGCCGATCTTCACCTGTGATGGAAGTTTTAGTGCAGGTGGGCAGGAAAGAGAACAGGGAAGATCAGCCTGAGAGATCAGTGTGAGATGTCTAGCATCCTCTCATTAACGGCCTTATTTTCATCTGCTGTCCTCAACCTGGACACAGTTAGAACAAAAACAGGCCAGAAATCAGGAATTCCATTAAAAAAACCATACATTTCTGATGAGGCAAAGGAAAGACTATTGTGAGAGAAAACAGAGGAAATAAACTGTTTTCTGGATTTTAATTGTGACTCAAGTTGTCAAAGGAAAAATGTATGTATTTTAGTGGTGCGTCTAGTTTACACAGAGTATGCATTTTAATTTTGTGGATGGATAAAATAATAGTAATAATGTACTCACAAATGTTCACTTAATTAACAAGACTTGGTCTGTATTTTAATGACTTCATAGTAAAGAAAGAAAAGAAAATTCTTAATTTTGTGTCAGGTAAAAAAAAGCTAAATAGAAATGGACATTTGCCATCATATGGTGTGTCAATAGTGAAAAACAGGACATTTTCTGTTGTTTAATGGTATATCTACATGAGTAAAACTGCAAAAATCCAAAAAATCTATAAAATAACAGAAAAAGTGCTGACAGCTTGTTATCCAGCCTTTAATTAAAAAAACAGAAATGTTCTGTTAATTAACAGTGTGTCCACAGCAACAAGAAGAAACAAGACATTTTCCAGATTTTAATGACTTTAGAGGTCAAATGACGAAAAGAAGATAATTTTCTGCTTCTAATTTTGTGTCTAATAAAAGAACAAAACAAAACAAATAATAACAAATAATTAATGTTTGACCAACAATGAAAAAACAGGACATTTTCTGGTTATTTACTGGTAAATCTATAATAAAAATGAACACTTACTATTACTTAAAGGTATATCTATCATGGAAAATGATACATTTTCTGTTGTATACATAATAATACTAATTATAATTATTAATCCATAAAATAACAAAAAGTACTTACAGCTTATTGCCTGGGCACTGTCATGTAATTGACAGACAAACAAAGTATTTCTTATAAAAGTTCATTTCAATTAAATATATGTATGTCTATATAAAAACATAGACTAACATTCAAACACTCCTATGAGAATATTAAAATAACATTAAGGCGATGTGTTGTTTATTAAATCTCTGAACTGTTCATGATCAGAGTGGCATCATCTAATAATGCAGGTTTAAACATGTAAATAACCAGAAAAGTACAGCTTCTGGAACATCAGTGCTAAACAAACAGTGGTGGTTGTTAGACAGATATTTCTCTGTTTGTCTTCTCAGATAATCTGCTCTTAATGAGGCGCTTTGTTTCTTTGCCAACAGTACAGACTTCAGTATCAACAGGATCAGCAGCTTTAAATTAAAGAGTCTCTCCTTCTGTACGACACTAAAGCTCGTTGTTCACTTTGCTTCAGGTGGTGTCCTTTTAAATGCACGTGATTAAATACTAATTACATGCAACCTGATTTATTTATATTCCCCTTCAGTTAAACTCTGCACATGGTCATTTGTTAGCAGTTGGTTTTCAGACACTGATATTATTAGACTGTTTATTCAATAACTAATAAAGAAATACTGCATCTCAAAAATAATAATAATACTAATAATTCTGCATTTGTGACAATGCCATACAAGGGATGAGCAGCCTTGGAGGAGGACTGCTCTCTTATCTGTAAATATTGTACAATTAAAGTGAAATATTGTAAATTTTATCAAAAGGTACAATAAAGTCGTTTTCTCAGAGTTTAGATTGATTTTGTGGTTCAACAAACCAGCCTGTTAGACTTCATTTGAGTTCAGATTTTAAGTTTTTATTTCCTCCCTTGTGGTTTCAGTCTTTGAAGGAGGTGAAGGACAAGGTGGAGGCCGGGTATCGGATGGAGGCTCCGGAGGATTGTCCGCCCGGCGTTTACCCTCTGATGAGGCTTTGCTGGGAGCAGGAGCCTCGCAGGAGACCCGGATTCTCCAAACTGAGGGAGAAACTGGAGCGAGAGATGAGTAAACTGAGCTCTGAGTGTCGGGAAGGACTCGGTTCTGGTTCTGGATGCTGATCGTGAGTCTTTAACTTCCAGCTGGACTCCGTTCTTGAAGGAGATGGGATCTAGTTGCTTTGTGGAACCATGAATCTTCTAAAGTCTCTTTTGGTCTAAACTGAGTCACTTCCTGGGTTAGATTTTTGCACAAAGCGAACTGGTAACATCCATCTGTGGGGCGGTTCACCTCCTCCTGACTGAAATATCTCACCAGCTGGACTGCAATGAAGCATCTTGCAGACATTCATGTTCCTCAGAGGATGAATCTTAGTGACTTAAGTCACTTTTGACATGTCTTTTAACACCACCAACAAGTTCACGTTTACGGCTTTGAGTTAAATGTCGCAACAACTGTTTATTGGATTATAATGCAACTTGGTTCAGACATTCATGTTCCTCGGAGGATGAATCTTGGTGACTTAAGTCACTTTTGACTTCTCTTTTAGCACCACCAGCAGGTCCACATTTATGCTTTTGAGCAAAATGCAGAAATCACTATGGGATGGATTGTAATAGAACTTGGGGCAAACATGCATGTTCCTCAGAGGATGAATCTCAATGACTGAAGAGACTCTTGACCTCAGTTCTGATGCACAACAGGTTCATATTTATGGTTCTCGGTGAAATGCAGTAACAACTATTGAACGGATTGTAATGAAACTTGGTGCAGACGTTCGTGCTCCTCGAAGATGAATCTCAGTAACTTAAATGACTGTTTTAGGACCACCAACTGGTTCATGTTTTCAATGAAATGCAGCAATTACTGTCTGATGGATTGCAACAGAGCTTGGTACAGACATTCGTGTTCCTCAGAGGATGAACCTCAGTGACTTAAGAGACTCTTGACCTCAGTTCTAATGCACAACAGGTTCATATTTATGGTTTTGAGTGAAATGCAGCAACGACTGTTGGATGGATTGCAATGAAACTTAGTACAGACATTCCTGTTCCTCAGGATAAATCTCAATGACCTAAGTGACTGTTTAAGCGCCACCAACCGGTTCATGTTTAAGGTTTTGAGTGAAATGCAGCAACAGCTGTTGGAATATTGCAATGAAACCTGGTGCAGACATTCGTGTTCTCCTCAGGATGAATTCTGATAACTTTAGTAAACCCTTAATTTATTTCTTTATTCATTGTGAGCAAAACAAATATCTAAACTAAGAACATGATGTTTATCATGCTAACATGGTTAGCATGATAAACATCATGCCTGTTTAGCATCAGCATGTTACTGTTGTCACTGTACACGTTAGCATGTTGACGATTAGCTAAATTAGAACATCTTTAGTCTTGTTTTGTTCTTCGTGTCTTCATGTGCATCTGCTGCAGAGCCGTAAAGTGGACAATCAAAATTAAAAGTAAAAACAATCCAGAGGAGAACAAACTGCCACCTGTGAGGTCTGCTGACGCTGCGTTTGTAGTCTGACTCACCAGGCGAATAAGTTTTCTATTTGTTGATAATATCAGGCAGCTTCGTCCTTCTGCTCTTTGGTGTTACTGTTTTGTTCTGTGGACGAAACCACGACAAAAACCTCCAAGCATCAACCGAGCACACTGGAAATTAATCTCTGCAGAATGGTCTGGCAGTGCTAAGCCTGCAACGTTACCATGCTCTTGACCATGTAGTTCATTTGAAGGATAAAACTCTAAAACTTTAGTCGTCTGCTACGTTCAAAATAATTAGACGCAGCGTTACACTGAACATTTACTAGAGATCTCATTTTAAAGATCGAGATCAGGGCAGGTCGAGGCATTTTTAACCAAACCAGATTAGCTTTACTGAGCCTGAAACTAAGCCTGATGAAGTTGTTTACATCAGTTCTTCTGGTTTGATTAGCAGTTGGCAAACATCTACTGGATTGAAGTGTTGATGTCAAGCACAGTTTGTGGATGTGTCTGAACTGTCTGCTGTGTAGAAATTTCTTCAGCTGAAAAACTTGTAATATCTGCAATCTGAGTACTTTGTGAGTACTCCCACCAGTTTGATTCGACACCTAAACAGCAAACACAAGTTCACTCAGGTAACTCAGGAAAAGGCTTCACTGAAACAAAACGCTGGAAGAGATGGAGACAAGACCAAGAACACCACAGAGACTGAAGCTAAACTCAGCGCTGTGGTTCAACGTACAGCTTTTCACCGTCTCTTGCAGCTTGAGGAGCCACAGTTCATCCTTCTACCCTCTAACACTACATTTAGTGTCCTACTGGAGCTTCACAGCGAGGTTCCTGAGCACCTACAGAACGTTTGGTTTGACGAAGAAATGCTGTTTTTTTCTTAATGCCTTGCACAGTTATTTAGTTGTCAAGTTTATACATTGGATTGATTTTATTTATTTTAAATTTAATGTACTTGAAGTGTGTTTTATCCAGGAAAATGGTATCAGACTGAATTTTAAATAACTGCGATTAAATCCAAAAAAAATCCACATTTATATTACTTTTCAGTCATTGTCATAAAATCTGCAGCTGAACTTTACAGTCACTGTTCATGTCTTTTACAGGTAAAATGCACAAAAGCAATAAGTGAAATTTGTTGATCCAACCTTCAGTTTAGCAAAAGAGTGGATTAAAACCACAATGATGACGTTGCTTTTGACAAATGTGTTCAGCTGAAGAGGAGTTTTCGTGTTTGTTTATAATTTTGTGGGACTTTTAAAAATTGTGTTATTTCTGCTTTCAGAATTTAAACGTTGTGTGTTGAAATAACGCGACAATTAAAAGTTAAAAATATGAAAATTACCAAGAACTTTGTTGTTAATTAAATTACTTCTAAACTAAAGAAAATCAAATTAGAACAAGTTCATTTTTAAATGTTTTGTCAACATGTTTTTATGATTACGGTATTTAGATACATAACAGGCAAAAAACTCATTGGAACAACTTAAATTTATAGAAAAAAAACATCTTAAAGTTTTGTGTTCATGCTAATGCTGAACATTATCTCATTAAAAACACCTCAGATTGTGGAATAATTCCCATAGTGTGTTGGTTGAACACGATTTCATTAGAATTAAAAAAGATTCAAGCAAAATAGTTTATCAATTCATTTTGAGCCAAAACATTATTGTTTGGGTCTTAAATGGACCTTTAACTTTGCATGTTTTTAAAGGTTTATATTAATATGCACCCCTAAGCTGTGGGCTGCAGTGAAGGATGAGCCGTCACCTTGTCGGGTTTGATTTTTTTCATGGGATTTCTTGACTGGAACAACAAATATCACTGGTTTTATCTTTAGACGACATCTTTGACATGATTATGAGTGACAATAGGATGAAGAACTGACTTGGAAAAACTGTACATTCTCCTGAAAATGTTATATTTTGAGCTCAATCCATCTGGAAACAACAAATGTTCCTTATGTATGAATATGGTCAGAAATGACAGTACGAAAAGGTCATTTATATTTGTGTCCAATAAAGATGTTCAAAAAAGATCAATATTTCTGAGGACAGTTGGAGAAAATGGCACTAAACAGTATTTAGTTTGTGCCTTGTTGAGGGTTTGACCTCCGTTTTCTGCTGGTTAATCTCCCTAAAACAAAGCATCTTTTTGACATTTATGAACACCAGAGGTCAAAGATGATCTTGCGGATTTGTTTTTATTTTATAGAAACCAATCCTATTCTTTGCCACCGGTCGGAATATTTGGTGCAGACTTTGATTCAATTCATTCCAATTTAATTTCTTTCTAAATCTGTGGTAAATACAGCATTTATAACTACTTTCTCTTCCGTCTTTGTAGGGATTTGAAGATTATTGAAGTGACTTTGTGTTATCCTCCATCCTCCGGGGACTTCTTGGGCTCGTTGCAGGTACAGAATGTTTTGTGTTTTCCTAATCTGTCGAGAAACATTTTGGATATTCTGTTTATTACATTTCACAGAAGGTCAGCAGATTTTTTGGAGAAATGCAATTAAATGTTGTTTTTTGTTGTTATGCTAAATATTTGCCCTTTAAATCTCACCACAAAAATGAAGCCTCTCTTTTGGGTTGTTGTCACAAGACCAAATTAAAGATGTCATTTGATTTAAGTCTAGGTAAGCCTGGTATTTGTCAGATTCCCCATGGACGGAGACCAAATTGAGTCTTGATCCTCTGTCTCTTGTTGCCATACAGCAAGCGGCGGTCCTCCATGATTTGTTCAATCTGCTCCGTGTTTTTCTGAAGCTCTCTAATTGGATGAGCTGCAATTTTGTGCGCAAGGATTTATATAGGCAGCAAATGTTAAAGACAAGCAGCAGAGGATGAGTTCTACATTACTCAGTGAAGGTTTTTGTGAATATCAGCAGATCTTTTAGTGCTCTAATGTGTGGACAGTCATGTTAGGACATCAGGATAGTACCCATATGCTGAGGGGGAGCTTCCTCACAGGGTCTAATACCTTCTAAGGTGCACTTTTTAACTACTTAGCAAACAGCTAATCTCCTGAAGCAGTGGCACGCCCTGATAGACCGTCAGCTGTTGCTTTTAGCTGTTCCGAAATAGAGGACAGTCAATGACAGAGGCTATCACTGACCGTCATTGCAACTGTTTAACCTAAAAAACACTTAGTTGGGTTGCTGGTAAATGTATTATCATATATAATACGAAGAACAACAGGGTTCATCCAAATTCTCGAACAAGAGGCACAAATATATCAGTTTTCATAGTGAACAGAAACTGAAAAATTCAGTTTCATTGAACAGTGAATACAGATTTTGGAAATTAAAACCAATATAAGAAAAAAAGTTAATGTTGCATTAACTTAATATTGTGCGCCACTTAATTCAAATTTGTGATTAAATTAAATTGGATTGTCAACTAAATATTTGTTCATATTGAGCATAGAATTTCAGGATTTCTACCAAATAAACTTACATGGACAATTTCAGAAAGTTCAGACTGTGCACAGGACCAGTAGGCTGAAGCATGGTGGTGGCAGCATCATGATATGAAGCATGGTGGAGGCAGCATCATGATGTGAAGCATGGTGGAAGCAGCATCATGATGTGAAGCATGGTGGAGGCAGCATCATGATGTGAAGCACGGTGGTGGCAGCATCATGATGTGAAGCACGGTGGAGGCAGCATCATGATGTGAAGCACGGTGGTGGTAGCATCATGATGTGAAGCACGGTGGTGGAGGCATCACGATGTGAAGCATGGTAGAGGCAGCATCATGTTGTGAAGCACGGTGGTGGAGGCATCATGATATGAAGCATGGTAGAGGCAGCATCATGTTGTGAAGCACGGTGGTGGAGGCATCATGATATGAAGCATGGTAGAGGCAGCATCATGTTGGGAAGCACGGTGGTGGAGGCATCATGATATGAAGCATGGTAGAGGCAGCATCATGTTGGGAAGCACGGTGGTGGCAGCATCATGATGTGAAGCATGGTGGTGGAGGCATCATGATATGAAGCATGGTAGAGGCAGCATCATGTTGTGAAGCACGGTGGTGGAGGCATCATGATGTGAAGCACGGTGGTGGTAGCATCATGATGTGAAGCACGGTGGTGGTAGCATCATGATGTGAAGCACGGTGGTGGAGGCATCACGATGTGAAGCATGGTGGTGGAGGCATCATGATATGAAGCATGGTAGAGGCAGCATCATGTTGTGAAGCACGGTGGTGGAGGCATCATGATATGAAGCATGGTAGAGGCAGCATCATTGTGTGAAGCACGGTGGTGGAGGCATCATGATGTGAAGCACGGTGGTGGTAGCATCATGATGTGAAGCACGGTGGTGGAGGCATCACGATGTGAAGCATGGTGGTGGAGGCATCATGATATGAAGCATGGTAGAGGCAGCATCATGTTGTGAAGCACGGTGGTGGAGGCATCATGATATGAAGCATGGTAGAGGCAGCATCATGTTGTGAAGCACGGTGGTGGCAGCATCATGATGTGAAGCACGGTGGTGGAGGCATCATGATATGAAGCATAGTAGAGGCAGCATCATGTTGTGAAGCACGGTGGTGGAGGCATCATGATATGAAGCATGGTAGAGGCAGCATCATGTTGGGAAGCACGGTGGTGGCAGCATCATGATGTGAAGCACGGTGGTGGAGGCATCATGATATGAAGCATGGTGGTGGAGGTATCATGATATGAAGCATGGTGGTAGAGGCAGCATCATGATGTGAAGCATGGTGGTGGAGGCATCATTGTGTGAAGCACGGTGGTGGCAGCATCATGATGTGAAGCACGGTGGTGGAGGCATCATGATATGAAGCATGGTAGAGGCAGCATCATGTTGTGAAGCACGGTGGTGGCAGCATCATGATGTGAAGCACGGTGGTGGCAGCATCATGATGTGAAGCACGGTGGTGGAGGCATCATGGTGTAAAGCACGGTGGTGGAGGCATCATGATATGAAGCATGGTAGAGGCAGCATCATTGTGTGAAGCACGGTGGTGGAGGCATCATGATATGAAGCATGGTGGTGGAGGCATCATTGTGTGAAGCACGGTGGTGGCAGCATCATGATGTGAAGCACGGTGGTGGAGGCATCATGATATGAAGCATGGTAGAGGCAGCATCATGTTGTGAAGCACGGTGGTGGCAGCATCATGATGTGAAGCACGGTGGTGGCAGCATCATGATGTGAAGCACGGTGGTGGAGGCATCATGGTGTAAAGCACGGTGGTGGAGGCATCATGATATGAAGCATGGTAGAGGCAGCATCATTGTGTGAAGCACGGTGGTGGAGGCATCATGATATGAAGCATGGTGGTGGAGGCATCATGATATGAAGCATGGTAGAGGCAGCATCATGATGTGAAGCATGGTGGTGGAGGCATCATTGTGTGAAGCACGGTGGTGGCAGCATCATGATGTGAAGCACGGTGGTGGAGGCATCATGGTGTAAAGCACGGTGGTGGCAGCATCATGATGTGAAGCACGGTGGAAGTAGCATCATGGTGTGAAGCACGGTGGTGGCAGCATCATGATGTGAAGCACGGTGGTGGAGGCATCATGGTGTGAAGCACGGTGGTGGCAGCATCATGATGTGAAGCACGGTGGTGGCAGCATCATGATGTGAAGCACGGTGGAGGCAGCATCATAATGTGAAGCATGGTGGTGGAGGCATCATGATGTGAAGGTGGATGTATTTTTATATTGAATGACTTTACTGAGTCTTTTTCTAAATTCTTGTCAAAAAGCCAAGTTAAATAAACAATGATTCAATGTTGACCAGGATACTTTTTACAGGTCGTTTAGGTTTCGCTGTGGATGTGAAAGAATCTGAGAGAATCTTTAGAATCTGGGCTAATGCATGCTAGCTTTACGTCAATGACAGCCAATGTCTGCTCAGATGGCAAAACACCAAACATCTCTGCTTAGCGTAGACATGCTAACAAGCTTTCTACAAATGCCTTCACCTGGCTGTAGGGTGCGTCCGCATGAAAAGAGAGGATCTGTCCTGGCCTGAGGGCTTTTCGGCTTTTACTTTGGTGCAGTTTAAGTAGATTGTGGTTGGTTCGGGAGGTCTGAGGTCAGAACCACATATGGCACTGTGTGCACAGTGTCAAAGATTTCCTGCTGGGAGTGCAGGTGTAATTCAATTATGAAAATAAGGTTAAGAGCAGCCGTCCGAATCTGACAGCGGAGGTGGTTGTTGACAAGATGACTGACTGACTTTTGTCTCCAAACGGGAAAACAACAGGCCCTGGTGGAATGATTCTTTCATTCTGACAGAGGTTTTCTTTAGATTTTTATATGGAAATGATGGAATGGGATGTACAGAATATGCACTTTCTAGTAGCAGTTTCTCACTTACTTAAACAAATATCTAAAAACAAGATATAAATTGGGGGGGTGGGGTTGGGCGGGTCTGGTACCGTGGACTTCCTAGAGCACCTCCTCTTTTTGCATTCTTCATATGGGATGGAAATAAAGTAATGTTGGTTTAGCACGTCCATCAAAGGCCTGTAGGTGTGAAGCAGGAAGCCCTCCACAGTGAGGATGTGAGTCTCCTCCTCCTCCTCCTTGTGGTCGGACTTCAGGACCATCTCTGTGTCCAGGGTGTTATTAACGCCATGAGACTTCTCAAACTTCACCGGGTTCTCCAGCCACGCGTAGATCCTCCTCATCATGGCGTCCATGTCCAGAGCAGTGATGACATCGTACTGCTTAAAGCCATCTTCACCAACTTCAATCTGATCTTGGGGCTTGAAGAAGTCATCCTGATGGACCACGCAGCAGTTGGGCAGGTTCTTGATCAGGCGGTTGGTGAAGGTGGTTTTCCCTCCATCGGTTACGCCGCCGATGCTGATGATGTACTTCATGTTCTCGGATCGGTCAAAGCTCGGAAAAGGGTCAAAACGTCAACAAAAACCGGGTCAGGAGTGATCAGATGTGGAAGAAAGCTGAAAAGAGAAGGTTGCAGCAGGAAATGTCAACCACTGGAGTCCTCCATGGACCTTGAGTTTAGTGAGTAAGGTAAGAGCAGAAAGGGAGCTGCCACTCGGACGCCGTTCTTCCACCCAGAGAGGACCTCTTTCTACTGTCGCTGCTACACAGACCGCCCTAGTGGAGGTTTTAGGTGGAATATTCCTTTTAACCAGCCCCTCAGGTCTCTGTGAGATTTTGGATGGAATACTCGGTTAAACCAACATTTTAGGTGCATGTCCAGGGATTTAAGGTGGAATGTTCCTTTAAGGTGGATGTGACTCTAAAAACTCAACAGCTTTACAAACTCTACGATTAAACTCTCCACAAGGATCCAAATAAGTTGGACTTCTACATGAGAACTTTAATTATTCTTCATCTACTTCCTGAACGTTTGCTCAATAAAAAAAGACAAAAACTGATATTTTCAGCTGAACTGTTTTTGAGCAACACACCATACTATGATGTTTTTACAGTGAAGGCTCTACTATGGAACCAGTTTGACATGTTCAGGTGTTCTTTGTGTGAAAACTCAGAAGATTTCAGGGATCAGAAGGTGGTTTTCAACTTTCTTTGTTCACTTTCTGCTTCAACTTTAAACTATATTTCCTTCACTAAGCCAGCCCTCTGGACTTCCAGTAAGCTGTGTTCCTATTGGCTGTCCAGGTGGCTGCTTGGTGTCATCAGGAACACCTGAGCAGCTCAGTGTCTTCCTGCTTTATGTCTGCAGTCAAACGTTTCCTCTGCTTCTCTTCACTGAACCGGTTTGGCTCCGTTGCTTTAGTTTGTTCTTTAGGCGTTGGCTTGCAGCTTCCAGCAGTAAAATCCTCTTTAATGTGTTTCTTGGTGTGTTTTAAGGGCCTTGTACTGGATACTTGTCTTGGTAAATGTGGTTCTTTAGCCACAGTTAGCACATGGTGCTAATGTGTGGCAGTGATTAGTGGATTTGGTGCAGCTGAGTTGTGTCTTTATCTTGGCTGTAGTGAGTCTTTAGAGGTTTTTGGTTGTTTGTGAACCAACGTTGGTGTCCAGAAGGTAAGAGTTCCTGTCCTGATCTCTGTTTAAAGAGCTTCTCTGGTAGGCTGCAGGAGACTTTAGCGTTGGGTTGTGCTAGTTTGGTTTTTGTACGGTTTCATTTTGGACGACTATCTTGAGGCCCCTCCATGTGGTTTAAGTGAGGTTTCTGGAACAGTTCTACAAAGCAACCTGGCAGCAGAAGAGACTTGAGAGTTTTAGGAAGTTCTGGAGACCAGACTTTAGAGCAGCACAAACATTTGTCAGCAGTTTGAGCAGGAGAAGGTGAGCTTCAGAGTAGAAATGAGAAGGCGAAACCTTGTTGACGCCGTGTGGTGAGGTCCTGTACCAAGAGTTTGAGAAGGTTGTGAAGAGTCTGTAGTTCTTTGGTCTGAAAGCACCAGAAGATCGACTCATAAGGAGAAAACAGGAGATATTTTTGGTTCTTCTGTCGCTCTGCGCTAGTTTCCTTAGACTGAATATCAAGTTTCTATTTTTAATGAATTTACTGTGTGAGCCCAAGAAGACTTCAATAAACTCCCTCCATCCCCTGAACACAACACATTAAATTACTATGTTAATCTTTTTTTTTAAATGTTTTGAGTTTTAATTGTAGTCTCAGCAGTTTTTTTCTCTTTGCTTGTGTAGTTTTGTCATCTGTGTGAAAGGTTCTAAACAAATAAAGTTGAACTGATAAACTGAATAAGTGACTAACTCATGATTGTGACAACAGAAGTATTTTTATTGTGATTTAAGGATTTGTTTCATTTTTAAGGTTGGAGTTAAAATCTTGACAGAAAAAAAGATGAAAGAAATAAAATATGTTAAAAAAGCAATTAAAGCAAAGGAAAAAACATTTTAAACAATAAACCTTTAAAAAGAAAATTAAACATTAAATACAATTACACTATATTAAACAGACAAAATATTTAATTAGATAACTAAATGGAAGACAAAATGTAATTATGAAACTAAACATTTTTTCAACACAAATTAAACATTGAAGATGAAATATTTTAGATAAACATTTAAAAATACAATTAAACAAGAATATTAGACATTTTTAAAAAACCTTCAAAAAGACAAAACATTTAATTAAAAATTAAATGTTTACAAATTAAATCTCAAAGACAATAAAACTTTAAATAGGAATTAAACAGAAAATACAATGAAGCATTTAAAAATAAAATTACACATTAAAAGGTGGTAAAACATTTAAAAAGAAAACCTTAGATTTAATCTAAAAAATTAAACATTGGGAAAGAAAAGGAAATTTTTCGAACAAGTCGATAAAACATTAAAAAGACAAAACATTTCAAAATCAAATCAGACAGAAAAGAATAAAAGTTGAGAAAGCAAAAACAAAATTTTTCAAAAAGAAAAAGAAAAACAAAAAAAAAATAAAAAAAAAAAAAAAAAAAAGAAAAAAGAAAAAAAAGGAAAAAGAAAAAACTAAAAAGATTTAAGAAGAATCAAACTAAAGACAAAACATTTGAAAAGACACCAGTTAGACTTTAGAAGATCAAATTAAACAGAAGAGACGATAAAACGATGAAAAAGAGCAAAAACAGATAAAGGTCTTAAAGCGTTTTCTAGTCTGAAATGAAAACATCAAGTTGTTTCTTCAAACATTTCCTCTTTCTGTGTTCTTGGTTTGACTGTGGACAGATTTACTAAGAGCTCATTTCAGAAAACTGCTTTCCAGATAAAGTCTACTAGTAGTTGAAGGCATCGATCAAACTAATGTTACCTTCTGATCTCCACAAACTTTACTGTTCAGTGAAGAGAATCAAAGTTTGTTCAGGATTTCTGAAGAACCCACAGGTGAAGGTCTGAGAAGAACTCAGATGGATGGTCTAAATGTGAAATCAAGACTCATGGTCACAAGTTTTAAGGCTTCTGTTCACCACAAAGTTCAAACTAACACAGAAGTACTGAGAGAACTTTTAAACTTCAGTCCTCAGACTGTCTGAAGGTTCAAACTAACAGAGAACTACTCAGGAACTTAGAAGATATCAGTCCTTGGACTGTCTGAAAGTTAAATCTAACAGAGATCTACTGTGGGACTTAGAAAATTTCATCCCTCAGACTGTGTGAAAGCTCAGGTCCTGAGGACTGGGAGGTGTGGAGGCTTTGGAAAGTCTTGGAACTGAGGGTTCAACCCTCCAAGCACAAAGGCTGAAGTCCAACCTCCTGAGAAAAACGGTCGAGTCGAGACTCAAGTTTAAAAAAAAAAAATCTCGAAAAACGACAAAAAATCGATGATAAATGCGCAAAAAAAAGAAGAATTAGTACCTGAGTGAGTAGCTCAGGGGGATAAGAGGAGAGACTACCAAGTGGAAGGTAGCAGGATCAAGTCCCACCCACTGGCAGTTTCTTCTTTGTTTTGTCCAAATTTTTCAAAAAATTTAAGAAGGATCTGGTTTTGAACCAACAACCTGCAGCTCCATAGGTAAACCCTTAACTCACTGAGCTACAGATCAGATAAAAAGAAATAAACTCGTCGTCCCTTTGACATCGTTAGTTTCTGTTCCTAATAAAGTGACCACATGGGTGGGAGTCAAGGCGAGTCTGGGTGGAGTCAGGGCGGAGAGTGGGAGGGGAGGTGGTGGCGGCCTCCCCCCTCTACTCCCCACCACACCTTCCCCCACCAACGAGTTTTTTGAAAATCCGAGTCTCGACGGGTTTTCTCGAGTTTCTTGAATTTTCCACCAGGTCAGAGGCAGAACAAGCTGTCCATGAAGAGGTGTTGAAGTCAGCGAGGAATGGAGTGACTTTTTACAGCGACTAGAAGGAAGATGACTAGAAGAGCAGGTCTTTAACCAGCATCCCTAAAATCCATGGAGTCGCTCCAGAGAAATGAAGGAAGGTCAACTTTTATCAGCCTCCATCCAGATGTTCAACTTGATATCTTTACTTTGACATTTTTAGCTCCACAAACCTTTAGTATCACACTTTATGATCATTTATTAGGACTTTAATGGAATCCAGCAGCAGATTTAGTTTTTGTTCACAAACTTTATTCTTGTCGTCGTGGGACTGCAGGATTTAAAACTGTTCCTTCTATCTGACCTCATGTTTATTAGTTTTAATGGAGAAAGTTATTTTAGTTGTTGATTAGTCTCTTAAAACCAAATAATAAATTGGATTAGTCAAGAGGTTTACATTTCTTACTTTGTCATATTTTAAATGACAAAAAATATAAAAATAAAACGTCTTGAGACAATTTGACCTGTAATTAGTGTTCTATAATAAAATTGAATTTAAATTGTATGTATCTTGTAATGTTGGAGGAATTCAGACATATATGTTGGAAACACATTTTCTTTGTCCATTAATCTGTTGATTGTTTTCTCCACTAATTCATTTCTTGTTTTGGTTTATAAATGTCAAACCCAAATATATTCAGTTACTGTCATAAAAACCAAAAGATTTACATTCATGATGCAGGAATCAGACAGTTTTTCACTTTTTATCTTAGTTTAGTCACAAAGATCGTTGATAATGTGTGAATTGTTGCAGCTTGTGAGCCGTAGAAGGTTTTAATGTTTGGGCCGAGTGTCAGAAAACATTTAGAAACCAACATCAACAAAATAAAGATTTAAACATCATTAAAGGGAAATCCAACTTTTGCATGACAATGTCTAATTAAAGGACATTTATTTCCAACATAAATGTGTGATATTCATCCTCTGGAGCTTCTCTTCACATCGTCTTCCACCTGGACTGGTTTGGTCGGGAGCATGAGCAACAAACATGAAAACTGCACTTTAACATCAATGAATGACACTGAAGTTTAATCTCTACATAAATGAGACTGAGTCTGGATGTGCTGCTCTGTCATTAACTCCTAAGTTTAGGGAAAGTTCAAACTAAAGAGGACAGTTCAGATCAGACTTGACAATGAGCTGATTCTGAACAAACATCTCAGACTTTCTGAGCTTCAGCACCTCTAGAAGATATTTGAACAACAAGCAGCTCCAGAGATCCAGAAGTTGGAGAGAGTTAGCTTTAGCTGAGCCACAGAACATGTGGGACGCTAACCTAGCAAACATTTCAGACTTTTCTCTGTGAATTCTGAGAAATAATTTCCTATTTAATGACAGAGCTACACATCTGAACTCAGTCTCATTAAAACAGACTCTAATTCAGTGTCATCCATCCAGATTAAAGTGCAGTTACCCAAAATGTTTGTTGATGAGCTCCAACTAAACCTGTCCAGGTAGAAGGCCACTTTGACAAACAGGAAGTGGAAGATTCCAAGCAGATTTATAGAAGGGGGAACCGGACTGTCCTAAGTGTGGTCCAGTATAGAGGGGGGGTGTTTGTGGGTTTTTAAGGCTGATAATGATTATTAGTGAGACATCTGGAGGATAAGTTCATTTGCAGTAAATGAAAGTATTTAAAATCTTGGAGTTAAACTTAGAAGAACACAAACTCTAACAGAAAACTTTGTTGATCCGTTTTTGTTTTGTTTACAGATGTTAAGTTAAAGGAGTTTTATTGGTGACGTATAACCAATCAAATCACTGCAGAAGACAGAGCGACCACAGCTAGATAAAGGTTCAGAGCCAAAGTAGCAGCATTTTAAAATGGATTTATTACCGTAAATCAGTAAAAACTAAAATACTGATAATCAGTAAATCAGTCAGCCCACGATTACTACAATTCTACAATGTATGTCTCTTTCCTTTGACTGGTTATTTGTGCAATATATGATGTATATGATGGAGTTTTTTTCATACCAAAGGCTAACTATGACGTGTTTAGAGTGGCATGCTATACTATAGGCTTTTTTAACTGACATATTACTGTGACTTTTTTTGTTTTACTTTTTTATAGCAACATATAACAATTGAACAGTTTAAAAAATTACTATACTTTTACTTATGCAATGAACTATTATTCTATGGCATTTTTTAGACCACATATTAAACTCTGATGTTTGCTTTAATAACATACTATTTTGACAATAAACTGCACTATGACATTTTTTGAACCACATATCATACATGACAGTTTTAGGCAACATCCTATCATTTTGTGCTTTTTGAACCACATTAATCTGATGATCTGAAACATGTCAGTGTGACAAATGGAAGGTTTCTGTAGGGGGCAAATACTTTTTCGTGGCACCAGACTTTCTATTAGTTCCATGTAAACGTCAGATCACTGGTCTGTGCAGAAGTAAACCAAACAACAGCCAAATAAAAGAGGGTTTGCTGTGAGCCTGATGGACATCTTCACAGTCACATGAGTCCACCCCTCCCCTCCGCCTCACCCTTTCTCTCCCGTTTCCTCCCCCTTTTCCTTCCCCGCTAAGCTGACACTGCGCATTTACACGTTAGCTGCTTTTACCTCTAATAGGATCAGGGGGACTTACATTGTCATCTGATAAAACTAAGCAGCTTGAAAACTACACTGCTCCCTCTTAACCAATTTATGCTCAATTAGGGCGACAGAGAAACTGCGGAAGGACAAAAATGTCTTAACAAAATCATGAGGGGGTGAATGAGCACCTTAAACTATTGTTGCAGTGGAAGCTTGTTGGCGCGAGAGTCACTTTACAGCACACTGGGGACAGGAAGTTTTCCTTCTGTGGGAATAATAACTCATAATAATAATAGATTTTCTATTTATGATAAGAAATTAGCAGATTTTACAGCTCTGTACAGGTAGGGACAACACAATAATTGGACAAGAAATATACAAGAAACAGAATAAGCAATTTATGTATAAAATCATGCATGAAAACTTCTAAAACATGCATATACATTCACACACACGTTTCAAGAGCATTTTTTACTTAATGTATAACATATAAATAAAGCCAGTAGAACCAAAACCAAACATAAAGAGCATCAGCTTAGACCAAATGCATAAAATATAAAAAGTTCAGATGCTAATTATAATTTGGTTTTATTGTATTTTATTGAAACTATAATAGCTAAAACCAAAGTTGTACTCAGCTTTCACTACATTCACTGTGTTTAAATTACATGAATAACTAATCACATCTTTACACTTCATGTAAATATGTTACTGAAGTGATAATATCTCAGTATTTTAAGTACTATATGGTAGGGCTGGACCCGAATATCCCGAATATCCGAATATTCATTCGCTACGGCGGTATCCGGATATTAATTTTGGTATCCAAATATCTCCCCCATCGGATTACTGGGCAGAAAGAATATTTGGCGTTACTGTCTTCCCTCCTCCTTCGGCCCATATCGGCTCATCTCGTCGTGTGATCACATAAACATATACACATATGTCTATGTGATCACCCCCTCCTCCCCCCAGACGAAAACATTCAGAGCTCGTCTCTTCCTTTCGCCTTCGGCCCACTTCGGCTCATCCCGTCGTGTTCGGCTCATCTCGGCTCCTCCATTCGTGTTTCTTACCACCACCTGAATCATAGGCGTCAGTTTAGGGGGGGACGGTGGGGATGTGTCCCCCCCACTTTTTGTCAGGGGTCATTTTGTCTCCAACACATTCAAATTCTTCACATGTAAGCCGTTGTAAACCCAGTTATTTCAGCAGTATAGAAAATTCCGACGCTCATGAACGCACCATCCGCACTCGGCTGAGAGTTGCACAGACACGCAGCACACCTTCGTGAGGTTAAAAAAAAACGTGCAGATGCTAAATTTGCGCCCGTGCCAAGTGGAAACTCCGACCAGAGGCGTGCAGGGGCAAAATTTCGGCCCGGGAGAATTAGTACTATAGCGGCCCACAGACCCCTCTACCTGCATGTACTGATAGCTCAGCAGGTTGAACCTCCGCCTTTGGTGCAGTGGTTGTGAGTTCAAGCTCAGCTTGTGGCATTTTCCTGCCGTTCTTCGACATTTTCTCAAAGTGCTGTGGTCTCCATCCCCCCCACACAAACTGACGCCCTTGACCTGAATGACCGGGTTGCTGCTGACTCTGACGTCACGCTTCACTTTGTTGCATAAACACAAGACAAGATGCTGAAGACCTCCACTGTTTGGGAATTCTTCAGTTTAACTGAAGACAAAACGAAGCCAAAATTTGGACCCGGGACACCAGACAAACGGATCCGAATATTCTCCGCCACAAGCCGCCCCCCCCATCGGACGGGGCGGAACGAATATTCGGATAGTCGTCTTTAATAGGGCCCAAATATTCGGAGGCCAGAAACCACTATTCGGGCCAGCCCTACTATATGGTTTGAATTCAGTATTATGATCCTCATTAGACACAGTTAAAAATCCAACTGGGGATATGGTCTTTTTTATGGTCTTTAATGTCAAAAATTTGAGACTACATCACCCACAATGCAACTGCACCGCTGTGACTTGTCTTTAGCCTCATGACCGCTGCAGCCATGATTAGTGGTCCTATGGCTCCTTCTGTACATCCTGATCATTGCTGACACTGGTTCCCTGATTCTAGCTGACCTTCCTGGATCCTTTTCATCTTTGTGAAGTCTCAAGGTCAGATTTTTCAGTTCCTTTGGCAATTTTTTCCATGTGGAGCCATGATGCAGACATAGACAACAGCTCGTAGGTCCACAGCTTAGAAAGTTCTGCTCTGATAAACCAAAACACTGGCTGACTAGTTGAGGAAGGAAGAGCAATGTTCCAGCTTGAGAACCTTCCAAAGTAAGAGTTTCTAAAGGAGAACAACTACAACCTTGACAAGTATGTGGTCTGATTTGAATCCAACAGAACATCTTTGGAGGATTTTAAAGAGAAACTTAGAGCAAAACAGCGCCTCCAGCCAAGAAAAAAAACAACATCTAGTCTAAAAGGTGGTTTTCTTTCTTTCAAAATAAAGATTTGAGTTGACTTTTGTTGCATTAAGTTCCTGCTGTAGGGTCTGTATTTGTAATGTTGGGAATCTAAATGGTTCACATCAGAGTGGATGTACTACTGTTCAGCTTAGAAATAATCTGATGACTGTAAGGTGATGCATTTTTGAGTTATTTCACATTTAAGTGGCATTTAGCAGGTTTTTAAACATCTCTGTTGTATACTGTATATGCGGTTGTTGGGTGCAAGAAATGGTGCTTCTATGACATGCAAAATATTATTTTATCATTGTATTTTCTGCCGCTAGAATATTGTTTTTCTAACATTATCATTTAGATTTGCTTCTTTTTTTTGCTATTTGAGATCCGACATCACCAGGTTTGGGAACTGTACACTAAAAGTAATGAATACTGTGGTTTTTAGATCTTTAAGTCTTTCTGTTTCTGCCTCTATCTTGAGAAATGTTTGAGGTCACAGGAAATCGCTTTAGCGTCTTCAGAGCCATGGCTGATTTCTGCATCTATTTACAAGGATACTGCAAGAATGTTCGGTGTTTTCTCAGAGACGGCAGGTCTTCATGTTATTAACGAGCCTTTAATGGAGTAGAACCATCTGCCACCAGCATAATGAAAGTTCCTCTAAGAGCGATTAACCTCTAAAACCTGGTTTTCTTTGCTTAGTGACCGCTGAACCCGGCTGTCCTCGTTTAATTTGACCTTGGGGTGTCCGTCTCACAGCTTTAATGTCATTTACGGCTCTGTGTAGTATACGTTTCTAAAATATTTCAATTTTAAGAGAATTTTTGCACCCGCAGCAAACTTTCTTGTGAAATTACAGTAAAATACTGGCAGACGTGGTATTTTACTCTGACTTTTCAGTGTCACTATTGCAATTTACTCAAACAGTTAATATGTAATTTATTTCACTAATCAGTAGCACAACGTGATGCTCACTGTTACATGCTTTGATAAGACTTTCCAATAATACGCTGCATTTATAGAGTTGCCGCCATAGTCAGTATGAATCAAACATTAAATAACAATAATAACTTTATTTATATAACATCCTTAAGAGGTGCTTTGACAGTTAATAATATTGAGAGATAATAAGTTAAATGAATAACTAGATTATACATCAAACAAGGAAACCAAACTGTTTTTTTACTATGAACTAAAAATATTCATATTTTTTTCTGTGATTTCACAAGTTATCTGTAGTTGAACAAAACACAGAAAATTGTTCACAAAATTATTGTTAAAAACTTAATTTTTCATGATTTGATTAGATAATCTATAAAATAACAAGTAATACCATTTTTTAACCATTAATATACATATTTATTTGTGACAGACAATGGCAACTATTTATAAATAATATTTTTTCTGATTTAATTACATTTTTATGGTTTTTTTTCGCAGCTTGTATTTTTTCTCTCATTTCACTAGTTCTTATCCGTAATTAAACAATGTAAAAAGAGACTAAATAAGCACATTAGAATCAGATTTACTGTTATTTTCCACAGGTTTCTCAAACAATGTTTAAATCTAATAAAAAACTTAAAATGAACACAGTGAACATAATGAATAATCATGTTTATGAAGCCAGATCTGCTTTAAATTATACATTTTATATTTTTCTTTCAAATACATCACTATTCATTAAGTTTTTGTATGTGGTGGCTTTAGTTTATTACTTTGTACTTAATAAAATTCACAATTTAATCAGCTGGAATCAGAAATAAAACTTGTTTTTTTGTAAATTTTTCCTTAAAAGTTTTTACTTCATGTCTCATAACGTCAAATTTCCTTTTTTTCCACGTCGTTCCACATAACGGGGGGTGGAGGGAAAACTTTCAGCGATTCTTTTGTCCTTAAAACAATAAATTTATGAAAGAAAGTCTGTCCGGGCTTCATTAGCTGGACTCTCTCATGTGGGGCTGAATTGAAATGACATTTAAAACTGTTAGTTGGGCGGAAAACGGCTGCCAATCACTCTTAAAGGGGAAGGATCGCAATTAACAGAGCTCCACTCCTAATCCCTTCGTTTTTCACCTCCTCCTCCTCGCCTCACTCCTCTTCCACTCTCCTCTCTGAGTGTCTCTGCAACCGGTGGCTTCGCTCACTTCACTGGACTTTTATTTCTGATTGTCGTACAAACCGGAGGAGATGCGAGGAGAGCAGACCTGCACATAACAGACCTGAAGAGGAAACAGGTGGAGAGCGTTTACAGCTTCAGAGCATTTACCTCCAACAGGTAAAATCTGACACTCTGCTGTTTGGTATGTTCTTACAGATCTGCTTTGTCGTGTGGAAAACTCAGAAAAAGTGAATTTTGTTGCAGAAACTAGAGAATATTTCCACTTTTAATGCACTAAATTGACTTTTCCTTATTTAATAATCAGACATGGGACACACTAATTGACAGATTTGGCAAAACTATC
The DNA here is from genome assembly GCF_021347895.1 of Acanthochromis polyacanthus. Taxonomy (NCBI): domain Eukaryota; kingdom Metazoa; phylum Chordata; class Actinopteri; family Pomacentridae; genus Acanthochromis; species Acanthochromis polyacanthus. Next base: position 44,711,981 of record NC_067116.1, on the reverse strand, counting down.
AGTTTCTGTGCACATATATGGATTTTTTAGTCTCGTTTATTCTTCAGCTATCCTTATATTTTATGATTTTAATGTCTCTGTGTTAACATCAGATATTAAACATGTCGTTCCCGACATCAGACAACACCCAGACTAATTTTAACATGACTTGCCGTTGGGATAATCCAGTTTACACGAGCAGAGTCACCTCAGGCAACCAGGTGATCTCCACCTTTAGCAGAGAACGTTCCCACAAGGAATATTTTATTGATACTTGTCAAAAATGCTCTGACAGGGTTAAAAGTTGATTATGACGCAGTGTTGTAGCTTTAGAGGAGGTTGATAGAAGCAATGTTCTCAAAGCGACGTTCAAAAAAATGTCTCCTAGATGTTATCGAGGCCCGGGATGATTTTTGCACAAAGTTCTTGTGATGTGTTAACAAATGTGGAAAATTCCACTTGCGATGTCCTAAAGGATGTCTTGAAGATGTTGTTGAACACGTTAAGAAGGTGAAGCATTCTCACAATGTTCTGTGAATAGAAAGATGGAACGTTTTCAAAGCAACAAAAGAAGTTTTCCAGATGTTATCAAGACCTCAGATGACAGAATGTTCTTTATGAATGTTTTAACAAAGGTGGAGCGTTCTATCTGCGATGTTCTGAGGACGTTTTAGTGAAGTTGTGGAGGAACACATTACAGAATGTGTTAGTTCCATGAAGGAAGGACGTTCTCAGTGCAACATTCAGAAAACCTTTCAGAACACCTGTAGTAATTCCATCCTCAAGGAGAACCTTCTCAAACTAATGTTAAAAATTATGTTAGAGGCTTCAGATGACAGAACATTCTTAATAAGTGTATAAATGTATTAATAAAAATGGAACATTCAGCCTGCAGTGTTCTGGGTAACACATTTCAGAACACTTTTGTCAAAAAAAAAAAAGACAAAGGAATGACTTTCTCAATGCAGTATTCAGACTACTTTTCGGCCCAACAATGTTTTTCCAGTGCCTGTCGTAGTTCCACCTTTAAGGAGAACATTTCCAGACGTTATTGAGGCCTCAGATGAGAGAACATTGTTCATAAAAGTATAAATGGATTGGGTTGTTTTGGAGATGTTTTTGAGGGAAGACTTTCCAGAATATTCTTCTAGCAAACATGGCAAAGGAAGAACATTCAGTAAAACTTTGTGTGTTTATTCATACCGCTGCTAGACCAATGTATGTCTGAACATCTGCAAAAAGTTCTTTTTTTCCTTCCATTGCCACTGTGTAGCATCAAGGAACACTGTAGGAACGTTTTCTACAACGTTCTGTAATTGGATCCCTCAACAACATCATCAGAGAATCCTCAGAACGTTGCACGCAGAACGTTCCACCTTCGTTAACATTTAATGACCCAACAGTGTTCTCACCAAACACCTTCAGAATGCTTGCAGTTGTTCCACCTTTAAGAGGAACATTTCCTGATGTTATCGAGGCCTCGGATGAGAGAACATTCTGTATGAATCTATAAATGGATCGGGTTGTTTTGGAGGTGTTGTTGAGGGAACACTTCACAGAATATTCTTCTAGCAAACATGTCAAAGGAAGAACGTCCTCAATGCAACATTCAGTCAAAAAGTTTTCCTTCCTTCCACCGTGTAGCTTCGTGGAACAGTGTGGGAATGTTTTCTGCAAAAATGTTCAACGTCGCCAAAATATCCTTAGAACTTTTCAGACAGGATGTTCCACCTTCGTTAATACATTTATAAAGAACATTCTGTCACCTCAAAACATCTGGAAAACGTTTTTAAAAGTTCTTCCTTTGCCATCATGTAGCATCTTGGAACACTGAGAATGTTCTCAGTTACCTCAACATCTCTAAAACGTCCTCAGAACATTGCAGGCAGAACGTTCCACCTCCGTCTATCTAATTACACATTTATAAAGAACATTCTGTCACCTGTGGCCTTAATAACATCTGGTAAAAATGTCTGAATATTGGTTTGAGAACGTCCTCCTTCCTTCGTCCTCCTACATGTACCATCATGTAGCATCGTGAAACATTGTCAGAACATTTTCTCGAAAGCGTTCTGTAATTGATTCCCTCAATAACGTCGCCAAAACATCCTTAGAAGACTGCAGGAAGAACGTTCCACCTTCATTAACACATTCATAAAGAACATTCTGTCTCCTGAGGCCTTGAGAACATCTTGAAAAAAATGTTTGAATATTGGTTTGAGAACGTTCTCCTTCCTTTGCCCTCCTACTTTTACCATCATGTAGCATCATGAGGAAAACGTTCTGTACTGGTTTCATCAACAACGTCCCCAAAGCACCCTTAGAACATTTCAGGAGGACGTTCTACATTCGTTAACACACTTAATGGCCCAACAGCGTTCTCACTAAACCCTTTCAGAGTTCCTGCAGTTGTCTGACCTTTGAGCAGAACATTCTACAGCACAACTTCCCACTAAAAGCATCTTATAACACTATTAGAACCTAACTTCCAGCCGGTTCCTCCCTCTCCAGGCCCCGGCTGATCGCCCAGACGCTCGGATGCATTTGTCACTGGATACCATGAGCATGGTGGACGACAGCTGCCTCTCACCCTCCAACTTCCACGAGATGGGGAAAGGCGGAGGCGTCGCCGCCGGAGGCCGAGTCCACAGCATCGACGTCATCCTGGGCTTCAGCAAAGAGCAGGACCCCCTGATGAGTCCGGCTCCGGGGCCCCTCAAGGTGAACATGGACGGTCTGGGGGAAGCGGCAGGGAAGCAGCAGGAGAACTCTTCACATCCGTCCTACAGCGGACACCTTTCTGCTCTGAGGAGCAGCAGCAGCAGCGAGCAGCAGTACCACGGTGAGTCCAGCCGGGAGTCTCCTGACCCACACTGCAAAAACTCTAAATCTTACCAAGTCTGTTTGTCATATTTTTAGTCAAAACGTCTCATCCCACTTGATTTAAGATAAATTCACTAAAGAAAACAAACAAATGTCACTTGTTTGTTTATCTTGTTAAGTCGAACAATCTTGAAATTATCTTGTTTTAACCCTCGTGTCGTCCTGCAGGTGAAATGGATGCGTTTTAAAATTTAAAAATGTGGGAAAAAAATATATATTTCACAGTGAAAATTTCCACATTTTCAAAATGTTTTGAACATTTTTTTAATGGAAAAAAGAAATATTAAAAAAATGTTTCCTTCAGAACATTCAGAAAAAAAAAAATCAAACAAAATCCAGCGAATTTCGCTGGATTTTGGTTGATTTTTTTTTTCTGAATGTTCTGAAAGAAAGTATTAGAAGTTTTACTGATATATATGGAATCACTTTAGATATTCTTAGGATTTTCTGGAAGGTTTTTATTCTTTTTAAAAAAAATTTACATTTTTTTTTGCTTTTTGAATTTTTATTTCTTGCCAAATTTGAGGATTTCTTTTTAAAGTAAAACTTTTGAGGGGAATTTTTCAGGAATTTTCTTCCTGAAGATTGTGCAATTTTTTATATAAATTTGGGGAATATTTGCTGAGTTTTTTTGTTTTTTTTTCAGACAAGGAAACAATATTTTTTGGTGCCGTAAATGAGAAAAAGAGGAGGATTAAGACACCTAAACGTGACAATCCTGGTAAAATAAAGTATAAAATAAGTTTCCTCAGCTAATTTTAAGATCTCATTATTCTAAATATCACATCTTATTTCAAGAAATCTTTCCAAGATATTTTTCACGTGTTCTATTGGCAGATTTTTTCACTTTTTTCAAGATGGAAGTTGCTTGGAATAAGTTTTTTTTTCTTGTTTTGAGAGGGGCGTTTTTTCCAGTGCCCTGTTACTGAGCTTTATGAGGAGTTTCTGCTCTACATCATATAAAATATCGATCACACAGCAGCACCTGTGGCCCTGGAAGGCTGAACTTTAGCTTCAGTGTTTCAGACGTGTGAAATTAGGAAAGACAGGATTGATTTTGCAGCGGGGAAGTTCTGGTATTGATGCCTCTGTGCAAACATAATAAACCTTCAGACCACTTTATTGCTGACTATGGTCTTTGATGAGGCAAAACTAAACTTGTGGAAGAACCAGGAAAAAAAAGGTCAACACTGGCAATAAACTCCCAAAACCAGCACGATTTAGAGACTCAGAAAGCAGCTGCTTCAGTAAGGCCTAAAAATGAAGACTGACGAAAAATCCACAAAAAATATAATTTCTTTGATAAATTTAGGATCTGATCTTGATATTTTTCTCCATATAGGGTTAAAAATTACAACAAAAAAGAAGGAAATCTAATTAACCAAACAATGGAGCATAATTTTAATAGAAAATAACCCAAAAATAACAATAGTGTCATCAATGCTATGCAAGAATAAGACATTAGATGCCATTTTCATCATTTAAATTATTACTTAACAGCAGAAACAACTGCTCTGCTCTCGTCTGACCTCTTTCAACGAGGCTATTCCAGTTTCTTTGGATTACACATGCAGCTTTATCGTGCAGTTTGCATCCTTGTAATGTACAGATTGAGAACGGTCATGCTGCATACGGTTTCCTCGTAGCATTAAGTGAACCCTGCACTCTGAGATTTGAGGGATAAATCACAGGACAAGATGGTGCAGAGGGGTTTACGTCCCCAAGACCAATCCCATCCCCTTGTGGAATTCCCCTAATCTGCTGCTCTGTGCTCAGATTGGATTGTACAGCGGTTCATTCTCGTGTTATTGTTATCGCTCGGCCTCAGAATCAAATTTGTTAGATTTAATCTGGAGCTATTTTCACGTCAGGATCAGGCAGGTGGTTGGTGATTTGGTGGCAGAAAGAAACGGCAAAAAATAATAGATGTTATTGCCATGAACTGGTGGCAGATCAAAGCGATTCCTGTTTGGTTTTTGTTGGAGTAAAACTAAAGATATTATTCCTTTAAACGCTCTAAACATCACAGCATTGATTACAGCTGCTTTAAGTTATTTTTTTAAATTAAATGATGGTTTTTAAAGTCAACAATGAACCTTCATTCTTTACTAAAATAAGTTTAGTTTGACATTTGTACACTGTAAAACAGGAATTTAGTCAAATCAACTCATCTTTTCTGCTTTATTTAATGCAAATATGAGGTTTGCTCATTTTTATGCAATCAAAATTTAATTAAAATAACATTTTTAGATCACTTTCAAATTTAAAAACATGAAATCTTGGCTTGAAATGATGAGTTGAAAGAAGTTCAATCAACTCATTAAATTAAGTTTATAAGAAACAAACAGTGGGGTTGAAAAGTCTGGGGTCACTTAGAAATCTGTTTTTATTTTTGAAAGAAAAGCTGTTATTTCCCCAATGAACATACCATTAAATGAATGATAAATCCAGTGTAGACATAGTTAATGTGGTAAATGACTATTGTAGCTGTAAACAGCTGATTTTTAATGGAATATCTCCATAGGGGTACAGAGGAACATTTCCAGCAACCATCACTCCTGTGTTCTAATGCTACATTGTGTTAGCTAATGGTGCTGAAAGACTCATTGATGATTAGAAAACCCTTGTTCAGTTATGTTAGCACATGGATAAAAGTGGGAGTTTTCATGGAAAACATGAAACTCTCTGGATGACCCCAAACTTTTAACAGTAATCTAGGTCAACTTTAACTAATATAGAGCAACTTTAAATAATATTGTTACGATCCAACCTCTAGGGGGGGCTGGATGTAACTAAATAACCAGAGTGTTACTGGTTAAGGTAGATGAATTTATTGCTTAGTGGCAAATGGAACATAGAAGTGATAATAAAGAAGACTGGTGAGTGTTGCTAAATCAAAGAACAGAACAAAACCAAATGAAGGCTAACAGAGTGTCCAAACTTATCTAAACACACACAAAGTCACTGAACTCCCTCGCCAAACAAAAGTACATCAGCAACATCCACCACCAGAAACAAAAACGAATACAAAAGTGCAAAAACGAACTAAACAAAACTGGTGCCTCACATTCACTGACCACACAGGTCACAAACACTCACAAACCGAATGGCTTCTTCACTAAGTTGCTACCTGGAGCCTCAGACTCCAGCAGCAGCCAACAGAAGCCCAAAGCGTCTGTGGTACCCACCAACCCACCACACACATCACAGGAATACAACAAATTATCACTCACAGAGAGGCACCAGGGCGGACCGGTCACAGATACCTGCAGCCCAGACTAGGAGCACGGCTGCAGGTATATAGTCTGCAGGTGTGGTGATGGCTGGTCTGATTGGTTAGAGGAGGAGGGGAGCTGGAGGGCGGCCCAATCAGGAAGGCCTGGAGGCGGGGAGAACAGGACTGCAGTCATCAGGTGGAACGGTTGGGAGCTGGAGTTCAGAGAGACTCTGGAAGACTGAAAACATCCACAGCTGAACCCACACATGCAATCTGCAGCACAAAGGCCCAGCAGAAAACCACAGATACCAGTGCACATAACACATACAGAGCAACTTTAACTAATACAGAGCAACTTTAACTAATATAGAGCAACTTTAGCTCATTTAGAGCAACTGAAATAGGGATCAACTTTAACTAATAAAAAGCAATTTTAACTAATAATATCAACTTTAGTTAATATAGAGGAAATTTAACTCATTTAGAACAACTTTAACTAATGTAGAACAACTTTAACAGGGCAACTTCAACTCATTTAAGAGCAACTTTAACTTATATAGAGCAACTTTAAATAATATAAAGCAACTTTAACTCATTTTAGAGCAACTTTAAATAATATAGTGCAACTTTAACTCATTTAGAGCAACTTTAACTAAAATGGACCAATTTTGACTCATTTTAAAGCAACCTTAACTAATATAGAGCAACTTTGATGAATGGAGCAACTGGAGAACATGGAATCGTCTGGGTGACCCAAAACATTTGAACACTGTATGTCACTGGATGATTAAACTTAAAATCTTGATTTTATTGAACTTGTTTTCTTCGGTTCGGTTAATTAAACTCGGCCAGTTTTACATTTTCACAGGCCATAAAATGACTTTAATTTAGAGCAGTTAGCTGTTATTTGTAAGGACCTTCTGAGCTCTAATGAACTTTAACTGCTGCACAGTGCTTGTACCGGCGCTGTGAAGTGAACGAGATGTTCTGCTAGCCAGCGGGGAGGCTTCAGGCCGTGATGGCTGACAGAGCCGGAGCCGGTCACTGAACCAGACCTGACCTCTGCCTTTGTCTCCGCCTGGCCTTTGTCATAGCTGCTTAATGAGAGGTGGATAAATGAAGCCCCCGGATCCTGCCTGGCCGGAGCACAGACCACGGCGACCCTCTTTTATCTCCGTCAACACGTCCCATTAGCGGGAACGAGCTAACGTTTAGATTCATGGACGGCCGGCCGTTTCAGTGGAGCTCTGAAAGGACGGAGACGTTTTAGAGATCTTGTTGAAACTTTGGACACACTGTAAACGATTTTAAGTTCTTCTGCTGCATCAGAAACAGGAGTTAGCTGCACTCAAGTATTAATTGGTTGTGAAAGTGGAAATTGAATGAACTTGAGAGAACAAGTTGAATAAACTTGAGATATTAAGTTGAATCAACTTGCTAGATAGACACAGCGGGTTACAGACAGACTTGCTTTTGTATTTTTTTTTACAATTTAACCCTCCCGTTGTCTTTGCTTATGGGCAGCCCCCCCCCAAAAAAATTGTTTCCTTGTCTGAAAAAAATCCAAAAATTCAGCAAAAGAATTCCCCAAATTTCTGAAAATTTGCTAAACCTTCAGGAAGCAAATTCCAATAATTCCTCAAAAGTTTCATTTTCAAAAAAATCCCCCAAATTTGGCAAGAAAATTCTTGTAAATATTTTCAAAAAAATAAGTAAAAATCTTCCAAAAAAATCCTAAAAATATCTAAAGTGATTACACATATATCAGTAAAGCTTCTGATATTTTCTTTAAGAACATTCACATTGATTTTTTGTGAATGTTCTTAAACATTTTCAACATTTCTTTTTTCCACCATAAAATGTTCAAAGATTTCTCAGAAATGTTGAAAATGTGGACATCAGAAGTTTCACCGTGAATTTTTAAAAACATTTTTTCCCCATTTTTTCAAACTTTAAAATGAGTCAATTTTGACCAGCAGGACGACATGAGGGTTAAAGAGTTTATTTTTTATTTAACTTTTATTCAACAGCTGACACTCTAAATTCTAAACCTGTGTCTCTGTAAGTAATTCATTCAACTTAACATCTTGTGTTTATGGAACTTGTTTTCTTATGTTCAGCTAAATAAAATGAGCTACTTTTGCATTTTCACAACTAATTAATCATTTTTTTCTTCATGTTGCATTGAAAACAAACAACCTCAGCTATTACAGCCATTTTAATTCACCAGAATCAGTGCTGATGATAATGGATATTTGTGCTGAGATTCTACAGCATAATTAATTATGGAGACCGACTTGATTAATTAGAAACTAAATTTATGACCAATGTGACACCTTCTGATCACCAAGCAGCCAACACGACACAGTTAGATGGTTCTAAACACAATAAATGAAGTTAAAGAGTCAGATATTCTCTTTGGCAGTTGGTAGAGACCAAACATGGAGCTAAAAACGGAACATTAAACATTCAAATTTGTCAGATTAACAAAAAAATGACTTAAATTAATGTCATTGTTGATCTGTAAAGACCAAAAAGTTTATTTTACTGAAGGTTTAAAGTGCATCGAATGCTCAGAAAAAAACTCCCACATGGATTTTTTTGTCCAACTATGTGAGTTAGTGCACAAAAACTGCGTCCTAATCAGTGAAATTTAATATTTCTGTAGGTTTGTTACATCAGATCCCGACTGAAGGACATCTCTGCTGTCTGCTGATGTAACAGAACGACACAGAAAGTATTTAAAGTCCAGCTAACCTACTTTCTGAGTATTTAAAGTCCAGTGATAACCTGCTTTGTCAGTGATGTACATCCTCTGACTCAAAGCTGGCAGACGTCAGCTCGTCTGAAGCAGCGAAGACAAGCTGGTCTAATTAGCGGATCGTCATCTTTGGACTTTATTTAATTAAATTAGCTGCTTGTTAGTGTAATTCTAATTCGGTCAACAGTCCAGGGTTGACTTTGTTAAAGATCTCATTGTTTTCCCGGCAGCGTTTTCTGTTTTTCTTTACTGTCGAAGACGATGAAGAACTGACGGGAAGGAAGTTTAAACATTAGCAGCCATTAACGGAGCTTTGGATGCGTTTTAGGGAAAATAAATGATTGCTACTCATGTATTTATCTTAATTAATGCAATAGAATTAATAATTTTTTTATGAAGTACAAAAGTAGAGTTTTCTCTACTTTTCATTTGTATTAACAAATTACGACATAAATATCCACAAATACTTAAATGCAATAATAACCAGCTATAACATGTAACGATCCAGTAATAACATAAATAACACAGAAATAATAATAAAGATAGCTAAAACACAACCACCAGCACAAGGTTACAGAATAAATGAAAGTTAAAATGATTTTAAAAAATTATTAAAAAATATAAATTATTTAAAAAAATTATAAAAAAGACAAAAGAAACCAATGGAATTTAAAATTACATTCTGAAATGATTATTTTAAAAAATATATTTTTTATTTTACTTTGTTTTCTTGTTAGTAATAATCAATAATAAAATTGCAATAACAACATATTACATAATATGATTACATAAGAAACATTTTTAACATTTTTTCCTCCAAAAATGTTCAAAATTTTCCCCAAAATGTTAAAATGTGGACATCAGAAGTTTGACTGTGAAAATGTATTTTTTCCCCACATTTTCAAACTTTAAAATGGATCAATTTGACCCACAGGACAACACGAGGGTTAAACTTATTTTGAGTTTTCTTGTAAAATTCAACTCAAAACAAGATAATTTCAAGATTGTTTGACTTAAAAGATATTTAAGATGCATTGTCTTAAAACAAGTCCCTCCATCTGCTGAAATGTCACTTGTTAAGTGAATTTATCTTAAATCAAATGAGATGAGACGTTCTGACCACAAATAAGACAAACAGACTTGGTAGGGTTTAGAGTTTTTGCAGTGCACGAACAAAGAAAATTAGATTTCTCGGTACATATGCTGTGAAAGTCCCGCATGTTTTTAATTTACAGTATGTATGTTACAGCCCTTTTTCTCTCACAAAAAACACACTTCCACCCTAAAGGTTGTGTGTGTGTGGTGCAGGTTTATTTATCATCGTATTTTCTTTTCTTTAAGTCTGACACAGTTCAGTGGATTCAGTAACAAACCTGAACGTGCTGCAGCAGAGACACGGCCTACAGCTCAGTCCACCAAGAGAAAAGCAACACTTTTGTTTCCAAATAAGTTTTTAAAGACGGGGGAAGATAAATGCTGGAAACACATTTCCTAAATCCGATTAGGAATGTTTCTGAGCTTGGTTGAGCTTCACTGAGCTACAGTAGGCTATTGTTGCAGGTGTCAAACTGATGTCTGCTCTACTGGAAACTCAGCTGCATTCTTACTTTCAAAATACTGTTCCTTCCTCTCTAAAGACATAACTCTGCTCCACGGTGTCGCCTTGGTGATCTCGCTTTTCTCATTTAACCCCCATGTTGTCCTGTGGGTTAAAATTACCCATTTTAAAGTTTGAAAATGTGGGAAAAAACACGTCCACATTTTCAACATTTTTGGGAAATCTTTGAACATTTTTTGGTGGAAATAAAAAGAAATGTAAAAGAAAGTTTTTTTAAAGACCATTCAGAAAAAAAAATCCAGCAGAATGCATTTTGGTTGATTTTTTTCTGAATGTTCTTTACCCTGGTGTCGTCAAACTGACCTGTTTTAAAGTCTGAAAATGTGGAAAAGAAAAAAAAATCCCAGTGAAAACTTCTGATGTCCACATTTTCAACATTTTTGGGAAATCTTTGAACATTTTTTGGTGGAAAAAAGAAATGTTAAAAACATTTCTTAAGAACATTCGCATAAAAATCAACCAAAATCCAGTAAATTCGCTGAATTTTGGTTGATTTTTTGTGAATGTTCTTAAAGAAAATATGTATGTAATCACTTTAGATTTTTTTAGGTTTTTTTTTGGAAGATTTTTACTCATTTTATGAAAATATTTGCAAGAATTTTCTTGACAAATTTGGGGGATTTTTTTTTTGTTTTTGATAAAACTTTTACAGGAAACTTTTAAGCAATTATTGTGAATTTTCTTCCTGAAGATTTTGCAAATTTTCAGAAATTTGGGAATAATTATTGATGAATTTTTTTCAATCTTTTTTGTAGGGCTGGACCCGAATATCCCGAATATCCGAATATTCGTTTGTCCGCATATTAATTTTGGTATCCGAATATTCTCTGGGAAACCAGAGGAACGGATCTGAATATCCGGATCCGAATACATCGGACTTTACGGGGCGGAACGAATATTCGGATATTTGTCTTTACCAGGGCCCGAATATTCGCAGGCCAGAAACCACTATCCGGCCAGCCCTAATTTTTTGTTGCCCGTAAATGAAGACAACAGGAGGGTTAATAAAGCTATGAAATCCTAAATGACTCCCGTTTCCTGGACAGACACCGGCTTGTTCTCGGATAAGTGTGACGAGGAGCTGAGCGAGCTGAGGAAGAGCGTGGACAGCGATGAAGGAAAGTCTCCGGAGCCCTGTAAGGATGACCAGCCCAAGAAGAAGCACCGAAGGAACCGGACCACCTTCACCACCTATCAGCTGCACGAGCTGGAGCGAGCCTTCGAGAAGTCCCACTACCCCGACGTGTACAGCCGCGAGGAGCTGGCCATGAAGGTGAACCTGCCCGAGGTCCGAGTTCAGGTGAGAAGAACCACAAAAACAACAAGAAGGTGACAGTACCACCAGTAAGCTCCACAGAGATCCTTTGACTGGAAAAGTCCCCATTAGAATCAGAAGATTTTTTGTTAAGTACAAAAACTTTAATTTATTTAATAAAGACATGCAAAGTTTTACCTTCATACTATGAATATTTTTAGAGTTACAGGCCCTTAAAGTGCACAGAAGTGGGTCAAAATCTGCTTTTTCCATAATTTCTGAGCTTCATAACTTCATCGGTTCAGCAGATAGACACGGCATTTAAATTCTGTTAAAAACTGCAACCAGATCAGTTTTAAATCCACTCCATGTGGCACAATCTGAAGACTAACAACAAACGACCACGAGTAAAAAACTGTCACAAAGACGCACAAAACAACACAAAGCTGATGAAAAAAGTGACAAAAAACAGACAAAAGTGACCAGGATGAGCACAAAACAACAAAACCACACACCGAAAAGCAAATCTAAATCTTGTTTTTGGTAATAATAATTATTTAATTATTTAATTAAATTAAAATTTTACCTGTAATGACTTTAAGGGCCAGCAGGTGTCAGTGTGGAGCGACACAGCACAGGCACAGCGTCAGCACGGCCCGGGAGTGGGCCTGAACTGGGGATCTTCTTGCTGCAAGGCCAAAGTGCTAACCACTACAACGCTGTGCAGCCCAACTCTCAACTTACTTAAAGGACAGCACACAGGTTGTTCTCCTTTGCTTCGACGCTTCTTATTTCTCTTCCAGGTCTGGTTCCAGAATCGCCGTGCTAAATGGCGCCGGCAGGAGAAGATGGACGCCAGCACCATGAAGCTCCACGACTCCCCCATGTTGTCCTTCAACCGTCCGGCTCCGGTCCACTCCAGCATGGGCCCCATGTCCAACTCCCTGCCACTGGACCCCTGGCTCACCTCCCCCTTGTCCAGCGCCACACCGGTCCACAGCATCCCGGGCTTCATGGGTCCGGCTCAGGGCCTCCAGCCCGGCTACCCCGGCCACGGCTTCCTCAACTCTAGCCCTCACGCTCCTCACCCCCACTCCCATCCTCACCCGTCCATGGGCCAGGGGATGCAGAACATGGCTCCGCCCCCCTACCAGTGCCCGGCGCCGTACCCGGATAAATACCCGCTGGAGGACGTGGACCAGCGCAGCTCCAGCATCGCTGTGCTGAGGATGAAAGCCAAGGAACACATCCAGTCCATGGACAAGACCTGGCAACCCATGTGACTAGCAAACCTGGCGGCCCACGTGAGCAACGCCGGGATGGGAGAACTCGTTTTTTCGGAGTAAAATGTTGGAAAAGTTGACAGTGACATGTTCAGAGAGTGAAAAGAGTGGATTTGAAGAACTTTTTTTGGATGGTCTTTTTATTTTTTACCATCTCAAGGACGTGAAACCGACCCATGAAACCTGAAGTTTGTCGTTTTGAGCTGCCAAGTGTCCGATGCCCGTCCTCACACCGATATTTAGATGTTTAGTTTTCTTTCTGTTGCTCCTTATCGACCAGTTTTTACAACAAAAAGTACTTTTACAGCCATTAGTTGAATTCATTCTGAGTCACAAACAAGCTCTACACACATGAAAGTCATCGCAAAACCATTTTTTCAAAGTCATTTTCTGAGAAAAATGTTGGAACAGTCAACATTGACATGTTCACAGAGCTAAAAAAGTGGATTTGAAGAACTTTTTTTTGTTGGTCTTTTTATTTTTTTACCATCTGAAGGACGTGAAATTGACCCATAAAACCTAAAGTTTGTTATTTTAAGCTGCTTAATGTCGGATATCGACCCGTTTTTACAACAAAAAGTACCTTTACTATTAGTTGAATTCGTTCTCAGTCACAAACAAGCTCTGAACACAAATAATTTCTGCAAATCCATCTTGTGAACATCATTTTCTGAGAAAAATGTTGGAAAAGTTGGAAGCGATGTGCTAAAAAAAGTGGATTTTTTTATGTTGTTTTGTTTTTTATCATGTCGCGGACGTGAAACTGACCCATGAACTCTCAAGTTTGTCATTTTAAGCTGCCAAGTGTCCGACATCTGTTCCCCCCTCAATATTTAGGTGTTAAGTCTTGCCTATGTTGCTGTAAAAGCAAATAGATTCTCCATAATTGCAGCTTAGACGCTCCTAAATGCAGATTTCTGTCCTTGTCTACCACTTTTTTTAGAACAAAAAGTACCTTTACAGCCTCTGTTGAATTCATTCTGAGTCACAAACGAGCTCTGAACACACGTCGCTGCAAAACCATCTTTTCATCTTCATTGACGAGATCTCAATGAATGAAAATCGCCAAAATGTAGGAATTCTTTTCATTTTCGTGTTTTTTTAAGCTAAATCTGACATTCGCTGTTCGTTCTTTACTTTCTCCATTTCCTCCGTTGAGTTTGTGTTTTTACTAATTAAGCCAATTGTCAGATTTTCATGGGTCAACTGATCAGAGTCTCTGAGAACTTTGCTAACAATGAAGGTCTGGTTTGGGAAATCAAGGTGACGTCTCTTCCTGTACATTTCACCAGCTGGTTTCCATTTTATCTCCCAGTTTCATCGTGTTTTATTCCCAGTTTAGACGTTGGAGCCCTTAGTTTTGATACGCTGGTGTGACTGGAGGAAGGACTGCAAAAAACCCTGTAAAGTCTGATGGCACCTTCGTGGACCAGGACTGAGAATATACCAAAAATAATCTGCACAAATGCTTTCCTGAGTCGCTTTAACGAAGGATGGAGGTTTTAAAAGGACAGAACGACGGGTTTGGCTACAGCAGCAACCCTGTTTTTGCTTGAGTGGCTGCTGGAGGAGAAAACCTGTTGGCAGCTCGGTGTTGGGCGGCTGCGACTACGTGCAGGGCAGCAGAAAGAGCCCTGTGTGATGCGTCACCCCACATAGTTCACTCTTTGTTCGGCACAATTGATCCAAGTGTATCCTCTTTGTCTGGAGCCGAAGGGGGAGAAACGGTCTCGGGCTGCACTAAATAGGCCCTTGTAACCATTTTGTTATTGAAGTTTTTTTTTGTCTCCATCAAAGGAGAAGAAACGTGGATTGGAGCTGCGACGTTCATTAGCGACACAATATTGGTCTTTTGCCATCTGTTGCAGCTCCGATTGTCTTCAAGGTACAGAAGCTAAACAGATAACGCAGCTAGCAGGCAACGTCCTCCAACGAGTCCACGACTTCTGATAATGCTTCAAACTTTTACTCGCGGAACATTTTAGGGAAAGTTGTCATTTCCAACAATGTTCTTACTCAGCCAGCAGATAAAGTTCCCCAAACATCAACCAACTTTACCTACAAGTTCTACCAAATTTTCAAGTTTTAATCTAATGTTCACGGAAAGTTTTAGGGATATTTCTCATTTCCAACAATGTTCCTATGCAGCTGGCAGGCAACGTTCTTCAAACATCGGCTGATATTGCCCACGAGATCTAATAACATTTCAAAGTTTTACTCGCAGAACGTTTTAGGGAAAGTTGTCATTTCCAACAATGTTCCTACTCAGGGAGTAGACGACGTTCCCAAAACATCAACTAACCTTTCCTACAAGTTCTCTTAAAATAAATACTCGTTTTTCCAACATCTGCCCTTCGTCTGGTTGAGATTTTTCACTTTAACACCAACAAACAGTTGCAAGAACAGCAATCTTGAGTCGTTTCTCCTAAATGTGTTCCTCAGAGACGTCCTCTGGTTCTTCAGATCCCTGCTGGACCTCGACACGTTGACGTTGCACATTCAGAGCGTCTGAAGGACATTACTATGATATTGGGCCAAGAATAAGCCAAAGGTTAGAAAATGGACAAAGTTGCACTAGAACAGTTTTATTTTTTTTTGGATGTGAAAATGTCCAGGATGTTGTTCTACATGTCTTAGTTCTGTCTGTCTTAGTTTGTTTTTATTTGATTTTGTCTGCATCGTTGATGGAAAGAATGAAGATCTACTGAAAATAAATATAGTTTGGTAGAAATTCAGCCTGCAGTGCTTTCATGTCGACCCGTGCACTCGTTCCCACACAGTCACTGATTTTTTTTCTGCTAAGACTACAGAGCGATCCAAGATTACTACGGTATAATCGTTATCATCTGACATACATGGCAGAGACATTCTTTCTGGTGTTCCTCTGTCATGTCAGAGCTCTTTCTTCCTTCCTTCCTCCCCTCCCGTCCTCTGGGCTGCTCCACGGTTTGGTGGCAGGATGCCAGCCTGTTAGGAAGATGAGACTCCAATCAATCAGGGCTTCCCAGGGGGGCCTCCGACCGCAGGGCCCGGCTCCCTAATTGCCCCCGGGCAGGCGGGAAGGTCTTTGGGCTCGGCCGCTGAAACACATGTTCGGAGTGGGACCGCGGGCCGCCGGCCTCCCCAGCAGGAGAATCACTTTCCTGGACAGATGGAGGCCGGAGCAGACGTCACCTCGGCAGCATATGGACGAGCCGGCAGGAAGATGTTTGCATGATTTCTGATGTGGTTAGACGCTGCTTCACACTGATTTTTAACCCTTTTGCACTTGTTTTCATAGACTCAGTGAGAAACAACCTGTTTAACACGTTATCAGGATCTTTCTTACCAGTGTTTTATATTTTCATTTAAAAATGGCAACATGGAGATCTAGTTTTTAACTTCAAAAAGCATTTTTTTATTTAAAAAAAATAGTATATTAAGA
The DNA here is from genome assembly GCF_021347895.1 of Acanthochromis polyacanthus. Lineage (NCBI taxonomy): Eukaryota > Metazoa > Chordata > Actinopteri > Pomacentridae > Acanthochromis > Acanthochromis polyacanthus. Next base: position 44,695,561 of record NC_067116.1, on the reverse strand, counting down.
ATATCAAGGCTTTAAAAAATGGAAAATGATTTTTTTGAACTGGTTTTATTTATTTGTACAAAAATTTCCTGTGTTTCTTTTAATTACATAAAATGTCATTTCATTTATTAAGGACTGAAACCTTTTACCACATTATTTCAACTGTCATCCTACAATTTTTTTAGGTATATTATTTATGTATATTAATGATTGAAAAATGGCAAATAATTGATTAACTGTTTGTTTTTTGCTTTGTTGCAAATTTTCCCATAAAAAACTCATAAAATCACAGGGAAAAGGTAAAACTTTAATATTTTTAAGGCCAAGTCTGACCAAAATCCTTTTTGCACAAATAATTGATTGTATGTCAAAGAAAAATTATGTACATTAAGGACTGAATAATGGTGAATAACTTCCTGTTTTGTTAAATTACAGTTAATATGAAGTACAACCACAGTGAGAAGATATTTATAGAGAGACAGAGGGGGAGGCAGAGGGGGAGGCATGAGGGGGAGGCATGAGGGGGAGACAGAGGGGGAGACATGAGGGGGAGACATGAAGTGGAGGCATGAGGGGGAGACAGCGGGGGAGACATGAAGGGGAGGCATGAGGGGGAGACAGAGGAGGAGGCAGAGAGGGAGACATGAAGGGGAGGCATGAAGGGGAGGCATGAGGGGGAGGCATGAGGAGGAGACAGAGGGGGAGACATGAGGGGGAGACATGAAGTGGAGGCATGAGGGGGAGACAGCGGGGGAGACATGAAGGGGAGGCATGAGGGGGAGACAGAGGAGGAGGCAGAGAGGGAGGCATGAGGGGAGACATGAGGGGGAGGCAGAGGGGGAGGCATGAGGGGGAGACAGAGGGGGAGACAGAGGAGGAGACATGAGGGGGAGACATGAGGGGGAGGCATGAGGGGGAGACAGAGGAGGAGGCAGAGAGGGAGGCATGAGGGGAGACATGAGGGGGAGGCAGAGGGGAGGCATGAGGGGGAGACAGAGGGGGAGACAGAGGAGGAGACATGAGGGGGAGGCATGAGGGGGAGACAGAGGAGGAGGCAGAGAGGGAGGCATGAGGGGAGACATGAGGGGGAGGCAGAGGGGGAGGCATGAGGGGGAGACAGAGGGGGAGACAGAGGGGGAGGCATGAGGGGGAGACAGAGGGGGAGACAGAGGAGGAGACATGAGGGGGAGGCATGAGGGGGAGACAGAGGAGGAGGCAGAGAGGGAGGCATGAGGGGAGACATGAGGGGGAGGCAGAGGGGAGGCATGAGGGGGAGACAGAGGGGGAGACAGAGGAGGAGACATGAGGGGGAGGCATGAGGGGGAGACAGAGGAGGAGGCAGAGAGGGAGGCATGAGGGGAGACATGAGGGGGAGGCAGAGGGGAGGCATGAGGGGGAGACAGAGGGGGAGACAGAGGAGGAGACATGAGGGGGAGACATGAGGGGGAGACAGAGGGGGAGACATGAGGGGGAGACATGAAGTGGAGGCATGAGGGGGAGACAGAGGAGGAGACATGAGGGGGAGACAGAGGGGGAGACAGAGAGGGAGGCATGAGAGGAGACATGAAGTGGAGGCATGAGGGGGAGACATGAGGGGAGACAGAGGAGGAGGCATGAGGGGGAGACAGAGGAGGAGGCAGAGAGGGAGGCATGAGGGGAGACATGAGGGGGAGGCAGAGGGGAGACATGAAGTGGAGGCATGAGGGGGAGACAGAGGGGGAGACATGAAGGGGAGGCATGAGGGGGAGACAGAGGAGGAGGCAGAGAGGGAGGCATGAGGGGAGACATGAGGGGGAGGCAGAGGGGGAGGCATGAGGGGGAGACATGAGGGGGAGACAGAGGGGGAGACATGAGGGGGAGACATGAAGTGGAGGCATGAGGGGGAGACAGAGGAGGAGACATGAGGGGGAGACATGAGGGGGAGACAGAGGGGGAGGCATGAGAGGAGACATGAAGTGGAGGCATGAGGGGGAGACAGAGGGAGAGACATGAAGGGGAGACATGAGGGGGAGACAGAGGGGGAGGCATGAGGGGGAGACATGAAGTGGAGGCATGAGGGGGAGACAGAGGAGGAGACATGAAGTGGAGGCATGAGGGGGAGACAGAGGGAGAGACATGAAGGGGAGACATGAGGGGAGACAGAGGGGGAGGCATGAAGGGGAGGCATGAGGGGGAGGCATGAGGGGGAGACAGAGGGGGAGACAGAGGGGGAGGCATGAGAGGAGACATGAAGGGGAGGCATGAGGGGGAGGCATGAGGGGGAGACAGAGGAGGAGACATGGGGGAGGCATGAGGGGGAGGCATGAGGGGGAGACAGAGGGGGAGACATGAGGGGAGACAGGGAGGTGAGCAGAGAGGCTGAGGGAGGGATGGCTGCTCATCAGAGTTAATGATGGAGAAAATCCCCCAATTAGAGCGTTTTCCTGTGTTGCAGGATGAGTTCAGAGCGAGGTCCTCTGACAGGCCGGGGATTAGCGCCGGGCTGGGCCGGGCCGAGCCGGGCCGCGCAGACACTAACTCCCTGCTGGACGGCTTGGCGCTGCTCGGCCGGGTCGGGTCGGGGCTGCAGTCACAGCCGGGGGCCGGGGTAGGCATGCATGGAGCCGGAGCAGCACCACAAAGGAAGCCTGGGAAAAAGACAAACGTGAGAAAAGCTCTGATGGATGGAGGCAAACATTTGAAAAGTTCTGATGTAGACTGGAGAGGAAACCACTGGACCTGGTACCACAGACCAGGACCTGCATGACTGCACAACAGAGAAAAAATTACACTCTGATCAGTTGGTTGGCATAATGATGTTGCATCAACTTAATATTTAGTGCAATTTGAACACATTTCTACATTAGCTCATTTAAGGCTGAATTTGAGATGAAAGTGGCTTGAAAACTACATTTTTCTTCTTGTTTTTATGTTTTGAGTTGACATATTAATGTTGGTAATTGAATCAAATAATATTTTCTGTTCTTTAAACCCAAATTTCTGCATTAGTCGGCTTAAAATGAAATTCATGTTGAAGTAACTGTTGCATATTACTTTGCTTTTAGAACGCAAAATTACCTTTTTCCTCCTTTATTTTAGCTCTTCCAGAAGAATATTTGCTTAAAATATAGAGCGTTTCAACGGGAGATGCCAGACAGATAAATATGTGAGGATATTTTTCAAGCGAGCTCCAACATCTGAGTTATTTCGGTTCAGTGTTCCCAGCTTCTGTTTTTTACATCACAGTATTACAAAACAGAGCAGCTTCTAATCTGGACATCTGGACTCCACAGAAAATCAATCTTGTCCACATATTGCTTGATGTCAAACAATAAAACACAAGATGTCAAAAAAAAAGAAGCGTAGACTTGTGGCGGTAAGAAGCAGGAACAGACGCTGTAATCCTCCTGATATCGAACAGAAAAAACAAACAATCTGTCTCTTAACCCAAAAATAAAGCAGTTAAACATAATCAATTTAAGCTTTGCTGTCATTTATACAGTGTTCACCTGCAAGTAAAAGAACAGAAACTCTACAAGAAGCAGAAATATATAAAAAGCGTGGACACATCAGAGACACAATATTATATTTTATCAAACAGTCTGCATGTCTGCTTACTTTTCCTCTAAAAAATAAAAATTAAATCATAAAAAAGTGAAAATCTGTCAGAAAGTATGTCAGAAAACACTGGTACTGTTAAAGATCAGTTAATATATGTACCTTAAATACAGCATAGAGGTGTTTTTTTTAAAGAAATATAAACATTTACAGGTTGTGCTTTGATAAAACATACAAAACATGAGAAATTTCACTTTTACAGTTAAATGAAAGGCACAAGATTACAGATTAACACCTAAAGATTAACAGAAAATAACAAATACATGAGAACTTCTATGAAAAATGTGTAATTTAACATTATAAAATCCCCTCAATACAATACCTTACAAAAAAATGGTAGTAAAATTACCAGAACATACTTCTAAAAACATAAAAAATCAGCTTCAGTTAACCAGAAGTTAATTGTGGACATAATTTACAATTTTAGCCTCGTTTTAATGGTTAACATGTAAATCCATGTTTTCCAAACCTAATTAAAGATGATTTGTAGTTCAGGAGAACAAGGAACTCTGTAAAATAAGAGTTAAAAATAATAAAAATAAAGTAAATTAAATGCAAAAATGTAAAGCATTCACATATTAATTATTAAGTAATGAATGTGAAACAAATAAAAATTTAATTATTATTCAATTATGATGCCGATGCACTGATTTTACTTTAGATAGTAAATGTCTGTTTTTTGTCTAAAATTATAGATTTACCATTAAATAGTGGCAAATAAATAAACAATATAACCACCCAAATATGTACACATATATATATATGTATATTTTTAAATTACTGGATGAAGGTAATGAGCTATTTTATTTTATTTAGAGTTTTTAATTTATTCAGCATTGGCAATTTTTAATCCTGTAGATTTACGTTTCAGCAGCAGAAAAAGTGCTGCGTTCCACTCTATATAGACTATTAAATAATATCATATGTATATTTTGCTAAAAAAATAGATTTATCATTAAATAACTTAATTTTTTTTTCCCACCGTTGGTGCATTTTGAACAAGCAGAGAATATAAATTTGTGTTTGTTTGGTTGTTTTACCAACAGCACATTGTTCTAATCAAAAATCTTTAATTATGGAGTAAAAGCCATCTAATGAGCTGCTTTTTTACTTTTACTTGCATTTTCTGGATTAATTCAACATTTACAGTTTTTATACTGTAGATTTAGAATTAAATTCCAGAAAATGTCTTATTTTGAACGATAGATGCACCATTAAATAACAGCAAATGTGCATTTATTATTCCAGATTTATGACTGAAAAGCAGAAAATATTAATTATGAAGCACAGCCTGTGTAAGGAGCTTCCAGCAACAGGATTTCTGAGTGAATATTTCTCAGATCTCTGACTGATAATTTGAATTTAAAGAGGTGAGCAGCTCTTTCATTTGAACAGGTTGTTGATAACCGTGACGAGCTTTTCTGCTGCAGCCGGACAGGAACAACCGGGGCCCTGATGACTAATTGATTAATTGTGCGCTCCATTATTTTGCTCCTGCACCCCGGTAGATCTGAAAGGGCCACGGCTGGAGTTAACAGTCTTATTGGAAGGACGCGTTCCTTGCAAAGGATAATAAGGGAAAATAGCGGAATTAATTGGGTTTGATTAAGGGAGCTTTTCAATGGGACACAGCTTTTTCGCATGACATAATTAGAGGTCAGTTGAGGGGCTGGTGGTGATGTGAGAGGAGGGGGGATCTGGTTGTTGGCGCCAGTGTTGTGTGTGTGTTGTGTGTGTGTGTGTGTGTGTGTGTGTGCTGCTTCCTTCACACTTGCAGAACTATGTTGTGTGTCCGATGCGGTAAATTTCTATAGGCTCAGTCACCAGAAAACACACAGTGAGATTCACAGGGGGCCTCAGAGCGCTCAGTGTGTGACTATTATCACCACAATCGGAGGCAGCGAAGGCCCAGAGCTCGGCCTTTTGTTGCCGCTGCACGGTCATTAGCCGTGCACTTCAGAGGGGCATTAGTGCACAGAGCGAGGGGGCAGAAAAGTACATTCAGCCGTGTTCCTGCGTGTAAACAAACTCCATCACACACAGAATCAAAGTGTAATCCTGTTACAGTGTAATCTGCAGCACGCAAGCCTTCAGAGCTAAAAATACACCGGAGCTGTCAGGAAAAACAACCGCTGATTAGATCGTCAAATGCTTCATCACAACTTTCTCAGAACAGTCGTGATTTTACTGTTTTCAGTCGGATTTGCAGCAGATACTGATCCCAAAACAGTCCAATGGAGGGAAGCTGTAATCCCCCTGAAAGCAAGCTTCACCTCACTGAAGTGTCGTTTCACCCTCCTGTTGTCTTCATTTACGGGCGCCAAAAAAATATTGTTTCCTTGACTGAATAAAATGTAAAAATTTGACAAAAAAATTCCACAAATTTCTGAAAATTTGCAAAAACGTCAGGAAGAAAATTACAATAATTCCTTAAAGGTTTTATTTTAAAAAAAAAAATCCCACAAATTTGGCAAGAAAATTCTTGTAAACATTTTCAAAAAATGAGCAAAAATCTTCCAAAAGATCCTAATAATATCTAAAGTGATTCCATATTTATCAGTAAAACATCTAATATTTTCTTTAACAACATTCAAATAAAAATCAACCAAAATCCAGAGAAATTCTCTGGATTTTGGTTGATTTTTTTTGTGAATGTTCTTAATAAGCATTTTTACCATTTCTTTTTTTTCCACCAAGAAATGTTCAAAAATTTCCCAGAAATGTTGAAAATGTGGACATCAGAAGTTTCACTGCGAAAATGTATTTCTTTCCCACATTTTCAAACTTTAAAACGACTCAATTTTGACCCACAGGACGACACAAGGGTTAATCTTTTTCTAATATTTTTGGTTTCTTATTGAAATGAAGATATGTGAGAAGTTTAAAGGAAACAAAATCCCTGTTTGGTAGAGCTGTCAACAACTCACAGACATCTGAAATGTAAAAGGTGGAAATAACAAATTAATTATGTTAACTATAACTTTTATTATGACAGTTTAATTTCTCTGCATGGGATCAATACGTGCCATTGTATTTAGAGCCTGATCAATATATTTATTTGCTAATATTACTGGTTGATGCTGGCCTCTGACATTGTTGGACTTAAAGTTGAATGAAAAATCCAGTATGATTTGGTTTGTAATTCTAATAGTTTCTCAGTGTGAATGTGTGTGTTTGATTGCAGGCAGACGATGAGAAAAAGGCAAGTTTATGGTTAAAAAAAGGTTCATCTGGAAATGTATAAACGTGAGCTGATTCAAGACTTTGGGAAGTAAAGTTCAGGCTGCAAACATCCAGTCTATGATTAGAGAACTGCATGCAGAAGTAGATCTATAGCGCCCTCTATGGTTCAAACCTGGATGTGACACGGAACTGAGACATGCAGTTAAGTAAACCCTTGTTAAACGTTTTAAAGTTTGAAAATGTGGGGAAAAAACATATTTTCACAGTGAAGTTTCTGATGTTCACATTTTCAACATTTTGTGGAAATCTTTTAACATTTTTGGTGGAAAAAAAGAAATGTTAAAAATGTTTCTTAAAAACATTCACAAAAAAAAAATCAACCAAATCCAGCGAATTTCTCTGGATTTTTGTTGATTTTTTTTTCTGAATGTCTTCAAAGAAAATATTAGAAGTTTTACTGATATATATATGTAATCATTTTAGATATTTTTAGGATTTTCTTTTAGAAAATATTTACAAGAATTTTCTTGCCAAATTTGGGCATTTTTAAAAAAAATATAACTGTTAAGGAATTATTGGAATATTCTTCCTGAAGATTTTGCAAATTTTCAGAAATTTGGGGAATTTCTTGCTGAATTTTTGGATTTTTTTTCAGACAAGGAAACAATATTAATGTATTGCAGTGGATGTGTTACAACTAATGTGTTACTGCTAATGAACTACAGCTAATGTACTGAAGCTAATGTGTTACAGCTAACGTATTACAACCAATATACTACAGCTAATGTACTACAAATAATGTCTTACAGCTAATGTACAGAAACTATTGCACAACAGCTAATATGCTACAGCTAATGTGTTACAGCTCATGTACTACAGCTAATGTGCTACAGCTAATGTGCTACAGCTAATGTGCTACAGCTAATATGTTACAGCTAATGTGCTACAGCTAATGTACAGAAACTATTGCACAACAGCTAATATGCTACAGCTAATATGCTACAGTTAATGTGTTACAGCTGATGTACTACAGCTAATGTGCTACAGCTAATGTACTACAGCTAATGTGCTACAGCTAATGTGCTACAGCTAATGTGCTACAGCTAATGTACAGAAACTATTGCACAACAGCTAATATGCTACAGCTAATGTACTGCAGCTAATGTGCTACAGCTAATGTACTACAGCTAATGTGCTACAGCTAATGTGCTGCAGCTAATATGTTACAGCTAATGTACTACAGCTAATGTGCTACAGCTAATGTACAGAAACTATTGCACAACAGCTAATGTGCTACAGCTAATGTACTACAGCTAATGTGTTACAGCTAATGTAGAGAAACTATTGCAAAACAGCTAATATGCTACAGCTAATGTGCTACAGCTATTATACTACAGCTATTATACAGCCACAGTTATTTCAGTGTTGAAAATGATTTTATTTCAGGGATACCATCAGAATCCATGGAAATATTTCATTTGTAAGGAATAAAACAGAAATATGAACACTTGAATGATGTGAAGTTTGACTGAAGACTAGGAACTGCCATTAGCATGTAACAAACATTAACAAAAACAGTTGAATCTGAAACAGGTTACTTAACACAGCTTAAGGTTACTTGCGGGAGTAAGACACAGGCCCATGTTTGGTGTAGGACTCATCAGGAGGGTCTTGGTTCATCTGTGCATGACTCCCTGACAAACTGGAAGGCTGGATGACCCTGGAGAGTTTCTTTTTGTGAGCACTGCTGTTTTCCTTGAGCCAAATCTCATATAGTCTCTCAGTAAGGATGGGTAAAATTATGTAAGGACCAACTGTATGTTTGCTCGACATAGACTTGTTGCATCTGGGGCGACAACGACTATTTTTTCCCCCAATTACACAGAAAATTATTTAAATGTATTTCTATTGTTACCAGTTGTTAAGCCTGTGCCAAATCACCTCATGCATCAGTGCTGTGACAACTTATTTTAAAATTCTGAAGTCAGCACTAAATTATGACACAAACCTGTGTATACTTAGCACATACAATTCAAGCTTGCTAAATTCCCAGCAAATATGGTTCACGCATAAAGTATTCGCTTCTGAGAACAAAATGTAAGAAACAGCAGCACGAAATACAAGCAGACCACGGAGTTAGCGCTGATGGCTAACTAGCTAGCTTATTGTCTGCTACAGGACACAACGACATTATTTTCTAAATATACTTGTTTGCTTAAAGTGAACTTGCCACCAATGGGAAAAATAATGTAAAAGTTTATTTAAGTCACAAAACACTCTCCGTCCTCGAACTTCTCCAATAAAGCAGTGGAGGCCATTCTCTCTCCCTTTGCAGCTAATGTATTGCAGTGGATGTATTACAGCTAATGTGTTACAGTTAATACTACAGCTAATGTGTTACAGCTGATCTACTACAGCTAATGTGTTACAGCTAATGTACTACAGCTAATGTGTTACAGCTAATGTGTTACAGCTAATGTACTACAGCTAATGTACTACAGCTAATGTGTTACAGCTAATACTACAGCTAATGTGTTACAGCTAATGTGTTACAACTAATGTACTACAGCTAATGTGTTACAGCTAATGTACTACAGCTAATGTACTACAGCTAATGTGTTACAGCTAATGTACTACAGCCAATGTGTTACAGCTGATCTACTACAGCTAATGTGTTACAGCTAATGTACTACAGCCAATGTGTTACAGCTGATCTACTACAGCTAATGTGTTACAGCTAATGTACTACAGCCAATGTGTTACAGCTGATCTACTACAGCTAATGTGTTACAGCTGATCTACTACAGCTAATGTGTTACAGCTGATCTACTACAGCTAATGTGTTACAGCTAATGTGTTACAGCTAATGTGTTACAGCTGATCTACTACAGCTAATGTGTTACAACTAATGTACTACAGCTAATGTACTACAACCAATATACTTAATTCAAGCTTGCTAAATTTCCAGCAAATATGGTTCACTCATAAGGAACTGATTACTAGGAATTCTTTATTCTAATGAGAAATACAAACGTTCCATCCAAATGCAGCATTTCTTTACGTGTCAAAGGATATTAGCAGTGACAGGCAGACAGAAGATGTCTGTCTCAGTGTTGATGATAACATCCTGGGAGATAAACGTGTTCGGCTCCAGTTCTCCTGTTGGGGCTGCACACATGGCAAACAGCTGAACCTGCAGTTCAACCTGCAAACCTGCAGCCACCTAGACAGACAGTACATTTTATATGTATTTGGAACCCTGGAGGAAATTGAAATTTAGCATTTTCCAGGGATGATGACATTATCTTGCTTTCGTCATGAGAAAACATGGAAAGTGTTAGCAACTAAGGGGAGAAATTCAAACTCTTTCACTATGGTAAAATAAATATCTAACCTGGAAAAAGCTAATTCAAATATGAACAGAACCCTGTAATCATAACACTTTTTTACGTCACTAAACATGCAGATGGAAACTTACAAGCCCGGGCTTGTAGATGACCCGGAGGCCGGTACAAGGAGAAGGCTGTTTTACATGGAACCTGCAGAGACGGATTGAAATAAACCACAAATAGTTACAGATCAAAGCTTTCCCTTTGGATTTGAAGGTGACCCATAAAGTGCCTCCACCTATCCACAGTCCTCATTTCTTTCTGACACGCGAAAAGACGCTTCAGACAAGCTGCAACCTAAATTTGATTGCGCATTGTATATCCATCTATCATCTGGAACTGTACCTGCATGCGTCCACACCCACATTCTTCATCACCACGGTAACAGTTGAAGTTGTGCCGTCCTGCAGCGTACCGAAGTCGACACTCTCTGGGAGAAGCTGGAAGCCCCTCGCTATGGTACTGGGATTAGTAAGAGAAACTGTTCGACATTTCCTCCTCACTGGTTCTTCTACTGTCAAGAACTGGGACATAGGATGCAGACAGTAATGTGTACAGTATCCAGCATGCATGACAGAAATATAGTGTGAAGTGTAAAATACACCCCCTGTCAAAAGTTTTAGGACACTTTGTCATTCAAATAAAGTAGAACCTGTCCTTTTGACAGGGGGTGTATCTACCAAATTTGGTCCACATATGCAGCACATCAGGCTGAACAAAAAAGTCAGTGACAGCCACATTCCAAACCCAACAGGAAGTGAGCTATTTTGTGTTGAATGTCAGATTTTGCCCATTTTTCATTTTTTTCTAGAGTGAACTCCTCCTAGGGGGAAACTCCAATTCACCTCAAATTGGGCCAGTACATACAGGAGGCCTTAATGATCCAAAGTTATTAAAATCTTTTTCCAGAGTCAAAGGGCGTGTCCGTGGCGGCCTCTGGAATTTTGATCCTTCACCATGAAATTTCAAATGCTGTGTAAATGCCCTGAACATGCTCCAATCTGCCTGAAACTTTACATGTATGATCAGAGTCCTGCCCTGATCACATCCATATGATGAAATACACCCCCTGTCAAAAGGAGGACAGGTTCTGCTTTATTTGAATGAGAAAGTGTCCTAAAACTTTTGACAGGGGGTGTACGCGTGTGCTTGTGTACCTTCTGATTTGGTACGGTGTAGGGCTTGGAGCTGAGGATGGAGGCAGGTAGTCTGACTTTAGACTGCCTGGGCTTTCCAGTCACTTCCACTTGAACTGATCTACAATGCTTGGATGAACCCCTCAGACTGCTTTCACCTGGGCATGAATGCATAAACACACACAAACACACAGTAATTCATTCACTTACATGCAATTTTTAGCTCTCAGCTCGTCTTTATACTGGAAAAAAAAAAAGCCCCTTTCAAAACAAGAAAAAAAAAACTTATTTCAAAGAATTTTAAAGTTGAAATAAGTGAAAAATCTGCCAATAGAACAAGTGAAAAATGCCTTGGTAAGATTTCTTGAAATAAGATATGATATTTAGAATAATGAGATCTTAAAATTAGCTGGGAAAACTTATTTTAAGCTCTATTTTACCAGGATTGTCAACCTTAGGTGTCTTAACCCTCCTGTTGTCCTCATTTACGGCACCAAAAAATATTGTTGCCTTGTCTGAAAAAAATCCAAAAATTCAGCAAAAAGAATCCCCCAATTTATAAAAAAAAAAAAAGTAAAACCATCAGGAAGAAAATTCCTTAAATGTTTCCCTAAAAAGTTATATATATATTTTTTTTTAAAAATTCTCAAATTTGGCAAGAAATAAAAATCTAAAAATCTAAAATTTGTAAATCTTTTCAAAAAATGAATAAACATCTTCCAAAAAAGATAAATCCTAAAAATATCTTAAATGATTACAAATATATCAGCAAAAGATCAAATATTTTCTGAGAATATTTTAAAGAAACATTTTTTTAACATTTTTAACTTTTTTCCACCATAAAATGTTTAAAAATTTCCCAAAGAATTGTGAAAATGTGGAAGTGTTCACTGTGAAAATATATATTTTTTCCACATTTTAAAACTTTAAAACGGGTCTATTTGACCCGCAGAACGACACAAGGGTTAAAACAAGATAATTTAAAGATTGTCTGACTTAATGAGATATTTAAGATGCGTTGTCTTAAAACAAGTCCCTCCATCTTGCTGAAATGTCAGTTGAGTGAATTTATCCTAAATCAAGTGGGATGAAATATTTTGACTAAAAATAAGACAAACAGACTTGGTAAGATTTGGAGTTTTCGCAGTGGTTCTGTTCTGTTTGTCTTTGCTAAGTGCTATTAAAGACCAGACGGGTATAAATTATTTTCCCTCCTGATGATGCTTTAAATAAGTCAGACTTGGTCCTCAAAATGTCCCTGCATTATCCGGTGGAGCTCCGGACGGATTTTGCTGTTTAATAGCTCAATGCTTCCTGCTAAAATCCAAACAGTGGTATGAGGTCAAGTCTTGATGCATCACTAGGGACAGTGGAGGACACTGGCATAGGCAAAGAACACAAAAAGGAGTGGAACAAACCAACAGGTGTGGGGTCGGTGGGTCTCTTTTCAGGCGTTCTGCCGCTTCCTGCTGGATGACTGAGAGTAAAACACAAGCTAAGTGTTGTGACGTTGCAAAAAGTGAATGATGACGATAGTTTTGTCCTTCATTTCAAGAACATTCAGCGCAAAATTAAACAGAAAGAAAATGTTGGTAACATCGTTTCATTAGTACCTTGTTGACTGAGAGGGTGTTGGGTTTAATGGTCGTGGGGCTGTAGTGAAAAAACATAATTTGTTACACAGTTTGCATGTTATTTATTTAATTAGACCCTCCAGAAAAACGCGATTATGCGATCGCATGAATTCCCGCATTAATCACCAAAATGCCGCTGATCATGCGGGGGTCAATTATTTCCCAAAAGGTCGCATAATCCCCGCAAAACGGCGCATAATTCCCACAAGAATCTCACATTTCCACGAAAAAAAAAAGATAAATATGCGGGTCCTGCTTGATTTCACAATTTCCGCATAAAATGAGAAAACTATAACCGATATAAATGGAGTTGTGAGTTTTTATGTGACGCCCGGCCTGACGTCATCAGTTCATTCACACACACACTAGAAGCACGAGCTGATGCGGAGCGCGGCGCTCAGAGACGAAAAACCAGAATGGCGAATGCTCAAAGATCACATTTACCTACGAATACTTCAGCCAGAGACCGGGCAAAACAGAACCCAGATTTACTGCACGAAAGTGGGAGGAAACTTTATTGCACCCCATGCAGCATCGTTCTGGAGAACCGAAGAAAATCAACCGTGTTGCAGCACTTCTCCCCAACGAAGCACAGCAAAGGTTTGCTGAACACAAAGGACTCAAACAACAACTCAGTGGTAGCCTAGTAACAGGATGTAGGAGAAGAATCACCTTTTTTCCCAGTTCTTACATATTTCGCATCTTTTTGCATATTTCACAACTATTCGCATACTTTGCAACTTTCCACAATTTCCCCGCATAAAATGGCATAAAAACCCCGCATATTTATTTGCATAATCAAGGATTTTAGCCCGCGGAATCCAAGATTTTTGCCTGCGTTTTTCTGGAGGGTCTATTTAATTTACCATAAATGTCTACAGCTGCTTTATATATTTTAGTTTTACATAAAATTCAGTTCAAGTCAGCGGCAGTGTCTGCGTCCAGAGTCTCATCACAGAGGACACCCTTTAAAATGAGTTTCATTCTAGTAGCCCTTAGTAAATTCTATAATAACTTACTGCTCTCTTGTGGGGCATCTTTCAGGAAGGTGTCAGCGCTGTACGACTTGGGGACTGGTGGCAGATCCATTGATAGCCTCCTCATGTCAGGTATTTGGGGCTCCAGCAGACTCTGGAAAAACAGGCCAACAGTGCTGTGTCTACATTCAACTAAAATGACCCACATAAGACATCTGAATATACTGTACAGCATGCTGACTGACAGTACCTCAAATAATGAAATGTTTTCTGGGTGGAAAAAAGGAACAATGCTCTTCTTCCTCAGAGCCTCCCTTTGAGTCTTTTCCTCACCGATTTCTTGTCTAAAATACACATGCAAGCAGAGAAAACTACCGACGAGTGGATGGCTGACAACGTGAAATCAATGCACCTTTAGCAATGGAAGCACCATCATTTACCACTTTCATCTGTCTCTTAGTAGCACTGCAGGGTCATTCCATATCATTTCAACCAGTGGTCCCCACCTGACCCTCTCAGATTTTGCTAAGTTTTTACATACATTTAGTACATTATATATGATGGGAAAATCCCAAATGTGAATGCTTTATTGTCATTAGTTTCAAAGTTATGGCCATTTGAAGTAGGTAGGGGGTACCCTATTATTGCAGCCAAAATTAAGACTTGAAATTTTCGACCATTTTCAGACTTCTATAACTTCTGAACAACAAAAGACAGAGATCTGAAATTTAAGTTTAACATTAAACATAGAAGGGTTTATAGAAGCAAGTTGTGCTTGGTGTCAAAATTTAGGGAAATTCCTGTAACTTCACATGATGTCTTTTATTTTTTGATACCACCTATCCAACATGCTGATATTGACCTTTGAATCTGAAGGTTGGACAGATATTTTTGATTTTTAGCTGTTCATATTTCATGCATTACATACCATAGCACTTTCATTTTATACAGATCCAATCCTTAGATAGCCACATTATACCACATAAAATCTCTTATGGATATGATGATTAGTTTTTGTGTAATGGGTGGCCAAATGTAGCAGTTTAGAAGTTTCTGATGGATAAAATCGCAACTTTGTCATTCTCTGTAACATGCAATTATAAATATAAAGTAAATATTTTCACATTTCTGAGGGTGCCCTCCTTCCTACTTCAAATGGCCATAACTTTGAAACTAATGACAATAAAGCATTCAAATTTTGGATTTTCCCATCATATATAATGTACTAAATGTATGTAAAAACTTAGCTAAATCTGAGAGGGTCAGGTGGGAAGTTTTCTTAAAATTGATTTCATACGGAATGACCCAGCAGTAGCTGAAGCAGATACTCTAGTTCCACATAATTCTCTTTAAAGGAAAACTGCAACATCCAAACAGAAAACCCTTTCTCCAATAATTACACACCAGTGTGACATGTACATTCATTATGTGTACCTGTATTGTGCGAGTCTTGCAGTCCATTTTGAATCTTTTCGATTACCAATGCTGCAAATGAGAGGAAAGTTTAACATGATATTATTTCAGTTTAAGGCTTACATAAATATCCGGAAATGTCATACACACCATTTTATTTCCTCCAAACTGTCAGTGTCTGCTGTGGCCGTGTCTTCTGAAACGCCTGACGTCTCAGCTGGTGCTCCAACTCCTCGGCTATAGAGGCTGGCTACGTCCACTGTGAATGCATGCAGAGGAATTAGACTTGGTGTTCTGACCTCTTAACAATAAACCAAAACCAAACCGCACATATTACCTAATCAACAGAGAAATATTTCATTTAAAAACGACAGTACATCTGTCATTGTCGCTTCAATAAATCAAGCAATTCCTTTTATGTGTTGAGTATCTAATGCATGCTTTAGAAACAGTGAGTTTCAGAGCCTCTTACCCACCTGAATGCCTCTCATCAGTGGATTCACTTGCATTGTCTTCCTCTGTAAAAGACTACATAGTATAATTAAAATAACTTTGTTTGTGCAGTACTTTGAAAGAAGTTAATATGAAGTAGAGATTAAGATTCTCTACGACCTTTCAGACTGCTATATTCAACAACAGTCACAGCAAAGTCAGCTCTAATTTTCCAGTGATTGAATACATTCCATATATTGGTGAACATCTATTATTATCTATTATTATATGCACTGCAAAAACTCCAAATCTTACCAAGTCTATTCGTCTTATTTTTAGTCTAAATGTCTCATCCCACTTGATTTAAGATAAATTCACTTAACAAGTGACATTTCAGCAGATGGAGGGACTTGTTTTAAGACAATGCATCTTAAATATCTTGTTAAGTCAAACAATCTTTAAATTATCTTGTTTTGAGTTGAATTTTCCAAGAAAATTTAAAATAAGTTTAGCCCTCGTGTTGTCCTGCGGGTCAAATTGATCCGGTTTAAAGTTTAAAAATATGGAAAAATATATATATATTTTCACAGTGAAAACTTCCACATTTTAAAATTTTTGGGGGAAATTTTTGTACAATTTTTGGTGGGAAAAAAAGAAGCGTTTAAAAAGAAGGTTTCTCAAGAACATTCAGAATTTTAAAAAATATATATATTTTTTAATGTTCTTTAAGAAAATATTAGAACTTTTACTGACGTATGTAATAACTTTAGATATTTTTAAGATTTTTTGGAAGATTTTTATTCATTTTTTAACATTTAAAATGTTTAGATTTTTTATTTTTATTTCTTGTCAAATTTGGGATTTTTTTAAATAAAATTTTTAAGGGAAACTTTTAAGGAATTTTCTTCCTGAAGATTTTACAATTTTTTTTTTATAAATTTGGGGAATTTTATGCTGATTTTTTTTTTTCAAAGAAAGGAACG
Source organism: Acanthochromis polyacanthus (assembly GCF_021347895.1). Classification (NCBI taxonomy): domain Eukaryota; kingdom Metazoa; phylum Chordata; class Actinopteri; family Pomacentridae; genus Acanthochromis; species Acanthochromis polyacanthus. The sequence continues at coordinate 44,678,838 of NC_067116.1, read as the reverse complement.
ATATTTTTTTGTGCCATAAATGAGGACAACAGGAGGGTTAAGACACCTAAGCTTGACAATCCTGGTAAAATAGAGCTTAAAATAAGTTTTTCCAGCTAATTTTAAGATCTCAGTATTCTAAATATCATATCTATATCAAGAAATCGTACCAAGCCATTTTTCACGTGTTCTATTGGCAGATTTTTTCACTTATTTCAAGGTGAAAGTTCCTTGAAATAAGTTTTTTTCCTTCTTGTTTTGAGAGGGGCATTTTTCCAGTGTGTATGTGTGTGTTTACCAGAATGTGACTGAGCAGACCACTGGCCTGAGCGCTCTCCTCCTCAGTTCGAGCATCTTTAACCTTCATCTCCTCTGATCGCTGTTCTCTTTCCATTAAACTCTCGATGTATTCCTGCAGGCAAAGCCAAGCTCAGCTCAACCTTTGTCACCTCCAAATGACACAGTTTCAGTTATTAAAACAGAATCATTCCGGAACATTTTCATTTTCTTGCTCCCGCATCATTTAATCTTACTGTAGAAAAACTATCCACGCAGTAAAAAAAAATAAAAATGATGAAAATAACTTCGCCTACAAGTGAAACCGACAACAAAAACAGTTCAGGTAAAATATCACGTTACGGGCAGTTTTGACACAAAGCATGATGGATAAGTTTGACCTTGAGTCGTGAGTCTATGGTGTTTTTGAGTGGAGTGGTGAAGGGTCGGTGCTGTTGTATTTGCCTCATCTCCAGGACCTTGGGGCAGCTCCTGACGGGTTGATGCTGCGTGCCAGAACCACCAGAACTCAGAGTCAGGCCTCGATCTAAGTCAGTACCAAAAGCAGGACGTGGACTCTTCTTCTGAAACAGAGAAAAACACAAAAGTAGGAAAATATCACAGTGTTGACTCTGCATGTGCTGACTGCCGCTGCATACATGTACGGTACGTATAGGACTACCTGTACCTCTGCTAGAGGTCCAACAGATCATAATTCACATGGTCCTTCTCAGATCATGGCTTTGAGTCTGGAGTTACTTAAAAAATAAGACGACTGTTGGAGTAAACCGCTTTTAAGGATGATTGCGAGGCAGAATTTTACATTAAATCTAATCTGACAAGGAGCCAGAGATCCCTGATTGATCAATTAATAACTGGAATTCTACCTCTGGCCTTAGAGACCGGAAGGTTCTCACAAATGCCTGAGGAAGAGAGACTCTATGGACTATGTAAATTGGGAGAAACTGAGAGTGAATCTCATTTTTTGTTGTACTGTTCTTTAAATGAGGACCTCAGAAATGTGTTGTTCAGTGAAGTATCTGTTAAAAAGCCTGATTTCTGGTGTAGTGACGATGACAAGATGAAATATTTGTGTCCATATAATGTTTATAACCTGGCTGCATTTGTTTGTAAAGCCTGGAAGAGGCGGCAGACTTTTTTATTTAAATAATGAAATTCTAAAATGTGTTTATTGTGCCTACTGTTTGGCAACTGGCTTGGTGTTTATTTTGGTGTCTTATAAGCCCATGTTAGGGCTGGCATACTGAATGTATGCAAGACACAATAATAAAAATTCATTTATTCACTTAAGTATTACAGTGACATTCATGTAAACATCACTGCAACATCTGCATCTAGATTTAGGAAATCACTTTTTGCCGAGGTGAAAGCGTGTTTTCAGTGCCATTCGTCATTTTTTCTGTAAGCAGAATTATGTAAAGACTACCAGGGGTGGATCGTGACCACTCTGTTAAATTGTGGGACAGGACATTAGCCTTGATAACCAAACTCTGTAATTACCCGTGGACCACATGTGTGCTGAACTGTGTGTTGTTGTGAAGCATGGAGATATGAGATCCCAGAATCAGCCACAAGAGGAAGACTCTGACAGAATAACAGCTGAATAAGGGAACATTGTGATATTATAACCTGTGATTTAGGATCAGATTATGCCATAACCTAATGAATGTGTTTGAACTAACCAAGTGTCTATTAGTCATGTTCCTTAATGTTGAAACAGTGTAAAAATCAGAAGCGTGTCTCACTGTAAAAAGTGATGGTTTGATTGTTTTTGAAAAGTTGTCTTGAGAATCTTTGTTTTTAGAAGTAACCAAGTCGGAACAGCAACTCACTGTGAAAAGTGATGTTTTTGGTTACCATAGAAACTGGTGTTTTTGATAGATTTGACTAAAATGAGGGACTTATGCTTTATGAAATGGGAATGCTTTTAAGAGTTTTGATTACTTAGCTTGGAAAATCCAAACTGAATCTCCATGTAATCTCCTGTCTCCATGTTAGGAGATACAGGAGAGTCAGTTTGGCATTGGGTGAATTGAATCGCGTTTCCCTCCCGGGACAGTTTGGTACGACCAATCATAGCACGGGAGGCGGGAGTTAATGCTGCGTCATCTTCAGCGCCTGGATTACCCATAAAACACCTGCGCACCTCCCGTAACCAAACACAAACATTAACAAAGTTATTCCTAACACCGCTAATCGTTCGGAAGGAGTCTTTTGTTGCGTAGCCTTTTCAAAAATAAGTGTTGTACTTGAGAGTACCCCATGTATTCGCAGATTTTTGTGACAAAAACGGCAGTAATCATTCACCGCGACGCTTTCTCGGCTGCATGCCATTGTTGTTTGGACTACATGGACTTCAAGGTCGATTTGTTTGTGCGTCACATCCGTGTTACGCTGATTGGTTCTTTCTCGTTCAAGCTGCATTCGTTAGCCCCTCCTTTTTGAAATCGTCTCCTGTCATCACAATGCCAGACTGCCTTTATTTGTATTTATATTAATACATAAATAAAGTCAGTCTGGATTTTCCAGGCAATTGATTGCTATGAAACTGAGATGTTTTAGGAAGAGTTTTGACAACTGTTAAACAGTGTGTGTGGATTCATATGGATCGTGGATCCACTACGGACCGTTAAACCACTATTCTTTCCACTGGGGAAGTCGTGCCAGCTGCGGTTTCTGAGGTTGGGAGGGGTGATGTCAGGGTTCTGTTTGCCGAGCAGCCACTGGGACCACACGCTCTGGTGGATGGGCTTCAGGACGGTGATGCCATACTCATCTGGAGCAGCCAGAGACACAAACACATCTATGAACTTCACATCATTATCTGTAGAATAAGATAATTCTCCCTGTTTCTCTTGAAAGGTAACAGATACAAGTAAAGTCAGCATTAAACAGGGAATTATCTGATTTAACACATCAGGGAAACATAGCTAAATAACAAGATAAAACAACTGTTTTCAAATTATCTCCTCTTAACGGTATGTAATGAATATTACATTTCTTAACTTGTAAATATGGAACAGAGCACCTTGTGTATCTGGCAGTGGTTCCTTCAGCAGTGCTATGGTGGGGTCAGAGTGTGCCTGATAGAGTAGTTCCTCTACAGCGCAAGAGCTCAGCAGTTCAGTTCCCGAACCATCTTCATGCACCAGAAATAGCCTGGAAGACATGACCGGTTTGTATGGAGCCAACCATCCACATTGCTCCTGATTCGCCACTCTCACAACTATCCATGTTCTTGTGACAAAATAAAAAAGGTTCAGAGTTTAATCTCAAATTGGAGAAATTGTACATACAGCACCCTCCAAAATTATTGGCACCCCTGGTTAAGATGTGTTCTTTAACTTCTAATAAATTCAGTTTTTTTCTAAATAATATAGGACCACTGTCAGGATTCTGCCTTTTGTTCCTGTTTCTGTTTCCCTCTTGTATTGTCTGGTGTCTCTGTCTCCCTCTGTCTGCTGCTCCCTACCCACTCTGCACCTGGCCTCTGATTGTTTACAGCTGATGCAATCAAGCCAATTCATTCCACCTGGTTCCCCTTGCTAATATTTAAGCCCTGTCTTTTCCTTCAGTCATTGCTGGCTCATCGTCTTGGACTCACCCTGTTTCTGTCTCCGTCCCCTCCTTTCCTCTGGACTGCGCCCGCTCACTGGATTACACTGCTTCCCTGTTTATGGATTACTCCTTTTGGACTCAGTTGTTTTGGACCTGGATTTCAGTTTGTTTTCACCTTCCATTTAGTTTCCTCATGTGTGAGTATTTTGTCCTTAGCCCTGTTGTTTGTTACTGATCCTTGGTCTTGCCACCTCAGTCTCGTTTTCAGTTTGTTGTAGTTTGAGTAATAAACCTTTTACCATTATGCCCGGCGTTTTGTCAACTATGTCTGCACTTGGGTTCACTACATCCCACATCCCTGACAACCACAATGGGGAAAAAAGAGGAAAATCCAACCTTTAATTCAAGTGCATTTGTTCAGTGGTGGAAAAAAAAAATCACACATTAAGAAATAATTCTTTTACATCAAATCATGTGTGCCACAATTATCAGCTTCAGCTTGCTCAGAACAGAGCAGCAAGAGTTGTGCTTCACTGTCCGTTTTACACTAATGCTCATGAGATGCATAAAAAAATAGTCTTGGCTAATGGTGAACACAAAGCTACAAGCTAGTCTTCTAGTGTTTGTACACAAAGCTCTGACTGACGGAGAACCCAGCTTTTTGAAAGAAAGGTTGAGATGCAGGGGTTTTTGTCACAGCTACATGACTCGCCAAGTGACATCCAGGGATCTGGGTGTCCCTGGGTTCAGGACTAACTGCAGGAAAAGAACTATTGCCTGTAGAGGAGCAAAGGCCTGGAACTCACTTCCTTTGAACATCAGAGACAATAATAAATTACTGTATAAAAGGAAGATTAAGTAACTCCTTTTCCAGCAATAATTGTTAGATGTTGTTTTATAGCATACTCTGTTACATTTTATTTTTTTGTTTTTAATAGAATATTATTGTAATGTATGTTTTAATGTTTGGAAAATTTAGATTTTTATGTGTGGACCCCAGGAAGACTAGCAACCACCTGTGGGAGCTAATGAGGATCCTAATAAACAATACTTTGTACAATCCCCTTTTGCCACCAAAACATTACCTAATCTTCTCCTATAATACATTTTTCTACAGTTTTCAGTGTGAGAGTATGCTTTGGCAATAAGAATTGAATTTATTTTAAGGCATCTTAACCAGGGGTGGCAGTAATTATGGAGGGCGCTGTACGCATGGAAGCCCACCTAGGACAATGTTCTCTCTGTTTGTCACAAAGCCTGGCCGTTTGTCTGTCTTCCAGCTCTTCCTCCTCTTCCTCATCATGTTTAAGTGTGCTCGGAGCAGGACTGAAGACTGCCACTGCTATCTGCCCATCGTCCATCACCTGCAACAGAGTTTGTCATTGTTCCCAACATACTCTTTACTGGATGTATGTTGTGTCTTTACTGCCTCTTTCTTTATGTTTTTTATGGTATTTTTAAATTCTTTTGTATAGTTTTTATCTGTTCTGTTGTATTTGTTTTTTTTTTGTACAGTGACCTTGGATGTCAAGAAAGGTGCTTACAAATAAAATGTATTATTATCTTTGTTAAAGCATAATGTTTTTACAGCTTCACTGAGATTTTGAGTCTTATATCTGAATTCTCTCAGAGAAAGATATCTCCCATACAGAAACAGACCTGAAAGCGGTTCCCATCAGGTTCGGTGAGGTCACAGGCCACCTTGTCTGTGTGACTCATGGTGTAAGTTCCTGGTTGGCTAGCGGGGGTGCAACCTTTTGGACTGGGAGTTACAGCTGGATCAGAGGAGTACAGGCATTTTCCGTCACGTTGGATCTGCAGCAGCCCAGCACTAGACGGGAAGACCTTGGTCACAAGTTCACACACAATTAAAACTGGATATCTACAGACAGAAGATAATGAAAAATGTTATTCAGATCTGGAAGGCGCCATTTCTAAGATTTAAGTTTGATTATGGTGCCTGTTGAGCGGAATTTCAGGACGTAGGACTAAATACTACACTTCCCAGAATGCACCGGTAGCAGCAAAGAGGTGCTTGACTTCTGCTCAGTCATCACTGACTACGTTTATATGCCATCAATATTCGGGTTAAGATCAATATTCCGGTTTCTGAAACATTTGGAATAACCCGTTTACATGGAAAAACAGACAGTTACTCCTGTTGTGTGGCGCTGTGCTGCCGCATGTGGGTTTCGTCATGTCTGTTTACCTCTCCTTGTGTATTTCCGGTGGGCCGCGCGCCAGACGCGGCACACAAGTAGTTGCCGGACTCAAAAGACCAAGATTCCTTTTGGATGAAACATGCGCAGAACGCAAACTAATGTTTCTTTCTATGGGGATATTCCGATGCGCGTTTATATGACGAGATATTTGGGTTAGAAAAGGAGTACCCCAGGGGTCTTATTCGGGTTTTTAAAAACCGGAATATGAGCATACTCCGGTTTTTGCGGGTGTTTACATGGCCGTACGCAATCGGGTTATTGCTAATATTCCGGTTAAGAAAGGGTTTTTGACTGCATATAAACGTAGCCACTGACTTAGAGCACCTGGGAAGGACTGGGGAAAGCTCAGTCATTCAGACAAGAAAGAAAGAAGGAAAGAACAAAGGAGACACAAGTCCACTCATGGATTCAGTCCAAAGACACCAACGGTTGGTGAAATATTTGTTTGCTTTCTTGGTGTTCTGAAATGTTTCTTGCTGTGGTCAAGTTTATGTTAACTGCTGTGTGATTGGTTGATGAAAGCACTGCAGCATTTACTTCACTGATTTTATGTCAAATGAGTCTGAATTAAGATATTTCATTTTGAGTTTAGGTAAAGTAAAAATACAGAATATGTATGTTCTGTTAAATGTTAAAACTTTAATAAACTTCACTAAAATGTTGATCATTCGTTATTCAATTTAAAAGGCTTAAAATGTGGACACTTAATAAAAATGACATTCTTTATTTGCTTTAAAAGGCTTAACTGATTGATTCATTTAAATGGTTAATCTGTCAACTTTTTGGTTCTGTGTTTGATGGTGTCAACTTTGTTTCTCTGTCCTTAAAGGTTTACAACCTACTGCAATAAAACGACCAACCAACTAAAAGGAAAATAACAGTTTAAGTTGGAAACTTGAACTGAGTTATCCTGGCGTCCTGTGAAAGAAAAGAGAGGTGGACTTGACAGTGCCATCTGCTGGTCACACCAACAATGAGCAGAACGAGCCTCCAGCAGACATGTCCCGTTTTTCTTCTAACAAAGCGTAGCTTGAAAGGTGCTATTACATGCAAAAAAAACGTCAAACATTAATTTTAAGATGTGATAAATGCTGTAAACCACACACCTGATACTCTCCTCGGTTGGTCCCAGTGATGACAGTTCCATCAGCTAAAAAGATGTGAGCTGTGTGACGCTCTGGGTACATCACTACTGTGGGGCAGCCCTCCTTCTCCACCAGCACCACCCGCTCTTTGGTAGCCCTATCCCCGTTCTTAGTCTCACATTCACTCATCTTACGATTCTCAGTCACGGTCCTGTCAGTAAACACGCTCGGCTTACCATTCTTAGCCGTACTACATCCAGCATAATCACACATTCGTACGCTCTCACTCAACTTCGCATAAGTATGTACAGTGTCCTGGATGTTGGTGATCCTGGTTCCGTCTGCATGTTCTACAATCAGAGAGCCTTCTGGGTTCTTGACAGACACCACCAGATCCTCCCGGGTTACCATCACCTGACACAAAACAGATGCCGACTTAGCAGTAAAATGCATAAAATTATTACGGTGTATAATTTTTCAGACTGTCACATACTGAGAACACAAATGTTTTTGCAGGAATCTTCTAAGTATCATACTCTAACTTTTATAATAACTGTAGTTTTCGTAAGCTATGTTATTCGGTAGTCCTGACCTGATGGGTGATGGGGTCTGTAGCCTTAAAGCTGAGAAGAGAGATGGTGGGTATTTGTTTGTGGGTGGTCCTAACAGTGCAGATACGCTCTCCTGATGGAGCCGTAGTCAACCAGCATCCTCTCTGAGCCTCAGTCTTCTTCTCTGAGTTCTGTTCTGCAGGGACAACACATACAGAGGGAGGACAAGGTGTTAGTGCTGGGCGATATGGAAAAAAATCATTTATCACGATATGGATTATTTTATATCACGATAACGATATATATCATGATATACCACAGTACTACAAGTTTTTTGTGGACCTTCTTTAGGTGGTTTGTTGTGTTGGCATCTGGTGCGGGAACAGTCTTGTAGCATAGTTTGCATGTGGCCGTCTGCTCCGTGTCTGACCTCTTCAACCCAAAATGTAACCAAATCACAGACACATCCCATCTTTTCTATAACAGTGCTTCTTCTTGGGCTGCCTGCGTAGCCGTCTCTGCCTGATGTGACTCCGCACATGAATCTTCAACCTGTTGCGTGTCCATCGTTAGGCACTCATGAGTTACGTAACGTAAAGCATGTCGCAAACCCACGTGAGAATCAAAGAACGTAAAGCAGCGTCATGTGGCGAAACCACAAGACAGAGTTTCTTTGCAAAAAATCTTTTCTAATCTTCCTTATTTTTACTGATATAAACGTAGACTTTGTATAGTGACAAGAAAACATTAATACAATCGTTGCAGGCTATTTAATGATATATTTGCAGTAATAATCAGGGGTGAAAGTAAGCCGGAACGGTCCGGTACTGCGTTCTGGCAAAAGATCTGGTGCCGGTACGCAGTACCGGGAAAAGACCCGGTGGTGGTACGCCGTCCGGCTGCCTGCTATCGACTGTTCACTCAGCAGTATGTGAGTGCGCATGTGTGTGTACTTTCCGTAACACAGCGACTGCTATGGCCAGTAGCAGCCAATAGCAAGTAGGTGCGCTTGATTTATTGCACTGGGACATTTCCACAACTCGTCAATAGACGTCAACAAGCGCGGCTTGCACCGGGACGGGGCGAGCAGTAAATTACACCTGAAATTCCACACGTTCTTGTGATTGGCTGAAAAACTTTAAACTGGATTTACAGCGGTTCTCATCGACAGATGCATATTTTAAATAAAAACAGAGAGAAGCTCTACAAAACAGTCAAGATTTTTTTTGTCAAAGTAATAATGCAGAGGAAAATAACCTCTTTGATTAAAAGAAAAGACAGGGACACTGAAGAAGGGTTACCACAGAAAATCAGAAACTAACTACTACTAGAACTACTTCAGGCCTCTGTGGAAAATCTTTTAGGTGACGTGTTTTCATGTTTAGTTCCATTCTGAGTGTTTGTTCGTGACCTCATGTCTGTTCTTAGAGCCTGTATTCTGGATGTTTATCAGCGTTTCAATTAAAGCAAAAAGTTTACTGTATTTTCAAGTGTTATTAATTCCTACCTATTCCATTGGCCTACAGTAAAATATTAATATGATTTTATTTGTTTGTGTCTGTGACACTTCAGTCTAACCTTTCTTCTTGGCCTCAGCTTCTTGATGAGAGTTTTCATCCTGAACCTCAGAGTCAGAAACCCACACTGGACCAGAGTCTTGGCTGACACTGACTGAACCATCTGCAAACAGCACCTGCAACACATACAGACGGAGAGAATGAGGCTATACTGTTACACTTTAGGTAGAAACCTCTGATGTAGGAGCTCAGCCTCTGTATGCACCTCTGTAGACCCGTCTCTCATGTTACGGATCACGGTTCCCTGGCTGGTGATAATACGGGATAGTTCTTTGGAGAGGGACTTGTCCTGAAGATGCCTCACCTCTTCTCCACTACAGAGAGGATAACTCTGTCGCACCAAAATACCATTCTCTTCCGGTGGTACTCCTGGACAAAGAAATGCACACAAATTATGTATTCAATATTTCAGAATGAATATACAGTATGTGTGAAACATGAACGGGAATATATGAGCTATGGAATGCTATGCAGCCTATTTAAATAAATACTTAAACAGGGCGCACACATTTCAATCACACTTCTAACTAATCACAGATGTACTCTTTCATGGACGACGTGATCAGACACCGACCTTCTGCTGGAATGCATAAGTAGGTAAATTTGCACACAGGAGATGTGCAGCTAGTGTCTAGGAGGCAATGTGGCCGTTTGAGTCTGTCTTTCCTTTCTTATGTTCCAAGGACAGAATTTAATGATCACAGCTTTGTCAGTAGATTGTTTTTCTCACTTCAAAGCACACACGTCGTTCTTTTAAAATTAACCACGATGAAAAACACACCTGTCTATGAATGCAGTCTGTGATTTATCATTTAACAAGAGGGACAGCCTAATGGGAGTCCCTCTTTGCTCCCACATCACCAACCAACACACACCTCCATGTAAATGGGGGATAGCAGCTTGGTTTTTCTTTACAAAGGGAATGGCATCCCTTTACAATCACCTGCTGTGCGTATGAACTGCAAATTCCCAATAAAGTCCATCACTGACCTTGGGCGTCCTCTCGCAGAAACTGCAGCACGAGGCCATTAGGAACTGACGTGCTTAGACTGTTGAACTGACTTGATGGCAATGCTGGCTGGCCTTCACACCCCTTTGACGTACAGCACACACTGTTATTTGAGGGTAATGATATTTCTTTTCAAGATTTTCTGTGTGTGAGTATGTATATTTTTGCACATGTATGTGAAACCTTGGACTCTGGAGGTCTGATCCGGCTGGACGGGGTTTGTGACTTGGAGTGAAGTGACTCCAAGTCTGTTCCCCTGGAGCGATGGATGGAGGAGGAGAGAGGGATGGGATCAACGATGGAGGTCTCTGCAGTTCCCCCTTTTGTTTCCTGGGAACTCACTGCAACATCACCAAAGAGAAACGTTTTCAGTGCTGCCTCTTGTGTGAAGAAAATTTGAACGTGTTTACCCCAAATTGAAATTTTCCACAAGTCAATAAAATTTAAATATGTAGGTAAATACTGAAGGTGAAAAACTGTATGTGTAGTGTAACACCTGTGAGTTCTCCTGTGGGACCGTAGAAACTGTACGAGAGGCGGATTCTATTATCAAGCACTGCTGAGAAGGAGCCCTGCTTTACTCTTTTCATTTCCACAGGCTCTAACACTGAAAAGGACACACACACGCGATTCATTCAGGAATAACATCCAGTAAATAACTGAACAATTTTCCAAGGATGGATAAAATGAATCCTAAAATTACAGAACAGGGACTCGGCCAAGTCTTTGCTGTGTCCTGCTTCTTTACCTTTAAAATCCTCCTTTGGATCTGCAGTTTTTCCGTCTCGAGGCCGAGGAGGAGGCTTCACAGGATCGACAACAACTTGGTTGATGTGCGTGTAGAAGTGATGCCCATCCTTTTTCACATCTACTATCATGAGGCTGGAACCTGGAGTAAAGCATAAAGCATGTGGGATATTACTCAAAATATCTCCACAATGAGTTTTGCTTTATTTTTCCTTGGTTCATAGTATGTTTTTTGTAACAATGTGGCACAGCAAATGCAATGCTTCTGTAGTTATTTCATTTTTTAAACAAATGTGGCAGCCGGAGGGAGATACACGATGTGGGAACTGTTTGACTATTCAGAATAGAGTTGTAATCTGGTTTTCCACACTGATCTCATATTGGATAGGCAAGCTCATTGCTGGTGTGCTGTTTTAAATGTTTGTTTTTCAAATTTATTTAGATGAGAGCAAGTTCATTTGTTCATTAAAATCCCATACAGATACAAACAGGCTTTCTGCAGAAATTAGCCAGTCAAATTTAACGCTTTTTAATGCCATTTTAATGCTATACTTTAAAAATTTTGATGATATGAGAGGTGAATTCAACAAATTCCACTGGTTTGTTTTTCGTAAAAGATGATTTTTAGATAAAAACTGTCCCTACATTTCACTATTTCTGAATCCAGAAACCCCCCCTGACCACCCACAGGCTGCAGTCATTCTCTGAAATCCACATTTTCTAACTATTTTTCGCTAGAATCTGCATTTCTCCATTTCCCAGCTCTCCTCCACCTGGTCCAGCCTGTCAGTCACTTTTAAAACATGCAGTTTTTGGTAACCGTACCCGACCGGCTAGAACAATTATCGCAGTGCTTTGGCATGTTTACGCAGATGCACATATCTGATGAATCGAAGTCTATAATTACATGTTCTTACTGTCAAATATGTTTTCCTGAAATCTGCAGAAAGAATTTTTATAGCCACTGAGAATCAAATTTACTGATTTCTAATGCCATTTAAGGCCTTAATTTTCACAAAATCGACTTAATGACTATTAATGCTTTTTAAAGCCCTGCAGAAACCCTGATTAATGTTTTCCCATCTCAGAGTTGTTTCTCTACCTTCAACAAAGCTGACGTTCTCCACAGTGATTTGCCCTCCATCTGATGGGAAAAGATACTGGAGACAGCCTGACACGTGGACCAACTTTCCATCCATGCTGTAGCCTGTGAAACTCTACACCACCCACACACACGCACGCACGCACGCACGCACGCACGCACGCACGCACGCACGCACGCACGCACGCACGCACGCACGCACACACACACACACACACACACACACACACACACACACACACACACACACACAACATTGATTGACTGCTATCTGAGTCCTGCTATTTATTTCCAAATGAGAACATATGCTGTTATTGGTTTGTAAGTTTGAGCTCTCACATGGGATTCTTCATCTGTCTGGTGCAGATCTTTGTTTTCATCCACAGTGAAAGACTTGGTGGGAGTCTTGGAGCTGTCTGCTGTCTGTGGTCGGCTCTTCTTGCCAGCAGATGAAACTTTACTTTTCTTTTTCTCCTCCTGCTGCTTACCTTTTGCTGCATTCTCTTTTTTTGACTTTTTGGTCGTCTCTTTTTCCTTTAGCCGCAGCTGCTCTGACTGTAATATCACACGCACAGTAAAATAAAATGTCGTTAAAGCACTGAGGACTATAAAGTAGGAGAGTTTGGTTCATGTCAGTTTGATTTTGCTCTATTATTATTTTTTGCAGATGATAAATAAATCCAAATTTTACCTCTGGGAAAAAATAATTACTGGCACTCATCAGTTGGAACTGCTGCAGATATTTCATGTTAAGGGGGAGCTTCACCCGGCCGAGTACTAAAAATGACAAATGTTGAAAGTTTCATATTGCACACACTTTTTAAGATGAGGTATGCAACCTGTACATTGTTAGAGACCTCTAAACACCAACTTTACTGTGAAACCATTTTTTAAAATTTTGAACAACTGGATTGAAATTAAATACTGCTGAATTATTGAACCCAAAATTACATCTTGTATTTGCCCCAAGCAAAGTCTCATGTAATATTTAACATAAAATGATACCAATGCACCACGCAGTACTTTAAGAATGAACCTGTGCACCTATTAGGCATTTTGTCATATTTCACTGTGGTTACCATGGTAATGAAACGAAACAATTGCTACAAAGATTTTCATATATAACTCAGCATAGAATGAAGTTATCAAAAAATGTCTAATAGGTGCATTCTACATAGCCTGTACTAGCAGCATGCCAAAAATGGGAAGTTGTGGTCAAAAGTGTAAGAAGATAAACTAAGGGGCAGTTTATACGTGTCCGAAAATCAAGTTTTGAGAAATCGGCACTTAAAGTTTGTGATTGATGATGACTCATTATAGAAGCAATCAAATAAAAAAATTCATCAGGAGAAAGAATACATGTTTAGGTATATGATAATCATCTTTTTAAAAATTAGACTTTTTCACCCAAATCTATCATTTGAAGGTGAAGCTCCCCCTTAAGTGATCAGTGATGTCTCTGCCACTTTCTAAGAAATATGTGAAGACTGATGCAGGAGTCTGACAGACATCCTACCACACCTGTCGGTAATAAATTTGATGTGATAATTCAAGGGTGGACACAAGTGAAAGAGGTTTATAAATTCCACTTCTAATTACTGTGTGTGTTTGTGTGTTGGCTGGTACTAACTTTAAGGGAGTCTTTCCTGATGATTGGTTCCAAAGTTTCCTCATCCTCCACAGCACATTCTTCTTGTTCAGAAACAAAACAAAACATGTATTTACACAGTGTTAAGCACAGTTACGCTGCCAGAATTCTATAATAACTACGAAGCAGTACCTTTTGGAGGATCAACAGGGCTGTTGTTCTTGTTTTGCACTGCCTCTCTCTTTAACTCATCCTCTGTGACCCAGTTTGAAATTCTATCAGCCACATGTTCAAGATATTTTCTGTGAAAATAATGCAGGAACAATACAAAGTTGCTTGCATGTTTTACATAAAATTTAACATGTACATTATGTAGTTAGGGCTGCACAGTGACGTAGTGGTTAGCATTTTTGCCTTGCAGCAAGAAGATCCCCGGTTCAAATCTCGGCCTGGGCCTGGGATCTTTCTGCATGGAGTTTGCATGTTCTCCCTGTGCATGTGTGGGTTTTCTCCGGGTACTCCGGCTTCCTCCCACAGTCCAAAAACATGCTGAGGTTAATTGGTCACTCTAAATTGTCCGTAGGTGTGAATGTGAGTGTGATTGTTTGTCTGTATATGTAGCCCTGTGACAGACTGGTGACCTGTCCAGGGTGTCCCCTGCCTTCACCTGAGTCAGCTGGGATAGACTCCAGCACCCCCCATGACCCTAGTGAGGATAAAGCGGTGTATAGAGGATGGATGGATGGATGGATTATTTAGTTATTTAATTTGGAGTCAGGCCCATCTTAACACTTCTGTGTGGCATCACTGAGAGGATTCATGTGTCGCTGATGATTTACCAGTTGTACTATGATGAACAACCTCCTCAGTACAGCAGAAATCCATTGTAGTTATCACACAGAAAACTACTACTACTATTACTGTTCATTCTGTGACAAGCAAGCACTTGAAAATTAGAGCTTAAATTCTCACCTGAACCTGACATCAGTGTGAAGGGCCACATTCCAGAACTCTTTAGACTGACGCTGAGGACTCATGGGATTGTGGCAGAAAATGTACAAGATGCTCTTGTGGCTTCCTCTGAAGGTATCCAAGCAGCGATATTCCTCTGAGGCTGACTGAAGCACCTACAAATACACAAATTAAATATCAAAATCTAAACCTTTAACCAAAAAAACGTCTGGCTCAAATGATATTAAAACAGCAAAGTATGCCTTTTTACTTCTCATATTGCAGCATTGTATAACATTAAGCTCGTGTTGTTGGGGCTATAATCAAGTCATGCACTGACAAATTTCACAATAAAGGCCCACCAAAAAGCTTAGTCTTTGCTGTAAAGTAATATGCAATACAGTTAATCTGGTACCAATTATTGTGGTTGAGCATAAATTATATGATATCAAGATTACACTAATGTATATTATATAACACAATTAACATATTTAACAAGACAAATAAACTTTAACTCACCTGTGGAAAAATGGTGGCATCATGGTGCTCAGAATAATGCCAATCAAGCAGAGATCTCAGCCTACAGCTCTGCAGGTCAGATAACTTCAGCTGACTGCACACTCTCCCACTGAAATGCTGGAGAAAACATGCAACATTGTTGGTGAAAAAAAAAGAAAGAAAGCTTTTTATGTTTTTATGAAAATGCACAAAAAATTCATGTAGGGACATAAACATAAGCATACAAACAATACCTCTGTGTTACCTGGGTCTTCAGTTAGAAATGTTGGACCTGTAGGGGGAAATAAACAAACAGAGGGATGGAGGTACATAATAACACTGTCATACATACAGCTGGAAACTTTTTACAGTTAGATGAAAATTAATGGGTGTAAACCTGTGTCATAAAATCACAATAAATGAATTAACGAGTGGAGTTGGAGACCTTCATTCTGCAGATTATGAAGCTGTTGTTTTGCATAGGATGTTGGGTTGTCCCAGGGGATTACTGAGGTCTGCTGCTGTGCTGGGTCCAGTGTTCCCAGTGGTCGAGCAGCATTCACTAACACACCCTGCTGATCCAGTCTGCTCAGCGGCATCGTCTCAAACACACTCTGATGACACAGACGCTCCACCTCCGGCCATGACACCGTCTCTACAGGGTATCATTACATCATACTGTCATTTGGAAGTAAATAAATCAAGAAAACTAAAACTGACCAACATCTCACAGCAAGTAAGTACACCGACAGTCATTAGAAACTTTGAGACCATATTTTTCAACATAATTTTCATTTTGAAGCCCCAAACTGGATTTTCTTCATATGAATCATTTGTTTAGCATATTGGCATACAGAAACAAAAATCTAAAGTTTCAAGAATGATTTCAAAATAAAGAATTTCACAAAAGAAAACGGCACCTGCCAAACACAAAGTCACAGCAGTCAATACCGAGTACGGCCTCCATCTGCTTGGATGCAGGCAGCAATCCGTCGGCGCATGCTTTGGACCAGGCTTCTGATTGTGGGTTGGGAACAGCCCATACGCCTGGATACATCACTGTAGCTCAAAGCGGCCTCCACCATACCCAGTGCCCGGAGACGTTGTTCATGTGATAGACGCGGCATGATGCTGTTCACTGGACTAACAATGGTGGCCTTTTTTGGGCCTTTATATAGGCCTTCAAAACCCATTCTCACATTGTGCAGATTCTCACTGAGTATTGCTTGGTGTGTATTTGGTTCACTTTTGCAAAGTGACCAACCCATGTGCAATGAATCATGACAAAATGACAACTCATCATTATCTCAACTACCAGGGCACTAGATCATCAGTAAATCCACAATGAATAATTACAACCCCCCTACAAGTAGAATTCTGCCTACATTTCTACCTCAAAGGTTCTATTGACTGTCAGTATATTTAGACTGATACTGTTGAAGCTGCTCAGCAGATGACAGGTTCTGACCATCTGTGCAGTAGTGCTGTAGCTGTTGTCTGATCGACATCCAGCAGGAGTTGCTGTTCCTCTGCTGAGCTACCGACTCAATCAGCTCCCACACTGGAGTCATCTTCATCATGGACAGCTCCACCTTTGCTGGATCCAAACCTTGAACCTCCTAACAGGGTCACATGCACGCACACAAACACATGGTAGACCTCTCTAAAACAAACTGGCAACTCCTTGGTCTTACATGCAAATTTAATTTTGACAATGCAAAAGTCAGCTTAATGTCACTGTTAACATTTTTTAAAAACCTACTTACATTGATGTCCCTTAAGCGTAGAGCCCTCTCATCATGGTGTCTGATAACCAGAGACTGCTCAGACTTCTTCTGAGTCTTCCTTGCTCCAAACTTCTCCACTAGCCTCTAACACAAACGAAGATGAAGACACGGAGACAAACTAATGAATTCCATACTGTGAATAAAACAGAAAACTCTGGAGTCATAAGAGAGACTCTTGATGTTTAGAATTACAGTATATAAATACTGCATTGACATATCCCATAAAGCATCAGGGACGCAGACACAGGCGGGCTGAGAAAGAGGGAGCGACCCGATATTGGAATAAAAAATGTGACACTGAAGTATAACCATGTAACAAAGATCTGTGCAGTATACACTTAAATAAATTAGTTGGGGAGCTAATATTTACAATTCTACAATTTCATTTAGCAGACGCTTTTCTCCAAAGAGACGTACAACACAAGCAAGAATTCAGACATAAGGAAAAACCTGTAGTAAGTACAGAAAGTGCTTCAAGTGCGATTGGTCAAAGGTGTTGCCATCAAGTTGCAGAAGAATTGCCAACCCCCCCCCTTTTTTTCCTTCAACTTTGTCAGCGCTAAATAAGTGCTGGGTTTTGGACCACCTGACTTATTCTACCCCTAAGGTGGAGTCAGATTAAGTGCCTAGGTGTTCGCTGAACTATTGAGTCTTCAATTGTCTCTTAAAAGTAGAAAGGGACTCAGCAGAACGCACAGAGTTTGGTAGTTTGTTCCACCAGTTGGGAACAACAGAGGAGAAGAATCTGGATAGAGATATGGAGCCGTGCTGGGCTGGAAGCACCAGGCGTCTCCAGGAGGAGAGTTTTGAATTTGATTCTGGCTGCAACTGGAAGCCAGTGAAGGGAGATGAACAGGGGAGTGACATGAGCTCTTTTGGGCTGGTTGAAGACCAGACGTGCTGCTGCATTCTGGATCATCTGTAGAGGTTTGACTGTACATGCAGGGAGACCTGCCAGAAGAGAGTTGCAGTAGTCAATGCGTGACATCACAAGAGCCTGAACCAGAAGTTGTGTGGCCTGTTGGGTCAGGAAGGGTCTGATCTTCCTGAAGTTGTAGAGGGCATAACGACAAGATCGAGAAACTGAGGCCACGTGAACCTTAAAGGTCAGCTGGTCATCAATCATGACACCCAGGTTTCTGGCTGAGTTTGTGGGCACAAGAAGGCTCGAGTGAAGTTGGACACTGATCTGATGATAGCTCTAAACAGCAGGTTAATGACAGCTGTGATAGCTGGAGTTGACTGGGGTCCTGAGCATTATGCAGGACCCGTCATCCTGCTCATGCTCTCTTCTCTTACCTGCCATCGGGGAGACGTCTGTGCTCCCTACAAACTAAGACCTGTAGATCTAGAGACAGTTTTTATCCTAAGGCGGTGCGGCTCATGAACATTAGCCTGAAGAGGCGCTGATAACTTTTATTGTTTGTTGGTGTTGTGTTTTTAAATTGTATTTATTATTTTTATTGTATTAACTTGCAGAGAGTGTGCCAAGGGCAAACCATTTTTCATTGCTTATGGTACTTTGTACCCTAATGTATATGACAATAAACTAAACTTGAACTTGAACTTGAATAAAAAAAATTGAGAAAAAGGAGTTGCTAAGAGATTTGATTTAATAGATGACTGAAGATCTTTATCTGAAACATGAGAAATTAAGTTATTTTCATTTTTCATACATTGTTCACTCAACGTTATTAACGCATGAGGTCTAAGGGGACAATTCCAGTTTATTTTAACCTGCTAAAGTCAAGTTTGTTCGTGTAAATATATACGGAAATACGTGATTATGCCACTATAGACTAGTGTGTATTAAGTAGCTCAGTAGAGGAAAGGAACATATACGATGAAACCTATCAGAGGATACTACAAGTGTTGTAAATGTTGCAACTATAAGTAAACTTTAAAGAGTTTATTGCATGCAGAGATATAGTTCAGAATGACTGTTCCCTATACAGTGAGGGTTGCTTTATTAACATTTAGAATAACTTATAACATCCACAAAATACGTACTGTATATCTGTGCAATAAGCATCGACTACAATTTATCACATGCTGCAGTCCCAGCCACTCTCTACTTTGATTACAGCGCCATCTAGCGGACATACGCTGGTAGGTATTTGTGGTGCAGGTTCTTACTGTAACAGCGTGCAATGAAACAAGATTTCTCTTGACAAGTAAGTTTATATTAGTAATTTACATATATTTATATTTTTGTGTGCATAGCTAATATTTTCTCATACATAGAGCTTAAATTAAATGTAAACCCCACAAAAAAGACACAAGTTTCATCAGGTACTTAACTAAAACATAAACAAATCATATTTTAAGAATACGTTCTTCGTGATGGATGACATTCCTAAGGTTGTATGATAACTCAGCCATGGGGTAAAAGAGAAAATGTCAGGTTTATTTCATTAAGGGTCTCATGAACAGTCACTTTAATTCGTGCGTTTTTGTTTCGTTAACCTAAAAAATGTGTTCAAGTAAAAAAAAACAAGAAAGAAAGAGGCAAAGAGGGCACAGATTTCCTCCCACGTGTTCTGGCCGCTGAAAGAATGAAGCATTTCACCCTCCCCCACATACGCCACATCTAAGCCCACCCCACTGCTGAAACAGCCCAATGACCGTGACACAGGGGTTGATGGGGATTGGCTGTGTGTTCCTGCAAACTAAACGTCACACTGCAATGCCTTAAAAAGGCTGGAGCTGCATTGGCCGGGAATCGAACCCGGGCCTCCCGCGTGGCAGGCGAGAATTCTACCACTGAACCACCAATGCTGCATACAGTACATATGCTACATACAGTATTTTTAATCTATACCACACACAGCACATGCTACAGGGTATATTGAAAGTAAGTGTGTTCTGGAGCATATCCACTCTACCTTCTTGTCTTCTTTATTCTGCATTGTAGTTAGAAGGCTGTACAACATGTGGCTTCTTTCCTCTTCTGTGTGCACCAGTGGCAGGAAAGTCTGGAGCATGTAGCTAACCCGCTCATAGTCAGACCAAGAACCACGGACAGGTTCGGTCTCTGCAACCGTATGAGATGCCGTGTGCAAAGCTGGTTGCTCTGTGGAAATCACCACCTGGGAACACAAATGTAATAAGTCACACGCATTTATCTGCAGTCTCTAGCTCCCACAAACTGCTGATGTCACACACTAACATTATTCATAGATACCTGTTCCAGCATACAGTCCAGCATCAAAGGCACAGAGCAGGCTTCAGAGGGAACCAGGTCCAGCAGGTTGCTATAGTGACGCATGTCAACATCTGCAGAGAGAGGAGGCAGCTTGGTCTCTGTCCACACAGAAGGGAGGATAGAAGAGAAGAAAGGTTAAAGTGTCACTCCATTCTCGGTTTTGAATCCAAAGAACAAATAAGTCAATGCCAACAATACGTGAGAGAGAGAACTAGTAATAAAAAGAAAATGCTAACCTTGGTCTGGTCGGCTCTCCTTCTGAGCGGTGCATGGGGTTGTGGGAAGAACGGTTGGAAAATAGTGGCACAAGAAACACACAAACTTTAATTTTGTGAAACTATGCACTCAGTATCAAGACAGTTAATCGCTAGTGGATGAGTTACAAGAAGTAGAGGAACAGGAACACAACTGGTGATCACTTCAACCACCTCAGTAATACTGACAGAGCTGATTAATTCAGCAGGTGCTTCCACTGTTATTACTACTGCAGTCACTGTGAAAGGTTAAATTAGAAGGCCCTGAATGGTTTATAAAAACAGCTGTAGTCAACCAACATAACCTGTAGCTCTTTTGATAATCAATTAATTACTGAAGCCTTTTTTAAAGAATTAAAAATGCCAACAGTACTAGTGCCAGTGTTACAAGCTTCCAAAACATCGATATGTTTTGGCTTACATATTCTACTGTTACAGTACATTAAAAAGCTTTGGGTTTTGAACAGTTGGTAGAACATAATATTTCAAAATATTTCAGTCTGAATGGTGATCGTGGCAGTAACACTGGCTCAGACATCGTGACTCAGTAACTATTAAAACAGTCCCAGTGGCCTAATGGATAAGGCACTGGCCTCCTAAGCCAGGGATTGTGGGTTCAAGTCCCATCTGGGGTGTACAGCAGACCCATAACTGATGAGCTAGAAGGGCTCTCTGCTATACTAACAATTTCTTGAAGAGTTCAGATTTGTTTGAACAACAAAGTACATTTGGAGACATCATATCAGGGAAATATACAGTAATGCAAGTTAATCAAAAACAGTAACTGAGGTCCTTTCTTGAGATAAAATAACTAATACATGTGTACCTTTACAGGCTGTGAATCCAGCCCAACAACAGTGGGCATATTGATGAGTTTGATGTTGTCCTGGTAGTGTTGATGCTGCCTTCGCCAGTCCAGACTGTCATAGATGAGTTTGGCCACACCACCAAAGATTCGGCTTCCCAACTCCAGCTGGACACAGACAAAACATAGACAAGGATTTAAACTAAAAATCATGTCATGGGCAATGTGAAACTGATAGCAAAGCAGAAATGTTCATGCAGAGACAATGAGAGCTTGAGAACAAAAAGAACAGAAAAAAGTGACAACATGCAAAATTCTGTGCAAGAACATTAACAATACCCGGCCTACTGACCACAGCTTTAGGGTCCTGTGTGTGAAAGGGAAGCAGCAGATCTGGAACAGTGTAGCTGAGCTGAACCACATCATGAAGCTTGGAGTCTGGTGGACCACTGCCCAAAACTGCTCTTAGAGATGACCAGAACAGAGCAACCTTCTTGACCTTCACAGCCACTTTTTCACTGCTGCAAACTTTTTCTTCTGGCACGCACAGAGGAGATGATGTAATGTAAATAGCGACGTAGGACATAAATAAAAATTAAAGAAACGTGATCATTCTGAATCCATGTAAAATCTATTATACAGCTTTGATTTCTTTTTTTTTTTTACATCTATAAAGGAGTTGTGCATCAAAGTCGTGTTATTCATCAAAGACTCCTCACCTGCACCTGAAACTGAGGATGCTGTCAGACTCTGCTCATTTTCCTCACAGCTATGTTGCTCCTGCTGACCACCAAAACTTTGGAAGGGCTCCGAACACAATCTGACGACATTAGCAACATGCACACCCATGGCATCAAGCAGCCCAATCAGTCGTGGCTGGTAGAATCCCAGTAACAGGACGTAGTGTTGAGGGCCACAGTCTGGCTCATCATCTGCACCCACACACAAACACATGTCCAACATACACTACTGCTCTGTACACACAGTGTCCAAACAGGCGATTTACTTGTCATATAATTTCCACACTTCTGCCCACAAAAACTGATTGTGAGTGTGATTGTAAAAAAAAAAAGTATCATACATAAAACCTCCTACAAGACCAATCTCAAAATGGTATTTCACGTACACCCCCTGTCAAAAGTTGTAGGACACTTTCTCATTCAAATAAAGTAGAACCTGTCCTACAACTTCTGACAGGGGGTGTATTTCATCACATGGATGTGATCAGAGCAGGACTCTGATCATACATGTAAAGTTTCAGGCAGATTGGAGCATGTTCAGGGCGTTTACACAGCATTTGAAATTTCATGGATCAAAATTCCAGAGGCCGCCACGGACACGCCCTTTGACTTTGGAAAAAGATTTTAATAACTTTGGATCATTAAGGCCTCCTGTATGTACTGGCCCAATTTGAGGTGAATTGGAGTTTCCCCCTTGGAGGAGTTCGCTCTAGAAAAAAATTTAAAATGGGAAAAATCTGACATTCAACGTAAAATAGCTCACTTCCTGTCGGGTTTGGAATGTGGCTGTCACTGACTTTTTTGTTCAGCCTGATGTGCTGCATATGTGTACCAAATTTGGTAGATACACCCCCTGTCAAAAGTTGTAGGACAGGTTCTACTTTATTTGAATGAGAAAGTGTCCTAAAACTTTCGACAGGGGGTGTATTTACAGTAAAGCTAACCTAGAGTCATACGTGCCTTAATCCACACAATGCTGACTTCATACATCTTAATCACAGCTGTTTTAAAACAGTTTGTACCTATACAGACAGGCGGTTCATTCCTGCGCTTGAGCTTGGTTTTCTTCCCCTTGGAAGGCTCTTGAGGCGAGGGAGCTGCTTTTCCCTTTCCCTTTAACAAAAGCCGACAGAAAATGACATGAATATCTGAAGAATATCCAATCAACACGTTGTTCGTCAGAGCATGTGGAAGAACTACAGCCATCGCGACATGCCTTGTTTTTGTATGAAAATTGTTTCACAGCTGCACTTGTTTGCTGCTGGTGTTTGATGTGATGTGGGTGCGGTGCTGTCCACATGGTGCACCTTCAAGCGTTATAAGCAAGAAGTCTCGTGTAAAAGGCAGATTAGTCAGCAGTTCTGTACACGAAGGAGGATTCCACACACTCAGTTTGGCTCAATAAGGCCGTTTAACTCATAATTTGGAATGTTTTGGGAATATCTCTGTGGATTCCTCCTCGGATAATGTTTTTCTTGTTTTGTAAAGACGTCTTGTTGGCGTGCAAAAGGCCAGGATTGTTCATGTCTGCTTGGAGGGACAAGTAAAGCCATTCATTCTTTTGATTGTGTGAATCTGTGAGAAACCCTTCCATCTGGGAGAGGTGCACAGAGACAAACAAAGAAATCAAACAGGCAATGTGGTGGCTCAAATTTAATCTAGATTTCCACTGAATCATGACTATTACCACACTGGGTAGTGCTTCCTTCAATGAAAAAACTAAGAGAAATGAAGCTACTCATGGACAATATCACTATATTATGAAGGAATTATCAACACACAGATTCATATGTATGAAAAGGAACTTACCTGCTCGGCTTCCCTCCTCTGCTGATCATTGGTTTTGATATGTAGCAGCTGGAACTTCAGTATTTTTGCCATCAGGTCACAGGGGATCTCCTCTCCTGCATCCAGCAGTACCTTAGCAAGCTCTGTAACCTACGAAAGACACAAAAACCCCACAAAGATGACAGCACACAAGCACACTTTACTAAAGGGTATTATTGTACTTCTCTGAAATATCCAAGCTTACCTCGTAGTACATGGGGGTGTCATCAGTTTTCTTTGTTTTGGGATTCCCCAGTTCATGGATCTGGACAGAGAACATTTCCATTTGACAAAATAAAATGCATGAGAGCTGCTATTACTTTGTTTAAACGGTGTATAAGTACTCTGAAATACTGCAGTAATTCAGTCATACATGTTCAAAACTGGTTCTGAAGGGGAATAATAAAACCCATGCCCAAGTTGGCAGGATTTATTCCTTAGGTTTTTCCACATATTAATCCCCCAGACGTCTGAATCTGCATTTTTTAGACTGTCATCTATAGATTGTAGTCTGAAGAAGCCATGATTGCTTCTTTCGCATGTGATGTGTCTTCTAGCATTTAAAGCCTTAAATCTAGCTATTTGTTGGTGTAGAGTGACAAGTGTGACAAAAGATGCAAATAATAACAACAAAATCTGAGAGAAACAGATCAATACACGGCAGGAAGCATAAAAGTATTGAGATTTTCATGATCACCAGCTCACAATTTCAGAACTGCTCCCTGGTAACTTAAGAAAATATTTCAGAATCAATCAATCAATCAATCAAATTTTATTTATAAAGCGCCTTCCAAGAGCCAAAAGGAGCACAAGGCGCTTAACAGAGTAAAATAAAATAAATAAATAAAAGCATTTTAAGAAACACACAGTTCTAAAAGGAGCTAAGGAAACTGGCCTTCTGTAAAAGGTCTCCAGGAGGCTTTTTCTTACATCAACGAGAATTAGTTTTTTTGTGATCAAATGTTTTCTTTATTTATTGCAAATCTGAACCAGAGATTAAAACCACTTTGAATAGTGACAGTAAAACAAAACATAAAACCTAAAACCCATCCCTTCCCACCCACCCAGGTCCAGCAAAAACTAGCAGACAGGTACAAAAATTAAAAACAAAGCAAAAAATAACAAGTGATTCTGTGACAAAGTCGTAGATATATCAGACCAACTCCTTAATCTTCTCAGCAATGTGTGACCATATATTGACATTATCTTCCCTTGCACCATGCAGCCGAGCAGTAGATAGTTCGAGGTATACAACGTCTAAAAATGTGAGAGCCCATTGGCGGAATGACAGCGTGTGAGGGGGCTTCCACCTCAAGGCCAACAACTTCTTGGCTGCTGTTAGTCCAGAGAAGAAGACACGTTTCTCTATAGTCCTTAACTGAAGTTGGGATACATCATTCAACAATAGCACAGATGGGGAGGGGGGAATGACAGTCTCCAAAAGAGTTGAGAGTTCTCTCGCAACCATAGCCCAAAAGTCTGTAACCCCAGGACACTCCCACATCATATGGAAGAAAGTTCCCAGTGCTTTTGAAGAGCATAATGTACAGTTGGGACTACCCAATAGCTTCATAGCGTGAAGTCTGCGAGGAGTCAGGTATGTCCTATGAATAACGTTCAGATGGATCTGCTGATGGTCCGGATTCCTTGATGTAAGTGGGATACTGTCCCAGACAGAGTCCCAGCTGAACTCTGGGTCCAGATACGGCAAGTCATTCCTCCATGTCATCGAGAATTAGTTGAGTGATTAACTAATTCTTGGTGACTTAAAAAATACTCACCTTTTTATTAAAAAAGAGAAACAGTTGGAGGGTTTTTATATATACAAGACACACAGTGGGGTACATTTACACAATTACAGGAGGCAAGTAATAATACAAACTTCAATCAAACTACAAATACCTTTGCAAGGGTGCTGTCCCAGGTTATCAAGCTGAATAGTTTGCGCTGTGGTTGCTGAACAGCCAAAGTCAGAGCCTGGATCAGCTCCTCCTCCTCTGGACTTCCCCAACCACCAGAGACACACAGGCCTTCCATGAGTCCTGGAAGGGCATTAAGAAATCAGGATACGTCATATTATGGCAATATATGCATATCCATCAACATCTCAACAGATACAGGTTCCTTAATGCCATATCATGCTCCTATATATTCCCATTGCAGTTAATTGACAGGTGGTTTTCAGAGGTGCTTCCAATGGTGGGAAGTGAGAGTAGCTCTGAGGAGAGAGGGGTTTGCTGCAAATGATGAGTTGGTGCTCTGCAGTGATCCTTTTAAACCTGATGAGTTTGACAGGGTTTTGCAGATTTGTCGGCTTAGACCTGGTGTCATTATATTCAGTGTTTAACTTCGCGGCTCATCTTGGAAGAGGAAGTGCATCATTTATGTGTAAAAGATTCCCTGGGCTCTGGACCTAAAGAATAAGACAACTAAAATTGCAGGCTACATTGGTAGAAAACCTTTTTCCATTTTTAAAAACCAATTTTCTGTATTAATAGCACATATTTTGACGTTGACAATAAAGTAAACCACGTGAAAGTCGGTTGACAAATGAGCAAATTATGATTTATTTTCAATGTACATGGATTGCTTTTAATGGGAACTTTGCCCCCTCCAAGATGGCCGCCAGGTAGGCACATCGTTAGCTACAGTGGGCTAGCTAACTAGTCTTCTATATATATATATGACTGTAGCTAACTGCTGCGGCACAACATGTAAAAGTTAGCTAACTAGCATGTGTTCTCACTAGGAGTTTCACAGTATGTCACTAAACACATTTAACTGCAGTTAAACCAAAGAAAGCTGAGACGACAAACCTCTTCAAACGGCGCTATGATGAGTCCTGTCTGTCCGTTTTTTTTGCCCGCTTCATGGGTTTTGGGCTTTTTAGCCGAGTCCCGTTTCGCTGCTTTTGGTGGCATTTTCACTCAGTGGTGACTAAAAACATTAAATACTGAAATTATTCATACAGTTATGAGGGTGAAGTTGAGCATTAAGTCCCAAGTTGTGACTTACACCATCGTCGTCTCGAGTTGTGTTGCCGTGGCAACCGAGGACTCCGTTGTCAAAACCATTAACAAAATGGCACGTCCGGTGGACTGTCAAAATAAAAGTATGAAGGAATCCACAGCGCGTAAAAAAAGAGAACATTAAACTGACACCATAATTACGTGTGTTGAAAACGTTTTTTTGTTTGAATAGAAACATATTTTTTATTTACCACTAAATGGCAAAAGATAAGCCTGGGAGTCCACTTCTGAATCAACGAATCAAAGCTTTACATCCCATAATACAAAAAAGTGGAATTTGCTTTAAAGAAAATCACAAATGCCGTCAACAAAGTGACATGTCCGGTGGACTGTTAAAGCAAAAGTATGAACAAATCCAAAACTCGGTGCCAATATGTCTGACATCATAATTAAGTGTGTTGAAAGCACCTTTTTCTTTGAATAGACACATATTTTCGCTTTCCACTATATGCCTAAAGATAAATCTGGGTGTCCACTTATGCATCAAATAATCATGCATCCCATAAAGACAAAAAAGTGGAATTTGCTTTAAACAAAATCATAAATTCTGTGTACAACAAAACTTATGCTTATTTGTTGTTAAAACTTTTCTTTCTAGTCAGACTAAGCTTGCATATGTGTGATTAGTGATTAGTGATTTTCTTGCCAAATTTTGGGGATTTTTAAAAAAATAAAACTTTGAGGGAAACTTTTCAAGAATTATTGGAATATTCTTCCTGAAGGTTTTGAAAGTTTTCAGAAATTTGGACATTTTTTTGATGAATTTTTGTTTTTTTTCAGGCAAGGAAATAGTATTCTTTGGTGCCCATAAATGAGGACAACAGGAGGGTGAAAGCGAGGACACTGTATAATGACATTAAAGCACATTCTACTTAATCTCGATGGATTTCTCCTGGTTAGATAAAGGCTAATACATATTTTTTTTTATTGTGCATATATTCATTATTTACAGTGGGATATATTTACACATACATAGACTTCATTTCATTTTAACATTACCAATAAGGAAAAAAGAAAATAACCATAAACTCAAAAGGGGAAAAGAAAGAAAGAGAAGAAAAAATACAAATACAAATAAATAAATCAATAGACAAATATGACAATAGTAGACAAACAGGAGAATACAAACAGATTTACATAATTTCTTCAAAAATATTACACAAGTCAGTGGATCTTTTGTTTTTATACATTTCAATGAGTCAAAGTAATTTCTTATGTCAATCGCTGATACATAAATAAATATACCGTAAGTGGGCATGTGTGACGGAAGTGAAAGGAGTTAAATGTAGCATTATGCTACACCGCGGGGTGTCGCCCTTCTCCTGGGCATTTTCCTTTAAAAAGGAAGTCGGCTGCTTGCCGAAGAAGACGCTGGTTTCCGGTGGGATGGCCTCAGTGTTTGCTGGGCACACATGCGAGGTAGGAGGATGAAATGAGACAATCCGGTAAATATTATTGTAATATGGTGATTTTTTATGTTGTTTGGTATTTACATGCATTTTGTATGGCAGGGTTTTATAGAATTAATGAAGAACGGATTGATTATGTGGCGCCGTGAGTGAATAAATGAGCGTGTGGACGAAGGCGTTTCAGGTATGCGGCTTTTTAATGTTTTAGAGATGTGATTAAAGTGTTTTTTATCCTTTGGTAATGTTGCGTTTTGTTTATTACAGTGTTTGTGTGTGCCGCTGCCTGCTGTCCTTTTGTAACCTTGTTTATATTTTTATTTTGAGTTAGTTCGCCAGTAATACACTGCAGTGGAAGTATAAAGAACTTGTGCGGGCGAACTAACTCCCTACTTTTGTTGTTTGTTTATGTTTTGTTTTGTTTGGGTCACTTCCCCTTTCAGTAATCATCTGTGCTCTGATTCCCTATACGATCTTGTGGTGTGTTTTCATGTGTGATGTATTAGCTTGCAGTTCTTTTGCTGTGCCTTAAGTTTGGAGTGAATTCATGCATGTTATACTAACTGCGGTCAAGTGAGCCGCCCGCACTCTGGGCGTTGCGCGGCTATTCCGCGTGATACGGTAATCTTATCACAGGCGCTGAACAACTAGGCTGAGAGACGTCCGCTGCAAATACATGCTGTTATTCAGATTTTGACTTTCAGTATCTCCAAATCTTTAGGCGGTGACAAAGATCTGTCACTGTGGCCTTGTCAGGGGTCATCCCAGCTACCACCATGCACAGTATCATCAGCTTACACTGTGTGACAATGTAAATGAGTGAAACTCCCCAAGCCAGGCAGTTCAGTTTTCAGGTCAAACCTCACTTCACATTCATATATTATGTATGTACGGTAACCTCTTAAATCAACTGTTTAAACTAAGTCATTAAAATATCATCGGAGAGACACTTCTTTATCACTGACATCCAGAAAAGTTTGCAGTTAAATGACAACGACTTTCTCTAAAAGTGTAGTTGGAGAGAAGAGAAGGGTTGGGATTTTTCTTTTTGTAGGAGGCTGGAAAACGGTCTGTTTAGACTTAGATGACTTTATTAATCCTTGGAGGAAAATTTAGCTGTTATAGATATTCAATAAAGAGGTAAACATAGAATATTGGTGTGTAAAATTAAATGAAATAAGATTAAATATATGCATATAAATATATATAATACAGAAAAAAATCAACACAATACACAAGAATGACAGTGGGTTTTTTATTTTTTTAAAGGCAAGTCGTTGACCTGTGGAATATTTTCTGTGTTTCCCTGTTTTCTCCTCGCAGGCTGCCACCGTGAGATCAGGTTTAGAATGGATCCCGAATGTGAGCATCGTCTCCTCCAGCAGATCAACATAGAAAATGACAACCTCAGCCCACCAGCTGTAAGTCTTCTATCACTGTTCTCCACTTTATTTGGTACTTGTGTTGTCCTACAACTGAACACAAATGTAAGAAAATATTAGAAGTTTACTGATATGTGTGTATATGTATATACACACATATATGTATGTATGTGTGTGTGTGTGTAATTGTTTTTGATTTTTTTTTTTGGAAGATTTTCACTCATTTTTTTGAAAATACTTACAAGAATTTTCTTGCCAAATTTGGGGGATTTTTAAAAATAAAACCTTTAAGGGAATTATTGGAATTTTCTTCCTGAAGGTTTTGCAAATTTTCCGAAATTTTGGGAAGTTTTTTTTTTGCTGAATTTATGGATTTCTTTCAGATGAGGAAAGAATATTTTTGGTGCCTGTAAATGAGGACAACAGGAGTGTTAAATAAAGTTTGAATGAATGAAGGAATATGATTGAGAATTAAATTATAGAGAATTTGTTTTTTGCAGAAACTACCACTGCAGAGTCGAACACCCAGCGGCTCACCTTTATCTTCACCCAGTCAGCTTGGAGACAGATTTATTCCCACCAGAGTGGGAGCCAACTGGATATCAACTTCCACAGAAACGGTGTAAGAGCATCTTAGAAGGGACTTTTTTTAATTTACAATTTTCTTTATTTAGTAGAACAAAAACTGAAAACGTCAAAAAAAGAGTAAACAAGCCAAATTCTGCTTTAAATTTCAGATTCTTCAGAGCCCTTCTCCTCTACACTCTTTATTCTCTCATCCAGCTTCAGTCATGAATCAGTTCATACGTATTCTGAGTACTTGTTGGCGCTTTTTCCTTCACTTGTCCCAAAACATCTCAGTTGGGTTCAGATCTGCTGATTTTAGAGTCCATCGCTGTGGTTGTTGGTCAGACAGCCTGTGGTTGGGATGGCTGTGTTTGGCTTGTTGTCCTCAGTGTGTGCAGATGAATATTCAGGGAGAGTCAGTCGGTCAGCAGGTTGCTCAGATTTCTGAAAGTTTTACATCCAGGTGGTTAATTTCTGTGTTTACTTTCAGTCAGACTCAAAAATAAGCTTTTTTTTATGAGCTGGAAGGCAGCGTGTGCTCGTTGGTCTGATAAATGCTGTCATGTGTGACTCTTTGTTTCCCAGAATCTCTCCAGCAGAGGCTGACTTTGACCAATAGAGCCACAATGACTGCATTAATAGGAAACGCTGCGAGTTGAAATATTTCCAACCCGTAGCATTTTCTGAAAATATGCTGCAGTTACACTATGACATGTGTGCAAAGGAGCACATTTAAGAATCTAAAACATGAAGCATATTTTGGTTTGATAGATGTTATGTTATTTCACAGCAGTCTGCAGTGTTGGTCTAGTATGTAAAACATCATCCATCCATCCATCCTCTATACACCGCTTTACCCTCACTAGGGTCATGGGGGGTGCTGGAGTCTCTCCCAGCTGACTCGGGTGAAGGCAGGGGACACCCTGGACAGGTCACCAGTCTGTCACAGGGCTACATATACAGACACACAATCACACTCACATTCACACCTACGGACAATTTAGAGTAACCAATTAACCTCAGCATATTTTTGGACTGTGGGAGGAAGAGTTGTTATGTAAAACATGCTAACCAAAAAAGAAAAACCATTAAACTATAGTCTGCTATGCTATGCGATGCTATGCTGTGCTATACTATACTATGCTATGCTATGCTATGCTATGCTATGCTATGCTATACGATGCTATGCTATACGATGCTATGCTATGCGATGCTATGCTATACTATATGATGCTATGCGATGCTATGCTATGCTATGCTATGCTATACTATGCTATGCTATGCGATGCTATGCTATACTATGCTATACGATGCTATACTATGCTATACCATATGATGCTATGCTATGCTATGCTATACTGTCTTTTACTGTTGTGGCCAATACTGTGTGTATGTATGACAAAGTGTTTGAAATTCTAAAAGTTCTGTGACAAAAGTGTGTGTCTTCAATCAATGAGAGCAACTTTTGATTTTTTTTTTTTTTTTTTTTTTTTTTTTTTTTTTTTTTAAACCAGGAAAATGAGAAGTCACCAAGTGAGAACAAGAAACAAAAGAAGCGTCTTCTGACAGTATCAAAGGTAAATAACTTTCCTGAATGTTGTCCTGGCCATCCTGTCTGTGGTTTCCTAGAACTGTGCTGTTCTACCTGTTGGTCGTGTCTCATTCATCGAGTTGTTCTGCTGTTCCTGCAGCAGACAGACTGGCCTACTCTGCCTTACTGAAGAATGAGCTGCTGGGAGCAGGAATAAAAAAGATCCTGGACCCCCAGACTGAGGACAGACGTCTGCAGCCGACGACACCTGAGAAGAGGAGCCTCTTCACTGTATGAACATTTCACCTTATGCTCCTTATTTAAGGACTCAGAGCACATTTATCACTCACTGCTGTAAAACGTGTGTTTTTTGCAGTATTCACTCAAGACCAGAAGATCGTCGTCGGACTACACCACCAACATCTCTCCTTACTCGCTATCGTCTATTAGCAACAAAAGGTAGAAACACTTTTAACCGTCGTGTCGTCCTGTGGCTCAAAACTGACCCGTTTTAAAGTTTGAAAATGTGGAAAAAAAATACAGATTTTCACCGTGAAACTTCAGATGTCCACAGTTTCAACATTTTTGGGAAATCTTTGAACATTTTTGTTGGAAAGAAGAAATGTTAAAAATATTAAAGAAAATATCAGAAGTTTTACTGATATGTATGTAATCACTTTGTATATTTTTAGGATTTTTTTTGGAAGATTTTTTACTCATTTTTTGAAAATATTTACAAGAATTTTCTTGCCAAATTTGGCGGATTTTTTTTAAATAAAACTTTTAAGAGAAACTTTTATGGAATTATTTGAGTTTTCTTCCTGAGGGTTTTACAAATTCTCAGAAATTTAGGGATTTTTTTTGCTGAATTTTGGATTTTTTCAGACAAGGAAACAATATTCTCTGGTAAATGATGACAACAGAAGGGTTACAAAATTGTTTATCGCCCTGCAAATAAATAAACTGCTCGATTTAGAGCTTCATGACGTCTGAATTTCCTGTTGCAGTCGGAAGTTGTTGCGTTCACTGAGGAAGCCGACCCGCAAGATCCCCCAGATCCCCTTTAAGGTCCTGGATGTTCCGGAGCTGCGGGACGATTTCTACCTCAACCTGGTCGACTGGTCGCCTCTCAACGTGCTCTGCGTCGGTTTGGGCTCCTGTGTTTACCTGTGGAACGCCTGCACCAGCCAGGTAAACCAGCACTAATATGCTGGATCGTACGGGGGAAGGGTTTTTTCGTATTGATGTTGGATCTTTCTGTGGTAATTTTGCACTTGTTGTACATGAATATCTTTTCCTCAGAGAACACGCTTGTGTGATCTGTCGGTGGAGGGAGACTCGGTCACGTCGGTCAGCTGGTCTGAACGGGTGAGTAAAACACGACTTACTGCAGACAGGAAACTGGTGCTTTTGCTTTTTGCCTCTAAGAGCATGCTTTGTGTTTTCAGGGGAGCCTGGTGGCGGTCGGGACTCAGAGAGGATCCGTTCAGATCTGGGACGCTGGTGCTGGAAAGAAACTATGTGCCTTAGAAGGACACAGAGCCAGAGTTGGTGAGAAGTGCTGCGTTTTTACCTCTTATCGCTGCTTAGAATTCTAATCATTTATTTTGCCGGGTGTTAGCTGTATTGTTGCATTCGTTAGGTTAATCTCCATAATTAATAATGCTGTGAAGCCTCAGCTCTGATATGGGTTTTGGTCAGGTAAAGTTGTGTTTTATTTTTACTTTAGGAAGAGATTACTTTCATGATTTTGAGATGAAGTTTTACTAATTAATTCAACACCCTGAGGGGAACTTTAAGGCTCAACACACTGAGAATTATTTTGGGCAAATACTGAAAGTGTGATTGAGCTTTAATTGAAGTTTTCTCTGTGCACAGGAGCGCTGGCTTGGAACGCAGACCAGCTGTCGTCGGGAAGCGGCGACCGCATGATTCTTCAAAGAGACGTTCGGGCGCCTCCAAGGCAGTCGGAGCGGCGGCTGCAGGGCCACAGACAGGAAGTGTGCGGCTTGAAGTGGAGCACCGACCATCAGATGCTCGCTTCTGGAGGGAACGACAACAGGGTAGAGTCACTAAACGCACCTCCGTCTGTGGCCACCTCCAGACAATCCATCCATCTGTTCTCTATACACCGCTTTATCCTCACTAGGGCCATGGGGGGTGCTGGAGTCTATCCCAGCTGACTCGGGTGAAGGCAGGGGACACCCTGGACAGGTCACCAGTCTGTCACAGGGCTACATATACAGACACACAATCACACTCACATTCACACCTACGGACAATTTAGAGTAACCAATTAACCTCAGCATGTTTTTGGACTGTTGGAGGAAGCCGGAGTACCCGGAGAAAACCCACGCATGCACAGGGAGAACATGCAAACTCCATGCAGAAAGATCCCAGGCCGGGATTTGAACCGGGATCTTCTTGCTGCAAAATGCTAACCACTACTCCCCTGTGCAGCCTGAATAGTTATCAGGTACAAGCTAATCTAGAATCACTTCTCAGAGCTTCTTCTGTTCTGACCATCTCAGCCTCGTGATGCTGAATGAAACATTACAGCCCTAATTTCACATGAAGTTTGCCTGTGGACTCTCGCTCTGATTCTGTTTAAGTGTTATCCATAAAAGTGGTGTTAGCAGCTGCTCTTTAACGGTGCCCAGAGTGGTTTTAATGAATCCGCTGACTGTCTCCATCAGCGGTTGACCTTAGTCCTCTCACGAGTAGAGACGATGAAAATAGTATCTGTGAACATCACTTTTAATGCAGAGGCCTTTTATTTACTGGGCTGCTCTCAGTTTCCTTTTTGATCAGATATGTGACTCTTACAAACACTCTGTGTCATTTTTCTTTCATGTGCATGAATGTAATGCTGAAAGAGTTTGACGCGAGCTAACCTTTCAATCTAGCAATCCGCAAGATGCAGGAGTGCTGCTGAACTTCAGGTGGCGCCAACCCTTTTAAAACCTTAAAAATAAGCAATACAATTATTCTTGAGACAGACAGAGTGCCGGTGGAGGGAGGACGATAGCGGACGGAGGGGTTTTTGTGTATTTACTCGCTGATGAGACTGTGCTTTTATCTGCCCCCAGCTGCTGTTGTGGAACCACTCGTCGCTGAGCCCCGTGCAGAAGTATGTGGACCACCTTGCCCCGGTCAAAGCCATCGCCTGGTCGCCCCACCACCGCAGCCTGCTGGCGTCCGGCGGCGGCACGGCGGATCGCTGCATCCGCTTCTGGGACACGCTGACGTCGCAGCCGCTGCAGTGCATGGACACCGGCTTCCAGGTGTCCAACCTGGCCTGGTCGAAGCACACTAACGAGCTGGTAGGTGACTCCAAATGCTCGCTGTGGCCAGGATTGCATAAAGGAGGGGGTCAAGCTGGGTCATTCCAGATGAAATCAATTTTAAGAAAACTTCCCACCTGACCCTCTCAGATTTTGCTAAGTTTTTACATACATTTAGTACATTATATATGATGGGAAAATCCAAAATTTGAATGCTTTATTGTCATTAGTTTCAAAGTTATGGTCATTTGAAGTAGGTAGGGGGTACCCTATTATTGCAGCCAAAATTAAGACTTGAAATTTTTGACCATTTTCAGACTTCTATAACTTCTGAACAACAAAAGATAGAGATCTGAAATTTTCAGAATCATTTCACAGTGACCTATAGCCCTCAGAAATGTGAAAATATTTACTTTATATTTATAATTGCATGTTACAGAGAATGACAAAGTTGCGATTTTATCCATCAGGAACGTCTAAACTGCTACATTTGGCCACCCATTACACAAAAACTAATCATCATATCCATTAGAGATTTTATGTGGTATAATGTGGCTATCTAAGGATTGGATCTGTATAAAATGAAAGTGCTATGGTATGTAATGCATGAAATATGAACAGCTAAAAATCAAAATATCCGTCCGATCTTCGGATTCAAAGTCAATATCAGCATGTGGGATAGGTGGTATCAAAAAATAAGACATCATGTGATATTACAGGAATTTCCCTAAATTTTGACACCAAGCACAGCTTGCTTCTATAAACCATCTACGTTTAATGTTCAAACTAAATATAAATGTAGTTTTTTGTTCTTAAACATTTTTTTAACAATTCTTTTTTTCCACCAAAAAATGTGCGAAAATTTCCCAAAAATGTAGAAAATGTGGGCATCAGAAGTTCCACTGTGAAAATATTTTTTTCCACACATTTTCAAACTTTAAAACGGGTCAATTTTGCCTGGCAGGACGACACGAGAGTCAAACTGCACTAATTCACCAATACCACCTTTACCTTAGCGCTGCTGTTCATCGTAAAAAAAAACGACACCAAGCAGACAAATGCCTTTTATTTTCCAGGTGAGCACCCACGGATACTCTCAGACCGAGATCCTGGTGTGGAAATATCCGGCTCTGACTCAGGTGGCCAAACTCACAGGAACCTCGTACAGAGTTTTCTACATGGTCAGTGTGTGCAGAAAGAGCCGGGGTGTTTGATGTGTTGCTGTAAAACCTGAGCGTCTGACGGATTCATAGCTGATTTATTTTGTATTTTAGGCCATGTCCCCGGATGGTGAAGTGATAGTCACAGGAGCTGGAGGTGGGACTCTTCGATTCTGGAACGTTTTCAGTAAAACGCGGTCAATAAAGGTGAGACGACAAAGTTTATGCAGCTACAGGACTCCTTAGTATCTGCAAACTAACTAACCGAGCGTCTTCGTCTTCTTTCAGGAGCCTGTGTCGGTTTTAAACCTCTTCACCGGGATACGATAACTTTTACTGCTTGGAGCGCGTCCTGGTGTCTCCTCTGGACGACTCGTCAACACGGTGCTACAGACGGACAGTGCAATCAGACGGACGGTGAAATCAGACGACTCCGTCTCAAATCTGCAAGCTTTTGCACAGTTATTCTGAATGTCTTTTTGTTTACTTTTTCAGAAAAAGTGGGTTGATCTCCTTTTTTTTTTTTTTGTATGCACAGTGAGAAATTATAAGCCTTAAAAGAAATCTGGTGATGTTCATTTTTGTGGAAGCTGAAACATGGACGGAACAGTTTTTTATGAGTTTTTGTTTATCTCAGGTATAATTTATTGGACACGGTTGTTCTATGAGGAACCGTTCAGAGCGTCAGTATTAATTCCTGTGGAGGAAAACGCCATGTCTTACTCTGACTGAAAGAGAAACGCTAAACTTCATCAGATGATTGCTGCTATTGTGATTCTTGGAGGGCTTACAGGGAGAGTGTGGCTGAAATGATGGTGTTCTTCTGTGGACAATAAGTCTAATGCCGTGCATTCAGACGTTTTCTACAATGTTGAATCTTTGCAGAAAAGAAGAAATAAATGATGGAGCAGCTGAACAACTTTGTGTATGTTCTGTTTTTCATTTTACATGTACTGGACCATTCTGACATCTGAAAAACAAATTTTAAAACTTTTTGTCTGCACAGAATTTTTTTTTTTTTTTTTTTTTGATAATTTAGTAAAACGAACATTTGTGCTTAGACAAAAAAGTAGTGTTTTGGGCGGAATGACACTAAAAATCTATAAATACTTGGAGAGAAAGCAGTTTTCTGGGTGGAATAAACCTTTAAAACTAAGTACTTGAATAAAAAACAATCAGTATTTTAGATGGAATAAACCTTTAGAACTATACATACTTGCATAGAAATAGTATTTTGGATGGAGTGCAGTGTTTCCTCTAGGATTTTTTTTTACGGCAGCAGACTCTTTGGGGAGCAGTGAAGCTGACCCCCCACCCACTTTAAAAATCCAAGCAAACAGGCTGAGTGGTTCCTGCTGATTAGTGCCGTTAAATCTTCATTTGTGCTGCTATAGTTTTCCTGCTTCATCCTCCTCAGGAACAACACTGATCTGCAGAAGCATCTCTCTGCTGCCTCTCTGCTTCTGGATAACCTGGACTTGGAACCTTCTGCATCTTCTTCAGCTCCTTCTTCACAAAAGTCACCATGTCGTCCTCCAGTAGCTGGAACAGAGAAATGTGTCAATGAGTCCATCAGAGGGAAATCCTGGAGCCAAACATCAGATCAGGTTCCACCCCAGCTGACTGTTGCCCCGTGTGTGAATGCTTAGCCCTCGTCTTTCTTTGAGGTTTCAGCTCCAGTTTGACTTGACAGTATTAGAGCTAAAATATTGTAGTAAATGATAAATATTGGAGCTAAAATACTGCAGTAAATGATAA
Organism: Acanthochromis polyacanthus; assembly: GCF_021347895.1. Classification (NCBI taxonomy): domain Eukaryota; kingdom Metazoa; phylum Chordata; class Actinopteri; family Pomacentridae; genus Acanthochromis; species Acanthochromis polyacanthus. Next base: position 44,640,939 of record NC_067116.1, on the reverse strand, counting down.
ATATTGGAGCTAAAATACTGCAGTAAATGATAAATATTGGCGCTAAAATACTGCAGTAAATGATGAATATTGGAGCTAAAATACTGCAGTAAATGATAAATATTGGAGCTAAAATACTGCAGTAAATGATAAATATTGGCGCTAAAATGCTGCAGTAAATGATGAATATTGGAGCTAAAATACTGCAGTAAATGATGAATATTGGAGCTAAAATACTGCAGTAAATGATAAATATTGGAGCTAAAATACTGCAGTAAATGATGAATATTGGAGCTAAAATACTGCAGTAAATGATAAATATTGGAGCTAAAATACTGCAGTAAATGATAAATATTGGAGCTAAAATACTGCAGTAAATGATAAATATTGGAGCTAAAATACTGCAGTAAATGATGAATATTGGAGCTAAAATACTGCAGTAAATGATGAATACTGGAGCTAAAATACTGCAGTAAATGATGAATATTGGAGCTAAAATACTGCAGTAAATGATAAATATTGGAGCTAAAATACTGCAGTAAATGATGAATATTGGAGCTAAAATACTGCAGTAAATGATAAATATTGGAGCTAAAATACTGCAGTAAATGATGAATACTGGAGCTAAAATACTGCAGTAAATGATAAATATTGGAGCTAAAATACTGCAGTAAATGATGAATATTGGAGCTAAAATACTGCAGTAAATGATAAATATTGGAGCTAAAATACTGCAGTAAATGATGAATACTGGAGCTAAAATACTGCAGTAAATGATAAATATTGGAGCTAAAATACTGCAGTAAATGATAAATATTGGAGCTAAAATACTGCAGTAAATGATAAATATTGGAGCTAAAATACTGCAGTAAATGATGAATATTGGAGCTAAAATACTGCAGTAAATGATAAATATTGGAGCTAAAATACTGCAGTAAATGATGAATATTGGAGCTAAAATACTGCAGTAAATGATAAATATTGGAGCTAAAATACTGCAGTAAATGATAAATATTGGAGCTAAAATACTGCAGTAAATGATAAATATTGGCGCTAAAATACTGCAGTAAATGATGAATACTGGAGCTAAAATACTGCAGTAAATGATGAATATTGGAGCTAAAATACTGCAGTAAATGATAAATATTGGAGCTAAAATACTGCAGTAATTGATGAATATTGGCGCTAAAATACTGCAGTATATGATGAATATTGGAGCTAAAATATTACAGTAATTGAAGAGCATTAGAGGTAAAATGCTGCAGGAAGTGATCATAATGAAAAGCTGAGTACCCCCTTCAACCTGACATCAACACTTTGTGAGTCTGAACATATTCTTTAAATAATGAACTGCTGTGTCTAATGTTTGTGTTTGTTTCATGAGACACAGCTGTTTATGCTGGAGTCCTTTTCAGGACAAAGTTTTTCACTGATTATGGAACCATCAAGTAACATCATGGAATTGGAAGAAGAATGAAGGAGCGATCACACAAAGAGAGCAAAGAAGAAAAAAAATCACTCCACAATGGCTTCATTCTACAACAAAAGATTGTTTCAGTGTGTTTAGATGTTTTGTTTTTCTGTGATAATTTAGGAAACAACCCAAAGATATTCAGTTTACTGTAACGGAGGTGGAAACAAAATATATTCCCATCTGAGAAGCTGCAATCATAGAATTTGTGTCTTTCCCTCCAAAATATACTTAAATTAGGTGAGAACTTATTAATCATTGCAGCTCTTGTCAACATTAATTAGGCGTCATTTATTAGCCGTTACTAGTGGTCATTTCTAACTTCTCATTCTCAACTGCTAAATTAACTTTCTAATCTGTGACTTCTTTTTGGGATATTCTTAACTGGGTGTTTTTTCTTTTTTTAAAAAAAACATGGGAAGTGACCATATTTACAGGACATGTTGACATTTTTTCTAAAGTGTGGATATTTTTAAACATTAAAAACATCTTTTGACAAGGGAGATATTTGTTAAACATGAATTATTCCTGGGAAGTGATTTGGATTTTATTTTATTAAGAGTTGACATTAAGAACATGAGAACATCCTGGAAAAAAGGTTTAAATAAAATTGAGGACTTTGCTGGCACATGCTCAGAAAGTGTCAGCGTTTGTCATGAGTGGACGGATCAGCTGAAGAGACCAGAACTGTTTCTAGTTCCAGGCTGTAAACATGTTGATTTCTGCTGTAAAGTTGTTCATTGGAACATGGAAGTAGATGAGGATGGACTCACTTCAGGAGCCAGTCTCAAATGTTGTTTTTTGTCCCTCTGGTGTTGGTTTTAGCTCTCAGCCCCAGTGGCTGACACGTAGGTCAGAACAGTCCTATTAAAATAATCTATCATGAGAAATCAACCACAGTTTTAAGGGATGGATTAAACAGTAGGTTTGTGTGTCCTAAAACAAGCTGCAGATGGCTGCACCTACCTGGTTGGATGCATGTTACTCATCCAGGATGGAGTTTATCCCAGCAGAGGTCTATAAATCTAAACTACAAAGGATGCAGTGTGATGATAATGTTAATAATATCAGCAGTAATGTGTTCCACAGGCATTCTGGCTTGGTGCTGGAGTTTTCTGAGTCCTGTCAGCAGAGCACTGATGCATTGTGACTCTGACCAAAGTGTGATGTTCCTACTCATAAGGAAACCACATCACCTGGTAGAATGATGATGTCACAGAGAATTACAGGTGATTTTTCTGCACATTTTAAAACAAAACCATTAAGGTGCACAAGTAAGTACGTGTTTGGGTGAGCATCTTGTGTGAACTAGTTTCAACAACTTGGCAGCTGATGTGTTTCAAAGTTTCCTTGGAAACCAGAAAGTGATTGTTGGGGTTAGAGCGCCCTCTGTTGGAAAAGCCAAGGAAGGTCAATCAGTGAAAGCAAACATTTGCCAGAGGCTGCATGCAGTCCCATCATGAACAGATTAAATCTAACAGTGACCATCATGCTTCTTCTCCTTCCTCATCACATATCTTTAATAATCTCATATAATTTTCTTCATCCAGAATTATCAGCTTATAGTTCAGCATGTTGGGATGGACTTGACTGAAGTTCTATCTAAATATTTACTCATCTCAAAGTATCACACCCCATAACTGTGGGGTGGAATACAAGTTTAAAACTATAACTACTTTGACAGAAAATAATACTTTGGGGGGAATAAAACCTTTAGACTGTAAATACTTGGACAAAATGTAGTATTATGGTAGAAATCAACATTTAAAACTATCAATACTTGGACAGGAAGTAGTACTTTGGGTGAAATACACCTTTAAAACTATCAATACTTAGACAGAAAGTGGAGACAAGACAGACAAGACTTAGACAAGATTTGGACTTAGACAAGACAGAATTGTTGGTGAAATTCAGTTGTAAAATTAAAGGTATTTGGACAGGAAGTAGTACTTTGGGTGGAATACGGCTTTAAAATTATAAATACTTGGACAGAAAGTAGTGTTTTATGTACTTATGGATTTAAAAGTTTATTTCACTCAAGACGATGCTATCAGTCTAAATACTTCTAGTTTTAAAGGTTTACTCCATCAAAAATACAAAAAAGAAACACATCCATTGATAAAATTACGTCCGTCTGTTTCCATGGCAACAAGCAGCTGCAGCCAGCGGCGGCGCTAATCAACAGAAAGCTGAGCGGAAGTAGCTGCGAAACAGGCGGGAACTTGAAAGTTTGACAATTTGAGGTCAGAAAACGTTGCTGTCACCATCTTAACTTAACAGTTTATAAAGAAACAACGCCTCTATCTTAAACGCAAAGTAAATTTAAGGACAGTAATCAGCTGAATGTGGCTAACGACTCCATGCTAGCGGAGCATTAGCAGCCCATGGTTAGCTTCAGCTAGCTCTCTACAAGTTGTTGTTTTCTGTCAGGATGGCGGACAGAAATCTGGTGCAGGAGCTGAAACGTTGGGCGACGGAGGAGTTTAACCTTACCCCGGACAGCCTGCCTAATGACAGCTATTTTAAAACGTGGGTATATGATATTAGCTTCCATGCTAACGGTGTTATTCGCTAAACGCAGAGGTCTAGCTGACTGATGCTAGCCTACTTATTAACGCTTCTTGTTTGTGTTCCAGGCTCTGTGTCGGAACTGGGAAGTCAATATGGAAATATATCATCCAACACGTCTTTCAACAGAGGTCAGTCTTACTGTTCTTTGACCTCTTTACCACTAACTTAGGCCTAAAGCTGCTACTTTCTACTAATCCTACTAGAAACCAAACACAGGGGACCTAAAAAAACATCTTAGGGTCCCACAAATAAATCCAAAAGCCATAACAGAATTTATCAGGTTAGAAAAAGAGAGACGGAGTTTGGAAATTGCATCTGGCATGCTTTGTTCTCTCATTTCACAGCAAAAGTTACTACTTATCTGATAAACATAGAATAGTATGGGTCCGTTCTTGGTTATTTGGGTGACAAATGTTTAAAATGTTCCAGGAGAATGCATGCTGCAGTGAATTTGAGCAGTAAAATTCACCAATAGGCAAAACTTCCAGTTTATTTATAATTTCCATATTGGTAAATTTGTTTTTGTATGACTATAATTTATCAAATCATTTACAAAATATAAATTTACAAAAAATGTTCAGTGATAGAGAGGGGGTTATAATCTAAGACGAGGGCTTAATCTAAAAGTAAAAATTTGCTAGTTCAACACTGAAAAGCATGTGTATTTCGACTTGTGGAGTGAATTTTTGGAACGGATTGCCTGCAGAGGTGCCGTGCAGTCCTGACATGAACCACTTCAAGAAAATATATAAAAATCTAATATTTGGGAGATATAGGGATGAGGAGAGCCTCTGTTGACCCACAGTCCAGGGGTCACAGTCAGCTACTGAAATAGCAGTCATACAGTTAAGAGAAGTACGAATAATGAATTTCAGCTTCTTGACTGTTTCCCTGTTTTCCAGGAACGTGAGGATCATGCGTGGGAATCTTCAATGGTATCCTTTTTTGGTCATAAATAAAAATTTCAAAGCTGCCTGTGTCTTAACAAGTCAACTTGTTGTACATTTTAGTTAAATTCTAACTTTCACCGATGAGTTACTGCTTGTACATTTAATATTTTGGTCAGTGGATGGCGTCTTTGCCACATTTTGGACACTAATGCTCCTGTTACTGCATGCAAGAAGGACAGACATGCTTTTTTGGCATGCATCGGTGTCTCGCTATAACAGGCAGTCACATGCATTCTTCTACATGACTGGAAACCTCTGTTAGGTGTCACTCCTTTTTCATTCCTAAGTGATTGCAGACACTGTTTTTTTGACAGCCTGTTTAATAAATGCACATTTTATGCATCGTACTGTACTTTAATGTCCTTGACGTTATGATCGCCAAGGTACAAAGTGCTTCAAGACAAAGAGGTAGGCTAAAAGTAATTCACCAATCCTTAGTCATTTCTCTAGTGATACACTGGGGGAGTTTCAGAACACACGGGCTATGTTTGTACCTTTATGTGCTCAGGTGAAGCAGACGGAAGGCCAGAGTGAGGCTGCAAAGCGAAGAGAGCTTCAGAGGAAGATCGATCAGCTGAGAGCTGAGATCAGTCACCTGGACTCTCAGATGAGTGGAACAGAGGAGCAGGTGGCCTCACAAGGTTAGTCCACCAGGCCTCGTTTGGGATTTACTGCGTTTACACAGACTGTTTTTGTGCTTTCACGACTCTGAGTAGGTGTTAACTTGACAAATGTTGTTACTGGCAAACAGAATGAGAATATGTCTGCTGGATATGTTTTTTTTGGAAGTTGTTAGGGCTGCAGTGTATGATCATTTTCTCTTAATCACATAAATGTGTCGAGAAAATGTGAGAAATGCCTTATACAGTTTCACACAGTTCAAGGAAACAAGTTCAGGTGTCTTGTTTTGTCTGAGCAAAAGTCCAAAACCTAACGATGGTTTTATTAGAAAGGTAGTATAACAGTATATTAGCAGACATTAGCATACTGTGACACTGTAAACGCTAGAACATCCATCCATGCTTCATCCTGTGGAGAGTTGCAGATTCAGAAAAGGCACATTCAGCTAACGCTGAATCACCGGTTAACCTGCCATGTCACACTAAGCCAGAGCGCTTGAAGAAAAACCCACAAAGGCAAAGGGAGAAAATGCAAATTCCACTCTGCTAACCATCCATTGTCACACAGAGCAGTCGATCAGTCGTACCTGGGCCGAAGTGGAGGACAGCCAGCGTAGAGATCTGCTCCTGCAGGCCTTCAGGCAGCGCTGCACCTCGGGCCGCACCGTTCTCTCTGATGAGCTGCAAAAAATCAGTGGACACTGCCAGACACTGGAGCAGATGGCCAGGTGAGGCAAAAAACCTCCAAACAACTACTTTAAAATTTGAACCAAAACCAACAAAATGATGGTTACCACGCCTGTCATTAATCCGTTTGTGTGTCACGTAGGAAAGCAGAGAATGAAGTGCTGTTTGATGGTCAGACTTCGAGAAGCACAGATGATGAAAACTTCAACTCCAAAGCAGCAGCAGAAGCACAAGTCCTGGTAAGAACGACTTCAGCTTGATCGGTATTTTCAGTGCTTTTAATCTTTTAATGGATGCTGCTACTTTGCAGACAGAAAGCTACGGTGGCCGACAGATGCAAAAGCGCTGCATACACAGAAATGATCCAAAACCAAAAACTCACAAACACATAAAACACATGCAAGAAAAAATGCTGCAACAGAAACATGCTGCAATCACAGAAACGATGCAGAAGCAAAGACTTACAAAATCACAAAACAGATGCAAATGAAAAATGCTGCAAATATATAAAAACACACAAAAACCCCCAGAACAACCGCAAGAGAAAAACGCTGCAAATTCAATCCACAACGGAAGTGCAACAGACACGCAGAAGAAGAAGAAGAAAACATAAAACATAAAGGAAAACGTACCTTTTCACACTGAAAGAAATTGCACGCCTTCCTTTTCTTGTTCTTCTTCTTCGTGTCTGATGCACTTCCGTTGTGGATGGAATTTGCAGTGTTTTTCTCTTGCGGTCGTTCTGGGGGTTTTTGTGTGTTTTTATATATTTGCAGCATTTTTTGTTTGCATCTGTTTTGTGATTTTGTAAGTCTTTGCTTCTGCATCGTTTCTGTGATTGCAGCATGTTTCTGTTGCAGCATTTTTTTCTTGCATGTGTTTTATGTGTTTGATTTTTTTGTTTTTGGATAATTTCTGTGTTTGCAGCGCTTTTGCCGTTTGCAGCGTGTTTGCACCTGCCGGCCACCGTAGAAAGCCCCTCAGGTAAAGAATGAATCGGTCAAACGATAGAAAATGCCATACGGTGTCAGTGGGCTAAGACCATGCAGTAATTCACAAAACAGTAACAGTAATAATAATCACTGATGGGAAGCAGCAGTGAATTACTGCTGGTCTTTTAATTCATCTTTTGGTGCCATTTTCAGATTTTTTTAAGGTGCTACAGCCAGAAGAGACGTTCTGATTTGATCTGTTAAAATTTTGAAAAAACATACAGTATTGATCAGCAATATCCGCACAAACCTGAAATTGCGTTCAAATCAAGGTACCTGCAGGATAAGTGAAAGAAATGATCCATATTTTTTCCCGTCAGCGTGAAGTGAGGGAGCTCTGTGACGACAGGGTTCGCTTCTATCAGTCTTTACAAGAGAGTGAGCTAAAAACACAGCAGTCTGCAGCCAAACGGTAAGTTCAGCAGAGGACATGCTGCTCATCAGGTTAACTGTTTTATATTTTCATGTAATCTTCATTCTTTCTCCTCTCAGGATGTCCCGTGAACAGAGGACTGCTGTGTTTCACTACTGGCTGAGTGCTGTGGAGGTCGGTGTGGTCTTCAGGTTTCGCTTCATGTTTTTGTCAATGCATGGTTTGTAGTTTTTACTTTGAAGGAACACGTTGCTGCTTGTCGTGTTTTCAGAACGTGTTGGATCATTTCCCGCCAAACCACGTCCTCTCTGCGCTGCAATATTTGGCTTCACAACAGCAGAAGGAATTAGAGGAGAGGCTATCTTCTCTGGATGTGACGCAGGATGTGACGGCTCTGCGGTACGACAAACCTCCGCTTCATCAGGGTTTTCTCTTTTCACGTCATGTTGGATTATTTACATGCAGAGTTGCTCGTTGCAGGTTCCGCTATGAAAGCAATCACCTCCTGGACGTGTCGGCAGAGGAGGACCGCGAGCTGCCGCCGGTTAAAGCCCTCTTAGAGGTAAAATAATATTCAGGAAGTTCACGACAAAACAAAGCATGCTCATGTGTTCCCTGGTGTTTGTGAGCGATGCATTCTTATTTGTGGGATTGTTTGTGTTTGCTGTTGCAGGCTGCTTGGGAAGAGGTGGAGCAGAGTTTGGTGGAGTTGGCTCAATCTCGCTCCAGAGTCCAGCAGCTGAAAACCCAGCTGCAGACCAGAAAGAAGGAGGCCGAGCAGGAGGTGTCTGGTATCGGAGATGAGCTCCACAATGATTCCTTGGCACTGTAAGCCCACTTTGGAAGGGACTTTGCACATTTAATTTTACTTTGCACAGCGAGAGCCTTATTATAATCTTGTTTTAAATGCTGTTTTATTTTTTAATCTAGTGCTGCAATTATCCTGCAAATGTACATGCATGTTCTGTCAGCTTAATGTAAGTTATGTGTCTTGTGATATGTAACCTGCTGCTGCAACACAGCAGTTTTCCTCGGGATGAACAGAATACCCGATTAATCTTTGCTCACTTTGAGTTCCTAAATGTTCTGCAGTCAGCTGGTGCAAGCAGTTTCCATTTAGGCAGAACATTTAAAAGCATTTACCCTCTTTTTTATTTAACCCTCCTGTTGTCCTCATTTACGGGCACCAAAAAATATTGTTTCCTTGCCTGAAAAAAATGGAAAAATTCAGCAAAACAATTCCCCAAATTTATGAAAGTTTGCAAAACCTTCAAGAAGAAAATTCTAATAATTCCTTAAAAGTTATATAAAAAAAAATACCCAAATTTGGCAAAAAACGTCTTGTAAATATTTTCAAAAAATGAATAAAAATCTTCCCAAAAAAATCCTAAAAGTATCTAAAGTGATTACATATATATCAGTAAAACTTCTGATATTTTCTTTAAGAACATTCACAACAATATCACCCAAAATCCAGTGAAATTCTCTAGATTTTGGTTGATTTTTTTTGTGAATGTTCTTAAACATTTTTAACATTTTTTTTCCCCACCAAAAAATGTTCAAAGATTTCCCAAAAATGTTGAAAATGTGGACATCAGAAATTTCACTGTGAAAATATATGTTTTTTCCCACATTTTCAAACTTTAAAACGGGTCATTTTGACCTGCAGGATGAAACGAGGGTTAATTGGCTTTTTTAATTAAACTTCTGGGACTGTGGATTGTGGTCAGGTCGGCTCTGGAGGTGGAGCTGCAGTGTGTGATGCGGGCAGCGACCCGGGATCACATCCGAGATCGCTGCATCCAACTGGACCAAGATGCCAGAAGTCGACAGGAGGCTCTGAGAACCCTCCGCAGCCAGTGGCAGAGCATTCTGGACTTCAGACAACTAGTGGTGAGAACGAGTGGACAACACAGGACATCTGTGCTGGGCTTTCCCTTGTATGAGATCCTTCCTGCTCATATACAACGTTGTACATCTGCTTGATATTTGAATGTAGTTGAGCATCTTGATTTGCCAACTTTTCTGAACCTGAGGGGAAAAGCTGTGAGTGTCTGTACTGACATACATCATTAAACACGTTCTGCTTTTGTGTCTGCAGTTTCTCAGACAGGAGGACATTCGAGGTCTGATTAAAGGAAACTCAACCGCCAAGACGCGACTGATCCGTCTTCACAGAGAGGTCTGCACGTTCTCTGTTTATGACACTGAAGCAGAGGAACCGTTCATATGATTTCCTTTAATCTGTGGTCAAAGAAACGTTTTGGTGTCTTTATACTGAAAAACTTCTTTACGCAAAAAGCACATTTTTGAGGATTTCCGTCCCTCTGCTGTGTTTCAGTTACAGGAATTCATCCAGAGCGAGCTTGTGCCACAGTTTGGAGACGTCATCGCTGCAGCCAACAGTCTGAGGAACTCTATTTCTAAGGAGGCCAGACAGCTGGGAACAGTTTCTCTGCTTTCACTGGACCGCAGGACTGTTGACGGGTACAAACATGTTTCACTTCCAGTCAGCAGATAACCAGTGAAATATCATTTTTATCACCCGGATTAGTAAAGGATCCTAAAATAACACAGAGAACTAAACTTTAGGAACACGTGGCTGGCGTTTTGCTTTGCCCTACTGTGTTGTGTTGTATTTTTTTCCATTTAATGATGAATTACAGATTCACAGAGGGAGGCAGATCAGCGCAGCACAACAATAATATCTGTCAGAAAATCCTCCTGCTTCATCAGCGGAGCATCTGTGGCTCCAGCTGCAGCGGCCCGTTCGACTCGCATCACAAGAGAAGACACATTTAATCATCGTCTTTATCAAGTGGTGACAACTGCTGAAGGAAAATAGAGAATTTCTGATTCTTCTGTTGTTTCAGAACGCAGAGGATTCGTGCATCGTGGTTGTCCATCCACCGCCTGCAGTCCCCGACCTTTAAGAGCTTGTTTCAGAGCCTGACGTTCCCCCTCTACAAGGTGACTATTAGCATAAAATGTTATCCAATCTGTTGAAACAGAAGGAAGATCTTCTTATTTGTCTTCTTGCCCAGAGCAATCCCCGATTCCTCACAGGACTCCCTGGGTTAGGTTAGCTTGATCCATAATTGTGGTTGATAAATCGATTCAAAAGCGATTTTTTTTTCTCCCCCCAGTTTGATCTGTTAAATTCTTTCTGTGTCTAATAACTGTTAGATAAAATCCTTCGAGTCAATAAATAATGTGGAGTTAAATTACTATTCCTTTTATATGGCAGAAAAACTTCATGAAAGTAATAAAACAGCAGAGCAGTAATATGCATTGCAACCAAAGACCGTACAGTTATACCGTCAAAGTGGTCGACCAACTAAAAATAGAGCTTTTAAAGAGTGAATATCATTAATCTAACAGCACATGAGAGCAGCACTACTAGTAGCAGTGCTCACGGTAGAAGTACTGCTCCAACTGTGTGCTTTAACCCTCCTGTTGTCCTCATTTACAGGCACCAAAAAATAATGATTCCTTGTCTGAAAAAAAATCCAAAAAATCAGCAAAAAATTCCACAAATTTCTGAAAATGTGCAAAACCTTCAGGAAGAAAATTCCAATAATTCCTTAAAAGTTTTCCTTAAAAAATCCTCCAAATATGGTCAGAAAATTCTTGTAAATATTTTCAAAAAATGAGCAAAAACCTTCCAAATAAAATCCTAAAAATGTCTAAAGTGATTACATATATAACAGTAAAGCTTCTAATATTTATTTAATATAAACATTTTATTTAACATTTCTTTTTTCCACCAAAAATGTTGAAAATGTACAAGGTTTCTCTGTGAAAACATTTCATTTCCCCACATTTTCAAATTTGAAAACGGCTCAATTTGACCTGCAGAACAACACGAGTGTTAACTGAACACTCACTGAGTTCTGTGTGGTCTCCTGTGAGATGAAGTGTGTTGGTGTGTTAGCATGATGCTCTGCCAAGCAGCTTGTGATCTCCAACAACTCGTCTACACCGTGTGACTGCTGTCTTTAAATCACTTTGTCTTAAAATACTTGGCCTCGTTTCTGAAAGAAAAAAACCCAGATCGGTCCTAGATGTGGTGCGTGTTTTCTCCGAGCGCGTCAACAAATTGTCTTGAATTTCTACGTGTTTTCCAAAAAAGCACTTAAGAGCTTCTTAAGGTCGGCTCTTTTAAGAACAGCGGTGGGCCTGGCTGTAATTCAGAAAAATTCAAACTGGAAATGACACAAAAAGTATTTTTCAAGATTAAACTGATCAGATTTTTGCTGAAAAATCAAACTGGTCTGACGGTGACCTCTATTTGACTGTAATAACTTGGAATCTGTGTGTCAACAGGCTCTTTGTGTTTCAGAAAAAAACTCTTAGTTTGCATTTCATGAATGTTTGTATTTACATGTGTGAGTCTAAATGAGAAGACAGGAAGCTGACAGATCAGCTTTGCAAGCGGCTCATTTGTACGTGACGGTTAGTTTTTCATGTCACGTATTTCACATCAGATGTTACTGAACAAAGAACGTCCGTGTTCATGATAACAGAGTAGCCTTAAAAATGAATAAAAATATGTGTAAGATCCATGTTTTTGGTTCCTCCTTGTGAATAGTTAACATCCATCCATTCTCTATACACCACTTTATCCTCACTAGGGTCATGGGGGGTGCTGGAGTCTATCCCAGCTGACTCGGGTGAAGGCAGGGGACACCCTGGACAGGTCACCAGTCTGTCACAGGGCTACATATACAGACACACAATCACACTCACATTCACACCTACGGACAATTTAGAGTAACCAATTAACCTCAGCATGTTTTTGGACTGTGGGAGGAAGCCGGAGTACCCGGAGAAAACCCACGCATGCACAGGGAGAACATGCAAACTCCATGCAGAAAGATCCCAGGACCAGGCCGGGATTTGAACCGGGGATCTTCTTGCTGCAAGGCCAAAATGCTAACCACTAGACCCACTGTGCAGCCTGAATAGTTATCAGGTACAAGCTAATCTAGAATCACTTCTCAGAGCTTCTTCTGTTCTGACCATCTCAGCCTCATGATGCTGAATGAAACATTACAGCCCTAATTTCACATGAAGTTTGCCTGTGGACTCTCGCTCTGATTCTGTTTAAGTGTTATCCATAAAAGTGGTGTTAGCAGCTGCTCTTTAACGGTGCCCAGAGTGGTTTTAATGAATCCGCTGACTGTCTCCATCAGCGCTTGACCTTAGTCCTCTCACGAGTAGAGACGATGAAAATAGTATCTGTGAACATCACTTTTAATGCAGAGGCCTTTTATTTACTGGGCTGCTCTCAGTTTCCTTTTTGATCAGATATGTGACTCTTACAAACACTCTGTGTCATTTTTCTTTCATGTGCATGAATGTAATGCTGAAAGAGTTTGACGCATGCTAACCTTTCTGGTTGTTTTTCCACTTCAGGCTCCAGAGGAGTTGTGTTCCCAGTCACGCTCCCAGCAGCTCGAGTTGCGTTTTCTCCATCAGTTTCTGCAGCTTCATTCTACGACTCTGCAGAAATCCAAGAAGGAAGCAGAGCAGCTGCATGCGTCTGATCAGAAAGGTGACAACAACAGAGGAGCTCAGGACATAGAAGTGTGATATTTGGCTGTTTGCTCATGTGCTGTACACTACTGTTCAATGAGCCTTTCAGCACCATTAGCTATCACAATGTAGCATTAGAACACAGGAGTGATGGTTGCTGGAAATGTTCCTCTGTACCCCTATGGAGATATTCCATTAAAAATCAGCCGTTTCCAGCTAGAATAGTCATTTACCACATTAGCTATGTCTACACTGGATTTATCATTCATTTAATGCTATCTTCATTGAAAAAAATGTTTTTCTTTCAAAAATAAGGACATTTCTAAGTGGCCCCAACTTTTGAACAGCGGTGTATATAATGAAGAATCCACATTACCTGGACAAGTGAAGTGTTCTGTGACCTGAAATCAGTTTTAGAGAAAACCAGACTGCTGTCTTTCTCCACTTTCTTCCTAGCTCTGCTGTCCAGAGTCACAGAGGAGGATCAGAAGCTGCTCAAGTCTTTGCTACCAAGAGCCCGATGCCTCACCCAGCGCTGTGCACAAGGCCTCTGCTACGGCGACCAGGTCAAAGCTGCCATCTCTTACTGGTGAGGAACCCGTTTAAAGCCATGCATGCACCACATTTAGTGTTTTCTGTTGTCATTTCCTTTCAAACGTGTATGAAAAGAGAAACACACTCTCCAGTCTGGGTGTGTTTTATGGTTTCATCTTCATTCTATCAGTTGTTTTGACCTCCCAGCTTTGTAGAAGAGATATTTTTTGCAGTGAGGGATGCGAGCGAGTCTTCTAACCGTGTTAACCAAACCACATGTGCAAGTGAAAGCAAAATTCACAAGCTGTCACTCAAAGAACCCGTTTGATTTCCAAGAACTTTCAGGGTCAGCTGCTTCATAGTTCTGGTGTTACCTGTGAGTTACAATACAGAAGACGAGGTGTTTTCCAGATAAACTGTTAGGACCACTTCTTTGCTTTTTTTGGTCTCTTTTCACTGTAATGTCTATTGTAAAGTAAAAAATTCAGTTGCCATTTTTACTCGATCTATAATGTGACTGGAAGGTTTGCACTTCTTCGTAATTAAGTTTTTAATTACAGAGTTTCAGTGGTGCTTTTTGCACAACCTTACTGAGTAAAATATCATCACCAGTGTATAAAATAAGGCAAATTTTGATAATTTATATTACTAGTTAACTCTTGATTGCATTGATTTTCTTTCCAAACATGAATGTATTTGTATTATTTCACGTTTGTACCCTCACATAAGAGTTAAATGTGTGATTTTCATGTCAACTCTTTCTGTTTTGTGTGTGTTTTCATGCATGCAGGTGGGATAAACCAGCCCAGCACGTCCTACCAGAGGTCCAAAAAGGAGGACTGACTTTTCAACAGTGGCTACAAAGGTGGAAACTAGCTGCCAAAGCCTCGTAGTTTAAAAACACAGCAGAGTTCCTGTTCAGCACCTTTCAGTGTCAAAATAATCACACCGCAGTGGTTACTAAATGCACAAATGCTACTAAGCAAAGTGTCGTTCTTTTTCTTCGTTTTCATTGTCACTCCTAATGTAAACTAATAAATCATTTTAAATCCAAATTTTTGTTTCTGCTTTCCTTCAAATCCCTTCAAAATATAGTGAAGTGTTTTGAAACCGATTCAGTTCTTGCTACATTTTGGTGAAATGAACCAGAATAAGCTGTAGGTGACCCAGTTGGCACAACATCAATGTCTTGAAGGTAACGAGTGAATCTGTCTGTAGATTGTCAGTCATCTAAGTCATGGTAATACTGGGAGTTATAGTGTAAATCACCTAAAAGAAAAGCCCAGTTTTATTTTCTGTTTTAGGTTCTGGAACCTACACTCTAGTTTAACTTAAGCTCCTGGATTCACAGTCAAGCATGTAGCTGTCACTTTTCATGGACTAAATTGTGCCATTAGATATAATCAATGCTTAGTCCAGCACTGGTCTTGTAGTTGTAGGTACGTTGTGAACAAGTGTAGCTGGTCAGTTGTCCAGGTAGAAGCTTCAGTAGAAAGCAGCTCAGTTCCCCCTAAAACATAACTCCAGTTGCATTTAACTGACGCTCCAGTGAAGTATGTAGCTGTCATTTTGCATGGACTAAGATTGATCTATTGTTTAACACATTTTAAATGCAAATGTTCATTCTTCCCTCCCTCACTGGTCTTGTAGTTGTGGGCACAGAGAGAATATATGTTGATTCTCAGTCATCCAGGTCATATTAATGCTGGGAATAACAGAAGAAAAGAAAAGTCCAGTTGTTTAAGTTTTCGCTTTAGGTCTTTGAACCTAAAGTCCAGATGCATTTCGTTAAAGTTCCCGAGTTCACAGTGAAGCGTGTACTTCATGTTTTGCATGGACTAAGATTGCTCCAGTGTTTTACATCACTGGCCATCATGTGAAAGTCACCATGAAATCATTTTAAAGGGAAACATTCAGCCTTCCCTCTATCACTGGTCTTGTAGTCGTAGGTACAGAGTGGATATCTGTAGATTGTCAGTCATCCAGGTCATAGTTCATGCAAAGAGACAGTTACATATGGCACTGTGTGTAACCAGGAGCTCCAGTTAAATACAACTGGACTTCAGATTCAAGAACCTCAAACAGAAAGTAAAACAACGTGACTTTTCTTCTAGGTGCTTTCCCAAAAAGTTCCAAAGTTCTCAAAGTTCCCAGGATCATTATGACCTGGATGACTACACCTACAACAACAAGACGAGCAACATGAGGAGCAATGACGAGAATAAAAACACTAGAACGATGTTAGTCCATGCAAAGACACAGCTACCAACTTCATTATGTACCCAGGACCTTCAGTGAAAAACAACTAGTCTTATCCAGGAAGTTCGAGAACCTAAAACAGGAAAAAGAACTAAACCTCCTGCTTTTAGGAGAAACTGAAAGAGACGTCCAGTTGGGTTTTTCTGAAGTTCCAAAGATCAACATTACTACACACATATATTCACTCTACTTATGATTAAAAGACCGGTGTTGGACTAAAGGCTGACTGTGACGTTCTCATCATTGCTCCTCATGTGAAAGTCACGAGCAAATGATTTTAAATGCAAATATTCAGCCTTTCTTCTATCATAGGTACAGAGTGAATCTGTCTGTAGATTGGCAGTCATCCAGGTCGTAAGAATGGGAGTCACAGTGGAAATCACCTAGAAGAAAAGTCCAGTTGTTTTATTTTCTGTTTTAGGTTCTTGAACCTAAAGTCCAGCTGCATTTTAGAGGATTTCCTGGTCACACAGTGAAGTATGTAGCTGATGTTTTGCATGAACTAACATTGTTCTAGTGTTGTCCAGTCATCCAGGTCATGGTAACTGTAGGAGTTTACTGTAAAAGCACCTGAAAGAAAAGTCCACTTGTTTTATTTTCTGTTTTATGCCCATGAATCTAAAGTTCAGTTGCATTTAACTGAAGCTCCTGGTTAAACAGTGAAGTTTTTGGTCGTCTATTTGCATAAACTAACAATATTCCAGTGTTTTTTATTCTCACCATTGCTACTCATGCTGCTGGTCCTGCAGTTTTAGGTACAGAACGAATGTCTGTAGATTCTCAGTCATCCAGGTCATAGAAATTGTAGGAGTTTCCTTAAAAAGCACCTAAAAGAGAAGTCCAGTTGTTTTATGTTCTTGAACCTAAAGTCCAGCAGCACTTCACTGAAGTTCCTGAGTTCGTAGTGAAATTTGTAGCTGTTGTTTTGCATGGACTAACATTATTCTAGAGTTTTAAAAAAAAATCTTATCATTGCTCCTCATGTGAAAGTCATGAATAAATCATTTTAAATGTAAATATTCAGGATCCATGTATCAGTCTTAATATGTCTTTAGATTGTCAGTCATCCAAGTAATGATAATACTGGAATTTATAGTGGAAATCACCGAGTAGAAAAGTCTACTTGTTTCATTTTCTGTTTTAGGTTCATGAATCTAAAGTTCAGTTGCATTTAAAACAGGATCTTCTGGTCCCACAGTGACATACATAGCTGTCACTTTGCATGGATTCACATTGTTCCAGTGTTTTTTATTCTCATTATTGCTCCTGGTGATACTAGTCTTGTAGTTGTGAAAATGTCTGTGTAGGTTGACAGTCGTACAGGTCATAGCAGTTGCAGGGGTTTACTGAAAAAGCACCTTAAGAAACCTCCAGTTGTTCTATTTTCTGTTTTAACTCCATGAATCTAAAGTCCAGTTGCATTGAACGGGATCTCATGGTCCCACAGTGGAGTATGTGGCTGCCTCTTTGCATGGACTACATTGTTCTTTGTAGCAGTGGAGGGGGAGTGGAGTGAATCTGATTCTTGTGAACTCAGCTCCTCCCATCTCTGCGGCTGCGCACTTCAATTTTTCACTCTTCTTTTTTTTCAATTTTTTTTCACTCCTACTCTGGCTTCCGGACGCCAAGACAGACCGCTGCCGCCGAATTTAAAGAGACAGGCGATAGTTATTTTAAATAAACGGCGACCATTGTTCCTGAGCTGTTCTTTTTTTATTGGCTTCTTCATTTCCATCGCGATGTTTAATCAAAGTCGCAGCGAGTAGCGGCTCGTCTGTCCGCGACCCTCCGCTCCGCTCCGCCGGGGCTCCCCGTCCACCGCCGACACTGTCCAGCCAGCCGAAGTAGGGTCGCTCGCTTGCTGGCAGGCAGGCAGGCTGGCTTCCCGACCGAGAGCAAGGTTTGTCGGCTAGCCAACAACTGGAGGTAACAAACCGAGGCTTCCCTCTCAAGTTGCGGCAGCCAGCGGCTTCCTCCAGCCTCCCGTCGCCGGGGATAATGGCGAAGATTCAGGCGCACAGCACCGCGAAGCAAATAAACCAAATCCAAGACAAGCCTTACGTTATAACACAAAAGCAAGTGCAGCAGCAGCACTTCCAGAAGCTGAAGGTAAGAAGACACGACAAGAGGCGGAAAAAAAGAAAGTCCCCTCAGAGTCACAACCATTTTGTTCCATGTCGGATTTGTGAGGCTTTTCTCTCGTCGAGAGTAGTGAAAGGAACGGCTGCTTCGGCTAGCTGTAGTTAGCTCGCTGGCCTATTAAAAGTAATTCATCGCCAAACAGCCCAACGTTGACATTTAAGGTTAGATGTGGGAGCCGTGTTCGGTGTGTGTGAGACGTTGTGGTGACACAGTTGGCCATACTTTACCTATTTTATCAATAAGAGCCCGTGTGAGCAGCAAACGTTAACTCGGTTGTGGGAAGTTCCTCCTTGTTCGTTTTTTTCAGCCACCCTGAACAAAGTGGAGGACGTCAGCCAGGCTAGCCAAGAACGGCTATTTCACTTGATTAGCAGCTTCATTACACGTTTCTTTGTTGTGCTTTTAGTACGTTTCCGTGCTGTTTCGCTTCGTATTTTTTCTGTAAATGTAAATGTGCCAACACGACACAGTTGGCCGGGCACCAGCTGTGACTATTGTATGAATTTGTATGCGGGTAGGTGTTGGAAGTGTTGGTGGAGTTATTATCGTCAGTTGACTGGCTCCTGGCTAACGTTAGCTACAACAACCCTCTTCATATTTGTCACAATGCTTTGTGTTGGTCTCATCGCAAGAAAACAACGAAAAACAAACAACAAACCCTTCAAAACCAGCTTGGGCTTTTTTAGTCGAAGAAGAGGAAGCTGTGCACCGATGAAAAAAGCTGCCCGCTGTTTTCACGGTTTATCTGGACCACTTATTTATTTATTAAAGCGCTTGGTCGCTTGTACTGCTAACTAGTGGGTTTGTTGATTTAGCACTTTAGCTGACAATGACGTGAAACCACCTATGAAAAAATTACACATAGCACCGGAGGAAATGCTAATATTCCGCTTGTGGTGACTGCCAGTTCATAATAAGACCGTGTAGCATTGATGTGGAGACGAGCTATTGTCCTGGTAAACATGTTTAACATCTCTGTGTCGTCCCCAGAGCTTTGGAAAAGGGAACTGGACTCCCCCGTTTGGTTCTTCAAGATGTTTTAGGTTCTGAAACGTCTCCAAGAGCCTAAAAACAGAAGCTTTTTACTCAAGCTCTTGTGATTACCTTGACCTGGATGACGGAGTATTTACATCTCTGTGTCATCTCCAGAGCTTCAGTAAAAGGGAACCAGACTTCTGTTTCTGTTTCTTGAAGATGTTCCATCCAAGAAGCTTCTTCAGTTCAATCTGTAACGTCTTCAAAAACCCAAAAGCAAAAGCTTTAAACTCAAGCTTTTATGACTACCTTGACCTGGATGACCGAGTGTCTACATCTCTGTTACATCCTCAGAGCTTCAGTAAAAAGGAATGAGACTCCTCTTGTTTTGTCCAAGAAACTTCTTCAGTTCAGTCTGTAACGTCTTCAAGAACCTAAAAACGGAAGCTTTAACCTCAAGCTTTTATGATTACCTTGACCTGGATGACCGAGTATTTACATCTGTGTCATCTCCAGAGCTTCGGTAAAAGGGAACAGACTCCTGTTTTTGTTTCTTGAAGACGTCTTCAGTTCAATCTGTAACATCTTCATGAATCCAAAAACAAGCTTTTTACTGAAACTTTCCTGACTACCTTGACCCAGATGACTATCTACATCTCTGTAACATCCCCAGAGCTTCAGTAGAAAGAAACCAGACTCCACTTTCTGTTTCGTAAAACAAACCTCTTTAGTTCAATCTGTAATGTCTTCAAGAATCTAAAAGCAAGCTTTTTACTGAAGCTCTTATGACTACCTTGACCTGGATGACGGAGTATCCACATCTCTGTATCATCCTCAGAGCTTCAGTAAAAGAGAACCAGACTCCTTTTTATTTGTCCAAGAAGCTTCTTCAGTTCACTCTTTAACATCTTCAGGAACTTAAAATCAGAAGCTTTAAACTCAAGCTCTAATGATTACCTGGATGACTGAGTATGTATATGTCTTTATCATCCCTAGGGCTTTAGTAAAAAAGGAACAGGGCTCCTCTTTTCGGTTCTTGAAGATGTTTGATCCAAGAAGCTTCTTCAGTTCAATCAATGACGTCTTCAAGAACCTAAAAACAGACGTCCCATTTGCTATTTACCAAAACTGTTATGAAGATCTGCATCTCTGTAACATCCCCAGAGCTTTAATACAGAGAATTAAGAGTCCTTTTTTTTGGTTCTTGGAAGGTGATTCATGCAAGAAGAATCTTCAGTTCACCCTGAAACGTCTTCAGGAACCTACAAACAGAAGTTCAATTGCTTTTTACTGAAGCTTTTGTGATTACCAAAACCTGGATGTCTGAGAATCTACATCTCTGCAACAACCTCAGAGCTGCAGTATAAAGGAACCAGGCTCCTCTTTTGAGTTCTTGAACTTATTTTTGCCAAGAAGTTTCTTCATTTCAGGCAGAAACATCTTCAAGAACTTGAGAACAGAAGCCTAGTTGTTTTTACTGAAGCTCTTAGAACTACCAGACTTGGGTGACTGGGCTCCTTTTTTAGGTTCTTGGAAGATGTTTCTTCATTTCAAGTTCAAACATCATCAAGAACATAAAAGCAGAAGTCCATTTTCTTTTTACCGAAGCTCTCATCATTGCCAGACTTTAATGACTGACAGTCTCCATCTCCCTACCATCCGACTTCATCGACAGCACAGCAGGATGTAGAAAAAGCGGAATGGTTGTGCTTTGTGTGGTTGAACTGATTATTTTGTGTTTGTACCTTTTTTTTCCTTCTGTGTTTAGGTTGAAGATGCCTTGTCATATCTGGACCAAGTCAAGATTCGTTTTGCCAACGACCCCGGCATATACAACAAGTTTCTCGACATCATGAAAGAGTTTAAGTCACAGAGGTAAAAACGGAAGTCGTAGAGTTGTAGTCAGACATTTGGATTGACATTAGCTCGTATGATGGTGATGGTAGAGCTTTTCACTAACCAAAGGATAAACTACACATTTTAGGACTTATCAATGAATGAGCAGATAGCTACTTTAATTATGGAGCAGATATAATTTCTTAGTATTTAAATGTGGGATGACAGGATTTATAATTAAAAGATTCAGTGTGCTCCTTTTAAACTAAAATGTGTGTTTCTGATTAAGTGTTTTCTGCAGTGTATGAGAGAGAAGAGCTAATCTACCGTTGCCTCTGCCAGCTACACCACTAAAATGTTTTTGTCTGCCCTGCTGAATAGCATCGATACACCGGGGGTGATAAATCGTGTCTCACAGCTGTTCCATGGACACCCAGACCTAGTCTTGGGCTTCAATGCCTTCCTGCCACCGGGGTACCGGATAGAGGTCCCCAAGAATGGCATGGCTTTCCTCCAGTCTCCGTTCTCCACACAGGTAAGACCCCCTTCTCACAGCTGAAGTCAACGCACAAAAACTAGCGCTTTATTCAACTTTACGTCTGTGAAACTTGCAGCAGCTCACTCATTACAAACCCGTGACATGCTGCAAGGCTCCAAAGGTTGAAGACCACAGATCGTGTAAAGTCTTAAGGAGAAACAGGTGTGCTTCTCCTGTGCTGAACTTCAGTGGGCTGCTGTGTCTCAGAAAGGCTCTGTAGAAAGTTTCACAATGAGATGTGGCAGAAAAACTGTCTGTCTGGTAGTTAAATAAGGCTCACCACTGCAGTGCTGCCTTTTCCTGTATTTGTTTTGCAGAAACTCTTACGATCTCGTCACAAAATGCAAAATATGTCATGCAGAGATGTAAAATGCAGTCCAATGGGCGGCCGTCTCTTACTTTACGTACACAGTCTAGACTCCGACACAATAGGGGCTGCAGCAAAAAAAAAAATTGTAATGATTTTATGTTGATTCTACGCAGTTTGTCGCAGATTCGTTTTTATTCAGTTTACCTTCGGTGTGATTTAATAAGTGTTTTGAGTTTTGTGTGACGCTCTGAGAATGAATGCAGCCCACTTTCAGTCCTCCCAGTTTCTAGCTCTGTGCTTCTTTTTATATTTCAAGCAATAGCCAAGCAATAAATGCCAAAGATGTTTTCTTTTGTTAGAGATGTTCTTCTTTGGGAAGCGGATAGCTTGATAAAGGAGTTTTGGAAGCGTGAGCAGCAGGAGAGGAGAACATGGAGAGTGTTGCTTAAATTTTGCATCCACTTTCCAATGTTGGAACTTTTCACTGAGTTTGCTTTGAATGTGTGTGTTTGTACAGAAACAGCAACACGTCTCATTCTTGCATTTGTTGGCCATCGGACATAAACGACGTGTTAATTCACTGTGTAGGTGCGATATTCAGTGAGTTTTCTGTAACTTGAAGCTTCTTCATGTGAGTTTGAAGGCAAACTTTTGCAGTGTTGCAAATCACTGATTATTTAATATGAAAGTACACTTTTTTTTTTTAATTGTCCACCGTTTTATTTTGATGTAAGAACTCCAAAATAAAAGGCTGCTTTAAAAAAACATCCACATTGTGAGTATGACCAGGGGATGCTCATTGCAAGGTAGGGCTGGGCGATATGGCCAAAAAATAAAATCTCCATTTTTTAATTTATTTTATTTTTTTAGTCATCTTGGACGATTACGATTTAAATCGATTTTTGTTGTTTCTTTGCGGTCTGTTAGCTATGGCTAGTGCTAGCCATGCTGCACTCCCGTAGCTGCAGCACTCTTCCCATTCTTTAGGATGCCTCTGCTGGAGGTGCTGAAAGAGGTTAGTTGTGCTGCTACTCTTCGTTTTCACAGTACTTTTGCAAACCTTGCACATGACTGTAGTTTGCTCTGTGTCAGTCTGGTCAAAGCCGAACCACTTCCATATAATCGATGTAACATGAGGCCCTTTTCTGGCGACCAACTCTTCGTCTGCTGTTCTGTCCGCCGTGACGGGGGTGTGAGTGTTTTGGCGGAAGGAGATGAGAGGCGGAAGCAAACGCCAGTGCACAAGTCGTGAAAAGCAGAAGAAGAATCTGTACTGTTATATATTTAAGCTCGCCTCGATTTTACGATGTGGCAAATTTTCAAATCGTCAGGTTTTAAAAACGCGAATTAATCGAATTAATGCGATTTATCGCCCAGCCCTATTGCAAGGTAAATGCTTTTTTCCGAACAGTAACATGCACTGAGTCAGTTCTTCATGCTATTGACTCCAACGTCTCACCATCAATTCACTGATGCCAAGCGTACGTGCAGCAGCTGTATTTCCTTCTTCAACGGGAAGATTGATCACCTTTAACTTAAAGACTGCATCATATGCATTTCTTCCATGATGGTGTGTGCATGAAAATGCAAAATGTAGTGCGAGTGCGTTTGATTTAATTCAAACAGTTTTAAAGGTCCACTGTGACCTGTTCGGTGATTTCATTCTGATGTGACGAGGCTAAACGTATTGGCGGCATGAAGCTCGTTCGCCCGTTAAAAATCTACACATCAGCCGCATCTTTGTGTAAGCCACAGGGTTCAAAGCGTGAGAAAAATGTAGCGGCTTATAGTCCATAAAGTACGATACATTGAAGTTGCTTCCCACTAAATTTACCACGTGCACCGACAAATCTTCCTGCTCAGATCTGAAGGGAAGTAAATGATATTTAACTGAATGCACCTTCATGTGGGTTTCTTTGTACCATTGTTCGTCTGTGCAGGTATCCCCAGGCCAGCAGGGGAAGAGTCTGAGCACCCCTGCAGCGGCTGCCCCCTCAGGTAGTGCCTCCGCCGCCCACACTGAAGCTGGACCCGCCCAGACCAGCGAAGCCAAGCCGGCCTCGTCGGAGTCCCTCGCTTCCTCGACCTCAGCCGGACCTCTGGAGCCTCCCAGACTCTCTCTTCCCCTGACCAGCAGAGAGGGCCAGAATCAGGCGACCACCTCGTCTGTGTCCCCGCCGGCCTCCGAGACGAGCCCCGTAGAATTCGACAGTGCCATCAGCTACGTGAACAAGATTAAAAACCGCTTCCTGGACCACCCAGAGATCTACAGAGCCTTCCTAGAAATTCTGCACACATATCAGGTACTGTAGGAACACAAAGCGATCATTTAATTTGTATATTATTTGCAGTTTATAATGTAGAAGAGGCAGCGCTGTAGAGGGGTAGTTCTTCTGTTACTGTAGGGTTTCAGCAAAGCCAACATTCTCAGCGCTGATGTTCCAGTACTGAATCAGTGTCTTTTCAAAGTTCTATTTCTGCTTTTAAATAGAAACCAAACGGCAAAATAAAAGTTGTAGTGTTACATTTCCAGTTCCTTCCCGGACAGCGACAGCATTTCTGACTCTTGCGTAATGTTGCAGGCTTTTTTTTTTTTTTTTTTTTTTTGGGGGGGGGGGGGCAAAAAATATTTCACTTTTCTCCGGTTTTTCTTAGTCCATTCCGATTCGTCACACTGAACGCTGTTTTTCCGCCTTTGTAACCTTCAGAAGGAGCAGCTGGAGGTGAAGGAGAGTCGAGGCAGCCGAGGCAGCAGCGGGATGACGGAAGACGAGGTGTTTTCTAAAGTTGCAAGTCTCTTCAAGGGACAAGAAGACCTGCTGGCTGAGTTTGGACAGTTCCTGCCGGACGCCAAGAGATCTCTGGTCAGTCGATGAAACGGCACACAAAGAGAGATAATGCTCCACTTTCAAATTTAGAGAAGGATCTTAAAGGGTCATTTTGTGTCAGATCAGACAGAATTCAAGAAATAAGTTGCTGCACTGTCTCCAGTTTTGGTCAGAGGTTTAATTGTTGGTGACTCAAAATGTTCTTGTTTGCATGCAGACCCGTGAATTGTATTTTTACCCTCAAAAAATATCTTTTAGGGTTCAAATTCTCCGGGAATAAAACTTCCACAGCCGTGAATTTTGGTGAATACAGACAAAATATTCACAGTGATAGTTTTTCTTTTAAATATTGGACCTTAAAAATGGAAAAAAGTGTCAAATTTTCAAACGAGGGTGATAGTAAGGACCCGGAAGGTTACTGTTGGTGTGTATTTGCACCGCGAAAGCACAGAATTTGTAACGAGACTTCATACACGTGAGCTAGAGATGGCTGTGTTGTGAGTTTTCATAGAATTTAAAACTGTTAGAGCAAATACTCTGTGCTGTAAAATATCCACCCTGTCCTTGTTGCACTTTAATATACAGGATGAACTTTTTCAAATAGAAATTTGTTTTCTTTTGGATTTGAATGATAAGCCTCAGTTTTAATCAGTTTTACAGTTTTGCGTTTTAATATGTGAGCCTTTGGTTACATTTTGTGCTGCAGTGTCCCTGAAATGTGTTGACGACAGAGTCACAGTTCATACAAATGATTGAATTTTTGAAATTATTTGCCCTTGAAAATGGAAAAAGGTGCCACATTTTCAAACAAGGGTGAAATCCGGGCCTCAGAAAGTTACTGTTGGTGTGTATATATGGATGTATTGATAGCTTGGTTAAACTCGAAGCAGAATTTGAGACGGTGGAGCTCCACTGCTGTCTGAAATGACACAGATTGACCCAATTATTGGCACCAGTTTGGTCCTCGTTGCTCGTGTTTTTATTTAAAGTGTTTTTATCTATATGCAGCTCGCAATTGAATAGACATCAGTATTTTATATTTCTGCGCTCATAAACATTGTGCTGATAATTATGTTTTATAGTCAGTACAAAAAGTGTATTTTCCTGTTGTTGAAAGTGCAGCATAATCAGTTAGAAGAGCTGAATTAATTAACCCTCCTGTTGTCCTCATTTACGGGCACCAAAACTATTGTTTCCTTGTCTGAAAAAAATCCAAAAAAAATCGGCAAAAAAAATTCCCAAATTTCTGAAAATTTGTCAGACCTTCAGGAAGAAAATTCTAATAATTCCTTAAAAGTTTTATTTTTAAAAAATCCCTCAAAATTGGCAAGAAAATTCTTGTAAAAAATAAGTAAATGTTTTCTGAAAAATGAGTAAAAATATCTAAAAAAGTAATCGCATATCAGTAAAACTTGATATTTTCCTTTTTTTTTTTTAACCAAAATCCAGCTGACTTTTGGTTGATTTTTTTTTTTTGTGAATGTTCTGAAGAAACATTTCTTTATTTCCACCAAAAATGTTCAAAGATTTCCCGAAAATGTTGAAAATGTGGACATGAGAAGTTTCACCGTGAAAATATATATTTTTTTCTCCACATTTTCAAACTATAAAACGGGTCAGTTTTGTAGGGCTGGACCCGAATATCCGTTCGCTACGGCGGTATCCAGATATTAATTTTGGTATCCGAATATTCGCCCACATCACGCTTCACTTTGTTGCATAAACACAAGACAAGATGCTGAAGACCTCCACTGTTTGGGAATTCTTCAGTTTAACTGAAGACAAAACGAGGCAAAATTTGGACCCGGGAGACCAGACGAACGGATCCGAATATTCAGGCCGTGTCCACCACAAGACGCCCCCCCCTCCCCGTCGGACGTTACGTACATAACGAATATTCGGATATTCGTCTTTAATAGGGCCCGAATATTCGGAGCCCAGAAACCACTATTCGGGCCAGTCCTACTATTTTGACCCTCAGGACGACACGAGGGTTAATTGATCCTTGATTGGCAGCTGTCTGATAGCGATAAATCATTTGACTTTTTTCAAGCAAAAGTGTCAATAAATCTTTTTTTTTTTTTTTTTGCTTTTGAACAGCTGAATATAACCATGTTTTTTTTGCTTTTCCCTGAACAGTCACTTCATTGAGACTCTCTACTGCTAAATTGTTTGTGTTTGCTGAAGTTCAGATAAGCGTAACTCACCTTCTCCTGCCTTTGCTGTGCACTTTGTCTCCCGTAGTTCACAGGGAGTTCGCTGACGGGAGGGAAAGAGCAGCTGAAAAGGCCGGACGAAGAGGACACGATAACCAAACAGAACAAGAAGAGGCCCAGGCCCATACTTCTGCCGCACATGTCCCCACTGCTCAAGGTAAATTCTCTATTTAGAGTCAGTGCCTGGGGCGGTGCTTGGATGTACTGTATGTAACACAAGTCCTTGATCTCTGCAAGTTTCAGCAACACTTTTGTGTCTTCCCAAAAGAGCAACTCAGATGTTCCAACTACAATAAGTCTGATAGCTAAAGGTTTTAAATACCATTAAGTGCTTTTTCCTTTTTTTTTATTTAGAAAAAAATGAAGTATTCCTGTACCAAAGATCAGTCCTTTGCTTCAGTTGGCAAACATGGAGTCTTAAGAGAATTCTCCTTCTTTGATAAGGTGTGGTATCTCTTTTAATGGCAGTCATGTTGGATTTCCTCTCTGTTCTTTTGACCCACTGCCACTGCTTCCTTTCTCTTTCTATACTTCCTCTGCTGCTGTCTTCACGTTGCTTTGTAAAGTGTTTGGTCTGATTTCCTTCAGGTCCGTCGCCTGTTTAAAAGCCAGGAGGTGTACGAGAACTTCCTGCGCTGCATCGCCTTGTTTAACCAGGAAGTAGTTTCTGGAGCCGAGCTGCTGCAGCTGGTTACTCCGTTTCTGGGGTGAGTTGATGGAAAGATAATTGAGCTGGATAAATGGGTGGAAAAAATGTGAAAAATGGATGAACAAATTAATGCTTACCACTGCTGCGGGGGTGCCTGACGAAAGCCGACGTCTGGTCCAGTAAAAGCGGCTGTCTTGTGTTGAAATGTTGATTATTATAAAAGACTTTAAGGTCCATTTAAGAATTTGTGAAGCTGATATAACCATTACAGGAGCGTGATATAGCAGATTTTCATCCAATTATTTTAAACACTTGGCTTCGGGTCAGCTGGTCTCCTCCTCATTTATCTGTCACTCATGAGTTCACCCATCTCCTTCCAGGAAGTTTCCTGAACTTTACACACAGTTCAAGTCATTTCTGGGGGACAAAGAGCTCTCTCATGCTGTGTCGGGGCTGTCGGATCGCTACATGGAGGGAGGAGGGGGCCGGGAGGTGGATTACGCCTCCTGCAAGCGCCTGGGGTCCAGCTACAGAGCGCTGCCCAAGACCTACCAGCAGCCCAAGTGCAGCGGACGCACCGCCCTGTGCAAGGAGGTACGCCCACGTACATTTCACCAAAGACATGTCAGAGAGGTCGCTGCGATGCGTGAAGGTGTGGTGCTGTAATGCAGGCAGAGTTTGCTTTCATTCAGAGTTCAAGAAGGTGTGTGAGGTTTAGCAAATGCACCGAAAGGATTTAAATTTAGAGCTGCTGCAGTAAATCGACATAATTGACAACGCTAAAAAGGCATCGCGATTCTTAAAAGATGCCTCTTTTTTTTTTTTTCCAACTTCAGTGCATCATTTTCTTCAGTGTTGTTTTCCTGTAGCGTCATGCCGTTTGTCGTTTTTGGCTCCAGTCATCGGTCAGCTGCAGGCTAATTCAGTTAAATGTAGACGTTTCCAAAGACCCAAGGCTTTGAAAGTACTGGAAGCTGTTCAAATGGTCACAGAACAAAAAGGTGGCTTGTAAACTTTGCAAGGTTTGAATGGCAGATCAGAGCAGCACCTAAAGAGAAACACACAGGAGGCACTCTACATCCGTTAGCTTCTCTCCTGCTCTCTGTGCTCAGATATACTGGATTTTAATGCAGCCAAACCCCGAAAACATTTTCAGATATTGATATCTATTGTGCTGCATTATACGGTGATGTAGTTTGTTACAGTAAAATGAATGTAAATGAAGAAGAATGTAAAGTTCAATTGATGAAATAGTTGCCAGTAAAAAATCGTGAGCAGTGGCAGGCCTCCTTCCATCCTCATAAAACATTAAGAATGAAACATGCTGCTCTTCTTGCGGTCTTTGCTGGTGTATTGTGGGTTTTTCTGGTGTATTACTGCCACCTGTAGAGCAGTAAATAGTGAAAAATCCATCCATCCATCCATCCATCCATCCATCCATCCATCCATCCATCCATCCATCCATCCATCCATCCATCCATCCATCCATCCATCCATCCATCCATCCATCCATCCATCCATCCATCCATCCATACACCACTTTATCCTCACTAGGGTCATGGGGGGTGCTGGAGTCTATCCCAGCTGACTCGGGTGAAGGCAGGGGACACCCTGGACAGGTCACCAGTCTGTCACAGGCTACATATACAGACACACAATCACACTCACATTCACACCTACGGACAATTTAGAGTAACCAATTAACCTCAGCATGTTTTTGGACTGTGGGAGGAAGCCGGAGTACCCGGAGAAAACCCACGCATGCACAGGGAGAACATGTAAACTCCATGCAGAAAGATCCCAGGCCGGGATTTGAACCGGGGATCTTCTTGCTGCAAGGCCAAAGTGCGAACCACTAGACCACTGAGTAGCCTGTGAAAAATACACTGAAGTGGAACTAAAATATGTAAATATGAAATGTTTTCCTGTAAGAACGGTCTCCCCAGTGATGATTTCCATCTTCATCTGTTTTGTTTGTAGGTGTTGAACGACACCTGGGTGTCTTTCCCCTCCTGGTCAGAAGATTCCACCTTTGTCAGCTCCAAGAAGACTCCTTATGAGGAACAGCTGCATCGCTGCGAGGATGAAAGGTTTGAGGTGAGTACATCTTAATCATTTTTCCAATTATCAATATCATTATTAACAGAGTACTGATAAAGTGGATTAATACCCAGTTTCCTTGTTACTCTGCTTCCCTTTGTGGTGTCAGTGCAACTTAAAAGTTTACCACTCAGAGGTTTTGTTGTCAGGCCTGAAGCTACGCTGTCAGGAATACCTGTAGCATCTCTCTACAGTAAGATTCATTTCAGCAGCCTGCTCTAACTGACAGAAACATTCCTCTAGCAGAGACGCAACCTGCAAAAACTGAACGAGAAGCACAGCCATCAGCACAAATCAGGAAACGAGCTGCTTCCAGAGTGACTGAGGCTATGCTAACAGCTAGCATCTACGTTTGAAAACGACCACAGATTACACTGAAACGGAGGCTGGAAAACAATTATGAATAGCGCTTGAGGATGTGATATGGAGTGGGCTGTTAAAATGATAGAACGGTGATGGATGAGGGAAACGAAGAAGAACTGGAGACAAAACTGAAAGAGAAAAACTCCGTTAACCCTCGTGTCGTCCTGCAGGTCAAAACTGACCCGTTTTAAAGTTTGAAAATGTGGAGAAAAAATATATTTTCACTGTGAACCTTCTGATGTCCAGTTTTCAATATTTTTGGGAAATCTTCCAACATTTTTTGGTGGGAAAAAAAAGAAATGTTAAATGTTTCTGAAGAACATTCACAAAAAAATCAACCAAAATCCAGCGAATTTTGCTGGATTTTGGTTGATTTTTATGTGAATGTTCTTAAGAAAATATTAGAAGTTTCACTGATATATATGTAATCATTTTAGATATTTTTGGGATTTTTTTTGGAAAATTTTTCCTAATTTTTTGAAAATATTTACAGTAATTTTCTTGCCAAAGTTGGGGGACTTTTTTTTAAATAAAACTTTTAAGGGAAACTTTGAAGGAATTATTGGAATTTTCTTCCTGAAGGTTTTTGCAGATTTTTTTTTATAAATTTGGGGATTTTTTTGTGGAATTTTTGAGTATTTTCAGACAAGGAAACAATATTTTTTGTTGCCCATAAATGAGGACAACAGGAGGATTAATCTCACAGTAAACGGAAGAGAACATCTTCTTGTGATGCTTTATTTGTTTCTACTACACGTTCAGTTAGAACCAGCTCTAAACTATCTGTATTTTTAAACACCAATAATCTATATCGACCCTGGAAAACAGACAAGATAAAGATGTCAAACCCTGATGTATGTTTCTTGTTATGTTCTTGCTCTACATGTATTTTTATCTCCTCGTGACCTGAGATAAGTTGTTTTCGCACATCCAGCTCTGCGCTCTAATCGACGCTGCCTTCTCAAAGCTCTCCGTCTCTGATTCTTCTCCTAAAGCTGGATGTTGTTCTGGAGACCAACTTGGCCACCATCAGGGTATTGGAGAGCGTCCAGAAGAAGCTGTCCCGCCTGTCACCGGAGGACCAGGACCGATTCAGACTAGACGACTGCCTGGGCGGCACCTCTGAGGTCATCCAGCGCCGTGCCGTGTACCGTATCTATGGCGACAAAGCCCCCGAGATCATCGAGGGACTGAAGAGGAGTCCCGCCACCGCCGTGCCTGTGGTGCTGAAGAGGTCAGGGCTGTCTTTTTCTGTCCGGTGTCTTGTCCTCTCAGCATTTCTGCTTCCTTTATATGCATTACCATTCTGTTAATTCAACACATTAATGAAATGCTCTAATTAGACCTTTGTGCTGGAGAGTCTTGTCAGTCCGTCTCATTCCCTTGAATATAATAATATGGGGAACAGCTTGAGGGGAGTTCTTGAAATTTGGACAGGAATGCTGACGAAGCGATTAGATTTTGGTGGCCAAAGTCACTTTGACCTCCCAGAACACATTTTTAGCCGTAACTCCAGAATCCATGAGCTAATTATGACAAAACTACACAAAAATGCCAAACGGGTTAAAATGATGAACTTTTACATCCAAAGGTCGACTTCACTGTGACGTCTTAATGTTCTGCAAAAACACTTTTTCTGGCCGTTTTTCATCACCAGGAACAAAAGGAGGGGAAGCGATCGTATTTCACATCTCGGTGCTCACCTTGGAACCGTGGTGATGGGTGTAGATCTCGGTTGGAAGCGTTTATGGAGCATACATCTTTTGAAGTTTTTAGCTTCTGTGCAGCAGCATCCATATTTTAATCACTCCTGCTGTCATAGCTTCATCTTTAGAATCTGTCAGAAGCAGTTTTATTGGCCAAACAAATGAACTCAGACAAGTAATCTGACCGTTTTATTTCTTTCGCTGAACTTTAACACTGTAGTTCTCGCTGCATGTGTTATAAAACGGATGTAAACTGCAGCTTGACTGGCTAATGGAGGCATAAAAACATGAGGTGGTGTTCTCGTTTTGCACGTTTACATCTTGACGCTTATAGAAATGAGGTTCTTGCTTGCAGTTACGGAGCACATTTCTGCATTTTGTATTACTGGCAGGAAGGTTTAAGCAATATGATGGAACGCTTTAATTGCTGAGTAACGGTGAGTCACAGATGCTTGTATTAACGGACGGTGATCTTTGTTCATCCTGCTGCATAAACGGTGCTTTTGCCACTGTACCGGTGTTCTGCCAAATGTGGTTCCACGACATAGAAGATAGTGGTTAGTGTAATTAATAAGAGGCTTTGTAATTAGTCACTTTTTTTTTTTTTTCAAATGGCAATATTTGACACAATAAGCAAAGTTTTTAATTCAAATAGATGTTGGTTGAGTGAACAGATGAATAGACAAATACCTGAACAACATGTTTGTTTCATTTCTGTTTATCTGCATTTTTCATCTGTCTGCTACATTCACAGATTACTGCAAAGTCACAGGGCAATTATAGCGACTATATTCAACATTTTATGAGTTTTTATAAACTCAAACGCTTTCAGTATATTGAAAAGTGGTCTATTATGGGATGGCTACACCGTTAGCTGGTATCAGGACTGTCGTTGCTACTGTTAGCTCTGGTGCTAACAGCAACATGTTTAGCATTGAGGTGATGCCGTCGGCTTGAAGTATGCTTTTAGCTGCCATCGGGAAGACTTTTAAAAGAAAACTTTCCGCTCAACGCGTCTCGTCTTCCTTCAGGGTCAGTTCATGTGAAAACACACAACTTCCAGAAAAGTGGTTGCTGCACCATTGACAATTTTCTCAGGGTTTTATGTGCTGAAAGATAGTTACAATAGAACTTTCCATGCAAAATTATAGGTCTCCATCTCTACTAGTTCCAAAGTTATGACCTCTTCAAATTTCTGGAATTTGGACCTAAACCCACCCCCTAAATCCTCGCCTAGGATTTTGGACTATGTAACTGCTTATTTCTCAGCCTCTAGACATTGTTGATGGCTGAAACCATCTGACATCACATGTAGCCTCACAGCCTCCTAGCTACTCTCTACAGACCACAGGAGCCTTCTAAAAATGCTAAAAATTAAGAAAAACACACTCGCAAGTAGGTTTTATGGGTCTAAAATTACTAGAAATGTTATAAATGTTGACCCAAGGACCGCTCTGTCCTATTATAAACAAAATTGTATGATAACTTACAATGTTGGAGACTTCTGGGGGTATCGCATATTAAATGGGGCAAAATCCTAGGTGAGGATTTAGGTGGTGGGTTTAAGCCCAAATTCTAAAAAATTCATGATCCCATAAGTTTGGAACTAATAGAGCTGGAGCTGTAGTTTTTTGCATGGAAAGTTGTTTTGTGTCTATCTTCCATCACAAGAAAATGTAGCCAATTTCTAGATGATGCAGCAACACCCATTATTGAAACCACATGAAATGACCCTTCACTGTTCAACAAACTTTCTTGACGTCTTTCAATGTCATTCCTATGAATCTTCTTCACGGCTGACAAACAGACTTTAGGTTCATTACTGCCACCTACTGGGCTGGAGTGTGCATCAGTGAAATTAGGGAACTGAGAAAGGTGCGATTAAATGCACTATTTTTTTTAACACGCCGTTTTTTTCTGTAATTAATTAATAGAATTAACGCGCTAAAGTCCCAGCCCTAGAATATAGCTGTGTTTTATTTGAAGGAATCAACGTTAAAGCTGCGTTTTCGTCTCCAGGTTGAAAGCCAAGGAGGAGGAGTGGAGGGAGGCCCAGCAGGGCTTCAATAAGATCTGGAGGGAGCAGTACGAGAAGGCCTACCTGAAGTCCCTCGACCACCAAGGAGTGAACTTCAAACAGAACGACATGAAGGCTCTGCGGTCGAAGAGCCTCCTCAATGAGATTGAAAGCGTCTATGATGAGGTAAAAGCTCCCGTATTCGAAAAGATAGCGAGATGTGAAGTAGGAAAGCGTCAATATCGCAGACTTTGGGGTTTGTTGCCAAAACCACTGAAACTGGATGTCTGTCTTTGTACTGCTGAGATACGTTTGAGCCGTTTGATCCCAGTGTAACTCGGTTTGCATTCTGGTTTTTGGTTTCCTTTATCAGCTCAAAGTTTCTCACTACTTGACTTTTTAGGTGCTTTTTTTCCCACAAGTTGCAGTAAAGCTGTTGCACTTGCCAGCATCATTCCAGTGAAATGACAAATCCCCATAAGGCCGAGTGTGAAGCATCACATTACATTCCTGTTTACCTTTGGGGCTAGGTTATAACACCACACCTAAAGTTGGACCAGATATGACAAAATCAAGTTGCTCATTATATTCTAACTAAAGAAGAACATAGAAAACCAGACCAACCAAAAAATAAGCGAGAAGCTTGCTGGTGGAAGCAAGAGTTGACAAAACATTTTAAAAAAGCGTCTTATGCCACTTAAAAGGTGAAACATGTTGACAGCATCAATGCAAGACACAAATCGCACACTTTTTCTTTTCTCCCTCCTGTTGTCTTCATTTATGGGCACCAAGAAATATTATTTCCTTGTCTGAAAAAAAATCCAAAAATTCAACAAAATAATTCCCCGAATTTCTGAAAAATTTCAAAACCTTCAGGAGGAAAATTCAAATAACTCCTTAAAAGTTTGCCTTAAAAGTTTAATTTTTAATAAATCCCCCAAATTTGGCAAGAAAATTCCTGCAAATATTTTCAAAAAATAAATAAAAATCTTCCCAGTGAAACTTCTGATATTTTCTTTAGGGACATTCACAAAAAAAATCAACCACAATCCAGCGAAATTCACTGGATTTTGGTTGATTTTTTTAAAAAATTTTTGTGTGTGAATGTTCTTCAGAAGCATTTTTAGCGTTTCTTTTTTCCCACCACAAAATGTTGAAAAATTTCCCAAAAATGTTGAAAATGTGGACATCAGAAGGTTCACTGTGAAAATACACATTTTTTTTCCCACATTTTCAAACTTTAAAACGGATCAATTTGACCCACAGGAGGGTTCAGTACATACAACAGCTGCCCTCACACACTGTCATACGGTGTACATACAACTGAAACATGCTACTTTGTTTTGATATGGTGCTTTATTCTTGGACTTTAGCCATGTATCGTGCTGAATCTGTCTGTGCGTTCTCTGCCAGAAAAGCTTGCTTACTTGCATGCTGCAAAATCCAGCCAGTCGTAGTAGAACGTTCTGGTGTTTTTAGCATATTGCATACAATATACTATGTATTGGGATGTGCTAAATCTTGTTATAGATGTATGGATATTGGAATGCATGCAGTCAAACGTGCCTTGAACATTTGTTTTTAATTTCAACCGTTTATTCTCAGGCTGCCGATGAGGACGGTGTGGTTCAGTTGAAAGCTCGAGAACAAACAAGCAAATGAACCTTGAGTTGAGATGGATTAGTAATTTCCTCGTGTGTCGCTTTTCTTTTCATCTTTTGTGTCAGAGGAGAGCTTTGTGTTTGCTGTGTAGTTTCCCTGTTACAGTTTATACGGGGGGGGATTAATTTCTCTGAGGTCAATTAACAGATTAGAATCAACAATTTTCATTTTCAAACTCGGCGTGTGGCAGCGCATTTTCCTGCTTTAATTTTCGCTTTTGTTTTTTTTTTCCCCGTTTATCTCAGCGTCAGGAGCAGAGCACAGAGGAGGGAGGAGTCGGCCAACAGGGACGCAACGGCTCTGGGTCGGCCTCGTCCAGCGAGCCTCACATGGTCTTCACGTACGAGGACAAGCAGATCCTGGAGGACGCCGCCTCACTCATCATCTACCACGTCAAGCGTCAGCCCACCATCCACAAAGATGACAAGGACCACATCAAGCGCATTATCCAGCACTTTGTCCCCGACCTGTTCTTCTCCCGCCGCGGCGAGCTCAGCGATACCGAAGAATGGACTGATGAGGAGGCTGAGCCCGAGGAGGGAGCAGAGAGAGGAGGAGGAGGAGGAGGAGGAGGAGCTGCTGCTGCTGCAGGTGGAGGAGGAAACGGTAATTCTACCAGTGCATCAGGAGCAGCAGCAGCCACAGGTAGTCAGTCTCAACCCCAGCCTGCCCAGTCACAGCCTCAGACACAGCCCCAACCACAGCAGCACCTCAACGGGGAGTCCAGGAGGAGGCGCTGCAGCCCATCCCAGCCGGCAGACACCGAGGCCTCCACCACCTCCAGTAGCATGAGCCAGCCTGCAGGAACGACCACATCCACGCCCGTGTCCACGCCGATGGAGACGGGCTCCGGGGCGACCGGGGAGAAGGTGGACCTGCGCGACCCCGAGGCGGAGCACCAGAAGGAGCTGGACGGCGTCTACAACCTCTTCTTCGTCAACAACAACTGGTACTTCTTCCTGCGGCTGCACCAGACTCTGTGCTCGCGGCTGCTGCGAGTTTACCGACAAGCCGAACGACAGCTGCTGGAGCACCGAGCCGAGCAGAGCCGAGAGAGGCTGCTGATGGCGGAGGGCCGGAGGGAAAAGGCCTGCGACCTGGCCATGGAGCTCCGCCTCAAACAGCCCAGTGAGTTCAGCTGCTGCTCATCAGCATG
The DNA here is from genome assembly GCF_021347895.1 of Acanthochromis polyacanthus. Classification (NCBI taxonomy): domain Eukaryota; kingdom Metazoa; phylum Chordata; class Actinopteri; family Pomacentridae; genus Acanthochromis; species Acanthochromis polyacanthus. The sequence goes on along the minus strand of NC_067116.1, from coordinate 44,604,467 downwards.
TCAGTCTGGAAGTGGCAGGAATATTAAACGGACAGTGTAGGTGTCTGTGTTTTTATATCGGATCCTCAAACAACGATACAAATGACCTCATCAGGAAGATTAGATGATAAATTGTAAATTATGAGCTCTGAATGCAAGCGTGGTTTCTAATGCAGCATCACTTAAATAATGAATCCCAGTCCTAGTGTGTGATGCTGTAGTAAATAGAATGAAACTTTTTTATCCCTGTCAGTGATTAACCCTCCTGTTGTCCTCATTTACGAGCAACAAAAAATATTGTTTCCTTGTCTGAAAAAAATCCAAAAATTCAGCAAAAAATTCCCCAAATTTCTTAAAAATCTGCAAAACCTTCAGAAAAATTCAAAAGTTCCTTAAAAGTTTCCTTTAAAGGTTTTACTTTAAAAAAAAAAAATCCCCAGATTTGGCAAAAAATTTGTGCAAGTATTTTCAAAAAATGAGTAAAATCTTCCAAAATAACCCTAAAAATATCTATAGTGATTCCATGTATATGAGTAAAACTTCTAATATTTTCTTTAAGAACATTCACATAAAAATCAACCAAAATCCAGCGAATTTTGCAGGATTTTGGTTGATTTTTATGTGAATGTTCTTAAAGAAAATTTTTCAACATTTCTTTTTTCCCACCAAAAAATGTTCAAAGATTTCCCAAAAATGTTGAAAATGTGGACATCAGAAGGTCCACTGTGGGGGAAAAAAATAATATATATATATATATATATATATATATATATATATATATATATGCTGCTGTGTAGATTTTTTTTTTTTTTACCACATTTTAAAACGGATCAATTTTGACCCACAGGACGACATGAGGGTTAAAGGTGGAGGATGCAGTTCTGGTGATATAGTATCTATATTGTATCTTGTTAACATGTTAAGCTAGCATGTTACAGATTCATCATCTTGTGCACGAGCACAAACATGCACCAGCGCGAATGTGCACGGGACATGCTGAAATAGTGCTGTGTACATCGGTTTGAGCCAGCGTGTCTGTTTCCTATTTGCAGAACCAAACCTCTGTAAGAACTCCACATTTTTTATTTTTATCAGTGCACACAGACGGAACAGACAGTGAACAAACCAGGAGGAAAATATGTGGATGCTCCTCTGAAACAGCATAAATGTATAAAATATATGAGAGAAGAATTTATCTGCTACACACACAGTCAGTTTTTATTTGTTTAACTCTGGTTATAAGCTTTGGTGTTATTTTAACTGGAGCAGAATTTTATACATTTTTTTTGCAATCCTCAACTGATTTTAAAGACCTGTTTAAGGCCGTTAAGGATGTTTTTAAAAATTACTTTGGATTTTTATTCTCTGTTAACTTGCTATAGAACAGACAAAATCAGTCAAACCAGATTTTTATGCAAATATTTACACGTGTTATGTAAGAATAACAGCAGTAACAGTTGTAACAATGATGACAATCTTTTTTTTAAAGTGCTTCTTTCAAAATCCAACTTACGAGATTCACAAAATAAAAAGTCATAAAAGCATCAGAATTAAAAAAAACACTGCATGGTTTAGAAAGGGCAAAAAAAAATTGAAAGAAGAATAAAAATAAGGAAAGGCTCTCTGATAGGTGGTGTGCACCTTAATTTTCAGTTTACTATAAAATGACGCCAAGAAAATTGCTACTTTTTCACATTACAGAATCCAAGCTACAAAAGTCATCACAAGGCAGCAAAATAAAAGCATCAGAACTAAAAACACAGCATGGTGTGTGGACAGCTGTGGTAGAAAAGGTTAAAAAATATCTGAAAGAAATGGAAGACAGTTTGAATCAAAGTAAAACTGATAAAATAAGGAACGAAAAGTGTTTTATTCACTGTGTTTTAAGGCCAAGAAAGTGGCTCATTTCCAATTTGGGGTATTTTTGTGACTTGGGAATCAATTATCAAAAAAGACTAAAATGATTATTGATTATTTTTCAGCTGTTAATTGACAAGCCGTTGCTTTTCTTGATTCATGTGCTTATTCCATCTCTGCTTTTGGTTGAGAACTACATCTGGATTTTGGTGTTTTATTGTGAAAAACAAGAGGAAGCTTCGTCCAGGACAGACCCGCTCTGACTCGTGTTATAACAGATGTGGCGTCGCTTTCCTTCCACAGGCGAGGTGGAGCTGGAGGAATACTACCCGGCCTTCCTGGACATGGTGCGCAGCCTGCTGGACGGCAACCTGGACTCCACCCAGTACGAAGACACGCTGCGGGAGATGTTCACCATCCACGCCTACATCGGCTTCACCATCGACAAGGTCATCCACAACATCATCCGGCAGGTAGGAGGAGACGTCCGGGCCGAGCGCTCGTGTTAGCCGGCGAGGACGTTTACGGCGTTTAACCTAATCTCCGCCTCTCTGGCTTCAGCTGCAGCACCTGGTGAGCGACGAGGTGTGTCTGCAGGTGGTCGATCTTTACCTGGCTGAGAGGAAGCGAGGGGCGGCGGGGGGAAACCTGTCCTCGCAGTGCGTCAGAGCAGCGTGGGAGACCAGCTACCAGTGGAAAGCCGAGAGAGTCATGGCCGAAGAGAACTGCTTCAAGGTGAGTCCCGAGCAAAGTGGATCAGTAGTGGTTGTTTTTGTGAGGAAATGTTTAATGGCTAAGGATCAGGATTGTAGCCGGCTTTGAGTCGAGGTTCATTTTCAATCCTTTCTGAAGATGTTCAAGGCCTTTGACGTAGCTGGTTGCATTGTTAGCTTCGTCGGTAAACGTGAAGCATGATAAGTTGAAGTTTTTTAGTGGTTAGACTCTGGTGATAAACAGGATCATGAAGCAGGGACGAGGACGAGCCGGTGGAGCAAAGTTAGCAGGTGGATGAGGAGGAGGGACGGACGATCAGCGGCGTGGAAGGAGTGACAGAACTGCAATGAATTTAAAGCCCTGATTGGTTTAGAGAACTTGGGCAGAGACATTAGTGGATAAGTGTAGTGATGCTGGGATGAGGTGTGGAGTTGTGGAGACAGAATACAAATAAACAGATCTTCATTCTAGAACTTGTGCATAAACTTAACTGTACTACAGGTCTGTAGATTGAGGTCATTCAGTCGCCTTTTGCAACCATTTTTGGAGACGGTGCACAGTCGGCTGCTCGGCTTATTTTTTGGAAAAAATGTAATATCTTGGCTAAAAATCATCCCCTGGTAGTGACTGAGGGCTCATTTCATCCGCAGTATACTTGGGAATACATATAAAAAGATATCTTTAAATTATATTGAAAAGTTGAGGCTGCAGGGAGATTTTTCTAGACATAAGTGTAGGGTTCCACCGATGGAATTTGGTGATTAAACGTAAATTTGAAAGGCGAGACATGATATTGCCTTCAAATGTTTTATTAACTAATTCTATGCAGAGTAAATGACTACTTTACAAAAAACATAACAGTGAAACATGAAGTCTAAACTGGAAAAATCTACCAAATTTCAAGAATTTTTTATGAAATCTGCCCTAAATTGATGCCTTAAATGACCATTTTCAAAATTTGAAGACAGTTGTTACACTTAGACATCTAGAAGTCTTTTTATACTGCAAAGTTTGTGTATATTAGAAGTACTACTTACAATTTCGATACATACGTGTTAACATCAATCGCCCACACAGGGGAACTTAGACCTTCTTCAGTAAAATTTGATCTGTGAGAGTTGCCATAAGCCAGATTTTCTGACACTTGTATTTTTCAACACCTGACATCCTATTCTTTCAGAAAATATATACTTTCCCATATCTGGCTTATGGCAAGTGAAAATATTCTGGGTGGTACATGAAAATAGTCTCAGAAAAAAAAGTGAAAATTTACTACATTTTTTCAAACTTTGCAGAAATCTTCTAAATTTAAGCAATTAAGAAAATCTGGAGCAGGTAAACCTGAATATTGTTAAAATCTCAGGTAAAAATTATTAATTTCTCAAAAAGAAATAGAATGAAAAGCTCAAATATCAATTTTTTTACGCCTGTGGAATGTGTCATTTCCTGAGATTCAAACTGGCCGAACTTTTTAAAGAATAGACCGTTTGACTTTTTTTTTTTTTTGTTGAACTGGATTTTTATTCTACTATAAGAAAAACAAAAATAAAAGCAATTTGGAGGGGGTCAAATTTTCTAGATTTCCAGGTCCCAGCCCACTGTGCCGTACTAATACATTTTATGACTTGGAGCATCAGTGTAACTTGCAAATATGCAGTCCGTTTTTTTTTTCTTTTTTTTTTAAATCATCCTCTTATATCATAGGAAAGTGGGTGGAGTGTGTTTGAAGTAGAAGTGATCAGAGAGCAGACCTAATTCTAGACCTTGACAAGTTGTTTTGATAATAAAGTAAAATACTAGATTCAGTTCCAGATCGCTGTGACTGAATGTTTTGTGCTTTTGTAGATAAACTGTGATCTGCACTTTGTGAACGAATGAATGAATTCTGTTTTCATTTGGAACATTTGGGGGAAAAAACACAAAAACAAATCAAAACGTTCATGCTCTGGTTTTACTGGTCATGCTCTGGTTTTACTGGTCATTATGCTCTGGTTTTACTGGTCATCGTGCTCTGGTTTTACTGGTCATCGTGCTCTGGTTTTACTGGTCATCGTGCTCTGGTTTTACTGGTCATTATGCAGTGGTTTTACTGGTCATCGTGCTCTGGTTTTACTGGTCATTATGCAGTGGTTTTACTGGTCATCGTGCTCTGGTTTTACTGGTCATTATGCTGTGGTTTTACTGGTCATTATGCAGTGGTTTTACTGGTCATCGTGCTCTGGTTTTACTGGTCATCATGCTCTGGTTTTACTGGTCATTATGCTCTGGTTTTACTGGTCATCATGCTCTGGTTTTACTGGTCATCGTGCTCTGGTTTTACTGGTCATCGTGCTCTGGTTTTACTGGTCATTATGCTGTGGTTTTACTGGTCATTATGCAGTGGTTTTACTGGTCATCGTGCTCTGGTTTTACTGGTCATCATGCTCTGGTTTTACTGGTCATTATGCTCTGGTTTTACTGGTCATTATGCTCTGGTTTTACTGGTCATTATGCTCTGGTTTTACTGGTCATTATGCTCTGGTTTTACTGGTCATCGTGCTGTGGTTTTACTGGTCATTATGCTCTGGTTTTACTGGTCATCGTGCTCTGGTTTTACTGGTCATCGTGCTCTGGTTTTACTGGTCATTATGCTGTGGTTTTACTGGTCATCATGCTCTGGTTTTACTGGTCATCGTGCTCTGGTTTTACTGGTCATCGTGCTCTGGTTTTACTGGTCATCATGCTCTGGTTTTACTGGTCATCATGCTCTGGTTTTACTGGTCATCATGCTCTGGTTTTACTGGTCATTATGCTCTGGTTTTACTGGTCATCGTGCTCTGGTTTTACTGGTCATCGTGCTCTGGTTTTACTGGTCATCGTGCTCTGGTTTTACTGGTCATCGTGCTCTGGTTTTACTGGTCATCGTGCTGTGGTTTGGTTTTACTGGTCATCGTGCTCTGGTTTTACTGGTCATTATGCTGTGGTTTTACTGGTCATCGTGCTCTGGTTTTACTGGTCATCGTGCTCTGGTTTTACTGGTCATCGTGCTGTGGTTTGGTTTTACTGGTCATCATGCTCTGGTTTTATTGGTCATCATGCTCTGGTTTTACTGGTCATCGTGCTCTGGTTTTACTGGTCATCGTGCTGTGGTTTTACTGGTCATCGTGCTGTGGTTTTACTGGTCATCGTGCTCTGGTTTTACTGGTCATCGTGCTCTGGTTTTACTGGTCATCGTGCTGTGGTTTGGTTTTATTGGTCATCATGCTCTGGTTTTACTGGTCATCGTGCTCTGGTTTTACTGGTCATCGTGCTCTGGTTTTACTGGTCATCGTGCTGTGGTTTGGTTTTATTGGTCATCATGCTCTGGTTTTACTGGTCATCGTGCTCTGGTTTTAGTGGTCATTATGCTGTGGTTTTACTGGTCATCGTGCTCTGGTTTTACTGGTCATCGTGCTCTGGTTTTACTGGTCATCGTGCTCTGGTTTTACTGGTCGTCGTGCTCTGGTTTTACTGGTCGTCGTGCTCTGGTTTTACTGGTCATCGTGCTCTGGTTTTACTGGTCGTCGTGCTCTGGTTTTACTGGTCATTATGCTCTGGTTTTATTGGTCATTATGCTGTGGTTTTACTGGTCATCATGCTCTGGTTTTACTGGTCATCGTGCTCTGGTTTTACTGGTCATCGTGCTCTGGTTTTACTGGTCATTATGCTCTGGTTTTTGCTGGTCATCATGCTGTGGTTTTACTGGTCATCATGCTCTGGTTTTACTGGTCATCGTGCTCTGGTTTTACTGGTCATTGTGCTGTGGTTTTACTGGTCATTATGCTCTGGTTTTACTGGTCGTCGTGCTCTGGTTTTACTGGTCATCGTGCTCTGGTTTTACTGGTCGTCGTGCTCTGGTTTTACTGGTCATTATGCTCTGGTTTTTGCTGGTCATCATGCTGTGGTTTTACTGGTCATTATGCTCTGGTTTTACTGGTCATCATGCTCTGGTTTTACTGGTCATCGTGCTCTGGTTTTACTGGTCATTATGCTCTGGTTTTTGCTGGTCATCATGCTGTGGTTTTACTGGTCATCATGCTCTGGTTTTACTGGTCATCGTGCTCTGGTTTTACTGGTCATCGTGCTGTGGTTTTACTGGTCATTATGCTGTGGTTTTACTGGTCATCATGCTCTGGTTTTACTGGTCATCATGCTCTGGTTTTACTGGTCATCATGCTCTGGTTTTACTGGTCATTATGCTGTGGTTTTACTGGTCATTATGCTCTGGTTTTACTGGTCATTATGCTCTGGTTTTACTGGTCATTATGCTCTGGTTTTATTGGTCATTATGCTCTGGTTTTACTGGTCATTATGCTCTGGTTTTACTGGTCATTATGCTCTGGTTTTACTGGTCATCGTGCTCTGGTTTTACTGGTCATTATGCTGTGGTTTTACTGGTCATTATGCTGTGGTTTTACTGGTCATTATGCTGTGGTTTTACTGGTCATTATGCTCTGGTTTTACTGGTCATTTGAGATCAAACTGGGCTCCATGTGACCTCTGAACTAAAATGAGTTTGACTTCTGCTTTACGTGGTGTTGCTAAATGTTTCATTACTTTAAGAGTAAAAAAAATTAGTCTGGAGTTTATTTTTCACTGTAGCACCTTTAAGAACACGTACCTGCTTTTATCTAGCTGTAGTCTAATTCATGTGGTCTTCTTCTGTTTGTCTGCATTCTCTGTCGTCAGGTGATGTTTCTCCAAAATAAGGGTCACGTCACGATGACCATCGAGCTGCTGGACACTGAGGAGGCTCAGGCTGATGATCCGCTGGATGTTCAGGTAAATGCACGCTTCCAAACACACAAACACAAACTAATATTCCTCTTTGCACATTGACTATTGAACGAGTTTTACTTTTTGTACATTGTGCTCGTCTTGTTGTTTTTATGCCCTGAATGTTTTATTGTTTGTGCAGCAGTAACCCTTAAAACCCGAGATAAATTTCTCCAATGGGAGGCAAATAAAGAACTTTAACCTGAGAAACCTCAGTCTGAAGTTAACCCTCGGTCAAATTAACCTGTTTTAAAGTTTGAAAATGTGCAAAAAATACATATTTTCACAGTGAAAACTTGCACATTTTCAAGATTTTGGGGAAATTTTTGAACAATTTTTTGGCACAAAAAAGAAATGTTCAAAAAATAAATGTTTGTTTAAGAACATTCAGAAAAAAATAAAGTAAAATCCAGTGAATTTCTTTGGATTTTGGTTGATTTTTTTTGTGTGAATGTTCTTAAAGAAAATAGAAGTTTTACTGATATATATGAAATCACTTTAGATATTTTTAGGATTTTTTTTGAAAGATTTTTACTCATTTTTTGAAAATATTTTCAAGAAATTTCTTGCCAAATTTTCAGGATTTTTTTAAAATACAACTTTTAAGGGAAACTTTAAAGGAATTATTGGAATTTTCTTCCTGAAGTTTTTGCAAATTTTCAGAAATTTGGGGAGATTTTTTGCATAATTTTCCCTGAATGTTCTTGAAGACAATGTTAGAAGTTTTCCTGATGCATATGTAATCACTTTAGATATTTTAGGGTTTTTTTGAGATTTTCATTCATTTTTTTAGAAAATATTTTCTTTTTTATTTCTTGCAAATTTTGAGTATATTTTTTAAATGAAAAATTTTAAGGGAATCTTCTAAGGAATTTTTGGAATTTTCTTCCTGAAGATTTTGCTTCCCCCCCCCCCCCCCCCCCCCCCCCCCAAATTTGGGGATTTTTTTTTTTTTTGGCAGAATATTTGGATTTTTTTTCAGACAAGGGAGCAGTATTATTTGGTGTCTGTAAATGAAGACAACAGGAGGGTTAAGCGGTGATTAAACTTGTTCTCTCTCCTGCTTCAGTGCCTGTCGAGCTACATGGAGCAGTTTGTAGGAACAGAGTCCAGTCTGTGCTCTCAGGCAGAAGGCTACTTCTTCAAACCCGTGTTCCTGCCCAGGTACGACCCTTAAACATTTCTCCACATTTCTCTATTTCAGACTGTATATATGCTGTAGAGTCTTTCAACCACCTGTTCCCTCTGTAAATATTCCATCCAGATAAACTTGACTCCGGGTACTGAGTAGAGGTCTTTTAAAACCCTGATTATACTGTTTGCAGACGTGTAATTGTTGCTTTTATGCTGCTTTCTTGTCTGCTTAGAAGTTCCATAAATGCACAGCGGCTCATATCTATATATCCGTGCATGCACAGTAATGCGGAACGTGCACAGTAGTCGCCACATGAGGGCAAATTTTGGACTTTCACAGACTTAAAAATGTCACAGGGACCTTTGCCTGCTTCCTATGTTATTATGTCTTTAAACATTTCATTGTGGAATTCGTTATACTTTGAGGACAACAAAAGCAAATTTAAATTTCTGCACACAGTCAGCGTTAAGTTTTCTTGAAAATGCATTATTTTAATCCCATGAGATGCTGCAGTTTAAATAAACGTAGTGCTGACGGGTTGCTTTATTTCTGTCTCGGGAAGGACTTCTTTTCCTGTTCACATTTTTACCACGTGTGTATTTGCATAATTACTTTAGATGATCACCATGAAGCTGAATCAGCATCTGTCTGACAGTCTCAACTAAATATGATCCCAGAGCTACAAAAACTAATCAGTTATCAGCTACTGAAAAAAACAGATTTCTCTTTCTTAAACCTGACTTTTTTTCTGGGTTCTTCTCTTCTCTATCACATTAAACTAAATATATTTAAATTAACAGCCCAAAGGATGTTTGAGGACGACGTTTATGGCTTTTGGACACACCGATGGACATTTTTCACCATTTTCTGAGATTTTATAAACCAAAGAACAGATTGAGAAAACAATCAAGAGATAAAATAAAACAGCTGGAAGTTGCAGCTCGAGATGAAAACGTGCTGATTGTTTGAGATGGATAGACAGAAGCACACATAAATATATACTTTCTCGTTCAGGGGAGGAAATCTAAATGTTTATATTGTAAGTCTTGTAATATTTGTGCCCCGTTGGCATTAAATAACACACTGCAGCTTAAATGTACACTTTCAGGACAAAACATCTGCTGCAGTTTGCACAACAGAAGGTTTGAGCCACAAAAAAATCTGTCTCAGGAATGTTTTGGTTCTGATTTAATCAGAGTTCTGGCAGCCTGTCGCTGTAGCAGAGGCTCGTGTTTTAAGTTTAGTCGGTTGTTCACGCGCATTTCAAGCAGCAGCAATCCCGTTAAACGTCTGGAATGCGATGAAGGCGCTGGAAAAGTTTGCTCCTGCATGTACCGGAGTCATTACCGATCCACTGTGGTCTCAGTCTTTAACTAACTCATCATTCTGTCATTCAGGTGAACGCTGTGCTGATTTCCTGCTCTAATAAATGTGTCTCGTCTGGCAGGAACCTGCGGCGTTTCCGTCGCTGGCAGGTGCGTCAGGTGGAGGCGATGCGCTGCAGGAGGGAGTGGCACCGTCAGCTGGGCGTGGAGAACGCCGGGAGTCTGGACTGCCGATTTAAACTCAACACCCACAAGATGGTGTTTGTGATGAACTCCGAGGACTACATGTACCGCCGGGGAGCGCTGGTCAAGGCCAGGAAGGTGGGCCTGCGTTTAAGGCGCCATCCACACGAAGACTTAACAGTTTCAAAAACGATCGCCATAAAGACGAAGGCGTCTCAGAAAATGTGTGCGTTTACATGAATGCACTCGATACGCATGGAAACGCTGTAAAACACATCAGACCTCTAGGGGCGCTGTAACGATTTGACGGAAACACGCGCAAACAGAAGAAAAAACAGTGGGCATGTAGCCTAGCCGCGCTAGACAACCCACGGCAACGAATTTAATTCTCTGCCAGGGTGGGTCTAGTTACCCTCCATAAGGCTCCAGGCTGGATTCTCCTAAAACTGGCCGGACCAATCACCATGAAGTGTAGAGTCAGAAGGCGGGCGTAACTAAGTGATGACAGAGGCGCGACAATTCTGACAGAAACAACCGGCGCACAATAAACAGTTATCTTTGGACTCGGCTTTGGCCACAGCCCTTAAAGATTTGAAGCTAAAATTCAACTTGAAAGATAAACAAAGGACGGCACTGAAGTGTTTCATTGAGAAGAAAGACGTATTTGGACTTATGCCGACGGGATATGGCAAATCCTTAATATACCAGTTGGCTCCGCTGGTTGGGAAGCTAATGGGACTTAGCCACAATCCGCCGGTGCTCTCGGAACTACGTCAGCCTATTCGTTGCGTTGATTGGTTGTATACCTACCCAGTTGCTGCAGAGTGATTTGAAAGACAACCTTTTAGCCCGCCTCCCTCCCTGTCGAGCGTTCCTAGACCCTTATGCCTTCAGAACATGGGTCTAGCGCGGCTAGGCTAGTGGGCATGCGCACTTGCGGCAAAAGCTGTAAACAGAAACCAAGCCGGGAAGTAAATAAAGTGCCGTAATGTGTCCTCGATAATTGTTTGTTCAACTCGGTGGTGATTGAGAAGAAGGAGATTTTGCTGCAACAGGGATAGTAGGGTTACAAGCTTCGTTGCCGCGTGTGGCGCATGCGTGTCAATGAAGATACAAAACTATGACACAAGAGTATCTGAAAAGTAGCAGAGAGCCGGTAAACACAGAGCTGCGTATACGGCGTTTCAAAATCTTTCCACTCTGGAACCTGGTTTCAAAAATGATCGTTTACAGACCCCCAAAACGCCGTCTTCGTGTGGATGATACGCAGATTCGGCAAGAAACTTATGCGTTTAGACGTCGGTTTGTCTTCGTGTGGATGGGGCCTAAATGATGATGTGGTGTTGTGTCAGCGTTGTGGTGAATCTGAGTGACGGCGTGACAGTCCAACCCTGCTTGTTAAATCCTGTTTGGTGGCTCACAGACGAGGCTCTGACAGCTTCTCCTCTTCCTCCACAGTCGCAGCACAGAGTGGCAGCGAGCCAGCACGAACGCTTCGACAAGTGGCACCAGGGCTGGCTGGCCAATCACGTCACATCCTCGGCCGAGCGCTCGGTGCAGAACTGGCTGATGGGCGAGGAGGAGGAGGACCTCATCCCCTGCAAGACGACCTGCCTGTCGACGGAGGTGAAGGGGCAGACGGTCAACAGATACCAGGTTCATTACAGCAGTAGCAAAGCCCCGTCCTCACCGTAGAGGACACACAGGTAAATGCATGGACTTACAGGACATCCGCACACTAAACACAGACACAAACGGCTGCAGTCCCGCTTTCTGCCTTCCTCCACAACATGCTCACTCATTCACTTTCACTCGTGGATGAAGAAACTGGCAGTGAGTCAGTGAGTGAGCGATGATGTGGAGACGAGGACCAGCAGACGGCGAAGTAATCAATGAGAGCGAACTCGGTCCTGATCGACGGGACGAGTCGGACACGACGGCACAAACGGAGCTCATCATCCTCAGCATCTTCTTCATTCTAGCTTCTCTGGTGGCACTAAAGTCGGTCGGACTGACGGACAGAGACGGTTGATCGGGCGACGAGTCACAAGATCACGGAGTTTGTTTCAGAAATGTGAATGTCTGTTTTCTTTTCTTTATTTTTTTTTAAGTCAAGTGTAGATTTTAGCTTCTAAAGCCAGAGAGCCTTCTGCTTGTTGGTTGCTTGGTTGGTTTCTGCGTGTTTCTATGGAGAGATAACGGTAAACGTGTGTATGTATGTGTATCCTGCTCTCTTCATTTTGTCTGTTTGTAGGCCCAGTACCGGCTCTTCAACTATAGTAACTGCATTCTTACTGTATGTGCATATATACAGCAGGGAGCCTGTATTTTTATATATGCATCTACACCAGTTGATTGATACATCTGAAGATCATGTGGTTCTTTACAGTGTTTGCTGTCAGCCAACTCTCGATGTTTGTGTTTGTTTTTTTGTATTTTTTCCTTTTTTTTTTTTGTGCTGTAGCTAAACAAGTTATCACCGGGGCAAAAAGGAGTCCTTAAAAATGAATTGGTTTAATATTGATGAAGCAGTCAAATTATGTATCATATTCATGATTTCACCAAATGTTTACTTTGCATCGTCCTTTTTTTTTTGCATACTGACATTGAAAATAAAAAGCAAAATATCAGTGTTAAAATAGAATGTATAACATTTATCCTGTATCAGTTATCATAAAATAAACAACCTAGTTGTGACCTTCTTAGATGTTGACTGGCAGCTGGTTTGTCGGCCGGAGAGACTTTTTAGACACACAGAAGGCGAACTTGTTGACCTCGTTCTTTCAGTTTGTTGAGAACAAAACATAAGAGTGTGTGCAAGTTTAACCCTCGTGTCGTCCTGCGGGTCAAAAATGACCCGTTTTAAAGTTTGAAAATGTGGGGGAAAAAAAAAAAAATTTTCACAGTGAAACTTCTGATGTCCACATTTTCGGGAAATATTTGAACATTTTATGTTGGAAAAAAGAAATGTCAAAAATGTTTAAGAATATTCACGAAAAATCAACCAAAATCCAGTGAATTTCTCTGGATTTTGGTTGTTTTTTGTGTGTGAATGTTCTTAAAGAAAATATTAGGATATATATGGAATCACTTTAGATATTTTTAGGATTTTTTGGTGGATTTTTACTCATTTTTTGAAAACATTTACAAGACTTTTCTTGCCAAATTTGAGGGATTGTTGAAAAATAATACTTTTAAGAGAAACTTTAAAGGAATTATTGGAATTTCCATCCTGAAGGTTTTGCACATTTTCAGAAATTTTGGGGAATTTTGTTTTTGCAGAATTTTTCCTGAATGTTCTTGAAGACAATGTTAGAAGTTTTACGGATACATATGTAATCACTTGAGATATTTTTAGGATTTTTTGGAAGATTTTCACTATTTTTTTTTTTAGAAAATATTTACCTTTTTATTTTTTTTATTTTAATTTCTTGCCAAATTTGGGGGATTTTTAAAAAAATAAAACTCAAGAAATTATCGGAATTTTCCTCCTGAAAGTTTTGCAAATTCTCAGAAATTTGGAGATTTTTATTCTTTTTTTTCTGAATTTTTGGATTTTTTTCAGACAAGGAAACAATATTTTTTTGATGCCTGTAAATGAGGACAACAGGAGGGTTAATAAGAGCCTGCAAAGTTCCTGTAAATCTCTGAAACAGTCAACACAAGCTGAACCAGAGCTGAAACGACGGCAGATGAACAGACAATCTGTTGCTGGTTTGATAACGTTAAATATGCTTTTCCAGTGTGGGCTTACGTGGGGATTATCGCAGAATATCTTTGGCCACCTTGAGTTCTGGGAAACACAATTTCTAATCATTTTATTGGACAGATACACTAATCATCAGCAGATTAATCCACAATGAAAGTAACTGTTGAACTACTTTTGATGAGCTCCATGAAAGGAGGATTTATTGCCGGTCTGTTGTGCTGGAAACTAACTGTACAAATTGTGTTTAGTGAAATCGGGCGCTTCTGGTCATCGTCAGAACAATGCAGTTGTTGGTGTATTTGAGGAGTTTTCATCCCAAATGAAAATTAGAGTTTTTCATACAACTGAAAACCCCAGAAGAGCTTTGAAACAGATGCTGTAGTCAAACTGTTTTAACTTCAGGGTTAGAAAGGAAAACGGGAAAAGGTTGTCGTTGGATTATGAGCGCTTGTTGGACAATGATTCATGACAAAGTTAAGTGTGTTCTCCTTTGATTTTCTGGGTGCTTCTTCTCTGCCAAGAAGTGAGATTTTCAGGCTTTTCGGGATGATTCATTTCTCCTGGTTGGCACGCTGAATGTAACTGAGTCAGTCAGTCTGCCCACCGGGAACTGAGAAAGAAAAATGACATCAAATCCCCAAACACTGCCAGCGCTTTTGGACGAGTCGACTACATCTACTTGGAGTTAAGAGCGGGTGAATAAGCAAGTTCTGCAAAATGCTGTGCAGGCATCGACGACGAAAAGGAAGACACGACAACCAACAAAAGTGAGCTAATAGTGCAGAGCAGCAAACAGAAAATACTGTTTACTACACACAGTAACGTCTGTTTTCACAGAGCTTCACTGAAGACCTTTAGAAAACTTTAAAGGTGCCATATTGTGCCCATTTTTAGTAAATAAATGAAAGTCCCACATGTTCTCAGCAGTGGTGGATCTTCTGTGGGGGCACGGGGGGGGCAGGCAATGGTAGTGGTACCCTGTGATCTGATTGGCCACCCCGTGTGCCCCCCCCAAAAAATTTTCGTTGGAAATTTACTTAACTGAAACTCCATTTTCCGACGTTCCTGAATGCAACTTCGTTGTCCGACTGCACCTGAATGCACCAATGACGTTAGTTTGATTTTTTTTTTGATGGTATTTGGTTTGGATTTGAAGAAGCTTTGAAGACGTTTCCTGATGCCGGAGGAGAGGAGGAGCAGCTTTGGACCTTTGAGGTAAGAAGACTGTGGCCGTTTCTCAGTACGTAACTGTCCGTAGCTGGTTCTTTTCAAATCAATTTAAAAATGGCGCTACTTTGGCTCTGAACCTTTATCTAGCTGTGGTCGCTCTGTCTTCTGCAGTGATTTGATTGGTTCTACGTCACCAATAAAACTCCTTTAACTTAACATCTGTAAGCAAAACAAAAACGTATCAACAAAGTTTTCTGTTAGAGTTTGTGTTCTTCTAAGTTTAACTCCAAGATTTTAAATACTTTCATTTACTGCAAATGAATATCTCCTCCAGATGTCTCACTAATAATCATTATCAGCCTTAAAAACCCACAAACACCCCCCCTCTATACTGGACCACACTTAGGACAGTCCGGTTCCCCCTTCTATAAATCTGCTTGGAATCTTCCACTTCCTGTTTGTCAAAGTGGCCTTCTACCTGGACAGGTTTAGTTGGAGCTCATCAACAAACATTTTGGGTAAGTGCACTTTAATCTGGATGGATGACACTGAATTAGAGTCTGTTTTAATGAGACTGAGTTCAGATGTGTAGCTCTGTCATTAAATAGGAAATTATTTCTCAGAATTCACAGAGAAAAGTCTAAATGTTTGCCTGGTTAGCGTCCCACATGTTCTGTGGCTCAGCTAAAGCTAACTCTCTCCAACTTCTGGATCTCTGGAGTTGCTTGTTGTTCAAATATCTTCTAGAGGTGCTGAAGCTCAGAAAGTCTGAGATGTTTGTTCAGAATCAGCTCATTGTCAAGTCTGATCTGAACTGTCCTCTTTAGTTTGAACTTTCCCTAAACTTAGGAGTTAATGACAGAGCAGCACATCCAGACTCAGTCTCATTTATGTACAGATTAAACTTCAGTGTCATTCATTGATGTTAAAGTGCAGTTTTTCATGTTTGTTGCTCATGCTCCCGACCAAACCAGTCCAGGTGGAAGACGATGAGAAGAGAAGCTCCAGAGGATGAATATCACACATTTATGTTGGAAATAAATGTCCTTTAATTAGACATTGTCATGCAAAAGTTGGATTTCCCTTTAATGATGTTTAAATCTTTGTTATTTTGTTGATGTTGGTTTCTAAATGTTTTCTGACACTCGGCCCCAAACATTAAAACCTTCTACGGCTCACAAGCTGCAACAATTCACACATTATCAACGATCTTTGTGACTAAACGAAGATAAAAAGTGAAAAACTGTCTGATTCCTGCATCATGAATGTAAATCTTTTTGGTTTTTATGACAGTAAACTGAATATATTTGGGTTTGACATTTTATAAACCAAAACAAGAAATGAATTAGTGGAGAAAACAATCAACAGATTAATGGACAAAGAAAATGTGTCTCATCTCGACCGTTTTTCTCAGGAGGTTGGACTTCAGCCTTTGTGCTGGAGGGTTGAACCCTCAGTTCCAAGACTTTCCAAAGCCTCCACACCTCCCCAGTCCTCAGGACCTGAGCTTTCACACAGTCTGAGGGATGAAATGTTCTAAGTCCCACAGTAGATCTCTGTTAGATTTAACTTTCAAACAGTCCAAGGACTGATATCTTCTAAGTTCCTGAGTAGTTCTGTGTTAGTTTGAACCTTCAGACAGTCTGAGGACTGAAGTTTTAAAAGTTCCTCAGTACTTCTGTGTTAGTTTGAACTTTGTGGTTAACAGAAGCCTTAAAACTTGTGACCATGAGTCTTGATTTCACATTTAGACCATCCATCTGAGTTCTTCTCAGACCTTCACCTGTGGGTTCTTCAGAAATCCTCAACAAACTTTGATTCTCTTCACTGAACAGTAAAGTTTGTGGAGATCAGAAGGTAACATTAGTTTGATCGATGCCTTCAACTACTAGTAGACTTTATCTGGAAAGCAGTTTTCTGAAATGAGCTCTTAGTAAATCTGTCCACAGTCAAACCAAGAACACAGAAAGAGGAAATGTTTGAAGAAACAACTTGATGTTTTCATTTCAGACTAGAAAACGCTTTAAGACCTTTATCTGTTTTTGCTCTTTTTCATCGTTTTATCGTCTCTTCTGTTTAATTTGATCTTCTAAAGTCTAACTGGTGTCTTTTCAAATGTTTTGTCTTTAGTTTTGTTCTTTTCTCACCTTTTATTCTTTTCTAATGACTGATTTGATTTCTAAATGTTTTGTCTTTTTAATGTTTGTTGTTTTTTAAATGTTTTATCGGCTTGTTTGAAAAATTTCCTTTTCTTTCCCAATGTTTAATTTTTAGATTAAATCTAAGGTTTTTCCTTTTTAAATGTTTTAACACCTTTTAATTTTCTTTTTCTATTTAATTCCTATTTAAAGTTTTGTCTTTAAGATTTAATTTTCTAATTAAACATTTAATTTTTTAATTAAATGTTTTGTCTTTTTGAAGGTTTAATAATCTAATTAAATGTTTTATTTTTTAAATGTTTAATATTCTTGTTAAATTGTAGTTTTTAAATGTTTAATTATCTAAAAATTCTCTTTAATGTTGTCTAAAAATGTTTAATTTCATAATTACATGTTTTGTATCTTCTGTTTAATTATCTTATTAAATATTTTGTCCGTTTAAAATAATTTAGTCGTATTTAATGTTTAATTTTCTTTTTAAAAGTCTTGTTGTATGAAATGATTTTCCTTTAATTACTTTTTAAATGTAATTTATTTCTTTAATCTTTTTTCTGTCAAGATTTTAACCCCAACCTTAAAAATGAAACAAACCCTTAAATCACAATAAAAATACTTCTGTTGTCACAATCATGAGTTAGTCACTTATTCAGTTTATCAATTCAACTTTATTTGTTTAGAACCTTTCACACAGATGACAAAACTACACAAGCAAATAGAAAAAACTGATTAAAACTCAAAAACATTTAAAAAAAGATTAAACATGGTAATAAAATGTGTTCAGGGGATGGAGGGAGTTTATTGAAGTCTTCTTGGGCTCACACAGTAAATCATTTAAAATAGAAACTTGATATTCAGTCTAAGGAAACTGCAGAGCAACAGAAGAACCAACAATATCTCCTGTTTTCTCCTTTAATGAGTCGACTCTTCTGGTGCTTTCAGACCAAAGAACTACAGACTCTTCACAACCTGCTCAAACTCTTGGTACAGGACCTCACCACACGGGTCAACAAGGTTTCCTTCTCATTTCTACTCTGAAGCTCACCTTCTCCTGCTCAAACTGCTGACAAATGTTTGTGCTGCTCTAAAGTCTGGTCTCCAGAACTTCCTAAAAACTCTCAAAGTCTCTTCTGCTGCAGGTTGCTTTGTAGAACTGTTCCAGAAAACCTCACTAAACCACATGGAGGGGCCTCAAGATAGTCGTCCAAATGAAACCGTACAAAAACCAAACTAGCATAACCCAAACACGAAAGTCTCCTGCAGCCTACCAGAGAAGCTCTTTAAGCAGAGAATCAGGACAGGAACTCTTACCTTCTGGACAACCAACGTTGGTTCACAAACAACCAAAAACCTCTAAAGACTCACTACAGCCAAGATAAAGACACAACTCAGCTGCACCAAATCCACTAATCACTGCACACATTAGCACCATGTGCTAACTGTGGCTAAAGAACCACATTTACCAAGACAACTATCCAGTACAAAGCCCTAAAACACACCAAGAAACACATTAAAGAGGATTTTACTGCTGGAAGCTGCAAGCCAACGCCTAAAGAACAAACTAAAGCAACGGAGCCAAACCCGGTTCAGTGAAGAGAAGCAGAGGAAACGTTTGACTGCAGACATAAAGCAGGAAGACACTGAGCTGCTCAGGTGTTCCTGATGACACCAAGCAGCCACCTGGACAGCCAATAGGAACACAGCTTACTGGAAGTCCAGAGGGCTGGCTTAGTGAAGGACATTCAGTTTAAAGCTGAAGCAGAAAGTTAACAGAGAAAGTTGAAACCACCTTCTGATCCCTGAAATCTCTGAGTTTTCACACAAAGAACACCTGAACATGTCAAACTGGTTCCATAGTAGAACCTTCACTGTAAAAACGTCATAGTATGGTGTGTTACTTAAAAAAAATTAGCACAGCTGAAAATATTAGTTTTTGTCTTTTTTATTGAGCAAACTTTTCAGGAAGTAGATGAAGAATAATTAAAGCTCTCATGTAGAAGTCCAACTTATTTTGGATCCGTGTGGAGAGTTTAATCTTAAAGTTCTTCGAGTCACATGGATTGTTTTGACATTTAATAACCGAGTCCTGAAATAAAATTACAGTCGTGGATTTCTGTCATTTAATCTGGACTAAACAAATAACAGCAGCATAAATCTCAAATGTCTTTATGAGGAGTCTGGATTGAGGTTTCTCACTTGATAATGATCAAAACATGAAATTTAGGTTGTTTTAAAGGAATATTCCACCTTAAATCTTTGAATGTTGACCTACAAGGTTGGTTTCAGGAAGTATTCCACCTTCAAGGTCCTCACACATCCACCTTAAAGGAACATTCCACCTTAAATCCTTGGACATGCACCTAAAATGTTGGTTTAACTGAGTATTCCATCCAAAATCCTCAAAGAGACCTGAGGGGCTGGTTAAAAGGAATATTCCACCTTAAATCTTTGAATGTTGACCTACAAGGTTGGTTTCAGGAAGTATTCCACCGACAAGATCCTCACACATCCACCTTAAAGGAACATTCCACCTTAAATCCTTGGACATGCACCTAAAATGTTGGTTTAACTGAGTATTCCATCCAAAATCCTCAAAGAGACCTGAGGGGCTGGTTAAAAGGAATATTCCACCTAAAACCTCCACTAGGGCAGTATGTGCAGCAGCGACAGCAGAAAGAGGTCCTCTCTGGGTGGAAGAACGGCGTCTGAGTGGCAGCTCCCTTTCTGCTCTTACCTTACTCACTAAACTCAAGGTCCATGGAGGACTCCAGTGGATGAAGTTTCCTGCTGCAACCTTCTCTTTTCAGCTTTTTGTTGACGTTTTTGACCCTTTTTCTGAGCTTTGACCGATCCGAGAACATGAAGTACATCATCGTCATCGGCGACGTAACCGATGGAGGGAAAACCACCTTCACCAACCGTCTGATCAAGAACCTGCCCAACTGCTGCGTGGTCCATCAGGATGACTTCTTCAAGCCCCAAGATCAGATTGAAGTTGGTGAAGATGGCTTTAAGCAGTACGATGTCATCACTGCTCTGGACATGGACGCCATGATGAGGAGGATCCACGCGTGGCTGGAGAACCCGGTGAAGTTTGAGAAGTCTCATGGCGTTAATAACACCCTGGACACAGAGATGATCCCGAAGTCCGACCACAAGGAGGAGGAGGAGGAGACTCACATCCTCACTGTGGAGGGCTTCCTGCTTCACACCTACAGGCCTTTGATGGACGTGCTAAACCAACGTTACTTTATTTCCATCCCATATGAAGAATGCAAAAAGAGGAGGTGCTCTAGGATTCTGAAGGGTTAGTTAGCACTTTGGGCAGCGAACTAGTTGTTTAAGGGCTTAAGGATTGACAGAAGTAAACATTTTTAGATCTTAACAGCGTCTAGTTAAAGGGGAACTTTGGTTTTTTTCAACCTGGGGTTTGTTTTCATTTGTCATTTCATACATGTGAGTGATGCAGAAATGAATTTTCGACATAGCTCCAGTATTTAGCCAGGCAGGCAGCTTAGCAGTTCAGCTAGCGAAAAGTATGGGGCAACTTGCCCCCCCGCGTCAAAGTCCGCCCTAACGTGCTTTTTTTCCCACACTGACCGGCTCGGATAGTCTCAACGAGTGTCCCACAACATACTAGAGATGAGAAGTGAACGAAAACCTCCACATTACTTGGCGATCGCTATTTGTTGTGGTCTGTATCCAAATCTCAGGACGCTAGAAAGCAAATCCCATTCTGAAATCGTGCGATGCTGCCCCATACTTTCCGCTAGCTGAGCTGCTAAGCCTGGCTAAATACTGGAGCTATGTCGAAAATTCATTTCTCCATCACTCACATGTATGAAATGACAAATGAAAACAAACCCCAGGTTGAAAAAAACTGAAGTTCCCCTTTAACACCAACAACCACAAAACAATAAAAATGGCAAAAAAATACACAGATAAAGTTGCAGTTGAAAAGTCAGTATTGAAAGAAGAGACCAGAGAGGCAGAGTAAGTTTTAAAAATAATCGTGGTTTATAAAACCCAGATATGACAGGATCACCAAAGTGTTTACAGAAATACAAATACCATCAGAAAAACCATCATAGAACAGCATTATACACTCGACATGTACAAACTACTCTGTCAAAGGGACTCGGGGGAGGATGGTTCAGACCGTAAGACATTTTCCTTTCTTTATGTCTCTTAAAATCACATTAAGCCACAATGTATTTATTCTGTAAGTTTTTTTTTTAGTATCTTATCAAAGTAGAACATCCACCTACCAAACTACAGCTACTATCACGTTCAGCTAGCTTAGAGAGAGAAGGTACAAACAACATCTAGGGGAGGACACATATCAAGCACTTTAACATCATGAAGGTTTCAGCAAGCAGTGAAAACGAAGTCAGGCGGTTTTCACTCATGAGAAGAACAAGATGTTGGGGTTTAATGACCGCCATCGTCTCATCAAACTGTACAAAACCCTGTTTCTGTTTTTGTCAGCTGGTTACGCAAATCAAACAGACGCCGATCGCTAAAACTCGATCTGTTCTAGAGATATTCAAGCAGATCTGGGATCAGTTTAACAGCATCTTGGGCTGGGGTTTGTCCCCGTTTACAATGGTTTCAATGCACAGATGTACAAATGGCTTCGGGACGCAGGAATCTTCTCCACGAGCCCTAAAACCCCCCGGAGATGTCGGAGCCTCGAAACACAAAGGAATCACCAACAAGATACGATCAATCACATTCTCCATTTCTATGGATTGTTTTTTTTTCTTCTACCTTTATACAAACACATTTCAACAGATTTACACATGAAAAAAAAAGAGTGCAGGATTGTGAACGGAAACGAAGCTCCTACAAAATACCGCGAATCCTGGAGCGAAACATGGCGACGTATGAAGTCCATCATTGTCAGCGGCTGCAATGATTCACTGATATACACATCATGTCAAATAAATTAAGATCTATGTACAATGTAAAAACAAAAGCAGCATGCAGGCAAGACAACAGAGCCTTTTTACAGAGCCGTCTGCTGTGGTGTTTGTGCTCTCCGACACAAACGTGGGCCGTGTGTGTGCAGCGTGTCATGTTTTATGTCCGGTGTGTTTTAAATGGACGGAGAAGCGATCCACCTTCTAAACTCACAACGGATGCAACACAGTTTTTTACCCTGTGCAAAGAGCGAACCGAGGAGCTCCACAGAGGCTCTCCGGTCTTTCAGGGGAACAAAGAAAACCTGACTTTTCTGTAACAAATCACTCTTGCAGCTCTCTGGGCTTCGAGAAAAGAGTGGATTTAAGGAGGTCGAACAGGGACAGGAAGTGAAACGCACACAGACCGGCGGTAAAGTCGCCGTCGTTTCTCTGAAAACAGCAGCAATAACTCGCGTAAACTTTACGACCAACAGCTCTTCAGATGTGAGGAGGGAGGAGGAGCCACGGCACATTCATCTCAGTTTATCTGCGATTGGTGGATTAGATCTGATCAAAGAAACACTGAAGGTTAGCGACAAACAAACAGGAAAGAGGCGCTGAATGAAATCAACCTGCTGATTTACAGAATCAAAGCTGATTATACAGGGTGTCCCTAAAGTCTGGACACATCGTAAACCTCATTAACTTTCATGTTTTTGCCTCCACAGATTAAATATGTCTTTGTGAAAAGAAGAACGAGTTGAACTGGAAGGATGGACATAGGTAGGGTTAGGATAGTGATTTTTTGGGGCAACCATGAATTTTAGCCATGACAAGTAATAACGGCCAATAATGAAATAATTTTGGCTATTTTTAATGCAATAAAGCCAATAACGTAATAATTTTGGCTATTTTTAATGTATTAATGACCAAAAACAGAATAGTTTTGCCCATTTTAAATGTAATAAAGCAAATAATGTAATAATTTTTCCCATTTTAAATTTAATAATGGCCAATAACGTAATAATTTTGCCCATTTTAAATGTAATGATGGCCAATAATGTACTAATTTTGGCCATTCTAAATGCAATAAAGCCAATAATAGAATAGTTTTGCCCATTTTAAGTGTAATAACAGCCAATAATGTAATAATTTTGGCAATTTTTAATGCAATAAAGCCAAAAGTGTAATAATTCTGCCCATTTTAAATGTAATAATGGCCAATAATGTAATTATTTTGGATATTTTTAATGCAATAAGGCCAATAACAGAATAGTTTTGCCCATATTAAATGTAATAACGGCCAATAACTTAATATTTTGGCAATTTTAAATGTAATAATGGCCAATAACGTAATATTTTGGCAATTTTAAATGTAATAATGGCCAATAATGTAATAATTTTGAAACACAAAGATAAAAGCAAGGTCGGCCTTTTCATATTTAGCATGACTAATTGATGAGAGTCACTTTCGTACATTAAATGGCATTTTTCTGCCCTTTCTGACTGTATTTCATTTTAAAATCACAGCACTTTTGTTTGGCAATGCGCCTCTTTTTTATCACATTCAATCAGTTTTTAAAAGTTCTTTACATTTTACCTCCCTGATCCGCTGACATATGCACTCATTTTAGATCTTAATGTAACAAACAGAGCATCAGATCATTCTACTGTACGCACACGTTGACAGTAACACCGCTAATTCTGCTCGTGTTGCAGGTAAAACAGCCCAATTCTATCTGGAAAATGAAAGAAAACGACTTTAAAGGAAGCGTGGGGTTCTGGTTCTGGCTGCTTTAGCCACAGTCACATTCATTAAAACAAAGCTTTGGTAATTAGTGCAGAGAGAAGCGATGCGTGTTCGTTAGCTAGTTAACGATGATTCAAAGCCTTTTCTGAGCTGACTGGAGGTTTGGGGGAGGTTTGACTACGAGCTTCTTAAAAAACGTGGCACAACCGAGAAAAACATTCCAAAGGTTATAAAATACGTCGACAACCACCGTGAAGATGCTCAAACTAGTCTCACTGGTAGAAAGAACACATGTAGAAGTACTGAACTACAGCAGAGTAACAACACACATCAAAACATAGCAAATATATTACAAAGAAACTTCACAGACAAGAATCAAAACTTTTTGTGTACATTTTTCTCCCCCCCTCCATGTTTTGTGTATTAAATGCACTTTTCCTGCAAGTGCGTCCAGGGTTGCTGTTAAAGCTGCAAAAAGAAGGAAAGAAAAGATGGAGTATAAAAAGAATCAACAAGTTGAAACCAGTTGATCTGTTCGGATATGCTGTGACGAGTGTCGAGTCCTTCCTCAGGTTTGTGAGTCTTTAGGTCGGCTTCGTCTCCTCCCTGCTGATCCCAGAGGAGTTAAAAAGGCGTGTAAACAGTCTGTGTGTTCTCCCAAACCAAAGCCAGGAACTGAAAAGGTAAAGGAACTAAATCTACCAGAGTAAACGAGACACCGGAGAAGTCCGTTTTTAAAAAAACCTGCAGGCAGTGTGGTTTCCCCTGTCCGTCCGTCCGTCCGTCCGTCCGTCCGACTGTGTGGCGTTTGCTCTCTGCTGTGACTGTGTTTGTGCTTCGGCGGGTTTTTATGTGTGTGTGTGTTTGTGTTTCTATACTTATAAAGATCTGATCACAGAAATGTAAAGATGAGGTAAGTTTCTATAGAGGTGAGGACTCGTTAAACTAGAACAGAGGAGGCTGAGGTTGTCAGAGAATGAGGTCCTTATAAGTATAGTGTGTAAATGTGTGTGTGTAAATGTGTGTAAGTGTGTGTAAGTGTGTGTGCATGTTGACACTGTGGACTCAGCTGAAGGCCTCGTCATCCGTATCTTCAATTAGCACCTTTGTGTCCTTCTTGGATCTGCAAAAAGAGGATTGAAAACAAACTGTTCTGTGGCACAGTCAGAGCAGACATCCTCTCCTAAACAGTGTCTGACAATATGACCAAAGCTAACCAAAGTGTCCACTAGAGGGGGCTGTTGTGTTCAACTTCAGGCAACTAAATCTGGACAAAACGGGCCAATTCATGAATGTGGGATATTTTAAGACGTTTAACATCACACCTGGATTACTGCAGCAGCATTTTCACCTGCTGGAACCAAAAATCTATCAGTGAACTCCAGACTAGAACCAAAAGATGTAATCGTATCAGTGCTGTTTCCGCCTATTTACATTGGTTCCAAGTAGGTTTCAGCTTCTTTATGCTGGCACCCAGTATGTTTTTGCTTATTTACACCATTTCCCAATATGTTGTAGTCCCAGTATGTTTCTGCCTTTTTACACTGGTTCTCAGTACATTTCTTCTATACAGTGGTTCCAAGTATATTTTTGCCTATTTACACTAGCTCCCAGTGTGTTTCTGCTTCTATACAGTGGTTTGCAGTATAGTTCTGCTTTTTTACACTGGCTCCCAGTATTTTTTTGCATCTTCACATTAGTTTCCAGTATATTCCCTTCTCTTTATACTCACTCCCAGTGTGTTTCTGCTTCTTTACACTGGTTCCCAATATGTTTTAGATTCTTTAAACTTTCTCACAGTGGTTTTAGCCTCTTTACACTGGTTTACAGTGGTTTTCTGCTTCTATACACTAGTCCCCAGTACGTTTTGTCTATTTACACTGTTTCTCAATATGCTAATTTCTCTACACTGGTTCCCAGTACATTTCAGCTTCTTAAAACTGGTTCCAAGTAAGTTTCTGTTTCTTTATATCGGGTTTCCAGTATGTTTCATCCTCTGTCTCTGTCTATATTGATTTATTTTTAATCAAAGTAAATGAAAATATCTGTTTCATGCAGTTTGTGTAGAATTAAACTCCATTATAATGTTGCACTTGAAGCTGTGAACTGAGTTGTCTTCTGTCTGTTTGCAGTTTAATCTTGTTTCTACTCACAGTAGACTCCTTCATGTAACTGCACTGAGGATTGTGGGTAAGAATGGACAGAAGAACACGCTGACTTACAAACGGCAAAGTCCAACCAGATCTAGTAGAACTTCTGAGTATTTTGACGTATCATGTACTGGGACACACTAAATCCCATTCTGGCTAAACAGTATAATAGTCTGACCGTTTTAATGAAGCCTCCTACATTAGCCTGATGTCAAGTGTGCACATGTCGTCTTACTGTGAGGAGGACAGCAGGGGGCGTCGCAGCGACAGGCTGTAGGATCTCTTCCAGGTCTTCTTGCCTGAGCGGTTCCGGACGCCGTCCTCCTGGTCCATCATCTGCTCCAGCAGCGTCTGGTCGTCGGCGTTCAGCGGCGCCACGGAGATATCCCGAACCGCACGAAACTCACCACAGTTGTTCAGGTGTTCGTTCTCCAGACGGAAGAAGTTCCACACAAAACGTCTGCAGAGAGGAAGATGAAGAGGGTGATACAACCGATCCATTCAGGTGCTGTAGGACTGGTGTCTGGCCTCCTGCTTGTATTAACGTCTAGAAAGATGCATGTTCATCACCTCGTCTTATCTTGATAGGAAAGAATTTGGAAGTTTTCCTCTGCCTATATGACGTATTCAACCTTTTGCAAGTTCCTTTAATTGCTTTCCAACACTGAAACATGGGCACTTATATTTGGCTTGATGCATCATGATGTGAAGCACGGTGGAGGCAGCATCATCATGGGGTGAATATTTCCTTATTTTACCTTCTATATCGCCTCATTGTTAACTATTCACAGAAAAACCAGATAAATTGACCATGATTCCAAGTTGAAAAGCTACAAAAAGGGGAAAACTTCCCCGAGGGCTGAATACTTTATAAGTGGACACTGTATTTCCTCATTTTAGAAAGCACCACTGAGAGTTCTTCTGTTCTTCAGACCCACCTGAAGACCTCCAGAGGAGCCAGCACGGTGGCCACGATGTCGCCGACAGAATGGATCTTGGTCATTGTGGTCAGAGAAATCTGGATGGTCCAGGCGAAACGCAGGATGACGTCCTCTATGATGGCGCAGTAGTAGTAGGCCTGGACAGCCAACAGGAAGGGTTAGCATCTATGAACGTGTCTGAGTGGCGTGTTTGTGCTTCCCAGCGGACTCTACCTTGTGTGGATAAACTATTTCTTCTCTGAGGAAGGTGTTTTCTCCGGCTCCACGGTCAAACAGGCCCCAGTCCATTCGCAGATCCCAGATCAGGGTGTAGAGAGAGCTGATGGTGGAGAAGACGATCAGCAGGTAGAAGAACATGTCGGCGTCGGTGTGTCCTTGTTCTGGAACAGACACACAAACACAACAGGTTTAAACGACGAATCGTGACGTTTTCGTGACTTGTTCAGATCTAGAAGAAAATGAAGCTTTACGACATCTTTTGCACCATAAACGTTGCTGTACATCCTCTTTTTACACTGTTCATGTATGTTTATGTGCATCTTTCCATGTCAATGTGCCTTTACTCCTTTGTCCACTAGAGGGAGCCCTCCTTTCACGTGTTTCCCAGCAGTGATTGAATTATTTGAGTTCTGAGGCTTGTTTCCTGTAAGATTTATGCCCTTATCACAGTTTACTTGGACTGATATTTTCTAAAAGTCTTAGAAAGGCATTAAAAGTACATTTGTGCTGGAGCTTGTACAAACAAACAAACAAACAAACAAACAAACAAACAAACAAACAAACAAACAAACATTTTTTTGTATCACACAGGGTCTATATTAAAATACTAAGACCTGATTTATTGGAATAAGAGTTTATTATTTTATTTACGAGCAGTAAATGAAATAATACGTCTGGTGTGCATATTCTTCAGAGCAAATACAGCATTAGTAGGTGTGTTTGTATTAAATTATCTGTTCTACTGTATATGTGTGCATATGTATGCTCTTATGCAGATTTCTAAATATGTTTTGGTTCTAGTGCAACAACTCATAATAATTTTTATTATTGATAAGAAAAATCTATTATTTAAACACTTTTAAAGCAAAAGCCGTCGCACCAAACTGCTTTAAAGTAGAAAAATAACATACAAACATTGAAGTTTAAACTCTAGAGTGTGAATTCATTGGAGTGATTTAAATATTAAGGATTTAAACCTTATAAAAATGATATAAACTGCAGCTTTAACCGACTATAATGAATATTAAAGGTAGGACTCTGAAGTATTATAATTATACAACTTGACTGGTTAAAAAAATAAACTTTTGATCCTATAAAATTATACTTGAAAATCCAGCAAATCCAAGAATTCCCTGAAGAGTTTGCTTTCATTTTTATTTCCATTTTAATGTATATTATTTTGTGATTGATGGGTCAAAAATATATAAATGAGTATAATATATAACCAATAAAAACTGAATAAAATAATATAAAAGTATAGAATCAATATATAAAATACATCTTAATTTTTTTCAAAATAATATATATACATATGTATAAATAGAAAAAATAATATTTAAAAATACACATGTATATTGTGTTCATATCACAGATAATGCTTTTTATTTTTCTGACGTATTTCTGTGTCTTTATATATTAGTAAACTCTTTAGAACTTGTTATTTGTAATCTGTGAAATAGCAGAAAATAGTGGAAGTTCTCTGTAATTTCTTGTTGATTCTATCAAACAGTTTAAAACCTGCAGTGATTTTCTGTCGCCCCCTTCTGGCAGTGACAGTAAATTACACAAACACTGTTTGCTGCTGCTGTCAGAGCAGCAGTTTCACTTTTCTCTCCTTCTCCTGAGTTTCTGTTCTAGCTGGAGCGTCAGACACTTAGGATAATATTCACAATTTCTGAAATATAGTTAAAGCTTTAAATTGAACAGAAAAAACCATAAATCCTCACAGTAGAGCCTTTCTGTCTTTAATTCCATGAAGTAAATGAACTGATCATCAGAACCGCTAATGGCTAATCTTCAGGTGATAAACTCATCAATTAACTGACTCAATGTTGCAGCACTAATTGGCTTTTAACTCAGCGATTCACAGAATTAATTATAAATTAGTGTCTCAGCGCTTTGAGAGAAGAAGAAACGCCTCCATCAGTGTTTCATATTTCCAATGTTCAAACTAAATCTACTGCATCTCACCAGGACATAGTCTGATCCACCTCACAGAGACAGCAGAGAACTGAGCTCCAAAACAAGCAGAGAAACTGCAAACTTTTAACCCAAATCTTCCTCCATCATCTCTGGTTTTCACAAAAAAATTATCACATAAATGTAGTTATTTAGAAAGACGTTTGCGAAACTTTAGCTTCATTTATCAAATACTTTTAGAGACAAATTTCTTTTAAAAAATTAAATTTAAATAAGTTTAAATGAAAACTTTGACTATTTAATCAATTTCTTTTTCCAATATTGCAGATTCTGGATCAACAACATGATGAGAAATAACAGTGAACATGTCAGGTTTTTATCTTTAATTGTTGCTGAGAAATTGTTGTTTCAACAGCTTTAAATGTGTGAAAAAATGTGCCAAAAGTGGGTCAAAAGGCATTTTTAAAGGAAAAATTGGTATATCAATCTAAAATCTCCCAGATTGTATTATAAATATCCATAGTTTAGATTAAAAAATGTTTCAATCCAATCAGAAAATGATTTGAGACAGAAAAACACCATCAGTCTATAATGACAGGAGCAACTCTCCAGAACAAAAACTACTGTAAATACTGCAGAATAAATACCCGTTAGTACTTCATTCTGCTCCACTGCACCATAGTACCTCAGGTGTACAAAAGTGTAAAAAACCCCGTATTTATTATTAAAACCTGTATGTGTTTGTGAATCTGCACAGATTTTGCACATGTTCTAGCTGCAGATAACAGATAAACACTCATTTTCCTTCTCTATAAGCAGCTGCTTCTGGAATCAAAAATTCTACATGTCAGATTAAAAAAGAAAATGGTCAAAATAAAAAAAAATAGTGAAAAAACTTAAAGAATTTGTGCTGCAGCTACTCCAGCATCACCTTTACTAGTTGTTTTTATTCCGTTGTTGGGATCCCTGTCAACTGCCTGCGTGACAAACAAGCAAATAAAAAACAACTTTCTGGTGTGTGTGCAGATCCTGGGCTGATAAAGCCGCTTCTGCGGGTGAATAAATCAGCTCCAGTGACTCATTCAGACACAAGGCAGAAACCGGCCTCGCTGTCGTTTGTCAAAGTCGCCGTTTCTTCCCGCCACCGGCCAATGAGACGCCGGGGATTTGAGCGTCTGGCAGAGAATCGCTGCTGCTAACCGCTGCCTCCCATCCTGCTGAGCGATGGGATGGAAGCGGTCCCCACGGCCACGTATCTGGAGATTTAACTCAGTCCTGCACAACAGAGTCTTTAATCTCCACTGCTGTGATGCCCTCCCTTTACAACCTGTCCAGGTATTTAACCCCGTTCTTTATTTCCACTCGGCTGCTTCACTGCTGAACCGTTTAGAGGTTAAACACGCCGAGATGGACACTGATTGGATGCTGGACTCAGCCAGCGGTGGTCACTGGCTGCTGTCACACACACACACACACACACACACACACACACACACACACACACACACACACACACACACACACACACACATGTTTGTACTTCTATCTTAGTGAGGACATCCATAGGCGTAATGCATTTCCTAGAGCCTTACCCTAACCTTAACCATCACAACTGATTGCCTAACCCTAATCCTAACCCTAACCAAACCTCAATTCATACCTGTTCTCTAAAAACAAGTCTTCACCCTCAAACATGGCTGTTTCAAAGTGAGGACCGGCCAAAATGTCCTCACTTTGTAAAAATGTCCTCACTTTGATAGTTAAATGCAGACAATGGTCCTCACCATGTAGCAAGTACAAGAACACACACACACACACACACACACACACACACACACACACACACACACACACACACACACACACACACACACACGGCCCGGAGGTTAAACACGGTTAAACACTGAACACTTCCACTGATGAAAAATCTGTCGCTGCCATCAGCATCATTCCTCATCCGTTCCCATGGCAACCCCATCCATCACCACGGTAATTAGGAATCATGGGATGTTCCGTTGTCTAACGTTGTTGTGTTTCGTCTCTTCAAACTGGCAGATGTGAAACACAGAAACAGCTGGATGACACCGGCTGATCCAACAGCGATGCACATTTAAGTACAATAAAGTGCTTTTACTTTGAAGGTATTTGTACTTCCTTTTTTATCTGAGAGCGTTCCACTTTCAGTAACATATCGGTTTTGAATGACACTGAGTTTACTGTTACAGAACACACCAGCACAACCCCAGATAGAACTTTTATGGGTTCTGAGAAGTTCTGCTAATGTTTTCATCTGGATTTTTTCATTTAGTTTCTAGAATGTTCCCCCTTTGTCATCATAGAACATAATTAGTGTTCATCCACTGGATGTTAAAACATTATATTAGGAATGTCACTGGAAATTAAAATATTCTGAAAAAGTTCATCTAATATTTGACTGAAATGTCAATAAAGGCAAATATCTGTAAAACACATTTTTTTCTGATTTAAATGCAGTAAAAATAATAATTTGAATGAATTACTATTAATAAAGACATTATTTACAGTTCTGGCCTTTTTTTTTACAGTTAACATGTAAATTTATATTTAATTCTGTGATTTTACAATTTATCTGTAAAATATCAGTGAACATATTTTATTTTTTAACATTCCTGGAACATTGCTGGAAATTACAATATTCTTAAAAAGTTCTTTCAACATTTGACAGAAATGTTTTGTGTAAAAAAAAATGTTTGAACTTCTTGGTGATGTTGTTCAAAGTAGTGGAAGACGACTTTCTGACTGGCTGTCATATTTCAGACGACACAAAGACTGATTTTGCCTTCAAACTTAGTTTTCTATTGAAGTTATAACAGATATAGAAGTTTAATGAGATGAAACCAGTATCTAGATAAGAGAAAAGAGCAGCTGAAGTCTTTTCTTCCCTCTCTCATGCCTCATGAATCATCCTGACCTTCCACATTTATCTTGTGACTCAACTCTTACTTTCTGGATTTTACATCTTCAGTTTACATAAAGCAAATAAAACTCCACTCAAGCAGCTGCAGCAGTAAAAGCTTCTTATGCATCAGTATTAAAACTCCAATAATGTTTTTATGTGATAACAGTCTGACTCAGCTTCCTTCATTCATTATCAAAAACCATTTTCACTGCAGGAAACAACAACAACCACCTCTAAGCAGAAACTTTGCATCGTTTAATAAAGCAGCTCTGCTTTTTTTTTTGTGAAATTAGACCTTTTCATGACAGAACTCGCCTCCTTGCACTAAACAACTCCTAATTCCATATTTAAGGTAAAAAAAAAAAGAAGAGAGATGTTGAATTTCTTTGATTACTTCGTCTTCTAAACTGAAAAAACCTACTACAGATATTTACTAACTTGGTCCTATATTTTTACCATCAGCTCTGTGTGAACACTGCCTGCAGTTCATCTCAAAAGTCTCTGATTTTTTTTCACATCACCGTTGGTCCGAGCAGAGTCACTCTTAGCTTTTTGGTTGTGACAGAGACTGCAGAATTTTTTGTTTTTGACAGAGTCTGGTTGCAGCAAATGGTTTATTTTTGGTCATTTTTGATGCATAAAATAGTTTAGAAAGTTTTTTGCAATTTTACAGTTAGATTTGGTACAGTACGAATGAATTGCTGTTTGGAAAGTTGAAAATCTGACGCTTCTTTTTGTTTTTATAGTTTCTGGCTACACTAAATTGTGTCATTTTGTCAAGTTTTTTAAACCTGCAGGCTGTTCTGGGGATTCAGAGGGTTAAAGTGCATTTAAGGGTCAAATCTTTTTAAATACAGGACGTTTACATCGGCGTTGGTGCATTTAGTTATTTAATTCCAACACTCTGAGCTGCATCTCAACATGTTTGAATCCAGATGTTCCTGAATCAGCAGCTGGACCCTGCTTGGCCTCAGCAGGTGAATTAAAGTTCAAGTCTTTCATGTTTGCTGGTGAACGTCTGACTGAAGCTGGATTTTCCTTCTGCTGCTGCTGAACATAAAATGAAGTTATAAAAGCTGTCAGTCCGGAGCTCATTTCTATTCCAGCAGAGTCCAGCAGACACGAGTTCAGCCTCGGGCAGGTCATTACACATTTCTCTCCTCTCCTCTTTCATTTCTAACCTCCCCTCACAGCTCCATCGGTTCTAAATTTACCGAATCAGAAAACCTTCACAGTGAACCTGCAGCAGAATGAAAGCTGCTCTTTAGTTGTTTTAGCTGATTTCATGTCAACATTGTGGTCTGGACTGCAGTGTAAAACTAATTCTGTAAAACGTCTGGCAGCAAGACTTCAAGAAAAAATGCATTAATAAAACACTGGAATAGTATAATGATAAAAAACTGAAAGTAAAAGCAAATATCTGAAAAATAATTACACTTTTAGCTGATTTAAATGGAGTTAAAATGTGGAAGTTTCAGTTTCACACATTGTAAAAAAAATAATTATAATTTGTAAGAATGTATAAAATATTTACAGTTTTTTCTTATATTTGACTACATATTATTATTCACATTTTATTTCATTTTAAATTACATTTTGATATAATTGTATTTTATTTCTATTTATTAGTTTTCTATTCTTCTTTCTATAGTTATTTTATTTTTCTCTTTCCTCATTCCTGGACCGACAGCCGAAACCAAATTCCTTGGATGTTGTGTTTTCATATTTGGCCATTAAAGCCGATTCTGATTCTAGATAGCAGCCGTTATTAAACAAAACAGGAAATTCTGTTAAAATGTTTATTCTAAATAACAGCTAATATCAGCAAAATAACAATATTTTCTGTTAACTTATTTACAGCATAAATATCTAAGAAATCTTCAGTGTCTTATTTTGTAAAATAATTAATTACTATTTGTAAAAATATAGATTTTTGACGTGAATATTTTATCACAGACAACATGTAAAGAACACATTTCTGTCTGTAATTTTAGTAGATAGTATCTGTGATTTAAAAAAAAAGGGAAAGTGTAAAATAGAAGTTAAAAATGATTTAGCATCCTTCTTAGTTTTATTTTTATTTTAATTAACAGCACATATCTGTAAAATAACACTCTTGTTTTCTTATTTAAATACAATTAAAAAAATGTGTAAAATACCTTTTCTTCAGTGATTTTACAAAATATTAGCTGTAATTTAAGTAAGAAATATTTTGCATATTAAAATTATTTAGCATAATTAAATGCATAATTTCTTTCAAACTAAAGCAAATTTATGTTGATTTTTTTCAGATTTAAATATATTAAATAGTATAATTTTAAATTCAAATGAGGTAAAAGAATTAATTATGATTTACTAAAATACAGACATTTAAAAATAGAAATATAATGCCATAATTATTTAAGGTAACATGCAAATTAAGACTGGAGTATTGCCAGTTTAAAAATGGAAAAAATTCAAATATGTGTAAAATAATGATGTTTTTAATGGATTTTAATTCTGTAAAACTTTAACATTTTGTCGTCAGAGACTGTAAAAGACCGAATTACTATTTGTGAAAAAACTGAGTTGTGATGTGGACTTTATGAAAGGTTTTAATCTTTTTGTTTGCTTTTTGTTAATTATTTTACTCTTTCTTTCTCTAATTTGTCAAAAAAGGGAAAATCTGTAAAAGATCAAGTTCAGTTCAAAACTGTTCAAACAAAACCTTCTTTTTCTGCCTACCATCCTCCACTTCCAGTTTACTAAATAAATCCCAGTCAGTGAAATCAGGTCGTGTGCTAAAATGTAACCCAGTACAACCTGCTGCACTGCAGATGGGTGGATGCTAGCCTAGCCGCACTAGACAACCCACGGCAACAAATTTAATTCTCTGCCAGGGTGGGTCTAGTTACCCTCCATAAGGCTCGAGGCTGGATGCTCCTAAAACTGGCCGGACCAATCACCATGAAGTGTAGAGTCAGAAGGCGGCATAACTAAGTGACGACAGAGGCGTGACGATTCTGACAAACAACCGGAAACAATAAACAGTTATCTTTGGACTCGGCTTTGGCCACAGCCCTTAAAGATTTGAAGCTAAAATTCAACTTGAAAGATAAACAAAGGACGGCACTGAAGTGTTTCATTGAGAAGAAAGACGTATTTGGACTTATGCCGACGGGATATGGCAAATCCTTAATATACCAGTTGGCTCCGCTGGTTGGGAAGCTAATGGGACTTAGCCACAATCCGCCGGTGCTCTAGGAACTACGTCAGCCTATTCGTTGCGCTGATTGGTTGTATACCTACCCAATTGCTGCAGAGTGATTTGAAAGACAACCTTTTAGCCCGCCTCCCTCCCTGTTGAGCGGCCCTAGACCCTTGTGCCTTCAGAACATGGGTCTAGCGCGGCTAGGCTAGGTGGATGGTTTACCCAGGACTCAGTCTCCAAAGGGCGAATGAAGTCTACAGTCACCGGCCAACCATCAGACATGGAGTGGGGCTCCATGCAGATGTTGACAGTTGACATTTCAACTTAACGGCAGGCGTATCGGCCTTTCCTCTCCTCTGATCCAGATGTACTGTAGGCGAGAGAAGCACTTGATAAGTACGATGACAATCCAAGTTGCTTTAAATGTCCCGGCTTGAAGATCAGCACATCAGTCCATCCAAAACTGAAGAGACGGCAGAGACGCCTTTCCACCACTATCTACAAAACTTAGCTGATCTTCCTCCGCATAGACGGCAACGACTGAAGCTGGCCTGAACTGATTGAACAAATCCCAAGAGTTTAAATTAGCACTGAGCTAACTCTGACTCCTGCATGTTAAACAGCAGCAGTCTCAGTCCTCTGTACGTGAAGCTGAGCCTCATCGATCCACACAAGCAGCTGCTTTACTGTCAGGCCTCCTGCTGCTTCCTACAAGGTTTGGGAACTCTGCCGAAACCAGGAAATCCTCGATCCCGTCTGGGTTTCAGGCCTGCTGATATCACACTTCCACTACGCTTATTCACAGCAGCATTTCTCTAAAACGATTCAACCCCAGACAGAAACAACAGAGCCAAGAAATCCATCTGTGACTTTCTTTTCCCAGAGCCGCCTCCCAGTTTGACCCACATAAACCAGAGCAGAGGCTGCTGGTTTCACAGATTCCCATCAGGAAAAGGAGAATCCCAGGATTTATCTGCTGCATTCACGGCTGCAGCGTGTTGCTTCTTCCCGGAGCTGAATGTGTGATCGATTACGGGAATCGGTGAGGTCGGACTGGGACCATGAGGGCCGTGATCTGGTTAGTAATGAAGGTGACACATCCACTCAGACTGGACCTCTGCCAGGTACCGGCTGACCCTGCAGGAAGCTTTAACAGCTGGACCCGGTGGTGGGAACACGACACCAAGCTGCTGATGCTACAGCATGATCTGTCTGCAGGCTCAGTCTGAGTTAACCCTCAAAACTGACCTGGTTTAAAGCTTGAAAATGAGGAAAAATATAACATTTTCACAGTGAAACTTCTGATGTCCACATTTTCATCATTTTTGGGAAATCTTTGAATATTTTTTGGTGGAAAAAAAGAAATGTTAAAAATGTTGAACATTCATAAAAAAATCAACCTAAATCCAGTGAATTTCGCTGGATTTTGGTTGATTTTTATGTGAATGTTCGCTTACAGGAACTTTCTACAGCCACAATACCACCCTTGTTTGAAAATTTCGCATTTGTTTTTAACATTTTCAAGAGTCAATAACTGAAAACCTCTTCCATTTAATCATTTGGATGGGAAAAATTTTCAAGTTGCAGCCAAAAATCTAAATTTGAGACGCTTTTTCAGACCTCGTGTTTTGTACTTTTTGTGCATCTCAGGGTGTTTTTGCATCATTTTCACACTTGGATGAAGGATATTCTAATATTGGCGCCTGTATTTAATAATAAAGGCTTTAAAAAAACACTCATTTATGGAAGAGACACTTGAAATCTCCTGAAACCGTCCTCCTCTGAGCGAGTCTTCCTCCCTCCTCCTCCATTATGATGAAAGACGTCTTCATAGAGAATAAGGCATGAGGAGGCCATTAGTGTGGGACCAGAGGAGGAAGGTGCTTTAATGGACGCCTCCTCCACCCAACAGAGCAGAAATCTGTCTGCGTCTGACATCGGCTCAGCAAGCAGATCGATTTAAATTCATACCGGAGAGGAATAAAGTCGAGCTGAGAAATAACATTTAGCACTTTAAAAAGGCTGCAGACGGAGTTTGGCGGCTGGCATTTCGTCCGCTCATAAATAAATGCCAGTCAGGGACGGAGGAAATGAAACGTTAGAAGGAAGTCTTTGAACAGCAGCTCCTTTGTGATACTGAGTCGGAATAATTTCAGGCTAATTGTGAGGCTGTGACTCGACTGTTAATGACGGCCGCTCTGTCTCGTGTGTTTTCTCATTTCTGCTTCTGTATCTCTGCGGTTCCTCCACCTCTTGAAGGCCACACTGTGGGAGCAGAACCTCGTTTATGTGGAAGCCAAGGCTGCTTCCAGCATTCTGCTCTCAAGGTCATTCTGCTGTGTGAGCCAACAAACACAAAAGGCTCCAAAGAGTGTCGACATGTTCACGTAACGCAGCAACGCAACACGACTGCTGCTTTGTAGACTCACAGCTTCACACAGACTCCACTCTTTTAGGTTCCTCTGTGATTCAAAGATGGACAGAGCTGATAAAATGTGTTCCTATGTCTGCTAACCTTAAACATACACCCCCTGTCAAAAGTTTTAGGACAGGTTCTCAGTTATTTGAATGAGAAAGTGTCCTAAAACTTTTAACAGCTGGTGTACGTACGACTACTGTCAACAAATCTGTAAAAAAATCCAACCTAACCCTCTCAGAATCAGCTGATTTTTTAACCCACAATAACTTTAGTTTATTTAATGAAGACATGCAAAGTTTTACCTTCATACTATGGATATTTTTAGAGGTACAGGCGCTTAAAGTACATAGAAGTGGGTCGAAATTTGCTTTTTCCATAATTTCTGAGCCTCATCAGTACAGGAGATAGACACATGACTTTTAAATTATCTGAAAAACTGCAACCAGATCAGTTTTACATCCACTCCAAGTGACATAATCTGAAGACTAAATCTAATTTTTTTTGCATTTTTTTCTACAATCAACTCTGAGCATCAACATGTCACAAAGAGACTAAAACTGTCCCAAAGACATGCCAAAACAATCAAAATGTCACACTAAACAAAAAAAAAGGCACGAAACAAGACAAATGAGACACAAAACACCAAAAAATGGACACAAAACAAGAGAAATAAAACATAAAATGTCACTAAATAAAAAAAGACGAGGCACAAAGTTTTGATTGTTTTACAGTTTAGTCTCTCGGTCAGATGAAACTAAGATACATCCCATAATACTGACACTCAAGTTGGTTATGCCTAAAAACAAGATTTAGTGTTTATATTGTGACACCTGAAGTGGATGTACACCCCCTGTCAAAAGTTTTGAGACAGGTTCTTATTTATTTGAATGAGAAAGTGTCTCAAAACTTTTGACAGGGGTGTAAAACTGATCTGGTTGTTGTTGTTTTTGTTTTTTTTTACCAGAATTTAAATGTAATGTGTTTATCTGCTGAATTGATGAAGTTTTGAGGCTCAGAAATGATGGAAAAAGCAAATTTCCACCCACTTTCATGTACTTTAAGGGCCTGTAACTCTAAAAATATTGCTAATATGAAGGTAAAACTCAGCATGGCTTCACTTAATAGAATAGAATAGAATAGAATAGATTAGAATAGAATAGATGTGCTTTGTTGTCTTTACACAATGTATAACAAGATTGGAGAGCTTCATACTGATACACTGCAAAAACTCAAAATCTTACCAAGTCTATTTGTCTTATTTTTAGTCAAAATGTCTCATCCCACTTGATTTAAGATAAATTCCCTGAACAAGTGACATTTCAGCAGACGGAGGAACTTGTTTTAAGACAACGCATCTGAAATATCTCATTAAGTCAAACAATCTTGAAATGATCTGGTTTTAGCCCTCGTGTCGTCCCGTGGGTCAAATCGACCCATCTTAAAGTTTTAAAATGTGGGAAAAAAATATTTTCACAGTGAAAACTTCCACATTTTCAACATTTTTTGGAAAATTTTTAAACATTTTTGGGTGGGAAAAAAAGAAATGTTAAAAAAAAATGTTTCTTTAAGAACATTCAGAAAAAAATCAACCAAAATCCAGCGAATTTCGCTGGATTTTGGTTGATTTTTTTCTGAATGTTCTTAAAGAAAATATTAGAACTTTTACTGGTACATATGGAATCACTTTAGGTAGTTTAAGGATTTTTTAAAATTATTTTTTACATTTTATTTCTTGCCAAATTTTTTTTTTTTTTTTTTTTTTAAAAATAAGACTTTAAAGGAATTTTCCTCCTGAAGATTCAGCAAATATTTTTAAATTTGAGGAATTTTTTGCAGAATTTGGGGATTTTTTTTCAGAGAAGGAAACTATATTTTTCGGTGCCGTAAATGAGGACACCAGGAGGGTAAAGACACCTAAGTTTGACAATCCTGGTAAAAAATAGAGCTTAAAATAATTTTTCCCAGCTAATTTTAAGATTTCAATATTCTAAATACCAGATCTTTCAAGAAATCTTACCAAGCCATTTTTCACTTCTTCTATTGGCAGATTTTTCACATATTTTAAGGTAAAAGTTCTTTGAAATAAGTTTTTTCTTGTTTTGAGAGGGACATTTTTTCCAGTGTAATACTGAAGCTGCTGCAGATAATAAATCATCTGATTTTTTGATTTTTCATGTCTTCATGGATATAAAACCGATATTTCTGTGTGCACATGCTCATGTTTCCTGAGTCCTACCTCTGTGTGTGGCGTAAAGGGCGGCGAAGGTGACGACGAAAAAGGTGGTGGAATATTTCCCAGCGTTCACCAGGTGAGGAAAGGCCCTCTTGGTGTCACGGTAACGCCTCAGACACTGGATGAAGCGGAACCAGGCGGGCAGACACTGGATGATGGCCCGGAGGCCGTAGGAGTAGCTGTGGCACACGTAGTCTCCAGAATCTGGGATAAAACAACAGAACCGAAGTGTTAAAACCTCCTCATGGGTATGGGAGCCACACGTCGACCTCCAGCGCTTACCTTCCATTAGCTGCGTTTTAATCGGCTGCAGATCAGAGGTGGTGGAGCAGAAAGAAATTAAACGCTCATCTACATCATAATCAGTGACAGTTCAGCTCAGATGTTCTGCTCACTGTCAGCACACATTTATGTCTTTATCTCCCTGTTATGATATTATAATATATGAAGCATCAGGAGGAGAACAAACACTGATTAATATCAGATATAAAACCTGTTTAAGATCCATTCATCTGTTTGCTTTAATGACGGGTTCATTAGAGGGTTGCAAGTACAGATTTGGGAATAATTATTAGATGTCTGCTGTTATATTTAACCCTCGTGTCGTCCTGTGGGTCAAATTGATCCGTTTTAAAGTTTAAAAATGTGGGAAAAAATATATTTTCACAGTGAAACTTCTGATGTCCACATTTTCAACATTTTTGTGAAATTTTTGAACATTTTTTGGTTTAAAAAAAGGAATGTTAAAAATAAGAACATTCACAAAAAAATCAACTAAAATTCAGCAAATTTCTCTGAATTTTGGTTGATTTTTATGTGAATGTTCTTAAGAAAATATTAGAAGTTTCACTGATATATATGGAATCAGTTTAGGTATTTTAAAGATTTTTTGGAAGATTTTTACTCATTTTTTTGAAAATATTTACAAGAATTTTCTTGACAAATTTTCAGGATTTTTTAAAAATAAAACTTTTAAGGAATTATTGGAATTTTATTCCTGAAGGTTTTACAAATTTTCAGAAATTTGGGGACTTTTTTTGCTGACTTTTTTAAAAAAAAAAATTTTCAGACAAGGAAACTATATTTTTGGTGCCCATAAACAAGGACAACAGGAGGGTTAATATCAGATATAAAACCTGTTTAATATCCATTCCTCTGTTTGCTTTAATGATGTGTTCATTGGAGGGCTGCAGATATGGAAAAAAAAGAGATATCTGTTGTTTTATTTAAAAATACTGCAAATATTCTGTAAAAAAAAAAAGTGAAAGTCTGGTACCACGAGTTAAAGACTAACGATGACAAACTGCGGAAAAAAACATAAAAATGTGTAAAATAATTCTATTTTTTGCTGATTTAAATACAGCAAAACCATGTGATTTTACAGTCAAACACTGTAAAAGAACAAATACTTTTAATTACAAATAAAATATGTAAAATATAAAATACATTAATATCAAAATAGAAATAAAAAATCACTAACATTTTAAATTAATAAAAATACAGCCTTTGATATGGACTTTTTTACAGTCAACATGCAAATTCATATTTTTTCTGTGATTTCACTGAATATTAACGATAATTTAACAAAACAGGGAAAATTTGTAAAAAAAAACATTTTTAAAAATTGTTCACCATTTTGCGCTCTTTTGTACACAGATTTTTCTATTTGAATAATTGCAAATATCTGTAAAATAATTATATTTTTTTCTGGTTTAAAAACACAGACTTTTGATCTGAAAAATATAAATTAATATTTTCTGTTTTTTACTACTTTTTTGTAATTCAACAAATCTGTAATGTAACAGTTGTAAAAATTAGTTACAATCTGTTTAAAAAGCTTTTTTTTACATGCCGTAAAAAAAAAAAATTTCCAGTAAAATTTGCACAAATGAGCTTTTGTTGTGCATAAAAGGAATAAATGAAAGTTTTTGGCACTTAAAGCCTTCCTTAACGTGTCTCTTCTCTGTATATCTGTCTGAGTTTCGGTAGTTTCCTTTAGAGTTCCTACATGCTTGCTAAATGTTTTTCTTTAATGTTCTCTGATTTCACATACAGTCGATGTTTTCTACATGTACACAGAGATATCAGAGTACAAATATCCAGGAAAGAAAATGAAAAAAACATGCATAGATGCTTGTTGAAATGCATCACTGTCAACACACAAAACAAGGTTTCTTCTGAACGTATGTTGAGGGAAATGGTTCATCTAGAGAGAATTCAGCTTTTCTCTCCGTCTTTTTTGGCATTCTTTCAGGTTTCAGAGGTAAAGAAACAGCCATGAAGTTTAATGTGATCC
The DNA here is from genome assembly GCF_021347895.1 of Acanthochromis polyacanthus. Classification (NCBI taxonomy): domain Eukaryota; kingdom Metazoa; phylum Chordata; class Actinopteri; family Pomacentridae; genus Acanthochromis; species Acanthochromis polyacanthus. Next base: position 44,562,485 of record NC_067116.1, on the reverse strand, counting down.
ACTCACCTTTGAATGTGGGCAGCAGGCCTTTTCTGTTGCTCCACTGCAGCTCGAAGATGTAGAAGCAGACGAGATACTCGAGGTCCATCAGAACCACCACCAGAGAGTTGAGCTGATCGGCCAGCCAGAAGTCTGCGAACTCGACCCGGTGGAACGGAGCCGTGAAGACTCGGAACTGGAAGCGAAGAGGGGAAATAATGGAGTTTAAAGCTTCAATAAAAAGTGAGGATAAAGGACAAAGATAACATTTATGTGCACACTTTTTTTTCCAAGTCTAAAATGTGGAAGGAGTCTCTGACCAAGGAGGAGATGATGGAGTGCTGCTGAGATGACCTAAACCCAATCCAGATGTTTGGGATGAGATGGACCACAGAGTCCAACAAGAGCTCAGCATCTCTGCAACTCCTTCAAGACTGCTGGAGAACCATGTCAGGTTCTACCTCATGAAGCTCATGGAGAGAATGCTAAGAGTGTTCACAGCAGGAATCAAAGCAAAGAATCTAAAATATAAAACACGTTTTGACTTCTTTGTTTCCTGCATAATTCCAGATGTGTTCATTCATAGTTTTGATGCCTTCAGTGAGAATCTACAACGGAAACAGTCCAGAAAATAAAGAGCAACCATTAAATGTGAAGGGCAAACCTTGACTGGAAGTATGGAGATTCTTTATTCAAACAACAGAAATTAACTGTACAATAATGACACTTTAGCTGGTTTAAATAGAGTACAAAAGAAGTGACTTTGATGTCAAATGCAAAATGATGAATATTTAACATTAGTCAGCAGATGATTACTGCCAAGTCGTTGCTTCATCAGAAGAACAAATGTCTATTAAGGATCTACAGCAGGGGTGTCAAACTCAGTTCCTGGAGCGCCACTATCCTGCATGTTTTAGATGTTTCCCTCTTCCAACACACCTGATTCAAATGATCAGCTCATCATTAAGCTCAGCAGAAGCCTGATAACGAGCCTGATCATTTGAATCATGTGTGTTGGAAGAAGGAAACATCTAAAACATGCAGGATAGTGGCGCTCCAGGAACTGAGTTTGACACCCCTGATCTACAGCGACGAGGTGAAGCCTTCAGACTCCTCATTAATGACTCTAATGAGCCACGCTTTGTTTGTTTGTGTAATCTTCGCTGTTCAGTCCGTTTCTATCCTCCTCTGTTCTCCTGGATCTGGCAGCAGCTCATGTACTGACCAGGTTTTAGTAAAACCATCCAACCTGCTCCTCTCTCTGCATGTCCCTCCTCAGGCCACATGTGACATTCAGGAACAAACCCACAAATATCGACCCACATTGATCTTTTTTTTGTCGTTTCTACACGTATCAGCTCATTACTCGTTTTTCTGAACCCGCCAGTCAAAGCCGGCATCGATCGGCTCAAATCCGTCTCGAGGTTGAAGCTGGATTTCATTTCTAGAGCAAACAGCAGGAATCCTGGTGACCGACTGCAGTTTGGCCTCGAATGAAACCTTCTGATTGGTGTTTGTCATCAGAGGAAGTTCAGCCACTTTGACACCGATGCTCAATAGTTTAAGATAAAACAGAACCAAGTAAATGTAAATCCTTTAAAAGAGGTGAAAATCTGGCAGTAGGTGAGACAGAAAATAAAATATCACATTTAAAAGCTTTAAAAAAACTGTGAGAATACCAAACATCTGTGAAATAATGCTATATTTCTGCAGATTTAAATAAATAATAAGTTAATAATTAAACAGTGGATGTCTTATTATTTACAGTTTTGCTCTGTCTTAAAAATGTATTCATCTTCTTATTTATTAATTATTATTTTTTTCAATTCAATGTTTTTTAATTAAAATAATTGTAAAATCTTTTGTGTTAAAAATGATTATTTTTTGCTGATTTATGCTTTTCTGTAATTTTACTATATATACAATCTGAAATTAAGAAAATAAGCGTTAAAAATATTAATTTCTATTGGTTTGAATTAATAATTTATTTAATTTAACAATATTAATTTCATAATTCAACATATTAATAATAATAACAATAACAATGATAATAATTTATTTATTTTTCATGTAAATGTTTTTTGTAATTTCATGATATTGATATATTATCTGTAATTTACCAAAAAATGGAACTCTTTATCATTTTTCAACCCTTAATGTATTTCATTTGTATGATTAATATAAAAATTAATATATTTTTCTTAAAATTATGAGATATTTTATGTAACTTAACCAAACAAAGATAATCTGTAAAATATCAATTAAGAAAATTATGTAGCATTTTTTTAAAAATCCTTCATTCTTCAATATTTGAAAAATAATTTTTTTGGTGATTTCAATAAATCAAAAACGGTAAAATAAAATTTTGGGGTTCACATGTAAATTTTTACTCTCTTCTGATATTTTTTTAAATTTATTGCTTGTTATTTTAACAATGAACTTCTTTTCTGCAGTTAACGTGGAAATTAATACTTTTTTCTGTGATTTTTTACTGGATACTCTGTGAAATTTAACCAATTTTTTTTTAAGATCTTTATTTAAATAATGGCAATTAAGTGTAATATAGCAATATTTTGGCTGATTTAAATACAGTAGAAAATTGCAATTTTAATGTCAAATACAAAATGACACAAGAGTTTTAGATGGGACATTATTTACACTTTAAGTCTGTTTTTTCAGAGGATAACATGCAAATTAATCTCTTTTCAGTTATTTTAACAGTTATTATCTGTAACTGAACAAAACAGTGAAAATATGTAAAATAACAGTCAATGAAAACAGCTAAAATCTCCACAAAGAGCTATTTTTTAAAAGAAATCAACAGATTATTTGCAGCAGTGAAGCCACAGTTTGTATTTAATCATCATCAATCAGAGACATGTGAGAATCACAAAGAAAGACTCATTTCTGCTGTGACTGTAGAGGACCAATTAGGGTGGAGGATGGAGGGGAGACGTGACGGGGAGGACCGGAGAACGAGGAGGGGGTCTGGTGCTGCAGGGAGGAGGAGGAGGAGGAGGAGGAGGATGAAGATGGAGGAGGAACATCAACATACTGATGGATCTATAGCAGTAATGATTGCACCGTCACAGCCTCCACCTCCCAGGAGACGAGCTGCATTCTATTATCCTCAACCCCCTGAACTACACGCACATGCACGCACGCACGCGAACACACACACGCACGCACGCACGCACGCACGCACGCACGCACGCACGCACGCACGCACGCACGCACGCACACACACACACACACCCTCTGCAGCTCAGACAAAGAACAGAGTAACAGGAGGGTTTTGTAAACATGAGACTTGAGATAGAAATCTGAATGTACCTGCATTCATTGTGAGATAGAGACACACACACACACACACACACACACACACACACACACACACACACACACACACACACACACACACACACACACACACACACACACACACACACACACATTCAGCGTGCACACAGACGGCAGCAGAACACACACATTTAACCTCAGATCATCTCCTTTCCTTTGTCTCTGTTTCTAATTTCCCTGTTGTGTCACAAATAGCTCAGTTAGTCCCTTAAACTTGCTTTCATTTGTATCAGAATCAGAAAAAAATAATAAAATAAATCAAAATTAAACTGTAAAACAAAATAATCTTAGAATATTTTTCCTTTTAATTCTACAGATTTATTCACAATATTAGTACAACTACAAACCTGAATTTTCACACCTAATGTAAAAAAAACATTAAAAAATAAGACCTATTAAAGAGACATTTATATAAAATTACATGTAAAAGCACATATTATATTTAATATGATCTAAAATGAACAACCTATTCTATTTATAATCATAAATATTTATTTAATGATGGGGTTTGTCATTTTTCAACGGTAAAACTATTAAATTTTATAGGTGAACATACTTTTTAACCATAAAAACCTGTTAGATGTGCAAGATTTTTACATGAATTGACACGTAAAAACTCCTAATCTAAAATGAACAGTTTGCTGCTCTATTTATAACCACAAACATGTTTTGATTATGAAAGTTTGACATTTTCAACTGAAAATCTATCAATTTTACAAGAGAACACAGATTTTTAACAATAATAGATTTTCATATTAAATGACATGTAAAAGGTCATACAATAAAAAAATTAACAGTTAAATGTTGTAATTATATTTATAGTGTTTGTTTATTAATAGAGGTTTGGTATTTTCATATATACAGGTCAGAATATTTTAACATTAAAGACCTGCCACTTGTACAAGATATTTACATAAAATGACATGTAAAAACTCATTTGACCTCAAATTACTGGTTTATTGCTTTAAATTGAATCTTAAATACTGCTTTAAAAATGGGGATTTGACATTTTTTCAAAGGTAAATCCATTCAATTTATAAATGAGCATACATTTCTAACACTAAAGGTCTGTCACGTGGATTTTTATGTTAAATTACATTTAAAAACCTATATGACAATTGATTTGATCTAGATTTCTGCATGGAAAAACAGAATTACTGGTTTTATAATAGTATTTGACATTTTTCTCAGAATTTCAGCATTTAATTCTGTCCTAAATCCACCTCACGGCTGGCTCGCTGATGACAAACATTAGGATTCAGACACCTCTGTGGAGGTGGTTGTTGATTTTGAAAATGGAAACACACCGATGGTGGAAGGAGAAAATCACTTGAAATGTGAGACCAGAGAAGATTCAACCAGTAATCTACTTCCAGTGAGTCATTCCAGGCGTATATAAAACACAGATGAAGCACTCTGGTATGAAAAATAATGCGTCACATCGGTGCATTCTGTCTAACAGCCAGCAGGGGGCGACTCCTCTGCTTGAAAAGTCAGGATGTATAGAAGTCTATGAGAAAATAACCCGACTTCTCACTTCATTTGTTACCTCTGTGAACATTTTCCTGATAAGTTTATGGTCTCCATCACTAGTCTAAAGACTTTTTGAATACATAATGATGTTTATTTTGTAAATAACGGTCGAATTTAGAGTAAACCAGACGATGAAGCAGAATGAAGCTGACAAATTGCAATTGTATGGGAGCAATTTTCATCTTTTTATATGTCGGCTTTGGTTCCCCGACATGCTTTAACAAGAAAAGTTAGCTGAGAGGTTTTTAGATGGTTGCAGTCTTCAACGTCACCACTAGATGCTGCTAAATCCTGCACACGGGACCTTTAAAACACTACAGACAGAGGAACACGCTGCATATTTGATCAATCCATTGTTGTTTCTGTTCCTTAAAGTTATTCATCGTCTACATTTTGGTTGTGTAGTCTCCTCTGGCTTGTTACCTTCAGTTTCAAAAGACCAATGGCGGCCAAATTACAAACTCAAGGTTTTAAAATGGTAGTCCACAAACTAACAGGTGATGTATAATAATAATTAATTGTTGTTTTTGTCCCTTAAAGTTATTTTTTTCGTTATTTATGACTCCTTTACTTGCTTTTGTAGGTATACTCAAATAGACTGACTTCTTGCTTGTTACGTTCGGTTCAATTTGACCAGTGACCGACAAATTCTGTCAAGAAGGCTACGTCCGACTTTCAGTATCAGTTTCTGTTTCAATAATCAATCAATGGAATGCTACAGGTTGCTATTGTTGCAGTGTTGGAGCAGAGTGGTAGAAAGCTCGAGTTGCAGCAACCAGCAGAGAAGTGCATTAAGACTTTATAGATCCAAACATTACAAAAGAAGAGCTATTTTAGGGTATGAAGGTATTATTTCCATGGAACAAAATTCTAAATATGGAACTCTGAAACACAGAGATGAGTTTTCATAGGTTTAATCAATAACCGGAGAGGAAGTTTAACAAACTACACCACAGTCAGACTTATTTTTAGATGTTCTTAGAGAGTGTGATCCCCTTGCATTGCATTCAAACTCCAGCAACAGATGAAACTAAAAGAAGAAATACGCAAATGTGTTGACCCACCAGTAGTTTGAGGAGCCAGAACCGTGATTTGTAGTAGCAGGTCTTGAAGGGGTTGATGAGGAAGAGCACCATGAAGCCGTACAGGATGAGGGGGTTGATCTGCATGGGGAGGTAGGTGTACTCCGAGTAGAGGCAGGAGAGGATGCTGAGGCACCACAACACGCCCAGGAAACCGGCAATCTGCAGCACACGAGCATTAAAGCCAAACTCCTCCGACACACCATCACAATTAACAAGACAACCTGAATAATGCGGTGCACGTTATGTTCTGTTTTGTACTTTCGGGGTGTAAATGATGTCTGATTTTTGCTGAACGCAATCTTAATTTACATGATAACGCACCCTTTGAATATGGATTACCCCCGTGGCTGAACAACCTCATTTGCTCCCGGTGCATATTTTAAAAATCCATCAATCTGAGAGGAAAGTTGCTTCAAGTTTATTTCCTAAAAACTCGCAGCAGTTGAGTTCTCACCTCGAACAGATGTTGGTGTGAGAGGTTGTTTCTCGGGTTGATCTCGAAGATGAGGACGTGGTTGACGCCGGCCTGCCTCCATCCGTACGTGTTGATGCCCAACAGGAAGAGGAACTGGATCAACAGGAAGCCGCCGCGATAGATCCGCACCAGAGGCCACATGTTCTCATAGCGGATGAACACGGCACCTGATCAAACACATCACGGTGAATTTTCTGTTTTTTAAAGATTAAATCTCCGAGATCTGAGGCACAACAACAACAACAAAAAACCCTTTAATCAGCTTAAATCTGAGACAGCCGACTGAAACTATCTCTCAGCAGCACATTGCAGGAGCTTAAAAGGAAATGGAAAACAGGTAAACGCAAGTGTTTATGCGACGTACCGGTGAGAACGAAGGCGATGGCGAGAATGATGAAGAAGCCGCAGTAGAGACCAACACGGAAGGTAGTCCAGGCCAAAGCAGGCTGGAACAGGAAGAAAAGAACACAAAAAAAACATGATTAATACTGACAACCAACCACCATAGATGGTAACAAACTAACTGCACTACCGGTCAAAAGTTTCAGAACTCCCCAATTCGTCCATCTGTTTAACGTATCTTGAAGTGTTACAAACGTAAACTGTACACTGCTAAAGGTTAAAAAAAGGTAAGTTTATCCAAAACTGAAAAAAATGTGCATTTCAGAAATATATATAAAAAGCCCCTTTTCAGAGAACAGAACCCAACTTAAAGCTGTTTTGCAGCAATGGAGCTTGATGAAGTCTTAAAAGATGGTGCTACCAAACCCTACAGGTGTCCCAACTTATCTTGGGACTTCATTTGTTTATTTGTTTTATGATTTCATTTAAGAGTACAAAGAGACATTAACATGCATAATTTCCAATAAAAAATGTAAATATTGGGATGTTTTCAAGCGTTTGACTGGTAATGAACATCCACTGCAGTTGTGAGATGTTTACTTGTAAAGATGTATTTTATATGTTAGTCTTGAGTTTTCAATGACTTCTATGTGTTTTGGTTCTTTCAAAGATTCATTATAGGTCTTCTGGAAATATGACAAAATACAGCAACCTGAATGATCAGTTTTAGTGATGTAGAAAGTTGTGTTAATCAAATATCCTTAGTGGCATGACTTCTTAACTCCTCATGAGAGATTACCGTTGACTACAGCTGCTGACTCCTCTAAGACAACTGAATTAGGGCCCATTTGATCCACTCATCACACTCTGGCCCTTAAACCCCCATAACATCAAACCTATTGTCAAGCATGGTGGTGGCAGTATCATGCTCTGGGACTTTACATGAAGTAAATGGAATAATGAAGGAGGAGGACGATTATCTCCACATTCTTCAGGAGCACCTAAAATAACCTCTCAGAAGGTTGTTCTTGGACTCAGTTGAATGTTTCAACAAGACAATGAGCCCAAACACACATTAAAGTCGTAAAGAAATGGTTAAATCAGGCTGGAAATAAAGTTTTACACTGGTCTCCCCAAACTTAAACCCCATCAAGAACCTGTGGACTCTGATGAAGAAACAAGTCTGAGTCAGAAAGATAAGTTTAGCTAATCTGCACCAATTCTGTTCAAAGGAGGGTCAAAGATAGAACCAGAAGCTCATGAACGTCTACCAAAAGAGCCTAGTTGAGGAGAAAATGGCCAAAGGACATTCAACCAAACATTAGAACTGCTGTAGGCGTATTTATGACCAGACGTTTCCTGTCATATTTCCAGAAAACCGATAATAAATCTATAAAAAACTAAATACATGATCGCTGTTTTGTTGTGACAAAGACGAGTTTGTTTTAAATTCAGTTATAGGAGTCACTGGAAACTCAAGTCTGTCATGATATAAAAAACTGTGTCCACATATGAGCCACTTGGGCTCCATTTATCCACTTGATTTGCCTCAATACAGAAAATGCAGAGATCGCAAATCACAGCCCTTAAGTCTGACATGACAGTAATTAATGTGCTAATAACAGCAGATATGAGGTGGAGGGATAAATGCCACCAGCCTCCAGTATTCCTGACTGATATCCTGTCTGTACAACGATGGAAAGGCACTTATAAAATCAATACTCTGATGGTTTCTTGCTTTTTGTCTCTCACTGCATCCACTTCTCTCATGATGAAGCTCTTACCTCTGTTTTCAATCTGTGTTCACCACCAACAACATGTGATAATTACAGCTAGATAAATGCATGCTGGGATGTTCTCTGGTGTAGAGGCTGAAATGTTCTTTGGGAGGTGAATTATGTGACGGAAAAATAAACCTAGGTGCTGTAATAGAATGACATGACATTAATATAAAGCGTTAAAATAGACATAAATAATAAAATAAATGTAAGGTTGCTACTTCACGTACACCCCGTCAAAAGTTTTAGGACACTTTCTCATTCAAATAAAGTAGAACTTGTCCTACAACTTTTGACAGGGGGTGTATCTACCAAATTTGGTACACATATGCAGCACATCAGGCTGAACAAAAAAGTCAGTGACAGCCACATTCCAAAGCCAACAGGAAGTGAGCTATTTTGCGTTGAATGTCAGATTTTGCCCATTTTTCATTTTTTTCTAGAGCGAACTCCTCCTAGGGGGAAACTCCAATTCACCTCAAATTGTCCCAGTACATACAGGAGGCCTTAATGATCCAAAGTTATTAAAATCTTTTTCTAAAGTCAAAGGGCGTGTCCGTGGCGGCCTCTGGAATTTTGATCCTTCACCATGAAATTTCCAATGCTGTGTAAACGTCCTGAACATGCTCCAATCTGCCTGAAACTTTACATGTATGATCAGAGTCCTGCCCTGATCACATCCATATGATGAAATACACCCCCCGTCAAAAGGAGGACAGGTTCTACTTTATTTGAATGAGACAGTGTCCTAAAACCTTTGACAGGGGGTGTATATTCTGTCGCAGGGGCTTCTGGAACCAAACCCCCACGGCAGACAAGGGGCCGCTGTACTTAGCTGGAGAGAGTATACGTTTTGAAAAGCAAAACATGACTGATTGAATTGCGGTGTGATCAGCTGCTCCTCTGACCTGAGCTGCCCCCAGAGGAGGAACTCTCAGCCTTTTCATGGCCCTCTGACGGTCGCCTCCCTCCAGCTCCGTGGTCACCAGCGTCTAAACACAAACACAGCAGAGTTTTGTTGTCTGTTGAGAAGTTTGACATCCATTTTCTAAACTTCACAGTGTTTGTGTGGGTGCGAGTGGCCACCTCTGTCTCGGTAATGAGCTGTGTGATCTTCTTGCAGGTGTAGAAAGGCGCCACCTCCACGTGAGCCACCCTCCAGTCGGCACCGCGAGAAGTATCCAGGATCTTATCATGTTTCTTCAGGATCTTACGGAAACCCGTGAAGTTCAGGTTCTGTGGAGGACAACAAAGTTCAGACAGCATCTTTATATCTGACAGACAGACCTTCATTTCCTCTGAAGAACTTTCATCAATGTTGCATGCAGGAGTGTTTGAGAATGACCTGGTAGTTCTGGAGCAGGATGAGGCTGAGGTAGAACTCGCTGAAGGCTAGCTTCAGGTCCTTGATGTTGTGGTGCTTGCAGCGCTCCTCCTGTGACAGGTGGAACATGGTCTTGCGTTTCCGCAGGCCGGGCGGAGCGTTGCTTTCCCGCTGAGCGTCCAGCGACGACTGCAGCTCGTTCTGCAGAGTCGCAAACCGCCGCTGGGCTTCGGCGAGCTTTTCTGCAGACGGAGAGATGAGGAGATAGATTAGAAAGGTTTTCATAAAGAAGTTCTTGAATGCTTTGTTGTTGAGGGAAGCATTTTATATCAAAACCCCTTTCATACGCACTCATTCTTCACATATTCACGTTTGGGAACTGCACATTGTTTACATTGCTGTTGATAAGTCATATATCATGTGGTACACTTGAGTCCTTTTCTACTGCACATATTTTATGAATCACAATTACCCCGTCTCCCTTGTCATGGTTTCCAGATATAAGATCTCATTTCACAGCACATACATTACCAGAACCGTTATCTCTGCTTTAAAATTGATCAAAACAGCATGAGAAACAGCTCATTTCAAGCTAACATGAAGGATTTTCCACCATTTGTACAGATCCTGAGATGCTGGAAGTGCATGAAAACTTTTGTGTTCACTCTTGCGGCCAACAGCAGAACATTTGCTCCTTTACAGTTTGCATTTACGAACACCTCTGCTGCTCTCTGTCAACCTAAAAATTGCTTCCCAGATACAAGATCTCATTTCACAGGACACGCATTACCAGAACCGCTATCTTTGCTTCAAAACGGAACAAAATGATGGAAAAACAAGTATGGGAAACAGCTTAGGGGCGAATATCCGGATACCAACATTAATATCCGGATACCGCCGTAGTGAACGAATATTCGGGATATTCGGGTCCAGCACTAAAGCAGAGTAGATGCAGTTAAACAAATATTTCGACAGCACTGATGGAGGACAGGTTTCTGTAATGAGCTCCAGGAGTCCATACACCTCCTCTGCTCTGCTAAGTTCCAGGAAACATGGAGACTCTCGGGCTGAGCCGACATGTAAATGCTGCAGGAACCATTATGTGGGTCAGATGTAGGTTAATACATCCAGAGAGGCTGAACGAGGGAGGAGGGGATGTAGGGAGGCACACAGTGAATGGACAGTAACCTCTGCCTCATTAGCATCTGTCTGCTCCACCACTGAGATTAGCTCTATTCTTTAACAGTCTGAAGTCATCCCAGACTAACAATGAAGCACAGCGATTTTCTTGGCCCCGTTCTTTGTCTGAATCTTTTCAAATTCTGCTTAGAATGAAAGCACATAATGGTTGACAATTTTAGCTGCTGGGAAAGATGTTGAGTTACAGATATTCCAGTCAAACTTATGCTATAAGTCAATTTTTACTTCAGTATCTGCTGTGTAATGGATTGAAAACATGAGATAACATCAATAATGTAACTGTCACACGTGCATAACGGCAAGAATTTGCAAAACCAACAACAGAGCGGTTTAAACTCTGAGTCAGATGTGCTGCACATTATATATTCTAAATTCTAGCCTTTGCAATTTGTCAATCGCACGGTTTCAAATTGCGATTTTTTTTGTGAATTGTGAACAGAGAACTAGCCCTAAGCTGCTGATTTCCATTCTGTCCTTGCATTTATGAGCGAACTAGCTGGGTTTAACGTGTGTTCAAGCTGACCAGTGATTTATTCCCATCTTGGCTCATCATTTCCATCTCACTGTGGCTTCTAACTCATCAACAAAGCCATAATTTGTTTCTGCACACACGTTTTCAGGCTGTAATAACTCAGTCTAACTGTAGAAACTGACCCTGTGTCCATGACTTGCAGCTTTTTCTGGCAGCAGTAGAAAAAGTTTCCCAAATTAATAAGCATGAAATTTTGGTGAACGTGGCAGATTCTGGTTTTGTTGTTTTGCGTTCATCTTTATCATTTTTGTCCCTCTTCCTTCATTTTGCATCAGTTTTGTGTAACTCTGGGACAGTTTATTTCCTCTTTGTGGTCACTTGTTTATGGTTTTTGCCATTTATCGTCTCTCTTTTCCTGTTTCTTGCCTCCTTTTTCTCCTTTTTCTGGTTTTACGTCCAGTTTTTGGTGTTTCGAGTCTCATTTGTCTTGTTTTATGTCTCGTTTTTCTTTTTCAGTGTGACGTTTTGATTGTTTTGCATGTCTTTGGGACAGTTCTGTCTCTTTATGACAAGAAACTACGATCTATTCCATAATATTGATGCTCAAAGTTGGTTATAGAGAGAAATTAACAAAAAACACACTTTGTCTTTAGACTATGACACCTGGATTGAATGTAAAATTCATCTGGTTTCATTTTTTAAACAGGATTCAAATGTGTTTTCAGCTCTGTCTACATCCTGAAGTGATGAAGTTGAGAGACTCAGAAATGATGGAAAAAGCTTATTTTGACCCATGACTGTACTTCAGCTGCCTGTTATGAACAAACTAGCTGGGTTTAATGTGTGTTCAAGCTGAGCAGCGATTTATTTCCATCTTCGCTCGTCATTTCCATCCCACTGTGGCTTCTAACTCATCAACAAAGCCATAATTTGTTTCTGCACACATGTTTTCAGGCTGTAATAACTCAGTCTAACTGTAGAAACTGACCCTGCATCCATGACTTGCAGGTTTTTCTGGCAGCAGCAGAAACCACCAAACACTCTGACTGATGCTTCCTCACACTGGCAGCAGCCTGATAACAAACTCAATTATATTTGGTTTGAAACCTTCTGCCGGCCTGACAGTTGGGGCTCCGCTTGTCCTTAAAGTGACGGAAGCAGCACTTGTTCTCACCGGTGACTTTCACGCTTTGTTGCTCGAACACACTCCCACACACACATTGTCCAGATGTCACACTACCTGCCACAGCGCCTCCTTGACGTCTACATTCACAGTAATCCTTCTACTGGACCTCTGTCATAACAACGCTCCGCTGAACACACGACAACAGCAGGAGGCGTGAGAAAGTCACGACCCCTATGGTCTGCTAAAGGAGTTTCAGGTTAGATCTGAGGTCTGCAGCGGAGGACAGCGCTGGAACAGTTCATCTGTGTGGAGCTAATGAACCTGAAACAGACAGGTGTTGGTGGGTTACATTTCCACTGGAATAGTCCATAAAAAAAAATCAACTAGGGTTTCCTACTTGATCAACTCGGAATCAGTTAAAATGTTATGTACAATAATTTGTTTAATGTTCAAACTAAATATGGGCCATTCCATATCATTTCAACCAGTGGTCCTCAGATTTTGCTACGTTTTTACATACATTTAACATTAAACATAGATGGTTTATAGAAGCAAGTTGTGCTTGGTGTCAAAATTTAGGGAAATTCCTGTAATTTCACATGATGTCTTTTATTGTTTGATACCACCTATCCCACATACTGATATTGACCTTTGAATCCGAAGGTGGGACAGATATTTTTGATTTTTAGCTGTTCATATTTCATGCATTACATACCATAGCACTTTCATTTTATACAGATCCAATCCTTAGATAGCCAAATTATACCACATAAAATCTCTAATGGATATGATGATTAGTTTTTGTGTAATGGGTGGACAAATGTAGCAGTTTAGACGTTTGTGATGGATAAAATCGCAACTTTGTCATTCTCTGTAACATGCAGTTATAAATATAAAGTAAATATTTTAACATTTCTGAGGACTATAGGTCACTGTGAAATGATTCTGAAAATGTCAGATCTCTATCTTTTGTTGTTCAGAAGTTATAGAATTCTGAAAATGGTCGAAAATTTCAAGTCTTAATTTTGGCTGCAATAATAGGGTACCCCCTACCTACTTCAAATGACCATAACTTTGAAACTAATGACAACAAAGCATTCAAATTTGGGATTTTCCCATCATATATAATGTACTAAATGTATGTAAAAACTTAACAAAATCTGAGAGGGTCAGGTGGGGACCACTGGTTGAAATGATATGGAATGACCCAATACTGTTGAGCCTCATAACTTCATAAGTACAGGAGCTAGACACATGAAAACACATTGCTAAAATATGCCTAAAATGATTTGAACACAGAAGGAATTGTGTTTAGAAGATGATCCTGGTATGAAATGTCGGATAAAATGGGACCTTTCATATGTAGTCACAGTTTTTGACTGAGCTCAAATGTGTTTTTTCCGCATACTGGTTATTTCCTGTGTACTTAAAGGGTGTACAAGTCTAAAAATATTCATTGAATGAAGGTACAATTTTTCAGATGAGCCTGGTGTAAAAACTTAAAATAATTATTTCATTGTCAGTAACTTGTTCTGACCAACCATCTATCACACATGCTGATATGAGACTTTAAAGTTTACCCAGAATTAAAGTTTTCTCCAGCCTCATATCATCAAACTTCCACCTCTGTGCTTCACTGTCAGGACTATGCATTCACTGTGGAACTGCTGGTCAGAAAAGACACAAAACTACCATAAAAAGACTCAAAATGACCACAAAAAGACACACAATCGGTGTTAAAGTTTACCCAGAATGCATTTTTTAAAAAGTTTTCTCTGGTGAATGATCAGAAACAGAAACACATCCAGGGAACCGATGATTGTTTCTAGGACTCTATGTCATTAAACTGCTGCAGTTTTACTGTTAAAACTGTGATACATCCCATAATACTGATGCTCAAAGTTGGTTATAGAGAAAAACAAGATTCAGTCTTCAGATTGTGACACCTGGAGTGGATTTAAAACTGATTCTGTCTCCTGCGCTTATGAAGTTTTGAGGCTCAAAAGTCCTGGAAAAAGATACTCAAACTAGTAAGCGTGAAAACCGTGAAATTTTGGTGAACATGGTAGATTCTGGTTTTGTTGTTCTGTGCTCATATTCATCACTTCTGTCATTTTTTATCACTTTTGGGACAGTTTTTTTTCTCTTTGTCATTTTGTTTGTTGTTTTTGTCATTTTGCATCTCTCTTTTCCTATTTCGTGCCTTGTTTTTCTTATTCAGTAACATTTTGTGTCTCCTTTTTCTGCTTTTGTGTCCGGTTTTTGGTGCTTTGTGTCTCATTTGTCTTGTTTTGTGTCTCATTTTTCCTGTTCAGCATGACGTTTTGATTGTTTTACGTCTCTTTGGGGCAGTTCTGTCTCTTTATGACAAGAAACAACAACTTTCAGGTATTTAATGAAGTCATGCAAAGTTCTTCTTTCATGTTATGGATATTTTTTGAGTTACGGGCCCCTGAAGTACATAGTCATGGCTGAAAATAAGCTTTTCCCACCATTTCTGAGTCTCAAAACTTCATCAGTACAGCAGATAGACACAATTCTCAGAGCTAAAAACACATTTGAATTCTGTTAAAAAAATGAAACCAGATGAATTTTACATTCAATCCAGGTGTCACAGTCTAAAGACCAAGTGTGTTTTTTGTTAATTTCTTTCTAAAGTCCACTTTGAGCATTAATATTATGGAATAGATTGCTGTATTTAACAAACAGCAGATTTTAAAGAGGTTTATTTGGGGGCTTTCTTCAGATTTGGTCGATTTTACACGGAATGACCTTTCAGTTCCTCCTCAGTCTCCAGATGAAGATACTGTGAAATGCTACAATCCAGCAGCATTCTGCAAACTTGGCAAGTACCTTCCGTTTCTTTCTGGTGTGTATTTAACCTGCGGGGATGAAAGTGTCGTCCAACAGGCTGGATTTTAGCGCAATGCAGCAGAACGGCTCTGAAAGGTCAAGGACCCCTTTCAGAGGCGGAAAGAGCTCTGTGGAGGCAAGAGTCTTATGTAAAGTCAGCGCACGATTTATCTCCATCGCCGGCTTTTTTAAACCTCCACCACGGACATCAGATAAAGCTGCCTGTCGGACTCGTTCTCTTGCTTGTGCCTGCTGTGTGTGGAGGATAAACAAGACGCCTGAGAGCAGGACGGAGATGTTTTCATACGAAACGTTTAACCTCACAGCTGAGAGGCTGAAACACTGATGTGATGTGACTCTGCTGCTGTCAACAGACCGACACAAGTGACAGGAAGCACTGAGGTGATTGGAAATGACTGTTTAGTTCCATTCTGCTCTATTCTTCTGCTTCTAATAACTAACAACACCTTCAGCTGTAAAAGGATGAGCGAATTTATCAAAGTTGTAGGTTGTTGGTTAATTCTAATTTCGCTTGAAGTTGTCATCTCATGATTGGAAACGTCACTTAAATGACTGTTTAGTTCCATTCTGCTCTATTCTTTCGCTAATCAGTTATATAGTCATGGATAGACAATAGAATATACAGGTTTGTGTTGCAAAAAAGTGCAATTATCTCCAAATATCAAGGTCTAACGAACTTCATCCCTTTACCTTTCCCACACCCCTGACCAGTGTTCTTGTCCTTGTTGCTGAAAAATATCTTCACAGGATGATGCCGCCACCACCGTGCTTGACTGTTATCATGATATTAGACAAGTAATGAGTGATACCACTTGATATATTAAGAAATAGAGCCAAATAGTTAAATTTTGGTTTCACTGAACCGGAGATTCTTGTTTCTCACAGTTTGAAATTTTAAGTGGAACAATTTAATTTTTATGATAATTTCTACTTATGCTACTAATAACTAAACTGTAAAGGAATCAGCTAATTGATCAAAGTCAGTCTAGGTTTTTGCTTAATTATAATTTTTGCTTGATGTTGTCATCTCATGATTGGAAACGGCGCTTGAATGACTGTTTAGTTCCATTCTGCTCTATTCTTCTGCTTCTAATAAACAACACCGTCAGCTGTAAAAGGATGAGCTAATTTATCAAAGTTGTAGGTTGTTGGTAAATTCTAATTTTGCTTGAAGTTGTCATCTCACGATTGGAAATGTCGCTTAAATGACTGTTTAGTTCCATTCTACTCTATTCTTTTGCTAATCGCTTATATAATTATGGATAGACAATAGAATATACAGGTTTGGGTTTTGCAAAAAAGTGCAATTATTTCCAAATATCAAGGTTTAACGTGCACGTACAAAATAAAACAACTCTGCATGTTGTCATTATCCGCAGTGGATAATGGATCGAGATAGTAAAAGGCTACCTAACAAGGCCTGTCCTCTCTCCTGGCTTCGAGATACTGTTCAAGGAAAGAAAATTCAAGAGATTCAAAGTTGCTCCAGCGCTGCAGTAAATCAACCTCCTGCTAACAAGGTCCAGGATGATTTATGCCCAGTTTGTGTGCCGTCGCTGCCATAAATCCGCCAGTAATATCCCATCATTACGAGCTGGAACAGTCTTGCCAGTCAACCTTGGCCCTCTGCTGACCCGCCGAGGCTGCAGTTCCACAGACGGCCTGCAGAGGAAGCACCGCCTGGCTTTCCAAAATACATCACGGCTTCTGTCTCATGTTACAGCGAACACACATTCTCCTTCACTCCCTGAAACGCTCTCAGCCCGGCTCCTGAACACAAACACCACTTCAGTCAAACACATTAGAGCCAACGGCATTTAGCGCTGAAGTAGTCTTTAGTAAATAAACTGCACACAAAGCACAGAGCAACAACAGCTTACAAAATATTATTACACACCGCATGTAATCTAGTTAAAGCAGCAGTAAGTCAATTCATGATGAAGTCCAGAGTTCATTTATAGATGAAGGAAGCATTTTTTAAAATCAAATTATGGAGATATTGCTTAATATTGGTCAATGCAGCGTTCTCAGCAGTCACTAAAGCTGTGTCAGGCATTCGATCTGAAACCACCGCTCTGATTGAGTTTGCTTTGTTATCTTCTCCATCAATTACTAGCTCAAGTGTAAATAAATACCTGAATAGAATGTGTTGATTTTCAGAAGCTCCTTCTCGCAGGTCTGGAAAAACCTCTCCTCAAACTTGGCGTAGTATCTCTTCACCGTGTCTTCATCTGTGACTGAAGAAAGAAGAAACAAAAACACGGTGGTTAGTTCTATTAGAGGCGGCAAAGCTCGATTGTAAGGTTGGTTTATGCTGTGAGAGGCGCTGAATTATGAAGCTTTACATAAAGAATCAGAGAAAGTCAGAACATCAGGAGATTACAGACACCAGAACCATGTTTCTCCATGTTAACGCATCATCAAACACTCTACAAATACCATTCCCACCATGGTTCCAAAGTTAGAATTTGATTTTAATGAGTTAGACAAACCTTTTAAGTTGCGAAGATTGTTTTCTTGTGTTGCGTTGGTATGTTAGTGTTGCCTCAGCTTTATACTATGTGTAATTAAAACTAAAATTTCTGCAGGAGTTGATTTAAAACCAAATTCAAGTTGAGGTAACTTAATGAAATTGGCATGAAAACGATATTTTTCTTTACCTTGAAGTCCAAATTTCAACTCCTCTCCACTTCCTACTTAACTTCAAACCAACTTTTTACAATAAAAAATGCCAACTTAAAAAAATGTCTTCATAGAAATGGTAAATAATGCCACAACACTCAAAAATCTCCATAAATATTATTGAAATGCTAAATGTAGAGCTCTGGGGTAGGATAACTTGACCCCTTTAGCTTTCCGTCAAACCAGTCCTCTTGTTCCTATTGCTGAAAACTGCATCCACAGCATGATGATGCCACCACCATGCTTGGCTGTTAGCATGGTATTAGACAAGTAAAAAGTGATTTTTGCTTAATTAGACCACAGATTCTTAGTTTTCAAAGTCTGAAAAACTAAGAGGAGCAAGTTATTTTTCATGAAAAGTTGTGTTTATGTTTCTAATAGTTAATGTCTTCAATTTTGGAGGAAAAGTTAATTTCTCTGAGTGAGTGTAGTTTGTTGGTTGAACATCATTGGATTATTAACTGTCTTAACTCAAAAAGACAGATATAAACAATTTTCTTCTTGAGCCAAAACTTTACTTTTTTAGAGTGTAGTGTTATGCAAAGTAATCATTTGTAGAAACCAACTAACATTTTTCTACATTTTTTAATTGACAAGCTCTACTGATGATTTGATTTTAGCTTAGATGGTAAATCTTCTCTAAGTTTAGCGTACATGTGCATTCAAGTACATTTATTCCAGCTTATATAACTACCATGACAGCCAAATTGAAAAAAATCCACAATTATGGAATAAATAATAAGATACTGGAGCAAGAACCCCATAATTTCCGATGTTTGCTTTCAGTCTTAAGCTTGTTTTGGTCTGTCCATTCATGAATTAACCGACCGGCCGATTTTCCAAAACCTCAGAATATTCCTTTCAGGCTCATCAGCACCGAGCCAAACAGACATCCATTCAGAGTTACAATTAGATCAACAGCTTCCTCCTGTCTCTCGTCTGTCTGACTCAACCCTGCACGTCTTTTTCAGGACCAGTCAATCCAATCAGCATCGATGCTCCGTCTCAAATGATGCCCGGCCTCATTCACAGCAGGTTACCCAACACCTGACGGGGCAGAAAATTCAGCCGTTGAGCGGTTACTGTATAAACGCACAGACGCACAGCGAATCCTTATGAAGCCCACACATACAGTGCATTAGAAAGAGTTCACACCCCTTCACATTTTCACATTCTGTCACGTTGTAGCCTAATTGTTTAATCAGTTTACACGCAATATACCATACTGACAAAGCAGAAACACCATTTTAGAAGTTTTTGCCAATCTACTTACAAATGAATAACTGAAACATCACACTGATGTAGCTATTCAGAGCCTTTACTCGGCTCAAGCACCTTTGATAGCGATTACAGCTTTGAGACTTCTTGGATATGACCTGACAGGATTCGCAGTCCTGAATTTGGGGATTTTCTACCACTTTACTCTTCATATCGCATCAAGCTTCGTCAAGTTGGACGGCCATTTTCAAGTCTCTCCAGTGATGTTTAATTGGATTCTCGTAACGGTCTGCCTGCACCACTTGACCAAGCCCCTCCAGCGATGTGTTGGCCATGCATGTAGGGTCACCGTCATGCTGAAAGGTGAACCCTCAATCCAATCGAAGGTCCAGAGCTCCCTGGAGCAATATATATCTGTAATTTGCTCCTTTCCTTACTGCTTCCAGGTGAACCAATCAGAAAGAGCAGCTGTCTATAAGTCCATCAGGTTTGTTTACTTACAGCCTGGTTTTTGCTACAACTTTCACCGTCAGCTAAGATGTCTTGCATAGACATGTGTGCAGGTTTCCCAATCAGGTCCGATCAGTAGTATTTACCACAGCTGGACTCCAGCCAAGGTGTAGAAACATCTCAAAGATGTTGCAGACAAACGAGTCATACTGAAAGGTATGAATAATTTATGTAGATGCAAGGGGCCAAAATGGATTTCCTTCATAGAGTGAATCTAGATTTAGTCTTCGAGATAAAGGGAGGAACTTGGAATAAAGATGCTGCTTCTTTGCATCTTAAGGAACCAGCTGAGGTGGTTCAGGCGTCTGATTAGGATGTTATGTTTATGGGGACACTGGGAGGAGATCCTGAGGAGAACTTTCTTGAGGGTTACGTATCTCATCTGGCCTGGGAACACCATGGCAACACCGAGGAGGAACTGGAAAACTTAGCTGAAGATTGGGTTGTCTCAAATTACATGTTTAGTTTTCTGCCACAACGGCCCAACTGTGATAAAAATGGATACAGAGGTGGATGTTTTCACATTATGAGGTATTGATTGTAGACTGATGAGGGGAAAATGAATCCGAATGATTTTAGAATAATGCTGAATATAACAAAGTGTCGCAAAACATGAAAATGGGTCCGGATATTTTCTGAATGCACCATAAACTGCACAAACACTGCTGTAATCATACAATAACATATCTGAGTATGTACCATTCATATTTGTCTCAACTCCGTAAATGTCAGATGAAGAAGTTCATTCCAAGCAGACTAAATGTAGGTTTTGCTGGATTGTGGAGCTACAATATCACATCCAAAGGTGACACCGCTTTGTAAACATTAGCTATTATATAAAGTGAGCCTCGGCTGCTATATGGAGAGGCTTTCTACTCCACATAGTAATAAGAACGAGATGCCCCAGGCTGCAGTCTGTCAATATCACTGCTCTACCCACTGCAGCAGGAGTGGATGAGGCTGAGATGAAAAGGTGAAAAAATGTCCAACAGCAGCTTCGCCTCCAAACAGCTTTACAAGGAAAAGAAATGAAAAACTGTAAAGATAATCAATTATAAGTTAATTAAAGTGTGTCTGGTGTTTGCTCAGCCTAAAGTAAACTATAAAAGGACAAATCAATGTGAAGCAAAGGAAAAGAATGTTCCCTACAGCAAAAAGAAAGGCTGAAAAATACACTTCCCAATCATAGCAAACAGTTAACAGCTTCAGTAAAAAGCAACTGGACCTTTGTATGAAGAAGTAATACTCAATAAGTATACAAAACAAGACGATTGCAGTTATGACAATAGTTGAAAATGGGACCGCTGACTGTACGAAAGAATATGAGCTTAAATCTAATGTGGATGGATGGATGGATGGATGGATGGACGGACAGATGGATGGATGGATGGATGGACGGATGGACGGACAGATGGGTGGACGGACAGATGGATGGATGGACGGATGGATGGACGGACGGGAAGACGGATAGATGGATGGATGGACGTATGGATGGATGGATGGATGGATGTTCGAACAGCTGACTGATCGGCTGGCTAGCGTTAGCAGTTAGCTGAGTGACTGAGCACCTGGTCGGTCGGTGTTTCTCCTCGACACACTGACTAATGGTCCAACTCTCCTTCAGTCAGACCTCCAGGCCATCAGCAAACTGAGCAGCGAAGTGATTTAAAGTAAAAGGTCACGCTGCTAATGAACAGTTTGCATGAAGGCCACTAAAGGATGGAGACACAGAGGAAAGGACGAGGTGCACTGCATGAGCTGTGGAGTATTTAGCATACATACACCAAGAATTAGGTTTAAAACAAATCTGGAATGGCTATAAAACCATCATCAATTCGCGTACAAAATCATTTTGAAAGTTCCATAATGCAAACTATCTGTTTGTTTTTGGTCTTTTTTTTGGTTGTTATAAACTTGAAGGTGTGAAATTAAAGCTGCTAAGATATAAAGATGTGTGCTCCTGCCATTCCTCAACCCACCCCTTCACTAGACGGCCTCCCAGTTTTACAAGCCAGTAAGAATTTTACTAAACTCCCATGCATCAGCAAACTAATAGTCATCCATTATAGCTCCGCCCCCTCACTGCTTCCAGGTGAACCAATCAGAATGAGCAGCTGCCTCTCAGTTCACCAGGTTTGTTTAATTTCTACAGCTGGTTCTGCTCAACTCTTCTTCCTGAGAGTCTTCTTCCTGAAGGGGGCGGGGACAGCAATAGCTAAGCAGCATTTAAAGCTACAGACACAGAAACAGCTCAGTTAGCACAGAACTAAAACCAGATGTCATGATGAAATTAGTCATCTTTGTGGTATTCTACGCTGAAAAACTGAAAAAAAACTGCACATTGTGGGGACATGTGAGACTTTAATTAATTTTCTGAAAAATGTCAAAATTTGGGGCCTTCAATGAAAGAAACCTTCTCATAAAGCTTCTAATATAAACCGACTGTCTGCACTGGGAACTCTGGATGCGGTGTAATATTTTAAACTGCACGGAATCATCAAATTATCTCAGTTACCTGATGATCTTTCATCAGAGGCAGAATATTTTAACATATCCTTTTATAAATGTCAGGTGGTATTTACTCCCAGAGCTCCTCCGGCATTCATTAAAAAAACAGCAAATGTCAGGAGCACACCTGTAATTTCAATCATGTGTTGATAAAAAACGTATTTTGACAGACTACCAATGCTTATAGATATTATACACTGATGGAAACACATTCAGTCACCATTTTAGTTGAGAAAACATCTGTAATTATACAATAATAATAATAATAATAATAATCTTTATTTATATAGCACTTTTCATACAGCAGTTGTAGCACAAAGTGCTTTACAAACAGACAAATAATTAAAATCAGATGAAAGAAATTATGACCCAAATCTACCCCACTCAGCCCCGAACCCACCCACCCCGCAATCCAGACACTGTATTGTTAAAAAGCAACATAAATAAAAGACAATAATAAAAAACAGGGACATTGTTATACCCAGTACGTACTGAGGAAACGCCATCTTAAAGGTTTAAAATAGGTAAACACTGGAGGTTAGTTTAAAATGTAAAATAAATAAATAAAAATAAAGGAATAAAATAAAATAAATACATAAGTAGATCAGTAAAATAAATAAGTAAAGAAATTAAATTAAATATAACATAATAAAATAAAATAAAATAAACTGAAACAGAATAAAAGATAGATAAAATAAAATAAAATAAAATAATAATAAAGATAAGATATAACTTGTCTTATTTCATTTAAAAAAAGGGTAAAATTACAGAACCAATCATTTTTTCTGTACATTACATATTAATTGTATGTAATTTTTGAAATACACATTTTTAATATTATTTTAATATATTAATAATCTGCAATTACACCAGATGTCTTTTATACTATTTACTTCTCAAAAAAGTGTAAAGCTGCAGAAGCAAAACTTTTTTCTGTTGTCACTGTGTATAATTTCAGAAATATATATTTATAATATTTTATTCACCTGTTAGTTGTGAAAACATCTGTAATTATGCAAAATGTCTATTATTTTATTTATTTTTAAAAAGCGTAAATTTACAGAACCAATATTTGTTCTGTTGTCACAAACTGTATGTCATTTTAGAAATATATATTTTTACATTATTAAACAGATATGCATTAATTTAATCTAATATCTCTAAAATACTGTTTTGTAAAAGTACACTGAATTTGCAGAGGCATTTTAACAGCCAAAAAATGCCACATTTCTTTTAAAAATATTACATTTTGTGGTTATTGAGGGTAACAGGATTGCATATATATTTACAATAACCATGAAAATTCAGGATATTTTTTGTAATCAAGTTGGATTTTCATGTGTTTTTACAAATATAAACGCTTAGTAAAATTACAGCTTTTCTTCTTTTACAGTGCAGTTTTTTTTCTAAATATTTGTTCTTTTTATTCATTTTTACAGCGTCGGGCTCTGAATCACACGTCCACAGATGTTTCGGAACATTTTGTGAAATTTTCTCCCACCTGTACATCAGCTGACTGAGCGTGTCGGTGGAGCAGCTTTAAATCAAAGCGTGGATGGTTTTCAGGTAGGAGGTCATGAAACGAAGCTGCACTTGTGTCGCTTTGTTTCCTGCTGACCTGCTACATGCAGAAACACATCAGTGTAGGAGTGTATCTGCACACAACGTGCACACGTCTCTTTATGCTCGTATATCGATGCCGTGTGGAAGAACAAAGGCATGAGCTCTAGTCAGAGTTCGTCTTTGAATTCAGGCTCACAGCTGCTGAGGTTTTACTAGCAGACTCAACAGCTCCATCCTCCTACATCCCCACGCTTCACCTTCAACACCTCACAGCTCCACTGTTCATCCGCCTCTAAAAATTAACTGTATTACAGAGGAAAAGCAATAAAACCTAATTACAGGAGCATCCTAAATTCACAGAACGACTGCGGCGCGTCACATATCTCTGATTTAATCAGCAGCATCAGTTCCATGCTAATCTGACGGCGTCTCCGTCGTCTGCACAGTGGGACTTCTCATTATTTCTCATCCGGGTGGTTTATAATTGAGGTGGCTTTCTGGAGGTCGACAGCTTTCACCAAATGGGTCTGAAGGTAGATAAAAGTTTGGGAAATGAATGTTTAAACACACTGACAGGACGGGGAATGTATGCAGAACGTTCACATTAAACCTACGCTGTCGTCAATGAAACTGGCTGCAAAAGGCATCAGAGTTCAGTTTTACCCCAAGAAGATCCATTCAAATGCACTTAATGTTAAATACCCACATACTCAGGAAAGTAAAGGCGCTGACTGGAAATAGAAATGCTTCTTTGCAGTGATGCCAAAAAACAACCTTTTTTAATTTCTGCAAACGTCTCTTTAGAGAAACACCAAATGTGTGTCCGAAACCATCAAAAATGATTCCTTCAGGAAAAATAGCTTCTTTTATTTTCAAGATAATTCCTTGTGGCCTCACCTGGTTCAGTAAAGAACTTATTTCTGGTGGTTCTTTGAGCACTTTTACTCAAACTGTTGTGCAGGTTGAAAAAAAGCACAGAGTTCTTGTCAGCCTCCTCTCCCGAATGTGGGATTGTAGATCCTCCAGCCGGTCTTTAAAGGTTCCCTGCAGGTCTGAATGTGCTGACGTTTGTTTCATGCACTGCAGTGGAGAATAAAGGACCTGCAGGGCAGTGTGGGGATAGACTCTGCTACTGCGAGTGTTTGTGTGTTTAAACTGTGTGGTTTGGACTTCAGTTTGCCTCAAATGTCCAAAAAACTGTCATGTTCCTTCAGAGATCTAAACAGTCCTGAGTTCAGAGCATCTGTGAGGACATGTAGTCAGTAATTAAGATGTTTTTACAGCAACCAGGACGGATGATTTACAGCAGCTGAGCCTCTCGTTTAGCTGCCGGCATCATAACCGTTTCTCCAGGATCTAATTCATTCAAAGCTACACAAAAATCAATATATGGTTTAATTAGGTTTAGGAACGTTTAACTGCTGAGAATTATAGCCCTGAACTGAGCAAATCTAAGCGATAAAAAGGCTCATGTTTTGTTTTCTCACCTCCAAATAAGTTCATGAATGAAGTACTGGATTGATACTTTAAACGCCCAGAACGGTAAAAGAAAATGGACGTGGGTCAGTCTGGGGAAATCAGACGTAATTCAGGAAGTATCAGGTGAAATTAGCCTCATGTGTTGTTCAATTTCAACTTGAAGAGAACAAAAAAGCAACTTTCTGCATAGAATAACAACCTACATACCCCATAAACAACAGTTTTTGTCTCCTACTGATGAATCTGCAACATCATTTTGTCAAAACTGCAAAAAAATTGAACTTTATCTTTCTATATTTGAAAAATATCAAAGTCTACCAAAGTTAGAGGCTGCAAAAGTTATAGAAATGTCAACGTCAAAGTCAGCATTTTTACCAAGAGATACGGATCCATCCATACATTTACACTCACAGGAAACATTCTGAAACCCCCAACACGGTCTCACGGGGATTCGTGAAACTGTCACGTCAGTTTTTGTTTCGGTTTCGTGCGCACCAACACGATGTCGTCATGTTTTTCGTGCCGCTCACCACGAGCGAAACCCGCTGTGGTAATCACATCTGAAAGTGGTTTATACCGGCGGATTCATGACGATTTAAGCTGTCCATCGGCGTTTGCGGCCGCAAACGCCGATGGACAGCTTAAATCGTCATGAATCCGCCGGTATAAACCACTTTCAGATGTGATCCGGCCGCTGTTGCGGCCGGATGTCCGGCGGCCGCAATGGCGGCCGCAAACGCCGATGGACAGCTTAGATCGTCATGAATCCGCCTAATTTACATAGGAATTTAAAGAATGTCCATCCGCCCAATTTGCATAGGAATTTAAAGAATGTCCGGTGGCCGCAGCGGCGGCAGCAAACGCCGATGGACAGCTTAGATCGTCATGAATCCGCTGGTATAAACCACTTTCAGATGTGATTACCACAGCGGGTTTCGCTCGTGGTGAGCGGCACGAAAAACATGACGACATCGTGTTGGTGCGCACGAAACCGAAACAAAAACTGACGTGACAGTTTCACGAATCCCTGTGAGACCGGGCTGAAACCCCAAAGCCACCTTAACTTGAACATTTTGCTCTTTTTTCCATTTTCAAGGGCCAATAATTTAAAAAAAATCTGCCTCTAATTGAGACATTCAATCATTTAGATCAGCTAGAAAAGATTCTGTCTGTGTTCTCACCCAATTTCATGTCTGTGGGAGTTTAATTTCTGGAGATATTGAATCTTTAAAATGGGATTTTATTTAAAAGTTTTATTTGTCAGGGTGAAAATATATAAATTTCAAAATTTCAAAATAGATGAAATTCTCAAAATTCAGCCCAAATATGTGACAAAATTTAGTTCTCAGAGACAATAAACAAATAAATATCTAAATTGACATGAACTGACCCTAGAGGAAAACATCAGTGTTGAAGGCTTTTGTTGTTGTTAAACCTGTACTTTGGATCTGAACATGTTTATGCATCATTTCCATACGTGAATGCAGGATATTCTGATATTGGTGCACATATTTATTAAAATTATAAGCTTATTGGATGGTTGGTCACAAAAAGATGATGGAATTTTGACAATTTCAAATGCATTTTGTTTAAAAAAAAGAATAATTAGACCAACTTCTGAGACAGTTAATAAAGAAATAATCCAAATTCATCCTTTAAACACATCTATTGTGTCTCAGCTTTCACAGCTCAAAGTAATGCTTGACTTTTGTCTGAAAAACGCATATTTACTTAATTCCAAGAGCTATAAAATGAAGCAAAGGAAGCACATCTGTGTCCTTTAAGGTGGTAGTCTATCTATACCTAAGAGTTAAAACTTGAAATTTTTTCCTATTTTTAACTTTACTACATTATTGTACTTTTACTATTGCTTATATTTTTGACAGCATATAAAGGAATATCTTCAAAAAACAAGTTTTTGTCGGAGTATGCCATTTAATTTGGCATAGCAACCACCATAGCAACCAAAATGAACAGCAATGACCAGTCTTCCTACCCTCAAATTGCATGTATTTTTTCATAACCCCTTTGATAAACTAAAAGAAACCTCCCCCTAACTATATCAGCCTTATCGTATAACCTGAAAACTTTGCGTGGATTTGCCATCTCGTTGCAAGCGTACCTAACGATCGACATCTGCAAACCAAATTTTATTTGCGATAATCTCTTTGAATCTTGTTATTTTGGCTTTTTTTTAAAACAATTTTTTATTATAAAATGGTGACAGAAGACAGAAGAAAGAGTAGATCGATTAAGAATTTTTCAAAGTGCGAGATTATGGAAAGCCAAAAGAGAATTTGATGCATTGCCTTCATTTTTGGACTGCTTATATGTTACATAGTGCTTTATGTTTTAAGGAGACAATTTTTCCTATTTTTGTTTACTTGAATGATAACCATGAAAAGAGTCCTTTTTTCTATTTGAGCAGAAATATTAGATGAAGTAGAAATCTGTCTACTTAAAACATACATAGTAACATAAGGAGTCAGCACCACATTTGGTGTTTATAACTATTTTCCTTCTGAAGATTTTTGTTCCACAAGATTTTTTGTATCTCGCCAAATCTGTTGCTACCATGGAAACTATAAAATGTGGCAGACTTTAGCTAAATGTAAAATGCTTCTACTAAATCTATCTTTCTTTGTGCCAAGTTTTGTGTTGATTGGTTGCATTGTTTAGAAATTATAACAAAATAAGTTGTTTAATAAATTAGGGTCGACTACCACCTTAAGTGTCTCGACCAGCAAGCTCAGCGTCAGCACCGACAGCCGGAGGTGAGTGAACCACATCAGGTGGTTTTATGTCCAAAATAATGAGATGGATTCGGGTGCAGTATGCTACGAATACATCAGATCCAGTCCATTTCATTGTGTTCATTCACCGGCTTCACTTTTTCTCAGACAAAGAATTGTGCTGGTAGCAAGAAAAACAACTCTTGACCTACAGTATTCCCCGGGCGGCTCGCAGCAGGCAGCCCCCTCCCGCCGCTAACCCCTTCTTCTGTAGATTGTATAAATAAATGATGAGACAGCTTCCCCAGAACCCCCCAAACACACACACTCCCCACCCCCAGCTTCTTATATTCCCATGCCAGCATCCTGTGACGCGACCCCATGAAACCAGCGTGTAAATCCTACATGGAGACCCTGCAGGAGACGGATTTATAGACACAAACATGCATGTCGCTCCGTCGCAGCAAACTGACTCTGCTTTCTTTAAGTTTCACATTTTTCAAGCTCAGGCGAGACAACCGAGATAAAGATCAGCCTGAGGAGAAAGAACAGAAGCATCAATTTCTTCTTAAAAGAAACCCCTTCACGAGTTGGATTTCCTGCTTTTTTTAAGCCCCATTTATCCCATTTAATGACACCTCCCTGCGCGATATCAGCTCTATTCTGATGGCATTGTCGTCCCGGGAGCCGAGGAGGCCATTACACGATGATTGTTGCTCCGTTTATCTCGTCCCTGCAAGCTCACAGGTGTAAAATCACAGCAGCTATAAAGGAGAATGGGATTGAATCAACTTTATTATTAATCTAGAGAGACAAAAAAACAGAATGAGTGCATGAAAAACACTTCCAGGCTTAAAGGAAGCAAACACAAACACTCAAACCAGCCAGACAACACCCCCCACCTCCATCCTTCACCCTCCTTTTTTTCTCACTTATTCCCATTCAGCCCTGCAGCCACAATTAATTCTACCAATCATGTCCCTCTCGGAGGCCGGGGAGCATTAAGAATGCACACTGACTGGGCGAGACTGTGATTCTGGAAGCACCGGAGGCAGCAGCAGGAACCATACCGGGGCTCCACGTCCATTGTTGTACTATTTATACTGGCAGACTGCAAGCTAAGCAGCTCCACGATAAATAAATAAAAAAAAGAAACAAACTGCAGACGGCTGAATGTGAAGGAGGGGATCGCACGTTTGGAGAAGTGTTAATGTCTTGGTGGAAAGTGAAAGACAAGAGCTTGGTGAGAGGGGAAGAGTAGCAGCGAGAGGCCAGATGGGCTGCAAGATGATCCCAGAAACCGAAAGGGAAAAGACAAAAACACCCAAATACACCGGAGGATAAAGAAAGGGAGGGACAGAACGAAGGGGGGGAATGATATATATAGAAAGAGAAAGACAGAAAGTCATAAAGGAAGAAGAGTAGATGGGGTATAAACACTCTGAAAGCTTTGTTTTAGCAAATAAAATATTCTAGTTAGACCCATTTTTCTACTACCTAACTGTACAGAAGGCTTTAAATCGGCTAAAATTCAAAGGTCTAAGAAGAAAACGTACAAAATCCAAGAAAGTGAAAGAGGAAAATACACCCTAAAGACAATTAAAATCAAGTTTTTTAATTGTTAATGTGTCCGTATGTTGCATTTTCTATACTGGAAGACATAAAATCAGCAAAATCAGCAGTAAAATGACATTATTGGGCATCTGTAGCTTGAAACTGCACCATTTTTTTATAGAAAACATTTAATAATAATAACTATCATTTATCAATTTAAACAAATCATGAAAACAGATTCAAACAAATCAATAAGATCTCAGACATTAAATATAAAAAGACAAAACAGATCAAACAGCAAACTGGTTACAGAAGGTTATTTTCACAGACAGAAACCAACCTCATCATGACGTAGCATGCTGCAAGAAAAGATGATTTCACAGTTTTATACTGCGTACTACTGTGGAACGTAGCACTACATTTGTCGGTAACATGTAGTAGATGTTTCAAATACAGACGATAGTCTTTCAAACAGACCAGCAAGAGTTTTGGGTTTTTACTTTTACTGGAAAATAGAATTGTGTGTCATCTGCAAAACAGTTTATACAGATTGTTTTTTTAATGGATCTATCCAAGGTACTGAAATCAAACAGCAAACTGGTTACAGAAGGTTATTTTCACAGACAGAAACCAACCTCATCATGATGTAGCATGCTGCAAGAAAAGATGATTTCACAGTTTTATACTGCGTACTACTGTGGAACGTAGAACTACAATTTTCGGTAACATGTAGTAGATGTTTCAGACACAGCTGATAATCTTTAAAGCAGACCAGCAATACTTTTTGTTCTTTACTTTTACTGGCAGATAAGAATCGTGTATCATCTGCAAAACAGTTTATACAAATTTTTTTTTAAATGGATCTGTCCAAGGTACTGAAATCAAACAACAAAGTGGTTACAGAAGGTTATTTTCACAGACAGACTCAACCTAATCATGTTTTATACTGCATGTGGCGTTTGTTGGTAGCATGTAGAAAGTGTTTCGGATACAGCTGAGGAAAAAGCTGCAAGAAATGTGCAGTTAGTAGCAGATTTATACCAACAATCTACATCCGCTGAGTCAGACTAAGAGCCATCCTTACTGTTCTTGGAAACATCAATGTTTTTCCGCCTGTGACGAGTCAATAAAGGTCTGACATGAGTCAGTGGGTCAGTTGTTGAATGAATTCCAGTAATTGCTTGTACATACTGCACAGAAAAATGTCCATAGAACAGAAAATTGCTTTTGAAATTGCCTCTGTGCAGTAATTACCTTGAACAAGCTGTATGTTGATACAGATGGCTGAAAAAAGTACACTAAAAGTAGACTAACAGGAGAAGTTAGTGCGCCTCACATGAAGTGGGTCATGTTTGCTGTTAGACTTATTGTTTGTCCTGTAAAAGTGAAACTAACAAGAACCAGAGCCAGTAAAGCACCAATAAATCTGCCTTGACAGCGACCTTTTGCTTTTTCTTCCTTAAAAGTCCAAATGCACAAACCTCAGCTGACTAATGGAGAACTGTACGCACTGTATCGAAGCAACAAACTGCAGAGACAAAAAGCTCCATGTGAGTTCAGACGAGGGTTAAAGAGGCTGAAAGCTCAGACGGGAATAAAGAGGATGCTTAAAACAAGACAGAGAGGAGATTTATTCCAATCAAACAAACAGCAAGCCCACAGAAAACAGCATTTCTGAGCAGGGGGCTGATGGGGAAGTTAATTAATGCTGCCCTTTTAATCCATCAGAGGTCATTTATTAAGAAAAAAAGAAAAGTCAGCAGTGAGTCCGAGCAGTTCTGTCTTTATCGGCTTCCTTCCTCTTCTTATTTGACTAAGCTGCTGCTGTGAAGCGTTATCGCCGACAGTCAGAGGAGGGAAAGTTTGGCCCAGACCTTTTCCTTTTTCCTTCTAGCTCCTCGCAGAGCCTTGAAGATCTGGATAGTTTCTCCTCCCTCCATCTCTCTGCAGGTAGACAGAGGCCAGGGGAAAAAAGGCAAACCGATAACAGCGTGAATTAAACTCCGATTCATCTGGTGAAATGTTCACGCTGGACTTTTCGGGTTCAATCGCGTCTCTCAAACTTTGTCAGACATCTTAAGCCCTTTGAGATCCAGAATCTGTTAAATAATAACTATTCTTGTGTCGGTAAAGTCTGCAGTCTCTGTTTTGTTTGAGACATTTTAATAGCAGCTGTTTGACGCGATAGTTACCATCAATATCACGTTTCTCTGCACAGTCTGGCTCGGCTCGGTTAACGCAGACTTTATCCTGGCACTGAAGCATGCAGGATCAGTATCGGTGTCTCAGTATGTAAACTCACGGCTGCACTGATCCCTCAAACAACATTAATTGAAGCAAATCTAATCTTAAGAGATCAGCTCTGATTTCACGGAAGCGTCTCCAAAGGAAAGTCGGTCTGTGAGGTGAATATAAGACGACTCCAGAGGCTCCACGTGCAGTTTTTTTTTAAGAAAAATGCACAAAAACATGCAACATGGTTCACCTGAAAACATGATTTTGATGGAACTATTATTGCCTTTTACTTACATACAGTATTTCTGCTCAATTTCACATTTAGAGCCATAATTTATGAATTCTGAATACGAATATTAAAGTATCTGCAAAACGAGCCTTTAATTAATTTATTTTTATGTTAGAAATTGATCCTATAAGTTGCTTGGTTTTAGTATTTTACGCTGTTTGATCACATCTGATAACATTTACAGCACTTTGGTCAACTCAGGCTGTTTTAAAAGTGCTTTATAGTAACGCTAATTTGAAATTTGATTTCAATTAATCATCTGAATAAACAAGATCTCAAGTCACAGCAGGTTTAACTCCCCACACTGACTTGCTGCATTAATCAAAGAAGTCGACAGATATGTTTAAAGTCAATACCGATAACGGTTATTAGCAAAAGTGGCCAATAACTGATATCTGGAACCGATATACTGGTAGTAAAAAGAGAATTTCTATTGTCAAAATTTAGAGTAACACAAACTTATTTTACTTCTAAAAACATATCTTATGCAAATCTTTGTTGAAATGTTTCTTTTAATGTTTAATTAAAGGAAAACTTCTCAGTATTTTCAAAATCAGCTCTGATTGGCTGCTACTGGTGACGTGTAACCAATCAGACAGAGTTGTGGGCGGGACATCATTGAGAACAGGAATCAGACAGATAATTGGAAAAATGCTGACTATTAACTCAGACAACCATCCGATATTTAATCAATCAAATACAGTGATTTGAAAAGCAGTCATTCCACGTTATTCAATGCTAGTGATCAACTGATTAGCAGCCCGGTCAAATATCGGCGCAATATTTGGCATTTTTACAATTATCAGCGTAATAATTTTTTATTAACTGATGATGGACAAATTAAGAAACCAGCAATGACTTTCTAGCAAAAAGGCAAAAACATCAAGAAGCCCCACGAACCAGGAAATAGTCTCACAGTGGCTAAAGCTATGCTAATAGCTAACAGCTAGCAGCTAAGTTAGAAGGCAGTCACAGATTAACCTGAATCAGAGTCTGGAAAAATACAACTAATAATGCTTCAAGATATAAACCTGAGAGGGCAATAAAAGAGAGCGATCAGACGAAATCAAGCAGACGGAAGTGGAGAAGACGCGGCGTTATCGATCGATCGGTGAACAGAGCAGAGCGTCATGGCAACCTGCGACGCTCTGATGTCATCACTCCTGTCGTTAGCACACATGATCAGTTGTAATCCTTATTAATTAAGAAGCCTTAATATGAATGGAATATAACATTGACCCTATGTCAGCTTCAAATATCTGCATCGTTATCAGCCCTGAAAAGCTACTATCGGTCAATCAAAGATCTACACAGATCTTTATGAATGTCAGATGACAAAGAAACATCCTACAAAGCAGGAAGTTCTGGTTCTCATAATACAACTTCAAAATGTGCATGTTTCCTCCTTTGTCCACCACTGGAGAACCAGTATCTAACGGGCTCAAGCGCACATCCATGGATTTATGGATTAAACATCATGTTAAAGTACCTGGTAATGAGATTTAATTTGAACTGGACGAATCACTTGCGAGTCTGTTCTGTAAATACACATCTTTAGTTTCAGAATTATGGTTCTGTTGGGGTTTTTTTGCATAAAGTTCTACAGTTGAAGAGTTTTCAGTTATCTGGCTGGAAGGAAGGGCCTGCAAAGGTGGCAAATCCACAAAGAACACAAAGCATTGTGAACGCAAAATGATAAAACTCTCAAACTCTTTATGAAGAGAACCATTTAGAAGTTTACTGTAAGTTTAAAGGTCTTCAGTGCATCTATTTGCTTCTCTAAAATCACAGAACTTCAGCTCCAAACACCTGAGGCTGCTGCGACCGGACGTTCTGATTCACTGAGCTGCAAAAATGGAGGTCATATGAAGCAACAGCTAATTAAAAAATTAGGGGAGGTGTGCAGGAGGGAAGAGGAAGAGGAGAACGTGGAAACAGGATGGACGATGGTGGATGAAAAAGGGCAGCAGATGCTATTAGGATGGTGTGAACTCAGAGCACGAACAGCCTGAAGGGAATCTGTGTTTCTGTATGCATATATTTTCTATTTTGCAATTAATTCTGCACTATTTCAATGTTTTAATCATCTCAAATCTTAAGAAAACACAAAGAAATTCCTGAAAGATCTACATAATCACCTTGTATCTGCTTAAAAGTTGTTTTTTTAAACAATGAGGGCAGATAAAATGAAATAATAACCTCAAAACTGAGTCAATCTTCGATGAAATCTTCTTCGTAGGATCCCAAACTGACAGCTGAACCCCATTAGTCAGGGCTGGTCCACATGGTCACGGCTCATTAGCGTAACAATAAGGTTTATGTTCCGCGCTCGCCAAACACGATTGATATTAATCATCATCTTGTCTGCGGAGAAAAGAGCTTCAGATGTCTCATTTTGCCGCTCGGCTGGAGATGGAGGGACGACTGGAAGCCTCTAATCTCTGCGTCTTCTTTTCTGAAGGCAGGTTCACCTATTCTCCTCATCTTTCCTCCTCAATGAGCCACATTCAGCCGAGTGGAAGCAAAGGAGGCGGCATCTTGGACCGGCTGCATTCATACGGAAAATAACCTGCACTGAGGGCCCACAGAGGATTTCATGAGCAGTAATGTGATGTCAGGAGAAGATAAACTGGGTCTATCACCACAAGAAACAAAGAATACTGCAGGTTTTATCAGTTCTTCTGATGAAAATGTAGATTTTACACATTTCTACAGAGATTGAGAGACTTTCAACGTGTTTCACGACTAATAAATCCACTTCATTTTCTGAATTTATGCAGAGTTCTTCTCAGCGACACTCAATCGATTATAAAACCAGCGTGAAAAAGTCGAGCGGAGCGGCTGTCCTGTAAGTTTTGCATGACGTTACATCATCTGACTGGGCTGCTTTGCGCTCCGGTCGCTCTGCTGTTACAGTGGAAGCGTTCAGGGTGTCGTAAGACTGAAGAGTTCTGTGGTCAATCCATAAGACCCATAAAAAGATCTAAAAATACCACCGGGTGTTAATATGTGAACAGTCAAACATGTTTAAAGTGGAAACCGAAGTAAAGCTGTGGAGGAAGAAACCGCTGCGTCGATGCTTCCAGTTATCTCATCTGTTGATGCTGCTGATGGATGTAATCAGGAAATTAACCGTCTCACATCTGAAGCAATAAACTGGACTTAATGAAAAGGCCAGACTCACCAAACGACTCAGGAAAAGCAATAAAACATGGAGACATACAAATAAAGGCTAAACAAGAGAACAGTGACTGGTGAAAATGAGGTAATTTGGTCAGGAAACAAGAAAAGCCATTGTTACGGACAAGTAATTCAAACAATAAATGATATATTTAATGGTAAAAGCTGCATTTTGACTGATTGTTACTGCGTATTGACGCTAACAAAAACACATACTGCCATAAATATGCAAGACATCTTTCATTTACCAAACAAATCAATGCATAATTAAAAGTTAGTAGTTATATCTATTAAAAAATATATTTACACTGTAAAACTTAATGTCTTTAAGTGTACTTTTCTACTCTAATTTTTGTAGATTTTTCCTGTTTTGCTAAATTACAGATAACTAGTAAAATCACAAAGAAATATATATATTTCCTTGTGTGTGTGTGTGTGTGTGTGTGTGTGTGTGTTCAGGATTAAAAAGCAGTAACTTGTTATTTCGCAGGTTTTGTAAGTATCTAGTAATAAGTCCAGTAAAGTCACAGAAAAACGTATTTCTTTGCATGCAGAATTTACAAAAAGATGACGAAACTGGAAATAACGTCCACGGTAAAAATCTGTATTTTTCTAAAAAGTAATTTGTCCTTTTTACAGTGTGTGACCACAGAATTATGCTGATTCTGTTCTATTTAAATCAGATAAAAAATCTAATCTTTCACAGATACGTTTCAATATTTTCACTGGTTTATTAATTTTTAAATGCTACAGTATCCATGTTTTTTTCCCATCACACGTGCTGACAGATTTTCACCTTTTTGTTTTTTACAATAAGTAATTTTTACAGAGTACAGTATTAAACTTGAATTAAATCGTTTTCTCCATTATAAAAAGGAAATAATTGTAAAATCACTATATATTTTTAAATGTATATAAGGTCTTTTCAGGAAAGTTTTTTTTTTTTTTTAAATCACTCATTCAGTAACGTTATTTCACATTTATGACCTATATGTATTGCATTTTTTTTGGTGTTTTTGTGCAATTTCTGTAAAATTACGTTACTTTTTGACTGTCTAGTTGCCCCAGAAAGTCAAATGAATATTTTTGAAAATCAGATGCTGATTAAAGCGCCTTCAGTGTAAAATAGAAAAGAAAAAAAAATCCTTTCTTCATCGTCGGACGGGGAGCAGAAATGGGTCTTTGAGGCGGCGCTGCTTTCTGACGGCTGTAATAACAGCAGTCACCTGGATGGAAGAAAATTGCTCCATTTCAGCGCCTCGTTGTCTGAACCCTCAATGCACCGATAGACTTGCATGAGTTGGAGTGTGTGTGTGAGTCAGTGTGTGTGTGTGTGTGTGTGTGTGTGTGTGAGTGTGTGTGCGTCCCATTTTCGCGTGCTGGTTGGCTGGGAGTGACATTGTCATTATCGACATCTCTCCCCTGGATCCTGTAGCCATTAGCAACCAGCTCCGGGACTCGGCCTCCGCTCTGCTGCAGCCAATTGCTTCCACATGGCTGTGTGTGCGTGCATGTGAATGAGCAGGTGTTCCCGTTTCATTTGTGTGCGTCTGCGCTGATTATTTGATAAAATGCAGCCTCACTGCTACTCATTTATTCCCAATTTGTTAGCGTGTTGAGACAAATGTTCCAGACAGCTTCACGTCTCCACGGTGACAGAAACAAACACATTTCATAGCAGAAAACTGCACCCCAGAAGTCAGCACAGAATGATCAATACGCGTTGATTAGGCCTACTCAGTACCTTTGCATTGCACGGTGAGCAGCGGCTCTTTCTGTGTGAGCCGAGGATCAATACGTGATCTCTGATTAGAGCCGAGCTGCAGCAGGAAGAGCAGCGAAAAAGTCAGCGGTCCACGACGGTGAAATAAAACAATATTGGAGGCAGTTTCCCAGAACAGGAAGGATTCTGAGTGTGTTGCTCCTAAGAGGCGTTTTAGGTGTAGACAAGCTATTATGGGCTTCTGGTTGAAGGAGCAGCTTCTAATGAGAAAAGAATGCAAATAAAAAGCAGCACAGTCATTACACTACAACAACTGGAACTATTATATAGTGCTTGTCACAAAATATGATTAAATACTGCAGAATGAGGAGCTTTTAGGGGCCAAAAACAGGAATAGCCATTCATGTAAAAACAGATTGAACACTTTTTTTATTGCACAACAGTTCACTAAAGAAAAAAGCACAAAGCTGAGACTAGAAACTTGATTAGGCGACTGAATATATTATCCATAACAATAATGATGCCCTGAGACGGGTCATTGTAAACTTTTTTATTTACCCCAAGTTTTATTTTGTTTTTCCTGGTTTCTAAACTACATTTCAGTTTGTCATATATTTCTGCGTGTGTTTGAGATAAATACAAATGCAAATTGCCTCATCCTTTGGTTTTAATGTTAAATGCATTTCTAAATGTTAAACTGGATTATAAAAGCTAAAGAAACGTTATTTCACGGTAGTTTACATTTTAAAAGAATAAATGTAATTTACAGGCATTTGTAGTTCTAGTTAAGGTTGATTACGGCAGCAAACTATATATACACACAGTAAAAAGATGAAAAAATCTAGAAAAAAACTGACTGACGGCAAGGATGCAAGAAAAAATAATGTTGAAAAATGTCAGAGAACTGTAATGTCCAAAAACTGTAAAATACTCATATAATAAGCTGTTTTAAATGCAGAACTGTGTGATTTTATGGCCACACACGGTAAAAGAAGAAATTACTTCAGTAAAAAATACAGACTTTTGAGGTTGACATTATTTACAGTTTGACCAGTTATTTATTCTGCCTTTACAAAAAAAAACATAAAAATAACAATAAATATAATAATTTACTGGTAAATATTTATTTTGTAATATTACTATATATTATTTGTAATTTAACAAAATAGGGAAAATCTGGAAAAAAGCTGTCAAAAAAATTATAAAAATCTGTAAACTTGGAAAAAATGTAATTTTGTTGATTTAAAAAGAGCAAAAATAACAATTTTATGATGAAACATTGTAGAAGAATGGATTAGCATTTGTAAAAATACAGTTCTATTATTTGGACTTTATGTACAATTTCTCTCTTTCTCTTTTGGGTTAATGAACATAAGAACATTTTTTTCTGTCATTTTTTTAAGAGTTGTTTTCTGTAATTTACCAAAGTGGCAAAAATCTAAAATGTCAGTTAATTGTTTAAATATAAGATTAAAACATTAATGTTTGACAGTGTAGCGTAGACTACTGAAAGTATCAAACAGTAAACCTCTGAATCTACTGCAGTCAGCGGTACAGTTAAGTGTTTAAGTAAATTATAACAGCAACGCAGTGCAAAAATACTGTAAATTCATAGGGAAATCTGTGAATTTTCTTGATTTGAAAAGAGAAGGCAGCATGTTTCAATATGTTTGATACATCTTGATAAATAAAGTTTCATTCACTCAAACATCCGTCACACAGCTGGAAGAATAAAATGTTTTGCTCTGCAGCAGCTGGGAGGATTTAAATCCCTTCTGTGATGATCTTCTAACCTTTAGGTCGACACCGACACTTTCCACAGCAGAAACAAAACTGGAGGCTCTTATTGGCCGGCTAACATGAAAAGCCTTTTATACTGACGGTCCCACTGGGAGCGTTTAGAAAAAACTCATCTCTCTGCTGTCCGCCTGGAATCTCCTGATGGATATTTAGGGAATGCCGCACGCTGGAAAAAAAATCCCATTAAAAATCTTGACTAAAAAAAGTGAAATCTGGCAGAAAGGATGCCGGAAAGAGTTAGATTAAATACTGCCACATTTAAAAGCTGCTTTTAGCTGATTCAGATACAGTAAAACAGTGTCATTTTACAATCAGAAATATGAAAGAAAAATTCTGTTTAATGAAGGCATTATTTACAGTTTTGGCATTTTTCATGTAAATTTGTAATTTTTTTTGTAATTTCACTAAATAACATTGTAAAATGAGAGCAAATCATTTGTGATTTTTTCTGTCAAATAATAGGAAATGTCTGTAAAAATAATGGGTTTATTCAGTACAATAAATGTGTA
Organism: Acanthochromis polyacanthus; assembly: GCF_021347895.1. Classification (NCBI taxonomy): domain Eukaryota; kingdom Metazoa; phylum Chordata; class Actinopteri; family Pomacentridae; genus Acanthochromis; species Acanthochromis polyacanthus. The sequence continues at coordinate 44,522,955 of NC_067116.1, read as the reverse complement.
ATTCATTAACCACTATGTGTAAAAATCCATATTTCTGGTTTGTTTTCATGGCTGTCAACATGGAAATTAATACTTTTCTTTCTGTGATTCATTAGTTTTGTGCAAATTAACAAAATAAACATAAAAATTTGGAAAATAGTTTTAAAAACTGCAAATATCCATAAGATAGCAATATTTGGCGCTGATTTATATTCAATAAAATGTGTTTGCGTCAGCTTATTTTCTGTAAATGTTACCATAGTGTTGTAGAGTCACTGTACAAAAATCTAATTACTATGATAAACATGGAAATAATAATAATCTAATATATTGGATTCTATTTCTGGAGAAAGTATCGACTAAAATCTGTTTTTATTACTCATGTTATTAAGAGTGTTCTTCCTTGTATCATGTTGCACATAAAGACAGAAATAAATCAGTTATCAAGGATGCTAATGAGTCTCTGTTGCCATGGGAGCCGGTCATGTGACAGAGCAGAGGGGGCGTGGCCTTATTGATCTGAGAATACCTGGGAGACAGAGATGGCTTATAATAGCTGCATTAGCGGCTGCTGCATGACTTTAATCAGGGCAGAAACACAAGCTGATGGAGCAGATTCCTCTGGGGAATGGAGCTCTTTGTGTCTGAAAGCCCCTGAGGAGCCCCAACATCTGGATCATTCCACCCCAACATCTTTAAACTTCTAACCCCAACATCAGCATCATTCCACCCCAACATCAGGATAATTCTATCCCAACATCTGCACCATTCTACCCCAACATTTGCATCATTCTACCCCAACATCTGGATAATTCTACCCCAACATCTGGATAATTCTAACCCCAACATCAGGATAATTCTACCCCAACATCAGCACCATTCTACCCCCAACATCTGCATCATTCTACCCCAACATCAGGATAATTCTACCCCAACCTCTGCATCATTCTACCCCCAACATCAGGATAATTCTACCCCAACATCTGCGCCATTCTACCCCCAACATCAGCACCATTCTACCCCAACATCTGCACCATTCTAACCCCAACATCTGCATCATTCCACCCCAACATCTGGATAATTCTACCCCAAAATCTTTATCCTTCTACCCCCAACATCAGCATCATTCTACCCCAACATCAGCATCATTCTACCCCAACATCTGTACCATTCTACTCCCAACATCAGCACCATTCTACCCCAACATCTGCACCATTCATCTGCATCATTCTACCCCAACATCAGCATCATTCTACCCCCAACATCTGCATCATTCTACCCCAACATCTGGATAATTCTACCCCAAAATCTTTATCCTTCTACCCCCAAAATCTGCACCATTCTACCCCAACATCAGCTTCATTCTACCCCAACATCTGCACCATTCTTCCCCCAACATCTGCATCATTCTACCCCAACATCAGCACCATTCTACCCCCAACATCAGCTTCATTCTACCCCAACATCTGCACCATTCTACCCCCAACATCTGCACCATTCTACCCCCAACATCTGCACCATTCTACCCCCAACATCAGCACCATTCTACCCCAACATCAGCTTCATCCTCCACTACATTCCTGTTCACAAATATCCTCCTCTTTGCTCTCATAATTAGGAATTTGTTCTAATCACCTCATCTCATTTCTAACCTTGAAATCTGGACCTATCAGACCTCCATAAATGCACCTATACCCCCCTTTAACTCAGTGACCCTCCCTTTGAGCTGCTAGGCCCCCAGCAGATGATGGATGTGACAGATCGGGCCCCGGGAGCCCCGACCGAGCTGATGGGTTATTCATTACAGCCGACTCCGACTGTCCTTTAAGGGCCCTAAAATGCCAATGAGGCGCGCTGAGCTCAACACAAGCAGCCTTTATTGTGATGGATGTGGCAGCTACAGGTACGAACAGCTGAGCAACAGAGCTGCAAGTGTTTATCAGTTTGCTGGCTTTTACACAAGGATGGAGGTGATTCATTACATTCAGCTCATTCATTAGCCTTCTGGATGTTTGTTTTTTTTCCACTGCAGTACAAAGTCCTGCCCCTCTAAGGAAACAGAACAACCAGGACTAGACGAACAGAAAACTCAAAATATTATCTGAGCAGCAGGAAACGGTTATCGGTTTAATAATTTAGCTACGTTCTAACACGCCATTCAAACCTGAGAGCATGTATGACGGTTCAGAGGGTTAATTAAATATGAAAGGCATTTTTTAAAAAAGTAGACTCATTAGTTTTATAATTTAAATGTGAAAAATTTAATTAAACTCAAATGATCTCCATTTCACAAAGTGTGTTTTATTAGGGAGTTCATACTAATACACTCACTAGTTCTGACATGTGCCCACTATTACTATAAACGCTGGAAAAAACACTGCGTACTATCAATATCTTACATTTCTAATTTGTTTCTAGGCTGATGTTCTTTGAGCTCTACGTAAACACAGGCTGCAGTCCAACCTAGTTCAGCTGAAAAGTTGCTGAATTTTTGTCAAATGACTGTTGGTCACAGCTGAGTCATTAACAGCTCCACAGTTACACCAAGAAGTGTAGAATTTTGTGTTTTTTACAGAATCTTGGATGTGCCAATGATTTTTTTATTCTACAATTAAACGTTTTTTATGAAATGTCATGATTTCACGCAGAGATTTGGATTGCACAAGAGTAGTTCAAGGGCAATAAAAAAGCTGAAAATACAATTATTCCTTCTGTTTTTGCAGCATCTGGCCCTGATAAATGTTGTCGTTTTGCCTTGTTTTTAAAAAGATTACACGTCATACCAGGTTTATGGGTTCAGAGGGTTGATTAAATGTAAATTCTGATCACTTAGAGCATCTTTCTGCAGTAAGGCCCGGACGATAAAATCGGTCGATTACATCCCTTTTCAAAATAATCGTCATCAGCTGGAGTTTTGCTGATTAAACGTTGATATATTCTTAATTTCTCATAAAACTGTAAATGCTGTTAAGTGACGGAATCTCGTAGAAGGTGTACAGGAGTGATCTACAGCCAGACAGCATTACAGGAGTTGGCTGAGCCGACAGGTAAGTTTAGAACGACGTTAAATTAACAATGATTCTACATGTTCCAGTTTAGGGCTGCAGCTAACGAAGCCTCGAGTAGTCGTCTCAGCACGATACATCAACAAAAGCGGAAGTGAGCGCGCAATGCAACAGAAATCACCGTCCGACCGGAGCGCGGAACACGGACTGACATCGGCGCTGCATCGTGCATTCTACCCCAACATGCACGATGCAGCACTGATGTCCGTCCGTGTTCCGCGCTCCGGTCGGACGGTGATTTCTGTTGCATTGCGCGCTCACTTCCGCTTTTGTTGATGTATCGTGCTGAGACGATGGCTGTGTCCAAAATGGCATACTAACGTACTACATACTACATTCTCAATGAGTATATACTGTATACTACGTACTATAAGTATGATTAGAATGCCGACCGTTCACACTGTAGTATACTACTACGTTTCCCATAATGCATTTCAAACCTCCGACGACAAAAACCGGAAGTACGGCTATCAAATATCTCGGCTAAATGCCGGCTTCAGGTCAATTTTACGCTAACAAACAGTCGCATAATTAATGTGGCAATTTCAAGCCGGCACTCCTCATGCAGTTATTAGCCAGATTATGCGAATCGTTTCAGTTGTAGCTGCAGGCTACTGGAGGTAGCTGCTACTTGTTCTGTATGCAAAGCGAGCTGCTGCAACTAGCTGCTAGCATTCAGTAGCACGTTGTGAGGCGTCTGACAAATTTAAAACGGTCAGAAAACACCTATTTCTCAAATCTGTGGGGTGATTAGGATGACTACTTAACCACATAAAATAAAATAAAAATCGCCGCGGTCCGGCCACAGATCCTGCGGAGGCTTCCATTTCGGTGGATAGCTCGCAAAGCATTATGGGGCGGTTGAGTATGACTAGTGTGGTCACCGCGCATACTTAAAATTTTTCCGGATATAGTATACATCCGGGTATTTCTCGCGTACTCAATCTTTTCATACTATCCAATGTGAACGCACTACATACTTATTTTGACGTCACATTTAGTATGAGTAGTACGTTAGGATGCGATTTCGGACACAGCCGATTACTCGAGGCTTCGTTAGCTGCAGCCCTATTCCAGTTTAACTCTCTTTGACGTGTGTCATGACGAGTGACGTGCTCTGTGGCGTCTGTCATTGTTTTCATTTGCGCTGCGTTGCTAAAGTTGTGCTAACCTAGCTTAAGTTACAAAACAACAGAGCAGAACCACCAGATCCTCTCACCTTTAATTTGTCACCAATCTGAGCTTTTCCATTAATTTTTTAGCATATATAGAGTTCAAAAGGTACTTGCTCTCTTGGAAATGTTCAAGTTTTAGTGTCTTCCAGCATTAAATCCTCCCCAGTTGCAGCCAACATTCACCAATGAGTGGAGAGCAGTGAAACCTTTACACTACAATCACTGAGACACATTCACTGCACTCACACGATTTATATGTCAGTAACTGTGTTGAATTAGGGGGTGAATACACATGCAATCACAGTTTTATATTTTAAATTAACATTATTCTGTAGAAATCTGTTTCCATTTTGACATTAAAGAGTCTTTTTGGGTAAATTCATGCCAAAAAAGTCAAATAAAATCAACTAGAATTCAACTGAAAAGGAATAAAAGGTGGAAAACCTCTCAGGCAGGTAAATATATTATATAATATGAATAGAAATGAACAGGACTGAACCAATGTGTATTTATTTGAAGAAAATCTGCTGATACGAATGTTCACGCTGCTCATTTCTGCTGAGTTCAGACTTTTCTGGTTCACCGGAGCAAACTACAGTCTGAAGTTCTTCTTCTGTGCAAACTAACAGGGAGGTTAATGCTTCAGCTGCTGCAGGGCAAACAGCAGTTAATATTTAACAGAGACCAGCTCCAGCAGACTCATCAGGGTCAAAACTGGAGCTGCAGTGACTTTTAGCTGCTCATCAGGTGTGTTAATTGTGCAACATGTTGTTCAAATCTGCAGCTTGGAGATCCTCATCTGTCTATGTAAACACAAACTGTGCCGAAATAATCACACGCAGAAGCACAAAATTATGCTCAGATACAACCAGGAAGCTTTAAGGAGTGTTTGCCTGAATGCTGCTTCAGGCAAAACACAGACTTGAGGCGATAATCAGGTGTAACTTTATCGGTCTGAGTCGTACCGGCCTCCTCAGCAGACGTCTACGAGCCCAAACTGCTTCAGCTGCTCGTCAGGATGAGGAGCAGCAGTGGAGGAGCAAAGGTCCAGTGTGGGCTAAAGGAGGACGATTACAGCCGAGCACACTTTGGCCTCGAGGCCTGCAGGAGATGGATCGAGGCCAGAAAACAGAGGAAGCGACAAACAAGACGACCGCCGAGAGAAAGACGACTCGACGGCGAGGAACAGAGAACACAGCTGGAGATTCAAAACTATTTATCAGCCGACAAGAAGCGTATTTATCCCCTAAACGACCTCTGGAGAGAATGAAACATGAGCTAAGAAAACAAGCATGTTCTCCTCCTATCTGTCTTCACCTTGTACTCCTCTGCTCAGCTCATGAAGGAGGATTTTCAGATTCTGCTTCCTAATGAGGCCTTTTTTGTACGTTCCTGAATGCACAGAGTGTACGTATCGGCTGCCTCATTGTGGTGCCATGAATACAGCTGGATGTCAGTCTCCCTGTTTGTATGAACAAGGAAATCCTTGGGCCCATTTCACATCCAATTACACACAAAAAAGCACATTCCTTTGATTTATTCAATAGAGTTCATGGATGTACAGCCACAGATTTCATCTCATTTTCCTTTAGTTTACCATAAAGTCATCAGATGAGTCAGTCTGGATCATTGAGGAAAGCAGCATTCCTCCACTGCCTCACATTTTGAGTTTACTTTGGACAAACTTGTATCTGAGGCTGGACACATATATCCCAAATATCCGAATATTCGTTCGCGACGGCGGTACCCGGATATTAATTTTGGTATCCGAATATTCGGATGGAAATTTCATGGTCAGGTTTTTGATGTTATTTTTCATTAAATATGCAAACTCACTGTCTATTTGTGTCATTTTATTGATATTCTTGTGCACTTTTAAAAATGCAGGAAAAAAATCTGGAAAATAAAAAATAATTTCATGAAATTATAGATATGACATGAAAGTTTCAGCTTGCAAAAAATTTTAAAAAATCATGAAATGCAGGGCTGATTGTAGCAAACATCTGGGCAGCTTTAGAAAAACGTGAGCAAAATGTTTTAGAGAACTTAATTTGTGGCCTTAATGAACACATTTCTGAGACAAATCTGCACAGTGCGGCGACATATTTCCTACATTCTGTCTGAACTGATAGAAATCAGACATGCGACATGTTTTTGCAACAAACCTGGACCTGCTGCAGCGTCTCGTCTGTGACCTTTATCAGCTGGAACCTCAGCGAATGCTACTGTGGGTATTAGTATTCTAATGTCAGTCTAATGTGATTCAGGAGGACACCAGGGGCAGAATTGATCTTCTCTCAGCACACTCTGCAGCAGCATCATGTGAGTGAATCTTCCATTTCCAAACAGCAGCAGGAGTCGCCTCTCAGACACTAATGACAGCCGGCAAACAATGAATGACAGCAACACAGAGGTGGAAGGTCAAACGCTCGCATTTCTGATTCAAGAACCACACAAACACACACTCCATCCATCCATCTATCCGTCCATCCATCCAGCAGAGGGGAGATGAAAGAGTGTGGAGCTGCTGGATGGAGGATGGGAGAGGAGGAGGGAGGAGACGGGTGAGAGGGGGAGTTATGGAGCGTGGGCGACTCTCAGACTCACAACAAAAGACCAGCGCTGCCCCACAGTTCAAAAGAGCCTTTCAACCCGCAAACACACACAAAACACACACACACATGCAAACAAACACGCAGCGACCGAATCATCCCTCATCCAGCTGCAGCTTCATGCTCTGGATGGAGGCAGAGACGAGCAGCAAACAGCAGGAACATCTAACCGAGTATATTTATGAACACTTGTAATATTTAGGAGACACTCCAGAATCAGTGGCAACATTTTCACAGCTTTCAAGGCCTCTTGACGCAGGTATAGATGTTTTCACAACCAAATGAGCATTTGTTTAATTGAAAAACCCCAAAAGTGGACACAGATAACCTGAAAGCAACCAGATTTGCTAAATAAATTAATTTAACCTGCAAATCAGGACTTGATTTATCTATTTGGCTGCATATTCTGGTGTCTTATACATTAATAAAAACTGTAGCATCACAAACAACGGACTTTATTTATTTGGTAGCATCTAACCGAGTATATTTATGAACAGTTGTGATATTTACAACTCAGTAGCTCCACTTTTTCAGCTTTCAAGGCCTCTTGATGCCGGTATAGATGTTTTCTCAGCCAAATTACAACATTAAAGGTCTTTTTTTCCCCTCATAATACAACTGCAAATGTGCATTTTTAAATTAAAAATTACCAAGAGAGGACCAGAAATAGATGTCTACCTATCAAAAAGTGGAACATCACAGCCTATATGTGTGCTACAGTGACCTCATTACATCTCACCATTACACAAATAATCTGAAAGCAACCAGATCTGCTCAATAAATTAGTTTAACCTGCAAATCCGGACTAGATTTAGCTATTTGGCTGCATATTCCAGTGTCCTACACATTAATAAAAACTGTCATCCCAAACAAGAGGCTTTATTTCCTCAAACCTGCATTTTAAACATATTAAAGACTTTTTAATAAACATAAAATACAACCTCACTGTATTCTTTAACTATATAATTTAAATGTGGGTCTTTGCAATTTAGTATTTATGCAGAAAACCTGCATGCAGATTAAACAGCAAACAAAGCTGGAGCTGACCTTCAGGCAGGTTTTCATGGAGTCAGAAGTTTCTGTAGGCTCCAGTGTGAAGCAGATATTAACTGAACGGTGTCTGGGAGTTTTTAAAATCACTGTGGGTTCATTTTTCTCTGCAATATGAAGTCTAATGGAAACAGAACAACCGTGTCCCGAAGCAGAGAGAAATCAGAAATGTCTTCTCTGCAGAATGACAGTTAATGTCTTTGGTTATTTATGTTACAACAATCAGAAAAATCTTGATCTGTCCCAGTACTGGAAAAATACCACAACTGTTGTCTCTCCTATCAGCTCTGGTTAAACACAACTTGAAGTTTAGCTGATAAGTTGCAGAATTTTTCTCACATGACCGCTGGTTCCAGCTGAGTTAATAATGACCTGAAGTATGAGTTGAGGAGCGCAGAGTTTTATGTTTTTTACATAATCTGGCTCCTTTTGGCAAGTCTCTGATAAGGGCATGCAGAATAAAGTGATTTCTATGAAATATCTCAATTTTAGTACTTGTTTCTAAACTTACATGTTGAGAAAACCCAATTGAGTCTAATAATGAATTAAAAGCTGTTGTAAGGCTGTCGCTATCTATGTCAACATGAATGTTAAAGTCACCCGCAATAATAACTTGATCTCCTCTCTGAGTAAAAACAATCTGCAATTCAGCCAAATTCACAGCTGAGTGTTCAACTTACATTTAACAGTTTGTCAATGAAATAAAATGGAAATATTTAAGAAATTAAAAATGTTTTAGATGTTACTTTACATTAAATATGCTAGTTCACTGTCTCTTTTGGTAATTTTATTGATATTCTTGCGTATTTCAAACATGTGGGAAAAAAAACTGCAAAATTAAGACAAATAACTTTTGAAAAATTATTATTTTTTTAACAGCTTGCAAAACCTCCAAAACGATAAAATGCAGACGTGACTTTCGCACAATGGTAATAAAAGTCCAGACAGCCTTAGAAATTAAAAAAGAAGTTTTATAATCAGATATTTGATGCTATTTTACATTAAATAAGTTAATTCACCATCTAATTTTGTATTTTTTTTCAATAGTCCTGTGCATTTAAAAAATGTAGAAAAAAATCTGTAACATAAAAACTAATAATTTTGTGAAATTACCAAAAAAATGTTCACTATTATATAAAAGTTACAGCTTGCAAAAACCTAAAAGGAAACCAGCACACTGGTGATAGCAAACTAATTTTCAGTATTTTACAGAATCAGGGTTATTTTTGGGGCATTTTTAAATGAAACACGGTGAACACAGTGGTTTTGATTAAATATTTCAGGGAAGATTTGTTAATTTTTCTGACAGAACACGGACCATCGGAAAGCTGAAAATCCAGAGATTCTTTCTGTTTTTACTGTTTCTGGCTCTGATAAATTTTGTCTGGTGTGTTTTTGGGGTTCAGAGAGTTAAAGTCTTTAAAACGTCCACAGCTGACTACTGAAGCTCTGCAGGTGGCCTCAGCTTCACTCCCTGTGGAGAACAATCATGTGTAAAGTGCATTTCCAGCTCATTTCATCTGTCTCTCCAGGAAAAGTATGGAGTCACAGGAGTGCCACATCAAAATATAAATAAATAAATAAATGTTGAAATATAAAGAGAAATAAATAAATAAATAAATGTGGAAATATAAAGAGAAATGAATAAATAAATACATAAATAAAAGGAAAAAACAGAAAAGGTAAAAGCAAAGACAAAATTTTCCTTTTTATTTATTTATTTATTTCTCTTTATATTTCCACATTTATTTATTTCTCTTCATATTTCTTCATTTATTTATTTATTTATTTATATTTTGATGTGGCACTCCTGTGACTCCATAGAAGAAGCATAAATACGTTCACAAAAACCCTCCTCCTCTCATCAGTTTAATAAACGTCAGCGTGGATGCAGTTCTGATATTTATTTCCTCTTCTGTTCTGGTGTTTCTTTTTATTCATCTTACGGTTTAGCTTTATTCCCTTAAAGTCTACGTTTCAGCACATATGGTTACTTTTGATTGAGAAAAAGGCGACACGCAGCAGATCTCAGCCTCCAGGGAAACACTTGAAGACTTCCAGCATCAGTGGAGTCAAACTGTGCCGCTGAAACCGCCGAGAGAAAGTCTCTGAGGGACGACTTGTTATTGGAAGATGGAACAAGAGTCTCTGAGCCAGAGCCGAAGCTCGGCGAACAGGATTGAAGAAACGACGACATTTGGCTGAAAATACATGATATTAAAGAGCAGTAGGCGACGGAGAATAAAGAACACGTGGGATAGATTCAAGGAATCTGTTGGTGTAAAAAGGCAACATCCTCTAAAAAAAATACACCTAAAAGAGTCACACAGCCTCGAGGAAAATATTCAAAATACACGAATAGATAAATTGGATAGCAGAGAGGAGGAAATAGATTTATAGGCTTGAAAGATGTTTGACTTTATTATTACACTAAAATCAGGTCTACATCTCACGATTTTTGCAGGCAGAAATTCTTACACTGTAAAACAAAAAAGTGTAATTTTACAGATAAAAAATATTCTCCTTCTGCTGGATAGAAGAACGTGGTCCAGATGATAGCATCAGTACACTAGAATCAGTTTTGCAGACTTTTGCAAGCTGAAATTTTATACACTATAAAAAATATTCGGATCTGTAAATTAATATTTGGACACCTCCGTCACGATCGAATATTCAGATATTACAGCCCTACACTTTTAGCTCACAAACTAACATTTTAAAGATGCAAATATGTTATTAGAGACAAAAAATAAACAAATGTGGAGTTCACTCTTTAGTCAGTGATGACAGGAAATTATCGCAAGGCATTAATTTGATGCAACAGAGAACTATGGAGTGTCTACTGGGGATAATTAAAGAGTAAACAAGGGAGTGACTCTGGACATTGCAGTGGTTCACTCTACTTCATATAAACTATCATGTGTTTGCTGTGTAGATTAAGCATGTGAAATTCTATCTGTTGCTGTGCATTAATCCACCTGAGTGCCTGCTCTGACTGCAGATCCAGGATCAGAGGCGTGCAGCAGAGCGACAACTTCAGAGCTGCAAACATCAGCCGGGAGCTTTTCAGTCTACAAAAAAACACTTTGGTTGGACAGAATTTACATAATTGTAGCACTTATCGCGCCATCACGGAGAAAGTGAGCGACACCCCGCCCAGCCAGCCGGCAGTTGTCAAGGAAACGGAGGCGAGGGGTTCAACGGGAGCGAGTCCCGGCCTTGAGAGACAATCCTGGAGGGAGTGGCTGAGTTGATTCTGCAGATCAGGAAGGTCAGCTTCGTCTAAATAACTGCACAGAGCAGCACATCGATCCAAGAAGCAGTTAGAGCAGGTGAAGATGATTCTTAGCTACAGTTCAGCGGTGGAAACCATCTGCAGGTCCGTTTACGCTCCACTAAACCCTCAACTGACCACCGAGCACATTAAGTTTAACGAGCTCATCTGCTTTGTGTTCACACAGAGCTGCAGCGTAAATCTGTCCGACCGTTTATTGATCTCATTCTAAAATGTTCACCTCCCTTTTTTTTTTTTTTTTTTTTTACATTCTCCTCCACTGCTCTCTTCAGAATAGACGGATGCACTGCAGTGGATGGGAGTTATAAGGCCCAGATTTTATCGTTTTTGTGAGATTTTTGCAAGCTGATAGTTTTATACAGTGTAAATTTAACTGAATTTTATTTTTACCAGATTTTTTCCTAATGTTATGTTAAATCAAAAATGGACAGTTAGATTTTCATAATTAATGAAAATAACAATTAAAAACTTAAAAATATATATATTTTGAATATAAAACTAATATTCTAATTCACATTTTTGGTTTAGCGGATAAAACGGGTCATATTATTGAAATAATTCTGTATATAGTATAATATTAGTGACAACAACAGAAAAACAAGTTTTGGTTCAGTAATTTTGCATACAATGTAGAAAAGAATCTACAGAAAAATGATTTTAAAAATGTTCTGAAAATAAGCTCTAACATTCAAAAGTTGTAAAAACAGAAAACATTATGGAAAATATCTGTAAAATGGTGATTTTTAGAAGATTTAAGTACGGTAAAAAGGTGCTTTTTCATGTTTTTTGTTAAAGAATGAGATATCATTTAGAAAAACAAATTTTTATGTGGAGGTGAACATGTTAAAAAAAAAATCAGCAAATCTGTAAAATACCAGCGATTTGTTCAAGAAAAACGGCTGAAAAAACCTTTTACAGTGTAGGTTTGTTTCTTACACAAGCAAAATCTTGTATAATTACAGAAGTTTACGCAAGAAATATTAAATCTTTATGTTTTATAATATCTAAAAGCATTTGTGTGTGTTATTGTGTGTGTTTAAGGTGAACAGTGTGACTGAAAGCAGAACGTTCAATCTGTGGCAAAGTTCCCAGAGACACGAAAACCAGCCGACGGCACGCACACACACACACACATACTATGTTTTTCTATCATTGTGGGGACTTACCATTGACTCCCATTCATATCTAACCCTTACCCTAACCCTAACCTTAATCCAGACCAAAACAATGGCTAACCCTAAAGAAACGTTTTTGCTCTTTTACTTTTTTCAGTAACAACAACTTGGCCAAGAAAACACTGTTTAAACTTGTGGGGACATTTGGTCCCCACAAGTATAGCCAGCACCTGACTACACACACACACACACACACACACACACACACACTCTAACACAGACAGGCATACACTAATACGCACACACAGACTGCAGAAAAGGCTGCAAACACACTAGTGCATATAGACACACAGTCACACACTGGCTGCAGACACACAACTCAGAAACACACTAACATGCACAGGCAGACACACACACGGACTGCAGACAGACTCCAAACACACCAACACACACACACGCTCACATGCTCACACACTAACACATATACACACACAGTCACACACTGGCTGCAGACACACAACTCAGACACACCAACACACACACACACACTCAACACACACTTATTTTTTCTATTTATCTAACACACACTGTGTGTCTGTGTGTGTGTGTACGTGCATGTTCACACACTAACACATATACGCACACAGTCACACACTGGCTGCAGAAAACACACTAACAAACGCAGACACACACAGTCACACACTGGCTGCAGACAGGTTGCAAACACACTAACACACACACAGTTACACACTAACACAGTTACACACTAACACACACAGCAGCAGAATGTTCTGGAGCCTCATGTTGGTCCAGAAACAGATTATCAGGCGTCTGCTGGAGTTTGGAGATCAGCCAGAAGCTGCAGCTCTGGAGGAGGAACGAAGCAGCCGGAGGCCTGAAGCCCGACCAGAGAGTTCACCTTAATGTTTACACTTTTACTATAAAATATAACCAGAATGTTTACCCAAAAGTTTATATTTTTTCTATTAAATATAGTCAGAGAATTTACCTCTGTGTTTTTGGTAAAACACTGATGGTGAAAAAGTGACCAAAGGAATCATATATTTTAATTACAGATTATTTCTACATAAATGTTTTTAGAAAGGTAAATCTTAAGAATAACAGTATTTTTGTTTACTCATTTTTCAATCCTTAATATACATACGTCTTCTTTCAAATGATGGCAGATATTTGCACAATAATTACACTTTTGCTGATTTAAATGCAGCAAGAAACAAGACGACATGGTCATCAATATCCCCGCCACATGTGATGTCTGAGTCTATATCCAAGATAGTGATCAAGGGCCATAACTCTGTTAAATATTATCGCACAGGTCTCATTTTCGAACTTGATCAAGGTGTCCATGCTGTGAAGCTACACACTAAATTTTGGAATCCCAGCTGTAATAGTTTCTGAGAAAAGCTGTCCCCTTCATCTCGGACGGACGGACAGACGCACGGACGGAGGCCAAACCTATATCCCCCTTTTCCACTTCGTGGAGGCGGGGGATAATAACGTATTTTTTCAGTCTAACAAATGAGCATTTTGTAGAAATAACTGTGAAACTAGTGTTATTAAACTTATTACTAATGTACCTTGATAAATAGATTGAAGTGATTGAAATAAATGTAAAAATAAGCTTTTTAAATCCAAATAAATCCTTTTTTCTTTTGGGTCTTTTAAGAAATACAAGTCATTTGAAAATGACCAATAATTATGGTTCTAATTATTGACTTCTCAGCTGCATCAGTCATAAAAACATGATAACAGTTTGACGGATTCCTACTCTGATCTGCAGTGGAGTGATGGATTCTCAGAGGAGCTGTCAGATGTTATTATTCAAACAACAATGGACGTTATAAGAATCACAAATGTTCAAGAAGCCCTTTTTCCTTCATGTCCTTGTGCGTTTTACCACATTTCACAGTGAAATGTATTCAGACTGGCGGATCAACAGAAGGACAAATGCATGCCAGCGGTAAAACGAGCGGAACCGGAGGGATGAAGAGACTCAGAGATACAGATCCGTTACAGACAGATAAAGAAATCCTCACAGAATCAACAGATTGACAAATTCCTCTGCAGAGCGTTTATGCCGTCCGTCACTTGGCCAAGGCCACGAACACAGAGAGGGATGTCTGTATCCAGGCTAACTGCACCAGCAGCCTGTATTACCGCCATCACAACCAATACAGCCGTCAATTCCCACTTTAGCCAATCATGACTGATGTCAAGCAGCATGCTGCTCCAGCGGGGAGCCGTCATCAGCTCAGAGTCGGACCGTCCAGGTTCCATCTGGAGCTCTGAGGGTTACAACACCAGATCAGTACATCGACCTGAGCCAAGAAAGAAAAATGGACTTTTCCTTCTTCAATAATTCAGGTTTAAAAGTCAACAGCTAATCAACAAGTCACAGAAATCTATTCCAGACTTCAGAAAGCAGCAACAGCTTCTCCACAAGTCAGTTAACTCTGTAGCATAATACTATAGAGGCTGATGTTGCATTTTTATCAATTTAAACCGTGGAAACTCTCATTTGAACTACATATTTCTGCAGAAAAACATACACAATGACTGCTTTAAACTCAACAACTAATCTGGAAGTTACAGAAGTCAATGACTGACCTCATAAAGAAGCTTCTCCTAAATTCAAACGATTTCTGTTGTAAATTTTGCAAATTTTCCTTTTTGACTATGTAAGATCTTATATAAACCAACCTACTCTGCAGCAAAACACACAATAATTCAGATTTACACCCAACAACTGCTCTATAAATCCAACAGAAATACTAGCTAGTCGGAACCGCTTTACATCATTACAGACTTCTAAAGCAGCCACGGTTTTTCCTAAATTCACCATTCTTTTTGCAGTGTGCAATGTTGAATTGATTTTGCCAAATTTTCCCTTTAAACTGTGGAAAGTCTCATTTGAACTGACATATTTCTGTAAAAAAACACACAATGGCTGTTAGAAACTCCAACATAATCTACATTGTTTTAAACATCTACTAGAAGTCACAGAAATTGATCACAGACCTCATAAAGCAGAAACATCAATTATTTCTATTGCAGTATATGAGTTGATTTTGCAAGTTTTCCCCTTCAAACAGTAGTAAAGTTAATTTAAACTAAGCCTACTCCTGCAGTAAACACATAATGTGTCTGTTTTTCAACGCCAACAACTGCTCTACAAGTCACAGAAATCCGACTAATGACTCTTTCCCCCGTTACAGACTTCATAAGCAGCCAGAGCTTCCCCAAATTCAATTATTTAACCTTAAACCTGTGACAAATCTCATTAAATTAACATATTCCTGCAGAAAACATGCTGTCAAAGCCATGAAGTATACAAAGAGCATGTCACCTAAAATATTAAGAGATACTGAGTATCTCCACTTTGGTTTTGTGACTGAAATCCACCGGACGATGAAAAAGGTGCCTTCTTTTAGAGCGTCATATCACCTCTACAGTGTGTGTGACAGTCTATTCCTGCTGAAGGTGAAACAGTTTGTGTGATTCTCCACTCCCTCACGTTGACAGCCATAAGTTTGGGCACAGCGATGTGTTATTCTACGTTCCCTGACAGTTTCCCACGCTGCTCGTTGTGTTTGAAGCTGCAGGTAAGCAAGGAAGTGAGGCCTGCGGGGACGTTTCATCTGCTCGTTCTCGTTCCCCGCCGCTCTGATCTGCTGCGATGCTGCATAATAAGACAAACACGACGAACACGGAGAGGCTGCTGGAGCTGCTCTGGAGCTCTGATCACAAGCTGAAGGCTTTGTGCTGCTTTCTGGCGTTTCAAAAGATCTTCTGATGCAGATTATAACTCTGAACTGTGTCTGCAGTCAAACAAGTGACTCTGTGAGGTTGTATAACGGTGCTTTGAGGTAAAGACACAAGGCTAAGCTAACATGCTAATCTTAGCATTGCATAAAAACATGTAAACATTCAATCTAAAATCTATTTATATGCTAACCAAAGCAATTTTCCTTCCTTCTCTCGTTTTCTTTATTTCTTCCTTTGCTTTCTTTTGCCTTCTTTCCTTCTTCCTTCACTCATCCTCTTTCTTGTCTTTCCTTCTTCCGTGAATCCTTTATTCCTTCCTACTTTTCTCCTTCCTGTCCTTCCTTCCTACTCTTTTTCCTCCTTTAGTTACTTGGTTCTTCCTGCTCTTTTCTCCTTCTTTCCTTCCTTGGTTCCTTTCTTCCTTGGTTCTTCCTTCCTTCCTTCCTTCTTCCTTTTCTCCTTCCTGCCTTCCTTTTCTTTTCTCCTTCCTGCCCATTCTTCTCTTTTCTCCTTCCTTCTTCCTTTTCCTTTTCTCCTCTTCCCTCCTCCTCCCTCCTCACTTCCTTCCTTCCCTCATCCTCTTCCTTCTCCTACACTTTTCTCCTTCCTATCTCCTTCACTTCCTTCCTTCCTTCCTTCCTTCCTTCCTTCCTTCCTTCCTTCTTCCTTCCTTCCTTCCTTCCTTTTCCTTCCTTCCTTCTTCTTCTCCTCTTCGTTCCTTCCTCCCTCACTTCTCCCTTCCTCCTCACTTCCTTCATTTCTTTTCTCCTTCCTTCTTCTTCCTTCATCCTCTTCCTTTCTTCCCTTTTCTCCTTCCTTCATCCTGTTCCTTCCTCCCTCACTTCCTTCCTTCCTTCCTTCCTCACTCCCTCCTCCATCCTCTTCCTTTCTTCCCTTTTCTCCTCCTTCATGCCTGTAGCCTTCCTTCCTCCCTCACTTCCTTCCTTTCCTTCCTTCCCTCACTCCTTCCTCCTCCCTCACTTCCTTCCTTCCTTCATTCCTTCCTTCCTATATAACAGCTACTTACAGCTCAGAGACTTGCTATAATGTTTTTCAATCCATCAGACTACATCCTAACATCGATGCCCGACTCGGTTGTAAAAACACATCATTTTTATGTAAACTCCATCTCCAGGGCTTCAGATATTATGGTCTGTCTGTGCTCCTGTTAGTCGGTGGTGGGCCTGGACGTGTAAAGGCCGCCTCAGTTCTTCCTTTATCTCGGGCTCGAAGCCATTATTGAGCTGGAAACATCAATCGAGTTACGAGGAGCGACTGTAACTGTACGTAGAGGAGCGACCGACACACCGGAGGTTTATAGATGGAAGCCGCAGGACTCATAAAACAGGATAAGTGTTGTGTCGATAGTCCGAGCTGCAGCCATTAATCTGAGCAGAACAAGAGTCGACTGTAACCAGGACGCTGTGTGGAGGTAAAGAGGAGGTTCAGGGTCCATACCAGAGCAATGAAGCCTGATTAAAACTCATCTGTCGTCCCTGGAAGGAGATGTGGAACGTCGCTGTTCTTTAGAGGCGACACAGCAGAGATGCTCTACTCCCATCCAGAGGAAACATGTTGAAGATGTCAGGTTGTAGTAGACATCCTGGTTCTACTCTCAGAAGAATTATGGTTCTACTGGAGGTTCTCTGGTTCCTCAAAGCATCAACGTCTTTATTAAGGGACGGTTCTTTACATACTTTATCTTTGATTGGGAGTTAATTGGTGCAAGTAGAATGATGATTGAATGATTGTTTTCACCTTTTCTTCCTTTCTTTTTTTCTTCCTCTTTTCGCTCCCTCCCTTCCTTGCTTCTTCTTTTCCTTCCTTACTTATTTTTTCCTTCCTTCTCTTTTCCTTCCTTCCTTCCCTTTCTTATTTCCTTACTTCCTTTCCTTTCCTTGCTCCCTTCCAACTCTTATTTCCTTATTTCCTTACTTCCTTTC
This sequence comes from Acanthochromis polyacanthus, assembly GCF_021347895.1. NCBI lineage: Eukaryota > Metazoa > Chordata > Actinopteri > Pomacentridae > Acanthochromis > Acanthochromis polyacanthus. Next base: position 44,504,935 of record NC_067116.1, on the reverse strand, counting down.
CTTTCCTTGCTCCCTTCAACTCTATTTCCTTACTTCCTTTCCTTTCCTTGCTCCCTTCCAACTCTTATTTCCTTATTTCCTTCCTTCCTTTCCCTTCCTTGCTCCCTTCCAACTCTTATTTCCTTATTTCCTTCCTTCCTTGCTCCCTTCCAACTCTTATTTCTTTCCTTTCCTTTCCCTCCCTCCCTTCCTCCCTCCCTCAGTAACTTATATTATGTAAAAAATTACTCGTGACACATTTTAAAGAGCTTCTTTCCTGAACATGGTGGATTCTCAGAGAACTATCCTGCAAACGGTTCCTTAAAGAATCTACTTTTTGGTTCAGAAACGGCTCCTTGTGGAACTCTTATAAGGTTCTGCTGTGGCACAACTGCAAAGAACCACTTTTCTTTCCAGTTAGCAGCTTTATTTTTATGAGTGTAACACTGATTTCCACGGTGGAAGGTCACCTCCGAGCGTTGCGTCACCATCTACTGACACACAAAATAAAGTTGTGACACGATTAGCAGCTAAAGAGTGTAAATATGAGCTCGGTGTGCAGCTTAATTAGCGTGCAGCTCAACGAGACGTTCTGCTGGTCGCTAACATGCTATTATTCATGCTTGTTCAGGGGCGTGTGCAGAGTCAGCTGTGAGTAAGCCAAGGTGTGTTTATGTGTTTGTGTGAAGATGTCCCTCCAGGCTGCCGTACTGTTCTCACAACAGCTGCTGCCACTAGATAAGAGTCACACTGAACAGCTTCACTTTGAGGACAAAATGAGCTGAAATATAAAGACACACACACACACACATATTTCAGCGTTGTGGCAGATATTTAGAAGCTGGCAGATTAGCCAGCATGAAGAAAGACATTTTCCTCGGAGAAGGAGAAACATTCTGCAGCATTTGGGGAAAATCCTCAGCCAGGCGGAGCTGACATTCCTGCCAGGAGGCTCCTGAACGCATCGTATGAACAGAGCAGCCAAATATTATGTCAAAAGTCAAAGTGATATCCCACACAGACTGGGTTTATCTGCCCTGAAGGAGACGTGAAGGAGGAACACGACAGAGGATCAGCTGGGTGGATTAAAGGTGGAAAAAGAAAAAAAAGAGGAAGAAAGTGACGGCGTTGAAGTGAATATTCAAGGGAAAATATAATAGCGAAAACGGAGCATGGAATCAAAACACAACAAAGAGAATCAAAAGGCAGATTATAGTATAATTCCATAATTAAATGTGACTTTTCAAAGCAAAGCCAGCTCACATGGTGGAAAATCTATAAAAATACTGACAAATTTGGCAGCAAAGGAGCCACAAAAACACATTAAATAAGGTTAAAATACTGCAACGCTCAAAGACTGTAGAAATTGTGAAAATAGAAACAATTATGTGTAGGATAATTAGATTTTTTTTTGCAGATTTAAATGCAGTAAATCAGTGTAACTTTACAGTCACACGTAGTAAAAGAACAAATTACTGTTTGTTCAAATGCATATTTTTGGTGTGGATATTTACAGTTTTGGTCTGTTTTTTTAATTTTTAATTTTACAGTTAACATATAATTTAATAGTTTATATATATATATATATATATATATATATATACACACACACACACAAAAGGATTAAGATCTTTACAGTCATTAATGTAAATCTTTTTTTTTCAAATAACAGCAAATACATGTTAAAAAATTAATTTATTTCTATATTTAAATACAGCAAAACTGCAATTTTACAGTCACATATTGTAAAAGAACAAATGATTTTTAGACTTTTTTTAAATTATTTTATTTGTAAAAATATTATTAATGTAGACAGTATTTACAGCCTTGGTCTGTTGCCTTTAATTATTTTAAAGTTAATATATAAATTAATATTTTTTTCCTCTGTTCTGGATATTGTTTGATTTTTGATTAGGGAAAAACAACAAAAAAGGATTAACATTTTATTCAGTCATTAATCTATATTTTTTCTTTTATGACAGATATTCTTAATTGGATCTTTTTATGCCGACTTACACACAACAAATAAATAGTGTAATTTCATGGTGAAACATTGATAAAGAGGAAATACCTTTTTGTAAAATTGCTGATTTTTGACGTAGACATTACTCATAGTTTGGCCTGTTTTGTGTTTTTTCTTTAGCCATCAATATCTGAATTAATATTTTTTTCTGTAGTTTTGCTTGATATTATCTGTAATTTAACAAAACAGGGAAAAACTGCAAAATAATCGTCGATCACGCAAAATATTCCAATTAGAAACTGTTAAAATATTACCATTTTCATGTTCATTTTCTACAGTGCAGGCTCTACTGTGCCATGTCAATATTAAACAGTGTGAAAAAGCACCTATTTGCTACTATTGTCCAGCCTTTTATTGACAATTTTCTCAAATTTGGCGCTAAATCCTGCATCACATCTGACCCATCAGCATAAACTAAAGCGGATTTAGGCGCAGCTGCAGTTTAAATGCAGCTCTGCAGGTCAGCCTTCCCACTGGAACTTCTGTTTCCATTTAGTCGTTAAGTTATGAACGAGCCGTCACACAAACCGCTCCACCTTCACCATCCTGGCAGGAGGAAGGAATTCAATACTTGACGTTATTAGATTAGGAGCAATTTCCTGACTCAACCTGATTAGGAGCTCGCTGACCTTGAGGTGCTCGAGGATCACATCGTTAACGTGATTTACATGAGGAGGAAGGGCCGGTTTCTGACACAGCAATGCATGGAAACAATGCAGAAAATAATACAATTCACTGTAAAACTCTCAAATGCATTTAGAGCCTTTGGTCACCAATCATAGGTGCAGAAAAAACTCTTTTGAAAGAAGGTTTTCTGACTCTTCCTCCTCTTCAGCTGATCCTGGTGCATCTAAAGCTCTTTTCAAACAGGAAACACACAACAGCAGTCCATTAAAGTTTATGTTCATGTTCCTCAAAGCTTTCTTCATACATAAACACCGCAGTAATGAGAAAACCAAGGTACCATATTTGTAATTCATGTGAAACCGGACAGAACATCCAGTGATAGTACCTAATAATCTGAACTAACAGCAGAACTGTCCAAATCACTAACAGCTTACTTTATTTATTATTTCCTAAACACTGAAATTTCTGTCTGTTTGTGGTGATAATTTAACTTCTACTTCAGCAACAGTAAAATAAAATTATCCCAACCACTAATGATTTACCTGCAGCTGATAAACTTTAACCCTCCTGTTGTCCTCATTTACAGGCATCAAAAATATTGTTTGTCTGAAAAAAATCCAAGAAAATGAGCAAAAAAAATTCCCCAGATTTCTGAAAATGTGCAAAACCTTCAGGAAGAAAATTACATTAATTCCTTAAAAGTTTCCCTTGAAAGTTTTATTTTTTTAAAAAAATCCCTAAATTTAGCAAGAAAATTCTTGTAAATATTTTCAAAAAATGAGGAAAAATCTTCCAAAAAAAGGAGTAAAACCATCTAAAGTGATTACATATATATCAGTAAAATTTCTAATATTTTCCTGAGGAATATTCACATAAAAATCAACCAAAATCCAGTGAATTTCTCTGGATTTTGGTTGATTTTTTTTGCGAATGCTCTTAAGAACCATTTTTAACATTTCTTTTTTCCACCAAAAATGTTCAAAAATTTCTCAAAAATGTTAAAAATGTGGACATCAGAAGTTTCACGGTGAAAATACGTTTTTTTTTCCACATTTTCAAACTTTAAACCAGGTCAGTTTTGAGCCACAGGACGACACAACAGTTAATGTGACTACATGCGGTTCAGACCTGTTGAAAGTGAAATATTACTCGGTCCAGCTTAGAGGGATTGTTGTCTTAACTTTAACGGGATCAGGTGTTTATCAGGACGTGGAGCCGACGTGTTGAGATGCCGTCAGATTAACAGAAAGGACAGCAGGTCTGAAAGCGGTTTTAAGTTTCCATCACTTCTGATAATTACTAAATGAGGCGTGTCAACGAGGGGCGTCACATTTAGAGACGTGGAGGAGAGGATCGGCCACATGGGTGGTCGGTGGACCTGCTGTGTGGAGAAAACACTGAAGGCTGCTGGAGTGTGTCGCTGAGCAGCATGAGGCTGTCGCTGGCTGAGTTTAAAGAGCAGCATGATGAGGAGAAGCAGCCTCTGTCTGTCTGTCTGCATGCCCAGCAGCAGCTCCTGGCCTCTCTGCTCTCATTCATCCCTTCATCCGGCCTCAGAACAAACAGAGAAACAAATCAGAGCTGCAGGTTTCTGCGGTGTCAGAGTGGAAGATGTTTTCGTGTCTCCTGAAGCCCTGCAGCAAACAACCCGACAAATCTGACCTGCATCTCGCTAACCTGTCGTCTGCACACAAACCTGAACTGAACATCTTCATAAACCAACGGTCACAAGTCAGGAGACTGAATATTTGCTGCAAAACTGAAAGCATTGGTGTCGAAATTCGGAGAAACACAAACTCCAGCACAAAACTGCTTTAACCCTCGTGTCGTCCTGTGGGTCAAATTTGATCAGTTTTAAAGTTTGAAAATGTGGGGAAAAATATATTTTCACAGTGAAACTTCTGATGTCTAGCCTAGCCGCGCTAGACCCATGTTCTGAAGACACAAGGGTCTAGGACCGCTCGACAGTTAGAGAGGCGGGCTAAAAGGTTGTCTTTCAAATCCCTCTGCAGCAATTGGGTAGGTATACAACCAATCAGTGCAACGAATAGGCTGACGGAGTTCCTAGAGCGCCGGGGGACTGTGGCTAAGTCCCATTAGCTTCCCAACCAGCAGAGCCAACTGGTATATTAAGGATTTGCCATATCCCGTCGGCATAAGTCCAAATACGTCTTTCTTCTCAATGAAACACTTCAGTGCCGTCCTTTGTTTATCTTTCAAGTTGAATTTTAGCTTCAAATCTTTAAGGGCTGTGGCCAAAGCCGAGTCGAAAGATAACTGTTTATTGTGCGCCGGTTGTTTCTGTCAGAATCGTCGCGCCTCTGTCGTCACTTCGTTACGCCCGCCTTCTGACTCTACACTTCATGGTGATTGGTCCGGCCAGTTTTAGGAGAATCCAGCCTCGAGCCTTATGGAGGGTAACTAGACCCACCCTGGCAGAGAATTAAATTCGTTGCCGTGGGTTGTCTAGCGCGGCTAGGCTATCTGATGTCCACATTTTCGGGAAATTTTTCAACATTTTTCGGTGGAAAAAAAGAAATGTTAAAAATGTTTATTAAGAACATTCACATAAAAATCAACCAAAATCCAGCGAACTTCACTGGATTTTGGTTGATTCTTTTTTGTGAATATTCTTAAAGAAATTATCAGAAGTTTTACTGATATATATGGAATCACTTTAGATATTCTTAGGAATTTTTAGGAAATGTTGAAAATGTGGACATCAGAAGTTTCACTGTGAAAATAAATGTGTTTTCCACATTTTCAAACTTTAAAACACCTCAATTTTGACCCACAATATAACATGAGGGTGAAAACATTTTTAGACACATATCTAGGTAGGTTGTTTTTGCCTATAGAGGTTAAAAATTATTTAAATCAAATCACACTAAAGTGAGACTGGCTCAGAGGAGGTTGTTAAAGATCAAATTAATATGAAAATAAGCAATTCTGAAATATGAGGATGCTACACGTTGGTAGAGAATCACTTACGAGAGTAAAAAACGGGAAAATAAACCCATGAAACAGAAAAAAAGGCTCACAAGCTACTTTTGGTTGCATTAGTTTCATTATTTTTGTCTAAAAGCTTGTGTATAAGTGGAATTATTGCAGTATTTGGAGGCGCTACTGACAGAGGAGAAGCAACAACAAACGCTAGTATGAGAAAATGTGACTCAGCTGGTCAACAGTGGAGGCAATGTGCAGGTAGAAATAGTATTTAGACTGGAGTGGCTGGAAAATTACTGGATAATACACAATAAATACACAGTACAGGCTGTTATCTGACCAGACACACACAGGTGCTGACATTAAAGTCGCCATATGAGCTCGGTAAAAACAGATTCCCACTGAGATTCAGAGGTTTCTGTCACTCTGCCAGCTGTAGTTTCAGTTCCTGTGTCCTCAGGAGGACAGAATTGTAATTCAGCCGAACGCTGCAGCCCTTTAGTCCAACATGTTCTGGGTTTTTATTGTGTTCTGGTCCTGAATGTCACGAGAACAAAAGCAAGGCTCAAGTGATTGTGGCCTGTTTCTCTGGTGCTATGGAAACGGTGACAGACAAAATAAAAACAAAGTTCAGAGCAGCTTTAAGTGTCCAAAAAAAAAAGACATTAAGGTGAAAAATTCTACAGTGGAACACCAGCAGGACTCCAATGCCTGCCTTCCTTCCTCTTTCCTTCCTCTCTTTCCCTTCCTTCCTTCCTTTCTTTCCCTTCCTTCCTTCCTCTTTCCTTCCTCTCTCTTTCCCTTCCTTCCTTCCTTCCTCCCTTCCTTCCTCTCTCTTTCCCTTCCTTCCTTCCTTCCTTCCTTCCTTCCTTCCTTCCTCCCTCCCTCCCTCTCTCTTTCCCTTCCTTCCTTCCTTCCTCTCTCTTTCCCTTCCTTCCTTCCTTCCTCTCTCTTTCCCTTCCTTCCTTCCTCTCTCTTTCCCTTCCTTCCTTCCTTCCTCTCTCTTTCCCTTCCTTCCTTCCTTCCTTCCTTCCTTCCTTCCTTCCTCTTTCCTTCCTCTCTTTCCTTCCTCTCTTTCCTTCCTCCCTCTTTCCCTTCCTTCCTTCCTTCCTTCCTTCCTTCCTCTCTTCCTTCCTCTCTTTCCCTTCCTTTCTTCCTTCCTCTCTTTCCCTTCATTCCTTCCTTCCTCTCTTTGCCTTCATTCCTTCCTTCCTTCCTTCCTTCCTTGCTTCCTTCCTCTCTTTCCCTTCATTCCTTCCTTCCTTCCTTCCTTCCTTCCTCTCTTTCCCTTCATTCCTTCCTTCCTTCCTTCCTCTCTTTCCCTTCATTCCTTCCTTCCTTTCATTCTCCTCTTTCCCTTCATTCCTTCCTTCCTTTCATTCCCTTCCTCCCTTCCTCTCTTTCCCTTCATTCCTTCCTTCCTCTCTTTGCCTTCATTCCTTCCTTCCTTCCTTCCTTGCTTCCTTCCTCTCTTTCCCTTCATTCCTTCCTTCCTTCCTTCCTTCCTCTCTTTCCCTTCCTTCCTTCCTTCCTTCCTTCCTTCCTTCCTTCCTCTCTTTCCCTTCATTCCTTCCTTCCTTTCATTCTCCTCTTTCCCTTCATTCCTTCCTTCCTTTCATTCCCTTCCTCCCTTCCTCTCTTTCCCTTCATTCCTTCCTTCCTCTCTTTGCCTTCATTCCTTCCTTCCTTCCTTCCTTGCTTCCTTCCTCTCTTTCCCTTCATTCCTTCCTTCCTTCCTTCCTTCCTCTCTTTCCCTTCATTCCTTCCTTCCTTCCTTCCTTCCTTCCTCTCTTTCCCTTCATTCCTTCCTTCCTTTCATTCTCCTCTTTCCCTTCATTCCTTCCTTCCTTTCATTCCCTTCCTCCCTTCCTCTCTTTCCCTTCTTCCTTCCTTCCTTCCTTTCTTCCTCCCTCGCTTTCTCTCTTCCTTCCTTCCTTCCTTCCTTCCTCTCTTTCCCTTCATTCCTTCCTTCCTTTCATTCCCCTCTTTCCCTTCATTCCTTCCTTCCTTCCTTTCATTCCCTTCCTCCCTTCCTCTCTTTCCCTTCTTCCTTCCTTCCTTCCTTCCTTCCATCCTTCCTCCCTCCCTCTCTCTCTCTCTCTTTTCCTTCCTTCCTTCCTTCCTTCCCTTGTCCACTGAGCACACTGCACTAAAAACAAAGGCCTCTGAGATGAACACTGCAGCAGTTTCACTCATTACACGTATGATTCATTCTGATGAAAACCCCAACAACAAATCTACAATAATCCCCTTACAAATGGCTGCCGAACACGCCGGGGGAACAATAAGCTGCTCTCCGCTCAATTGAGCTGCATACTAATAGGCTGATTATGAGACCTAATTATCAGATGGCACTTGTCAAGAATAAACCAGCAGTTTGCCCGAGGACCGAACGCAAACTGTAGTTTCTGATGAGGAGGCGCCGAGGAGAGGCTTTTCTTTCAGCGAAGAAAATAAAACACACACAGGGCTCGACCCGAACTGAAGTGATTCTGACTCTGATTATCAACACGCTTCATGAAGGCGTCAGTCACATGTTGAGTAGGTTATAAAATATGAATATTCCCTCAGGCCGGCATATGGCAGCAGGACGGTGAGGAGGAATCAGGAAAAGGATGAATGCTGGAGGTCCTGACATGGAGACTTTAAACTCAGTGACAGAAAGATGGAGACAAGGAATTAATTAACAGCAGGAATGTCCCATAATATCGGCATAAAAATGTAATATCAGTCAATATCGTTATTGGGTGTTTTTGCCGATAAAATAACGTCTGGATTTCGCCGATAGTTTTCAAAATTGTGAGGTATAGTTGCCACACTAATGGACTCAGAGGGAGGGAGAGAGTGAACTGTTGTTTGAGATAACAGTAAAAAAGGGGGGCATTTTTTCCATAACTTAAGTCTTGTTCTGCACAGACAATGCTTACATCTGAAAGCCTTGCTGCATCTGAGAATGCATCCCAATAAAATGAGGCATGATGTGTTCATTCCACCACAGGAGATATGTGATGGTTCATAAAATCAGCTAAGCAGCCCACAGATATCGGTAGATATCGGAATTGGAAATTGAGAGTTGGAAAGTATCGGCATACAAGCTAATATCGGACACTCCTAATTAACAAAGCAAGCGAGCACACTGTAGATTTCCACAGAATTCTTTTAGGAATTTCTTTTTAACCCTCGTGTCATTCAATGTAAATGTTCTTAAATATTAAAAGTTTTACTGATATATCTGTAATCACTTAGATTTTTCTAGGATTTTTTAAAAGATTTTTACTTATTTTTTTGAAAATATTTACGAGAATTTTCTTGCCAAATTTGGGGGACTGTTTAAAATAAAGCTTTTAAGGGAAACTTTTAGAAATTATTGGAATTTTCTTCCTGAAGGTTTATTTTTTTTTAATTTTCAGAAGTTTGGGGAATTTTTTTGCTGAATTTTTGGATTTTTTTCAGACAAAGAAATGATATTTTTAGGTGTCCATAAATGAAGACAACAGGAGGGTTAACAGGGAAAAACAGAACAAGTTCTGCTTTTATTGCTGTATCTAATGTAAATAAAAACAAAAAAACTATTTTAGTTTTCTGTTAATCAACAGCGTGTTCACAGGAACAAGCAGGAACTGAATATTTTCTGTATTTTAATGGTCACGCTATAGTACAAAAAAATTTTATATTTAGTGACAAACCCCAAAAAAAGACAGTTTCCTTTTATTTATTGGTAAAAGTATTATAAAAATGACTATTTGTTAGTATTTAACGGTGTATATGCAGCGAAAAATACATTTGTGCATTGTTCTTTCATAAATGAATGGTGTAAAAACAGTAAAATAAAAATGGACATGTGCTGTTAATAATAAATAAATCACATTCATTTATGGCTTACTGACTGCAGAAAATCCACTGTGATAAAACTGATTTCTTATTAACTTCTACATCTTTCACATTCTGCTAAAAATATTGAATTAAAATAAATACATGGGACTTTTTCTTTAAATCTCTAAACTTCTCTAAGTTCGCAGATTAATTTAATTCTCTCTGAACATTACAAACGAACCGAAGCAAAACTTACACTGTAGTGCAGTTTAAGCGCTTCATAACCCTGTAAAACCCTCTCCTGCTCTTTGCATCGATCCTTTACTTCTCCATTTAGTTGTTTTTGTGGCACTTTTTTTTAGGTCTCGTGGGAATCAGGATGGAGATTCACCACATTTCCAATCTCACAGCGAGTTAATAATTCATCGTGTAATATAAAAACAGACGGTCTGACCGGGAGGGAACAACAGCTGTGAATTATTGATCTCTGTCTCTGAATCATAAGGTGACGGAGTGTAAATAAGAGGAGGAGTTCTATCTCCTGACCTCCAACGTATTGAACTTAAATTACAGCTGCTGTCTCTGGAAAGCAATTAAAATGTGCAAAAACTCATTGACTAAATGAATGAGAGAGCCTCGTGTCTGTTCTCCCTCCAGTTCTTTTGATTTTCACACAGAGTTACAGTAACGTCTGAGTGAAGAGAAGAAGCTCCCAGAGGATTCCGCTTCCTTTCCTCCAATTACCACCAATGTCACCTCTCTTTTCTCTCTCGTGCGTCCTCTCTCGTTTTATCTGCCGTCCTCAGCGCTGCACCGACCTCCGCTGCCACTTATTTCTGCAGAAGTGGGCCAAGATATCAGGAGTACGAAGCCACAGCAAACGCAAATAAACAGCACTTTTATAACCCACAATCCATCCGTGCACAAACATGCAATCATGCACGGAGCTGCTGACTCCCATCGACCTCCATTAAGCTGCTGGAGAAACTTTTCCATCCAGGTTTGAGACAGATTTCCCTGTAACTCTGCTGACAATCAGCCCAGAGTCAGTCCAGCGATGAAGAGGAGCATTGAACATATTTTCATGCCTCTGAGCTCATTTCCAGCTTGTCTCTCTGGAGAGTGGAAGCAGGTACACATGAAGGACACTGAAGGACACTTACAGCACAAAACCACCCACTTACAGCCACAAAACCTCTTAAAAAAATATCATTTAAAGAGAAACAACAGAGAAAAATGAAGGTAAAAGTGAAGAAGGTGACAACTATAAATAGCTTCAAATTTCACTGCAAAATTATGTCTTCAGCTGCCATTATGTGACTGCAATTTAAAGTTACTGTACATCGTTTAATTACTGTATAACTGGCAGCTATATGTTCCAATAATTGACACTGTCATAAACACTAACTGTAACTGCTTAAAACACTAAATGATAACGCAAGATAGGGAACATTTTAAGGGATTTAAAACAGTTGTTCTTGTTTTTGGCTCCAAAAAGCATCAAACTGTTCAGTTTTTAAACTATATTTATTTACAAAATTCAGTAAAGTTACAGCATATTGTGCTGTAGTTGCCTGTAAATTACATATACGAATAAATAAAACACTAAAGGATAGCAGTCAAGGAACATTTTTATGGATTTGTAACAGTCATTCATGTTTTTGCTTCTAAAAAGCATATGACTGTTCAATTTTTAACCATATTTATTTTAAAAATTTGTAAAGTTACAGTAAAATATGCTGCATTTGCCAGTATTTTACCATATTCCTCACAGTGTTCTAACTGTACGTTACTTACATGGTTAATTACAGCTTAGTTTATTGCAGTGGTCTGTGGTAGAATATGAGGCTTAATGTTTACCATTCTAACTATTCTTTCCAGCAATATACTGTATTTATATAGTGCTGCCACTGTAATCAAAACTAACTGTAAATTACATATACAATTAAACAAAATACTAAAGGACAACAGATACGGAAAATTTTTATGGAGAAAAAGCATCAGATTGTTGAGTTTTAAACAATATCTATAAAAAAAATCTGTAAAGTTACAGCATATTGTGCTGTAGTTGCCTGTAAATTACAGATGACTAAATAAAACACTAAAGGATAACAGACAAGGAACATTTTTATGGATTCAGATCAGTCATTTTTTGGCTCCAAAAAGCATCAGATTGTTCAGTTTTTAAACCATATTTATTTAAAAAATCTGTAAAGTTACAGCATATTGTGCTGTAGTTGCCTGTAAATTACAGATCACTAAATAAAACACTAAAGGATAGCAGTCAAGGAACATTTTTATGGATTTAGAACAATAGTTCTTGTTTTTGGCTCCAACAGGCATCAGATTGTTCAGCTTTAAATCATATTCATTAAAAGAAATCTGTGCAGTTACAGTAAAACGTGCTTTTAATAAATATAATAAATATGGTTTTTGGCTGACAGAAATCATCACATCACACCGTTTTTACTCACATGTTGGAAACACGCTCTACTATTGTTAGAATCTGGCTCTACTGATTACAGCCCATTCTCCAATTAAGATTCTTTACAGCAGTGAAGGTTTTCTAATGTTCCCGGTAAAAAAAATACAGAGACGAGGAGTGGGCGCAGTGTTGGATTTAATCAGTTTCACTCTAACTGCAGCACTGAAAAAGCACAGAAATACATCAGCATATGGCCCTGCTGTCATCACCTATAGCTCACAATCACACCCACACACCATGCAGCGTGCAGCCTTATGTGCAGTGTGTGTCTCTGCGTGTGTGTGTGTGCGCGTGTGAGCGTGCACGTGAAACCCTCTGCAGTAAGTTGACAGTGAGCGCAGACACAGCGTGAGCAGATAAAAACATCAAGACCCACAACAAAGACAAGGTCACATGTCTCCATTCCTGCCTCCCTCCATCCATCCATCCATCCATCCATCCATCCATCCATCCATCACCACTTCCTGCTTTGCATCTTTATTTTCCGTCACTCAGTTTTTCTTCGCCTCACATGAGCGGTTCCCGAATCTACAAATGCAATTCAGTGCAATTTTTTATTTCCAATTTCCGCCAGTCGATACACAAAGATTCATTTTAATCCACGAGAACGTTTGTGTGAATCCAGGCGGGATGAAAAGCCGGGCGGTCGGCTGTGACTGATTGGTTTCCGCTGGCCAGCAGCCAAGAAGCAGTCGATTAGGCTCCACGTCGCCGATTAAAAACGTAACTCGCCTCATAACAGAGGTTAGATTATGGTCGGGAAGCCTTGCTAATGCTAAGCAAACACATCGAACCCATCGAGACCTCGACAGCTGATTTCCAATCATCGGACACGGATCCGGTTCCACTCGCGTGCCTCCCATGGTCGGGATGGTTGGGATCACTGCTGCTGCTCCACATACATGATCCTCAGCGGTGCACGTGGCAAACAGCCAGCTTTCTGATTGTTTAACCTTCAGCTGCGTTTTCTCTTTGGAGTAAAGATGCTGCGTCTCAGAATCAGGTTTAGTGTTCAACCTGAGGATTAGTGTTTCACTTCTGTAGCTCTTTGAAGAAGATCACAATCTGTTCCTGTCGCCTTTATTCAAGCGGCTGCACGTTCTGAAAGGCACGTTCAAGAGTTTAGGTCACTTAGAAAAGTATGAAAGAAAAGCTGTTTTGTTTTTAATGAAGATAACATTAACCCTCCTGTTGTCTTCATTTAGGGGCGCCAAAAAATATTGTTTCCTTGTCGGAAAAAAATCCAAAAATTCTGCAAAAAATTCCACAAATTTCTGAAAATTTGCAAAATTCCAGTAATTTCTTAAAAGTTTCCCTTAAAAGTTTTATTTTTTTTTTAAAAAAAAAACAAATTTGGCAAGAAAATTCTTGCAAATATTTTCAAAAAATGGGAAAAAAAACTTCCAAAAAACTTGTAAATATATCTAAAGTGATATATCAGTAAAACTTGTAATATTTTCTTTAAGAAAATTCAGAAAAAAATCAACCAAAATCCAGCAAAATTCACTGGATTTTGGTTGATTTCTTCATGAATGTTCTTAAGACATAATTTTAACATTTCTTTTTTTCCCACCAAAAAAATGTTCAAAGAAGTTTCACTGTGAAAATATTTTTTTCCACATTTTCAAATTCTAAAACGGCTCAATAAATATCAGGAGTTTTACCGATATATATGGAATCAATTCAGATATTTTCAAGATTTTTTTTGGAAGCGTTTTACTCATTTTTTGAAAGTGTTTACAAGAATGTCCTTGCTATTTTTTTTAAATTAAACTTTTAAGGAATTATTGGAATTTTCTTCCTGAAGGTTTTGTAAATTTTCAGAAATTTGGGAATATTTTTTTGCTGAATTTTCGGATTTTTTTTAGACAAGGAAACAATATTTTTTGGTGCCTGTAAATGAGGACAACAGGAGGGTTAATTTAACTGGAGTATATCACAATAAAGCACCTTCGGTTTTGACAGCTGCAGTCTGCAGGACACCAACTTCTAACTGTGCACAAGATTGTGGGTCAAAATGTCCAGAAAATCTTACAAACTGCAAAATTCAACCGGATGCAGTCGGACATGTGGACATTTTTTACATGCTACATTTGATGTGCGATGTATCGGGACATATTTCCTTTTCTTCCCATTCTATATAATAAGTACAGATATTGGAATGCGTCCTGTTTCTTTGTAAAATTGTGATCAGAAAGCTTGCTGTCAGACAGTGCAACATTGGTAAGTGCAGAGATGAAAACTTTACCATAAAATGGCCATTTCTTCCCAAAAACAAACAAAAGACGACTTCAGACTTTGATAAAAAGGCATCCAACAAGTGAAGCCTCATTGTACTTTTGCTCTGCAGGAGATCGCTGGACTCACTGAAACCACATTCAGCAGCATGTGGCTCCTACAGAACTTTACTAAACTGATCACAGAAGCTTCCAGATTAATTAAGATGAGTTGGATCAAGAAATCGGATCAACCGAGACAGATTCTGAGAATTTCTGAGCTGCAGTAAAAGCTAATTTTATAGCTAGATGAGCTAAGTGTGTGACTCATACAGTCATTAATGATTAAACAAAGGTGTATGACTCATATATGCAACAGTTATTTATATGATGTTTATTACAATTTATGTTTATTCCTGGAAAACGAAGCTCTGCTGTCCAGAGACATGTCGAGGAGCAGATTCATCCTACATGTAGAAATCTGAGGAGAAACTAACCTCATGAGCCTGAACTTGACGTTTCCAGTGTGTAGGTTGGTGCTTTGGATGTTTGTTTTCTGGAGCTGGATGGATATTTGAAATGCTAACACTAAAAATAAAAATAAAAAAACTGAAAAGAAAAGGAGGAGAAAAGCAGCTGAAATGAGCGTCTGATAGAAGGATGAAACCTGAGGCCGACATCTGGTGAGACAGAACAGATGTGCATACAGATGTAGACATAAAGAAGGAGGTGCTAAAGCTGATAAAGGCCCCATTAACCACATTCTGGAGGTGAGAAGGCTGCAGGACGACCTCGACTCCTCTGAGCATCACTAACCTCTCCTTCACCCCCAAAACAAACAAAGATCTCCATCACTTCCTGCCACCTCTGCTCTTCTTTTACCATCTCCTCAGTGGAAATCCTCCCGCCAAACACCCCAAATCTAAAAATACCAGCTACATCCTGGACTGAACTCCTCACCCTCTTCTAGCAGCATCTCATATCCATCCTCCTCCTCCTCCTCTACAACCAGCACCTCCTCCTTCCTGCTCTTCATTCGGCCGAGATCTAATTCGCCGATGAATAATGGATGGACGGGTAGAAGACTTTCATCCAGCGCTGGTTCTCTCTCTCTTTGCAGGACGGCTGCAGTGCTAATGCAGGGCAACGTGCATTGGAGATGAGCCCAGGGACCTCCCACTCAGTCTGTCTGTCTGTCTGCTGCCTCCAGGATCCTTCTCTGGCTGCTTCTGCCTTTTATTCTGCTGCAGACCGATCGCCGACGCTCCACTCGCTCCCTCTTCGTCTTTATTCTTTCATAATCGTCACAGCAAACCCAACGGTGGCGATCCTCTCTTCATCCAGTCGCCCTTCTCCTCCTCCATCGCTCGTTACCTCCCTTCGATTATCCCCCGACCTTGGAGCAGTGATCCTGGGTTCGTATTGACCCTGAGCCTCCCCTCCCCTGTAAAACCCTCACAAGTGCCATCAAAGCTGAGTTCCTCCTGCTCTGCTTTAAATCCACTCTGGAAAATGAACCCGCTTTTGTGGAGAGAAAACTTCAGCTGCACCAGGCAAGAGATATGTTCTGGTGTAGAATTATTTAAAATATCTGGACCACATATGCAGTCTGTTGTGGATTAATGATGTCAACAAGACACATATTTGTCTTCTTCTGGAAATATTAATGGTATGGAGCAAAGAATAAGACACTGATACACAGCATCATATACTTTGTAGACATCAGGGTTTTGTCTACACTGGAAAAAAGAAAAAGTGCCAGAAAAATGTAAAAAAAACAAAAAACAATGTAATAAGTGTGACCTTAAAATCAGTAAAAGAATAATTTTGCAAACTAACAAATTGCTATTTGTAAAAACTTAACAGATAAATAATATTTAATACAGATGATATTAACAAAACAGGCAAAATCTGTAAAAAGAAGTATTTTTCAGTCCTTAATGTGCACATTTTTTCTTTCAAATATCAGCAAATGTGTAAAACAACAACTTTTTTGCCAATTTAAATACAGTAAAAAAAAAAAGATTCACTCTTTACATAATTACATATTTTTAAGTGGAAAATATTCATAGTTTTGCTGTTTAGTTTTTTCTGTTTGTTTTTACAGCCAACATGTAAAAAATAAAAATTTCCAGAGACTGACACATTATCTGTTTTTAACAAAACAGGAAAAATCTGTAAAATAACTGTCAAAAAATATACATTCATAATTTGTCAATCGTCTATAAAATAAAATTTAAATAATTAGAATTGTTAAAATTATTCCCATTTTAAAATGCTTAATAATTGTATTTTTCTCTAAAAAAAAAAGGAAATATACGTAAAATAAAGGTATGCTTTTTAGTAAACAAATACAGAAACAAAAAGCATAATTTCATGGCTAAGTGTCATAAAAGGACTAATTATCATTTCAGTTAATACAAATTATGACGTGGACATTTTTACAGTTTTGGTCGGGTCGTTTTTTTGTGATTTTACTTCTTAACTCAAATTTAACAAAACAAAGAAAATCTGTAAAATACTGGAGAAAAGAAGATTTTTTAAAAATCCATTTTAAAATTCTTTTATAATATTTTTAATTATCATTCTTTTTTGTTTTACATTGGAACAGAAGCAACAGTAGAACTTTTCTGAGTTTGATGGTGCCGTTAGATTTTTCCTACATGCTTACAGCAGTCATGTTTATTTAGTTTGACTTGTAGTTTTACTATAAATCCACTAACAACAACCAATCAAAAGAAGAAAAAAAAGGGACCAACCCCCACAAAATCCTGCAATTAGTGTCTGGAAGGAAACAGCAGCAGCAGCTTGTCAAAGAGTTCATCAATAATGCAGACGAATGGAAGACCCTGATGCTGCCAGACAGTCCTGCCCCTCCTACCTGTCTGTCTGTCTGTATACCTGTCTGTCTGTCTGTCCATCCGTCTGTCTCTCTACCCGTCTCTCAGCTGCAGCATCAGTGTTTTCTCCACCCCTCCGGTCTGTCGTTTGTGTTTTCCTGAATCCTTGAGCTGCTGCCTTCAGGGACACTGTGTAAATATGTATGCATTTATTTATTTATCAGCTGTACACGTACATACATTGTTCGCCAGTCTAGCCTTTTTCAACCCTTGCCTCAGGTTAAAATTGGTCCAGCTCTCTGTTTAAAGGGTTAGATTCTATCTGCCTATTAGTATTTTCACCTAACAGGTTTCAGCAGAATAAATTAAGCTGGAATCGAGAGACACTCGCCCAGGTTCTAACTGCCTTGCATCCGAATGTCTCACCCCTCTTATCTGATAAATGCTATCCCACCAAGCAGCTTTTCTAAGTGGTAGAATTGATCTATCATACACATTCGTTATCGGTCAGCTGCTCTCATAGGGACTTGCCTGCACTTGGTGCTATTCCTGGGTTCGTTTTAGAGGTTTGGAAAGAACTAACCTCAGGGGTAATGTTTAAACACTCTCACTTTAGACTAAGTAACCTTTAAGAACCATTGGTTCGAATGCACACAATCAACTTAACTTTTTACCACTATGCAGAATTCCAGTGATTTATAATAATTTCATTAGGCTTCTCTTTAAATGCAATACAGCTTTTTATTAAGCAAATCTTAGCAAGAGCACAGCATCAATTCATGATTAAAACAATTAATTATTTCTGATTAAAAATGAGACTAAAGTAAATAAATTGAGCGTACCTGACAATCTTCTCTAATTATTAAATTTAGGAGAGAGAGCAAACAGCATGGCCACTACCGTATCACTCGGTCTTGTCTTGCGTCTGGGAAAAGCACTCAGTTGTCCGGAGGACTCGGTACGATGTCTTCTTTGTGGACAAAAGGATCTTATCCCTTGGCAGGGGGGAGCGGAGGAGTCCTGTAAGCCAATCGTTGGTCTGGCAGTTATCTTCTGGAATTGGCTGGAACGTTAGTGCTTACGCCCCAGCTGTCTTCTCTGTGGTATGGTGGTGATGGGAAACCCTCGTCTGGTCAGGCTGTAGTGGGGCACTGGGTCTCCCAGCCCCGGGGAGGGGAACAGCCCGGTGCTGTTGCCTCCTTTGCCTCTTCGGGTGTAGTCGGATCTTCCCTCTATTGGTTTCTTCTGGATAACTTCAGAACCTCTTAGGACTCTCCGTTTGGCAGAGTGTGGTCTTCGCTTGTTGAACAAAGTCAGAAAAAGACTTTGCTTCCAACGATGTCCTCAGCGATCTCTGGAGCCTAAGTCCCGCGTCGTCTTCCCGTCTCTCGGGCAAAAGAGGAAGGTGAAGATTCTTCAGAACTCTGGCCAAGTTCCCTTTGCTGTTCTTCTGACGGCTCCGGCGAACAACTCCCAACAAATGTCTCTGCGCTTCCCTTTTTATACTTTCTCTCTCTCTTACAAACACATACACCGTTTTACACACAGTTCTACCTCTTGGTACGCCCATATCCTTGACTCATAGGTCTTAAGACTCAACCTTTTTCCTGTTACACACACAACAGTTGCATAGAATCATGTGTTTTACAGCAAATACATTTAACACATACTCAGTTGCTATGACAATGTTCTGCAAATAGGCCTCAGCCCATCCTGTCATCCTGTGGAAACTCCAAGTTCCTCATTTCTAAGGGGACTTCTGCCATTCTCACTTCTGCTTTCTTAAGGCCTGGACACACAAGCCTATGAGGCCTGTACGCACACACAGAGCCTAAACAAGGATTACTTCACACAGAATCACTTCTTAAATCATCCTTCTCAATCTGAACATAATAAATCATCTGAGTCATTACTTCAATCAAATCAACACTTCAAAAAATATATATGTATTTTAGCAGGCACAATCATATGGTTAACTTATAATGTTTCTTCTTAAGATCTTTATTTGTCTGCTTTAAAACCTTTGTTACCTTAGGGCTGTAATGAGCCTGAGTCCTCTCTGAGACCTCAACATCTGCATCTTACTTGACACCCCCTTCTTGAGGTCACAGATAGCGACTCCAAGCGATCAGGGGAAGAGGTCAACGTCGTCTTCTGGTGCAGTGAGATCCAGCAGGTCTCCAAGCTGCATCTCAGTGTCAGTGGTGGTTACAACTTCTTCAACGATGTAGAGCTCTCCAGGTGACTGCTCCCAGCTGTCGATCACTCGCAACTCTGATAAGTCAGGAAATGCAGGTCGTTGGACGCCCTGCACCACTGCCACTGCAGGCGTCTCTGGTCGTTGGATACCCTGCACAGCAGCCACTTTGGGCATCGTGAGTTGCTCGATGGCGCGTTCGATGTCCACCAGCACGTCTGGGACCGTCATAGTAGGATGCGTGTCTTGGCACCCCAATATTTCAGGTGTAGACTGTACCTCCGATATCTCAGGCGGGTCGTCCGTTAGAGGTGTCGGAGGCCGTGAAGGTATGGGTGACAGCACCGGAGGTAGCTGACATTCTGCTTCCATCACTGGGAGTGGCATCTCCAGTATTTCACTGAGTTCCTGGCTGTAGTTCCACTGGACCTCCGTTTCTTGTGGTGGAGGCTCAGTCTGCGTGCCTTGGGACCGTCCTTCCGTCTTCTTTGGCGGAGTAGGGGGCCTCTCAACTACTGGCATCGCTGCTTCGATCGGAGTTATAGGTAACTCGGGTAATTTCCATGGTTTCCCTATGGCGACACATCTTCCGTCTGCAACATGGGTTGTGGAGACGCCTTCTCCAGTTGGAAGTTTCCAGAATCTAACATAAACTGGGAGGTAATACCCACTTGGACTTTCTTGACACCATTCTTCAGGCTTGGCTTGATATGCGACCATCGAGCTGCCCATCGGCATGGCCGTGGTTTGTATGCTGATGTGGTGTCCCAGGACAACATTAGGGAGGTAAGCTTCAGGTTTCTTACAATAAATGCCTTGTGCTGTAGTAACAGGGAAGGCTTCCTTGTAACAGATCTCACACCAAAAGGTAGGTGAGACATCCCAGAGGCATTTCTTTTCTTCAATTGTACCCCCACATTTAATGCAGGCTGCACTCATCTGGAATTTAAGCAGACATAGAAACTCTTGATTTCATTTAATATATATATAAATATTCATAGCGTAGCAAGCTAGCGAGCAAAACAGGGCATGGTGTTGCTTCTTATTCTGCCCTGTCATCTCTTTGGGCGCGCCTTTGTGCCATTCTGCTTCTCCAAGGGGATTGCAGGACCACTGGTGGTGTGCGTCCTGGACTTTTTGCTTCTCCTTCTTTCCGAGGAAAGAGGGCTCCGTACAACATGAACCAAACTACTCCAACTACCCCTCTATCTATCAGCAGCCAATACATAACTGCCATAATGCCCCAGCCTACGCCCCAGAGAGTAATGGCGCCGAGCTTGAGCAGCCAACGCCCTCTTCCTCTTTCTTGCAGCGCCATTGCTAGTGTGACTAGATATGCTAACAGCAGCACCACTAGCAACCCTTCGTAGGCGACGCTGATCCATCTCAGGGGGCTGTAGAACAGGGCGGCGAAATCCAATATCGCCCAGGAGACCACACCTGCTCCCTTAAGCAGGCCAACTCGGGTGGTGTCAATCCTGGCTCGTCCCTGGATGTAGGTCATGAACAGGGACAGGGTATTCAGGCCACACCGTCGATAGACGTTGACTAGGGCTTCTTTAGTGAGCCCCAGGATCAGGGTAGCGATTCTCAGTGGCTGGTCCAGGGCCCATGCCCCGGTGCAGCAATGGATGATCCAAGTGACTTCAATAGCCCAAAACTCCATGCATTCTCTGAAGCTGGCTTTGTCGCAAAGCAAAGTGCAGTCACTTACATTGAATCGAGTGCTGTTGTTAGCCATGGTTCTTCTTTTCTTGTTGTAGGGTGTGGTCACTTCTCAATTTGTCCTTGGTTTAGCTGTGGCTGGTTCAAGCTCAGCAAGTAAAATGGCTGAGGCGCGTCCGTGTTCCTCCTCTTATACTGTAGTCCACGCCTCCTTCCGGAGGAGGGACTGCTTCGCCTCCTCCTTCGCGCCTGCGTGGTCGTTCTTCTGGCAGGAGAGGAAGGCAGCTCCAATTCCTCCCTTGATGACTGCGTAGATTATGACCATTATGATGATTATCACTAAAATCATCAGCAAATATGGCCATAACCAGGTGAACAAACTCTTAATCCACCCTCCTACCACCGAAGCTCCTTCTTCGATGGTCTCAACCACAGTTTCTAAGGCTGTCTCGAACGTTCCTTGTACCGTCAAGGTGGCTCTCTCCCACCAGGTGCATTCATGCTCCTTTCTTCCCTGACCACAATGCATCCAACGCTCTTCTGGTGAATGGCAGGTCCCGTTGTTGTAGATTCTGTTGGGGCCCAACCACTCGAACCCTCTGGTTTCTTTACCTTCACAAAGGCTCTTTCTGAAGGCGTGTCCTTCTGCTATGGCGACAGTTGGGTCTGCTACGTGTGGAATGATCTTTCCGTTCACCTCTTTTCTGTTCATCATCTGATGACCCAGAATTGCTTTAGCACATCCCACTCCCTCAGGAATGTCTCTTCTCCATTTCCCACTCTTCTTAACCCATTTCACTTCCAACCCATAGGTCGCGTAGTCTTCTCCATAGTGGCTTTGGCAGTGGTCTTCCCATCCGGGAACCCCCTGGCAATGCTGTCTGGCTAGGCCAATGGTGCACGTCGTGTTAGCTCTGTCACACACCATACGCCATGGCCTTGGATTCACGTAGGGTTCAGGTTTGCTCCATACACCAGGCCAAATGTCTCTTTCTTTGGAATAGACTGTAGCCAAATATTGGTACTTTACCCAGTAGTTGCTGGTCTGGCTCAGGCATGGAACCACCCACTCCTGGATCTCTTGCTTCTGCAGGCCCCACCAAGTAGAGGATTCACTCCTAGTGTGTCCTTCACTCCAGGCCTGTAGAATACCTTTAACTGTTTCGTTGGCCGTCAGTTCGCTGCAGTTGTAGGTCCATGTACCGTAGTATCTGTTCCATTCTTGCCATAATGGGCATCTTGGCGAGGCACCATTACTCACATACTCTTCTCCGTCCAGTGCTTCAACTACTTTTTTCACCACACATTGGTCAATCTTCTGGAAATCCCCTCCTGGAACCCCCATCAGCTCTGGTGGCGTAGGCAGCTTCTGCACATACATGTCAGTTTGTGTTGGTCCTGCCAGACCTTGGCCAGTTCTTGCATAACCCTTCGGGAATGCTCCTCTAAAGTGCTTCACTGGAACTATCCATAGCCAGGGCAAGGTGTCGTTAAGCCAGTTTTCATGGTGTGCCCGTGGTTCAGCTCCATACTTGCCTTTAGTGACGTAGAACATCAGGTGTGTAGCGGGAGTTATTACCAGATAATTCTGTGTTTTACAGTTTGCGAGCATGTTCCAGTAGCAGGGATCTAAGGCTAAGAACTTATCTGCTACACAAGCCTTGATTATTTCCCAATAGCGGTTCTGGCGATGGTTTCTTCTTGGCTTGAAGTTTGGATCTACCAACTGTATAGTAGCTTTCTGGGTAGTTGTACTCACCCCAGGTGCTGGTGTAAGGGTGGCTGAAACTGAACCTGTTTCAGCTACGATGGTGGTTGGAGCTTGGGTTACGTTTCTTGAGGCTTCAGTCACCATTGGTGGCTGTGTTGTTGGAGGCGGTGGGGTATCACATGTGAAGTTGTAGTATCCCCAAAACATCCCATCTGACGGGAGGATTTTGGTACACGTCTCATTCTTGTGGGGTGCTGCATACACAACTTCAGATTTCCAGTAGCCTTTGGTCGTCTGTCCCGGCCATAGGACACATGCCTTCGTACAGTACCATCTTGGGGTTTCCAGGTTTGGATGAACCCAGTTACACTGACCTGTCTTGATCCTGGTTCCATTCCTGATCCAGTACCGGATACCTATTTCTTCAGAGTAGGTCTGCCAGTCTTCCACCATTGTGGTCGCGTTGATCAGGTCTTCTGCTTCAAGGATGTCTCTCCAGGTCTGCAGAGTGGTCTGGTTGTTGGTGGCGTTCGTTCCAATTTCTCCAACCCAGGTTAGGATGTCTGTGGTGAAGTTCTTGCTGTCATCTTTGCCTTGTACTGGGCCCAGCAGCTTCATCACTTCTGGTAGGGCCGTCTGGTTTGTATCATTCCCCCATGCTTGTAGCTTTGGTAGGAATAGATTTCTAGGCTGCGCTTCTCCGCAGGTCTGGTTAAACCTCTTCGTTGAGGTGTAACTAATTTCTGTATAGGCTTCTGCCCATGGTTCTTCTCCGAGAACATATAGTATAGTTAGGACTGATGCACATCCTACTATAACTGCTAAAACTCTAATCGCTAGACATATCCAAATCCATTTACCGTTCCGTGGTCGTTGTCGTGTTTGTGAATGCCGTTCATCCATGTCGAATTCTTCATCTAGGCCCATAAATTTTTTGCTTTTTGGGGACATTTTCATCCCCGGGTCTTCTTTTGATGCGTCTGTGGATTCTTCTTCTGGTGGTTTGGGGAAGATAGCCTTTAGCTCCTCGTAGCGTTCCCTCTCTTCATCTCCGCAAACTCTTCCTTCAAGTAACCTTGTGTAGATGGGAAGCCGGTACTTATCAAGCCGTGGGTCCAGCCCTCGCCACACCCATCTCCATGACGTAATGATCAGCCGATCTGGCTTTGGTAGGGGCCCTTGAGCAATTCTTGAGTACTGATCAAAAGGTCTCACCTTTAACCCTCTCCGGGCCGCTTCATAGGGGGAATCTAATGAATAGTAGTACCGCTGTTCATTCCAAGCTCTGGCGTTGCGTGGTCCTGATTCTCGACTTTGCAGCAACTCGGCGTACAGCGGGTGGCCTTCTGGAGTCACTAGTTCCACCAACTTCGCCTTTCGTTCATGGTAGTACCACTCTCCTCTTCCCTCACTCACTATAGGCCTTTCTACTGTTCTGGGAAACATTTTTCTCCCATCCAGATTCGTAGGAACTTTTTTCTCTTGGACTATCATTCGCAGTGGAAGGTTCCAGTTCTCTAGAACATACCTGTTAGGGTCGTCCATGCGTTTTCTCAGCTTCCTGTACATGTAGGGGTTGGATGTCCAGACCACTAATTCTCCCACACTGATCTCAACATATTCTCCCTGCCATGGGTCGGCATAGTTGGGTCCCCAAGTCAGCTTGATGCTCGTCCCTCCCCAGGGAATACAGGCTACATTCAGGATCCAGGGGCCTGCGACCGGGCAGGTTGGCACTGGCTGGTCCTTCCATCTACCCCTTGATTCTTCGTATCTTTTCTGCCTTTCCTGGAGTTCTTTTCCTTTCACTATGCACAGAGTACACACTTTAATTGACCCGGTTCGGTCATTGTCTGGATTTCTAGAATACTCGTAGTTGGTACAAAAATAATTCAGTGTGCCACACTCGTTGTTGGTGTATTCAAAATCTCTTTTGGGACGATCCAAATATATCTTTCCATTAATCTCTTGTATACATGGTCGCCCCGTATACCTATCATTACACAGATATGGTCGGCGTGGCATTATGTACAAGGAGAGGCTTTATCTTACTATCGGCTAGGATCGGAATCCTTCCTCCTTTTGTCGTTCCTTCGTCCTGAGTTTCCTCTCAATCCGCCTGCGGGCCGCTTCTTGGTGCAAGGTTTCAGGATCTGGACTGGTTTATCCTCAGGTTCGGTCTCGGGTGAGACAGTGAAGAGGGGCTTCAGTGCTCGTGCCAGCTCCGCTTCTTCATCTCGTGTGATCCTTCCTTTGAGTAACTCCGTGTAGATAGGAGCAGGGTACTTGTCTATCTCTGGGTCCAGCCCTCTCCACACCCATTTCCATGACGTCACGATCAACCGATCTGGCCTTGGCAATGGTCCTTCAGCAATTTGTGCGAACAATCCTGCATTCATTTGCACTCCTCTTCGGGCCTCCTCAAAAGGGGTGTCTTCTAGGTAGTCTTCTGCCGTTCCGCCATCCCTTTTAGCGTTTCTTCTGCCCGATTCTCGGATCTGCAATAGCTCAGCATATAGTGGCTGGTCTCCTGGCGCCACCAACTCCATCACCTTGGCTTTTCGGTCATGGTAGAACCAGTTTCCTCGCCCAGGATATATGAGAGGACTTTCCACTGTTCTTGGAAGCAGGTATCCTCCATTCTGCCTTGGGTGGATTTCTATTTCTTGGGTGATTGTACGCAGAGGAAGACTTCGGTTTTCAAGGAGATAGCAGCTAGGATTCACTATCCGATATCTCATCTTCCTATACATATAAGGGCTGGAGGTCCAGATTACCCTCCTTCCTATACTGATCTCGCAGTACTCACCCTGCCATGGGTCAGCGTAGTTAGGCCCCCATGTCAGTTTGACTTCTGTTGACCCCCACGAGAAGCAGGCCACATTTAGGATCCAAGGAGACGACTTTGGGCAGGGGGGCACCGCTTTCCATATCCAGTGCTTTCTTTGGTTCACATCGTCGAACCGTCTCTGCCTCATTTGAAGATCGATCCCTCTCACTACACGTGGCGCACGTATAGGAAATGGTCCAGATTTCTGCGTATCCGGGTCTCTGGTGTACTCAAAATTAGAGCAAAAATAGTTCACTGTCCCACATTCTCTATTAATGTACTTGAAATCTCTTTCTGGGGAGTCTAAGTATATTCTACCATTACATTCTTGTATATATGGCCTTCCAGAATGCAATTCTACATCCGTGTATGGTGCATACACTGGTAGATACGGCATTTCACAACGACAGGTTGACCTTACTGTTGGCTGGGTTCAGGATTCTTCTTTCCTCTCCCAACTCTCTTGGTGAGGCCTTTGATTCTTAACCAAACGCTCTCCTTCTCTTTCTCCCCCTTCTTGGCAGAATCTTCTTCAGGCTTCACTTCTCTCTGTACCTCGGACACGTCTGCCCCCAGCGAGTACACACCCACGAATGGCACAATGACCATGCGCACTCGTACTTTCACCGTTATCGTCTGATGCGGTCTTGTAGGCGTGGCTGCCCTTGACACCCAGGAGTTCACCACTTGGACGCTTCCTTCTCGGCGCCAGTCTTCTGGTGTGACAGTGTACTCTGCAGACTTTTCCTTGGCTTTCATGCCCGAGTGGCCCCATGCGTCGAGGCTTGTGACGCTGTAGTAGAGATTTGTGCCTCTGGCACCTTCTTCTCTTGGCACTGGTCCAGCGTCTACTAAGGGGATGGTTGAATCAGCATACACTTCTTCTACTAACCTATCCCAGGTAGTCAGCTCCCATGGTCCTTCCCAACCATGCGCTTGTGCCATCTCTCTGTGAGGGCCTGGAATCGTTTCCATACCTGATGTATACTTGGGCCCATCTGGGTCACGATAGACCCTGAACACCAGAGGGACTTGTGTTGTCGCTAGTGGCGGAGACATCATTTCTGCTGCAGCCGTGCTGTAAGGCCAGGCCCTCTGGATGGTCTTCTTCCAGAGCGGTTGCTCCCGGACCTCACCCTTGGTGGCTCCTTTTTCTTCATCCTGTATCGGAGGATACAGTGGCGGTGCTGATGGCTCTCCCTCACCCTCGGGGGTCCAGGCTGAGGTTGATGCTTCTCTTTCGTCACCTTCAATCTCCCCTGGTCCCAACGCTTGGAGAGGATCGACCATCTTCCTCACCTGCCATCCTTCGGCTTCACCAGTTTGTACCAGCTGCCCACACTTTCTCTGGAGGCTGCAGCTGCTGCAGTAGTAGAGCCTGTCTCCATCCCACTGACAAGCACACTCCGTAGTCTCTGGCCTTACCCCGCGTAGATCCCATTGGGTGATGAAGATCAGCCTGGGTAACTTATCTATTCTGCATAACCCACAAACATAGGCATCAATTACCTTTACTGGTTTATGGTGCAGACTTTTCATCTCTCTTCGTTTTGGCTTAACCTTTGTAGGTTTTTCTTGCCCTGGTCCTTCCCATTGGACCGTCAGGGTGGTTGGCTTCCAGCAAACCACACAGTTGTTGGTCATCTTCTTCCATTCTAACATCTCTTTTCTTCTGACAGGAATCCTTTTTTAGCATAGTCCAATTTCTTCAGGGCTCTGCCTGCCCAGAGTCCCGTAGTACTTCTCCGCATAGTAACCACCCCTTTAACGTTGGCTACTCCGATGAAGGGTGGTAAGCCTTGTGTGCTCGTAGCCATGGTTTTTGATTCCTGGTTTTCTCTAGTCTGGAACTGGCTTAAGCTGCTCCACTCCTTGGATTCCTCCTCTTTTTAGCAAAACTGTGTTGCTGTCTAAAACTTCTTTTATTATGTCAGGCTTCTCGTATTTGGCTTTCACCGCTGTGCCTGTGGGTGCGTCTCTGGCCTTCACCCACACTCGCTGTCCAACTTGGAATGGCACTTTAGGGCTTGGTGCTGCCATCTTATCCTCAGAGCCCCGCCCTATTTCTTCTGACACAAAGGGGCGTTGATTTAGCTCCTCGGAAGGGGAAGGCCTATCAGCTCGATGTCTGTCGTTCAGGGCCTTTCCTATTTCTAGGGTTTTAGTGCTCCATTCTTTGGAATTTGCATTCTTGCCTATCCAGTTCTTTACCAGCCCAATGGCTCGCTCGACCACTCCATTTGCTTGTGGCGTGTATGGAGGTGAATAAATCCTCATCACCCCATACTGTTGGCACCATGCATCCACTTTTGCATTCTTGAAGTGTGTCCCATTGTCTGTTCTCAATTCTTTTGGCACCCCTAGTATGCCACACGTCTGTTCCAACATGCTAACTACACTGTTGCCGTTAGCTTTCTTCACTGGTTTAGTAACCACATAGCCTGACATTGAATCAACTAGCACTAAAAGGTATTTCTCACCTCTTTTCCCTGTAACCCCCATTGGGCCTGCTACGTCCATGCAGATAGAACCCCAGGGAATAGTGCTCTTGATGGTGAGCCCGTCTACTCTTTGCCCTCGGCGTCCTGCGTTGTATCGACCACATACTTCACAGGCCCTCAGTACTTGTCGCACACGGCGCTCTGGAATCCAGAGTTGCAGCTTTTCCAGCTCCCTACGGGTAGGAAGCGTGCTCACATGGCCTAGCGCCTCATGTACGGCCCGCACCACTTCTTCCACGTACTTCTCTGGGACAATTTTTCCTTTAGGGGTTTGGTCCCATTCCTCGATCCCGACAAAGACGAATTTTCTCATCTGGACGAAACGATCTACTTCGTCGTTTCCCTTCCAGTGGGCCCCCTCTCTTGTATGGGCCCGTTGGTGCCTCACTTCGAGGTCCATATTCATTCTTAACTCGGCAATTTTTTGCCACAAATCACGGTGTGCTACCGTTTTGCCTTTAGCAGTTTCAAAACCATTTTCTTCCCAAATGGCTAAGTCTTCATTCAGAGCTTGTGCACAGTAAGAACTATCTGTTATTACTCTAGCTCTTTTAACCTTTCTTTTTTCTAGCTCCAGCAGGCCCTCTAGGACCGCTGTGACTTCTCCTGTCTGTGCACTGCCTTCTGCTTTACCTTTCTGTCGGTAACGCTCTTTTTCACCTTGCTTGAGGATGAAGCCCCAATAGGCAGTGCTGTCTGGACCCTTTCTCGATCCGTCGGTGTACAGAGTCCATTCATATGGATCCTCTGTTGGTTCTTCAGGCTTTGGTGCTTTCTTACTTGCGGGTTGAGTTGGCCCAATCTCGAGGTCTGGGTCCAGTAGGATGTCTTCCCATCTTCCCCATCTCGCATTGGTCGCCTTGGTACTTTCTACAGTGGCCTTTCTCAGGAATCGGTGTACCTGGCTCTGGGTGTTGACTTTGATGCCCTGACCCTGTGCCAGGTCCTTCAGGGCACTCCAGTATCTTGCCAGGACTGCCAATTCCTTTTCTTCTGGTGGGTACTTCTTCTCCACGGATGTCAGTGTGTAGCTCCATAGAGCCACAATTCCTGCTCCTTCATTACTGACTTTTACCACGGCGTCGTCGTCGTCGCAGCTCGTCTCAGCTACCAATCTGGTCGTCAGGCTTCTGGGCTCCAACCGTAGGGCTCCCTGGATCGCCTTCTTCAGTTCTTCCAGATGGTGCTGGTCTGCTGCTGTCCATGTCCAAGTCTTGTCGTGGTCCTCTTCAGGCTGGTCTTCAGCTTTCTTCAATCTTGCATACAGCGATCTGGCATACTTCTGGTACCCAGGGACATGGTCTCTCACGTAGTTGCACAAACCTAGGATCTGTTGTAGCTCTCTTAGTGATCCTGGAGGTCTAATTTGCTCCAGTTTCTCTCGGTATCCTTCAGAGATCCCTAGGTCGGTTGAGACCTGGAATCCTAAGTAGTTTACCTCAAACTGGCCAAATTGACACTTTTTCAGGTTCAGCTTTAGGCCTGCTTCTGTCAGCTTCTCAACAATCTTTTGCAGCTTTGCCAGATGTTCTTCCTCAGAGTCGTCTGCGATGAACACGTCGTCAATGTAGATTGTTGCTCCAAGTCCTTGTAATATATCCATTACAGCGGCTTGGAACACATTTGGTGAATTCTTGAAGCCCTGGGGCAGTCGGGTCCAGACATAAGCTTTTCCCTTATGCGTGAATGCTGTTTTGCCTTGTGAGGCTTTGGCGAGGCGCAGGGAGAAGAATCCGTTCGCTAGGTCAATACAGGACTTGTACTTCTTGACCTGTAGAGTCTTCAGGGTGCCTTGGGGATTGATCAAACTTGCCTTGTTCGCGGTTGTCCGACGGTTAAGGG
Organism: Acanthochromis polyacanthus; assembly: GCF_021347895.1. NCBI lineage: Eukaryota > Metazoa > Chordata > Actinopteri > Pomacentridae > Acanthochromis > Acanthochromis polyacanthus. The sequence goes on along the minus strand of NC_067116.1, from coordinate 44,475,260 downwards.
CTTTAAAGTTGATCACTGGCCTCCATCCTCCACCCGCCGACTCAGGTTTCTTCACTGCCTGGATTGGGCTGTTGGTTATTGGATTCGGTTCCTCTCGGATTATCCCCAGTGCGCTCAGCTCTTTGACGATCAGGTCCATTTCTTCTACTGCACCTGGATTGAGGGGATATTGGCGGACCGCTGGATGCACTCCTCCAATCATAGTATGGGTGTACTTCTCCCCAATATCCCCACAATCATTCTTGAACCGCGCTACCTTGGCTCTGGAGATGATTTCTTTCAGCCGCTCTTTTCCTGCAGCTGACAGATCACTCTCTTCAACCTTCTGTGCCGCGACCTCTTCTACATTGACTGGCTTGTACCACTGCTTGAGCTGGAACTCTTCTTGTTGAGGGGTAAAGCGGATCAGGCGAGCCCGCAACTTCTTCAGTCTCTCGACTGGCATGTTCTTCTTGGGTTGATGTAGCCGTTTTAGGTCTTTTGTCGTTACCAGATTGAAAGGCCCAAGAACCCATACAATTCCTTTCCAAATTGCATATGGGAACTCCCTAACTGCTCCATCAGCTAGTTGGGCCTGTAGGTGTCCTGCTATGTCGAGGCTCTTGCGGGTCATCGACACCTCTGCCCCGGAGTCTACTTGGTAAGGGACTCCATCCACATCAGTGTAGATTTCATCCCCCTTCCAGTAGGCATGTTCCAGGGTGACCCGTGCCTCTTGGGCCATCATTTAGCCGGCCCCTGAGTGCCCGCTGCTTGGCGAGCGGCCCGGAGGGCGTCTCTCTGCTCCGGGGTCAGCTTTCTGTACTCGTCTGGGGGCAGGTAATCACTCTTCCTTTCACCAGCCGGCTTCTGTGTCTGTCGAGGCTGGAATGGTTGCTTGTTCTGGGCCGGTCTTGCCTGGTCTCTGGGGGCTGGTCTGTTAGGCCAGGACCGAGAGCGCTGTGGTGGGTTTGGTTCTCTTGGTCGTTGAGGGGTCTCTTGTGGTGGCTTAGCCTTTGGTGGCTGCTGCTGTGACTCCTTCTCTTTTCTCGTCTGGTAGAACCTCCTCTTCAGGTCCCACCCCTTTACTGCTGCATTGAGCTGGGTTACTGTGGTTTCATACGGCATGGCGGCGAAGTCTACCTCATCCCTCTGGTTTTTAGTCAGGGCCCTCAGGGCTCTTATATACCTTGTCGGCGGAAATTTGTCTTGGATCTCATGCCAGATGAGGGTGAGGGTCTGTCCCTTCTCCAGCCTTGCTTTGGCTCTGAGTAACCAGCTCTCTTCATCATCTGAGTCTTCAAGCACCAACCGATCATAATGGCTCTGAGAAGTTTCTCCCTCTTTCACTGAGTTACCTGTTGCATAGGTCAACCACAGCTTTCTGGCTTCTTCGCACGTAGTGGTGTTCTTCACCAGTGACCAGTTGTCTCTCAGGTAATTTACCATACTTTGCCCAGGCTCTTTGTCCTTCACCAGCATTTTGACCTTTTTGAACTCTGTGAAGCCCTGGGCTGGTGTCAGCAGGCTCATCGCATTACCTGCTGCTCCAGCCACGGATGCTGCTGGGGCCTTCTGTGGCTGTGGCTGCTGTTGGGGTCTTTCTCCGGTTTCTTCATCCTCGGAAAAATCTTCCAACATTGCCTTTTCCACTTCTTTGGAGTAACTGTACGCTGCCCTCTTCATTCTCCGAAGCATCACATCATGGGTTATGGCGATGAAGGCCGTTCTGAAACCAGCTGTCAGCTGCGTACATGCTGCTAGAGTCCCATAACTAGGCATCATCAATATATTAGCCCATTCCACAATTGTAGCACTCACCGGCAGGATTTTCCTCTCATCTGGTTTTTCAGCCCAGCTGACTGGCACATCATAGCTGGTCTGGCCGACTTCCGGCATGTATGCTTGCCTCTCATCTCTGGTTTTAATGGGGCCGAAGCTTGGATCTCTTGCCAACCTTTCTGAGGTTTTTCTTACTGACACCATTTCTACTGGTTTCTTCTCACCCTTTCTGGTGCCAACTCTGAGGTCTTTTGGAGGGTTAGGTGTCTGATGGGGGACTGATTCCAGTGACTGGTCGTCTTCTTGCTCTTCTTCTTCATCGGACGACTCACTGCTGCTTATCACGATATCTGGTTCTGGTGCTGGATTGACGGTAACACGCCTTGGCTCCAAACTAGTGCGTCGTCTTGGGACAGGAGGCGTTGGTCCTGGAGTGATGGGTGAAACTACTGGACCTGTAGGTACAGGGGTCCTTGGTGTTCTCTGCTCTCTTGGGTCCTGCCCAGTGGTCTGCAGGTTGGTATAGTCGCCTTCGGGGATTGCGGCTTCCATGGCCCCTTCTTGGTCCCGTAGGTACAACCTCTGTACCACAGCTCCCGGAGGAGTCTCTTGCTTCCATATCACCATGGACTTGGGTTGAGACTGGCTCTGTACGTAGCTGTGTTCACCCCCAGGGTAAGCTCCGGGCGGGGCTGCTTCACCAGGTGTGGATGATTTTCTCTCCCGCTCAGGGCTGAACACCTCAGGCAGCTTTGCTCCGTCCTCTGCTGGTCGATCCGTCTTCCCCTTTGCCTTAAGGCCTCTCGCCTTCTCTGCATCCTTGCAGGGCTTCAGTATGCGATCTCTCCGCTCTTTGTTCTGGGCTTGAGAGGTCATGACCACCAGTTGCTTCAGTTCATTACAAACCTCATGCGCCATCAGCTGCCATTTCGCTGCTCTTGTGGCCGCCTCTTCTGCCACTTCCCAGGGCAGCGTGTTGGATCTCAGTCCATCAGCACAGATGACCACTCTCCTGTACTTCAGGTCATTTGCTTTCGCCAGTCCTTTGATCAGGGCACCATACAGCCTTTTTCTGTATGACTCTATGTCGTCTCCCTCACGATACTCATCTTCTATCACATGGATTATTGAGTAGTACGTTGAATCTCCTCCGCTGGTTACCACCACAGATCTACATCCGTCTGGACGATTTCTATTCTCTTTACTGGCTTCTTCTCTCTCCTTCTTGTACTCTTCGCCACCTCTGCGTGCGAGCGCCTTTCTGAAAGCTGTATTTCTGACTTTCAGGATGGAGGAGGATATCACCAGCAGGGCGTCTGCGTGGTACTGCCAAGGGTCTCCTTCGATGTAGTAAGCTGTAGCGCCCGTCTGGTTGCCGAACTTTTTACCATCTGTGGGCAACGGTGGTAGGATGGGGAGGATCCTCTCGGATCTGTCGCTCACTGACTCGTCCTTGGTGCAGAGGTCGTCGACTGGGTAGTCTGCAATGGCGTATGCGGCTTGGTACGCCTTTAAGGATTGAAGGGCCTTCTGTGTGGTTTGGAGAACTTCGTCGGTTGCTTGCACCCTCTCACGGCCTGCAGGAGTCAGAGTAGGGTAGTTTCCTGCGAAACTTGGTCGAGGCATTGGGTATGTGCGGCTTGGTTCACCAACTTCCATCAGGGCTTCCCATTTGGCGAACCCTGTTGGCTTTGGCAGCCCGGCATACTCAAGCCCCCCTGGCTCTTCGTCTGAGTCCTCCGACTCGATCACGGATCCGGTGTGTGTTTGTTCACTCCGCCGGTCTTCTTCAATCGTCATCTGGCTTCTTGAGGCCCTATATTCATGTATGGGCCTCAACACATCTCTGTGGTCCCTCGGGATCGCCGTTGCCCGGACGCGGTTGGCAATCAGGACTGGAGTCACCTCTGTCTCTTTGGCGAGCATCTTCACCACAGGGTCATATTCTGGAGAAGGACTCAAAAGCATGACAACTTTCGACATTGGAGCGGTTCTCATTGATTCTTTCAGATACTCACCCCACCAGATTAACCATTGTCTCGCCCCATCCTTCGACTTTGGTGGTGTCGACAGGGCTCCTAGCACTGTCAACCAGTGCTTTCCTATTTTCTCGTGGGAGGTGAAGCACCCGTCTTTGTCAAGGCCTTCCTGTATTTGCTCTTTTAGTTGCGCTTCTGTCAGCCTCTGGTTGAAGTTGCGCACATGCTTCCTTATTCCTTCTTCCCAGGTATCCCATCCTTTACCTGCCAGGACAATCTGGTACTGGAAGGTCGGAGTGAGGTCTGGGCGAAGCATCTTTGAAGTGGAATCTTTCACTACTTCGCTGATCGTTGTTTCCCCCGGCACTGGGGCTTCGGAGGATGGATCCTCTTCTTCTTGCTCACCGGACCCTCCGGCTTTTGTCTCGTCTTGTGGGGCTGTCGCCTCTTCTGTATCAGGGACGAGTACATCTTTGTCCTGCTGGCTCTCAGCCATCGTCTTTGTCGTCTCGAGTCGTCTGCTCCCTCAAAACCTCTCGTAGGACCGTTGAGCAGGGATGAGTGCAGACCTCGTCTAGCTGCTCCGCGGTGCCTCTTTTCTGGGATGCGCTGGCCCAAGGTCACTGCGGCTTCTTCTAGCCTGCGGTTCTCACTGTACCTCCCGTCAGGCGTGATGATCCCGAGTCTCTCTGTCGGCTGATCACCCGTGCTGTGGATCCTCGGTCAGAAGGTCTCGTCTTCTCCTTCCCCGATCTCCGCAGCGTGGACCCTCGGTCAGAAGAGATTGGCCCTCTCTTCCCCAGTTTCCACTAAAAGGTTCTGGCGGTTGATTCTAGGTGTCGGTGCCGGACCCTCAGAATCTTCTTTTGGACACTTCTTTCTTCACTCGTGCCCACCCAGGGACGCCATGTTCGCCAGTCTAGCCTTTTTCAACCCTTGCCTCAGGTTAAAATTGGTCCAGCTCTCTGTTTAAAGGGTTAGATTCTATCTGCCTATTAGTATTTTCACCTAACAGGTTTCAGCAGAATAAATTAAGCTGGAATCGAGAGACACTCGCCCAGGTTCTAACTGCCTTGCATCCGAATGTCTCACCCCTCTTATCTGATAAATGCTATCCCACCAAGCAGCTTTCTAAGTGGTAGAATTGATCTATCATACACATTCGTTATCGGTCAGCTGCTCTCATAGGACTTGCCTGCACTTGGTGCTATTCCTGGGTTCGTTTTAGAGGTTTGGAAAGAACTAACCTCAGGGGTAATGTTTAAACACTCTCACTTTAGACTAAGTAACCTTTAAGAACCATTGGTTCGAATGCACACAATCAACTTAACTTTTTACCACTATGCAGAATTCCAGTGATTTATAATAATTTCATTAGGCTTCTCTTTAAATGCAATACAGCTTTTTATTAAGCAAATCTTAGCAAGAGCACAGCATCAATTCATGATTAAAACAATTAATTATTTCTGATTAAAAATGAGACTAAAGTAAATAAATTGAGCGTACCTGACAATCTTCTCTAATTATTAAATTTAGGAGAGAGAGCAAACAGCATGGCCACTACCGTATCACTCGGTCTTGTCTTGCGTCTGGGAAAAGCACTCAGTTGTCCGGAGGACTCGGTACGATGTCTTCTTTGTGGACAAAAGGATCTTATCCCTTGGCAGGGGGGAGCGGAGGAGTCCTGTAAGCCAATCGTTGGTCTGGCAGTTATCTTCTGGAATTGGCTGGAACGTTAGTGCTTACGCCCCAGCTGTCTTCTCTGTGGTATGGTGGTGATGGGAAACCCTCGTCTGGTCAGGCTGTAGTGGGGCACTGGGTCTCCCAGCCCCGGGGAGGGGAACAGCCCGGTGCTGTTGCCTCCTTTGCCTCTTCGGGTGTAGTCGGATCTTCCCTCTATTGGTTTCTTCTGGATAACTTCAGAACCTCTTAGGACTCTCCGTTTGGCAGAGTGTGGTCTTCGCTTGTTGAACAAAGTCAGAAAAAGACTTTGCTTCCAACGATGTCCTCAGCGATCTCTGGAGCCTAAGTCCCGCGTCGTCTTCCCGTCTCTCGGGCAAAAGAGGAAGGTGAAGATTCTTCAGAACTCTGGCCAAGTTCCCTTTGCTGTTCTTCTGACGGCTCCGGCGAACAACTCCCAACAAATGTCTCTGCGCTTCCCTTTTTATACTTTCTCTCTCTCTTACAAACACATACACCGTTTTACACACAGTTCTACCTCTTGGTACGCCCATATCCTTGACTCATAGGTCTTAAGACTCAACCTTTTTCCTGTTACACACACAACAGTTGCATAGAATCATGTGTTTTACAGCAAATACATTTAACACATACTCAGTTGCTATGACAATGTTCTGCAAATAGGCCTCAGCCCATCCTGTCATCCTGTGGAAACTCCAAGTTCCTCATTTCTAAGGGGACTTCTGCCATTCTCACTTCTGCTTTCTTAAGGCCTGGACACACAAGCCTATGAGGCCTGTACGCACACACAGAGCCTAAACAAGGATTACTTCACACAGAATCACTTCTTAAATCATCCTTCTCAATCTGAACATAATAAATCATCTGAGTCATTACTTCAATCAAATCAACACTTCAAAAAATATATATGTATTTTAGCAGGCACAATCATATGGTTAACTTATAATGTTTCTTCTTAAGATCTTTATTTGTCTGCTTTAAAACCTTTGTTACCTTAGGGCTGTAATGAGCCTGAGTCCTCTCTGAGACCTCAACATCTGCATCTTACTTGACAACATGTAGCCACAGTTTGCTTTTAATGCGGCATCGTGTTTCTCTGTGCACACGGTTCGTCACGGTACAATTTGCTGAGGTTTTATAGATCTGCATTGTTTTTCCGAAATCACAAAAAAGTATTATTTTACATGCTAAGTGTAAGAAAAAGGACCTAAACTGTAAAAAAAAAAAAAAAAGTACATACACTCCCTGTCAAAAGTTTTGAGACAGGTTCTACTTTATTTGAATGAGAAAGTGTCCTAAAACTTTTGACAGGAGTGTACATCAAAAATCTGTATTTCTATAGTAAAGCATTTTTTTTAAAAGATGTGAGCGTCAAATTATACAGCTGATTACTCTGACATATTCTTGGTTACTGGATGGAATGATGGAATGAAAAATGCTAAATTACAGACAATAATTTGTAAAATCACAGAACGAATGAAATAATTCAGATGTTAAACACAAGAAAAATAAAAAAATAGAATGTTATAAATAAATAATGTCCACAGTAATCCATTCTTTCACAACTTTTGACCATAAACTTACACTATTTTCGGTGCAAAAATATCGCTACTGTACAGATACTGGTTGTTAACTGAAAGTGAAATTAGCACATAAAGGATTTTAAAAATGGCAAATTATTTTTAACTGTTATTTTATTCATATCACAGGAAAAAAAAAACTTAATTTACATGTTGACTCAAACAGCTTAAACATTAAATATCAGCATTTTTAAAAATGGGATTCATTCTTTTATGATGTGTAGCCGTGAAAGTATAAAAACAAGTTAATTTGCAGATATTTTCACTATTGCTTATTATTATGATTGCTATCATTAAATAAATATATGAACAGTTAATTTGCAAAAACAGGCAACTCCGTTTTCAGAAAATACATTTTTTATTGTTTACTTGAGATAATAACAATAACAACAACATGAATAATTTATTTTTTCTCTATTTTGTCATGTATTTTTCTACTGAGTCAAATCCACTCAACTTCCGTTTGATCGATATTATCTCAAGTAAACAATAAAAAAGTTTTCTGAAAATTTATCAAAACTGAGTTATCTGTTTTTGCAAATGAACTCTTCATATTCGTTTTTTAATGTTACAGTATTCCACAGTTCTTCGATATATTTTTCCTGGCATCTTTGCTGCCATTTTCTGTTTGTTTGTTTGTTTGTTTTTGGAGAAGTTGCCACAGTTTTTCTCTGAACTTAAACTGTCACAATGTCTTCTGTCTCTTCGTGAATCCTAATTTGATGATACCATAACAACATCTTTGTGACTTTGGCTGCAAATTACGGACTCAAAATTTTACACAATAATGTTCATGCATTTTTTTTATTTTTATACATACACTACATATAAAACCTAAAGAAAGGGTCCACATAAAGGCAACGAACTGATTCCAGGCGACACAGAACAAGCAAAAAGCCAGAAAAACACATGCATTCATGTTTTTGTAACCCTACTTGAACAACAAACTTCAACACGACAAGAAAATTACACAAATTTAAGAGCTGTTCCACTCAGGAGGGCGAGGAAAAAAGAGACTCCAACAGGGCACAAGATCCATAATAACAGCTGCTGTTCCATCATATACGCCGGCAGAATAATAATCAGCAGCGACTGAAGCTTTTCAGCAAACCTCTCATCACGGGCGTCAACAACAGCGGACAAAATGGCGGCGAGAAAGAGACGAAACAACGGAAACCTGCAGAACAAACGCTGCTGGAAGGCGGAGCTGGTGGCCCTGGTTCATGTTGCTGCAGATCAGGTGCATGAAAACTCACATATTCAGTAGAAAGTGGCGGGAAAAGGTGCAATAATGAGTAGACTCCTCTGTAAAAAGTCAAAAAATGAGGCGATGATGTTGTCAAAGGGAAGAAAAGCTGGACAGGCTGCAGACAGGTGATGGAACGATGAACATCTGCTTGTTCTTTTCGTCCGTCTATATGCCCATTTAGCTCTGTGTGAATGTCTTTTATTGCATAACGGTGCAGTGAAGTTTGAGAATCGGTTTTATGTTGCCCTCTAAATAAATTACAGACTTTACTTTCTCCACTCTGACAGCAGCTCAGCAGCTCCAGAAGCCTTAAACCCAAACAACGTCTGGCCTGAAAGTGGCTGAAACCAAACCAGAGACACTATTATGAAGAAAGTTTGACATGTTTGGGCTTTTAATTGAGTTAGCTGGCCTAACGAAACCTAAAACCCCAGTTAGAGATACGTTAGTTATCAACCTTCTTTACTAATGGGTCAAACAATTTTAAGAAAACTTCCCACCTGACCCTCTCAGATTTTGCTAAGTTTTTACATACATTTAGTACATTATATATGATGGGAAAATCCCAAATTTGAATGCTTTATTGTCATTAGTTTCAAAGTTATGGCCATTTGAAGTAGGTAGGGGGTACCCTATTATTGCAGCCAAAATTAAGACTTGACATTTTCGACCATTTTCAGACTTCTATAACTTCTGAACAACAAAAGATAGAGATCTGAAATTTTCAGAATCATTTCACAGTGACCTATAGTCCTCAGAAATGTGAAAATATTTACTTTATATTTATAATTGCATGTTACAGAGAATGACAAAGTTGCGATTTTATCCATCACGAACGTCTAAACTGCTACATTTGGCCACCCATTACACAAAAACTAATCATCATATCCATTAGAGATTTTATGTGGTATAATGTGGCTATCTAAGGATTGGATCTGTATAAAATGAAAGTGCTATGGTATGTAATGCATGAAATATGAACAGCTAAAAATCAAAAATATCTGTCCCACCTTCGGATTTAAAGGTCAACATTAAACATAGAAGGTTTATAGAAGCAAGTTGTGCTTGGTGTCAAAATTTAGGGAAATTCCTGTAATTTCACATGATGTCTTTTATTGTTTGATACCACCTATCCCACATGCTGATATTGACCTTTGAAAACTGTGGGAAGTTTTCTTAAAATTGGTTGATTTCATACGGAATGACCCTTCTGTATCGTTGCCAGATAGCGGCACGGCGTCACTGTAACCATGACAACCAGTGAACACTACATCAGCTGATTGCGATCCTACTACAAATCCACCTCTGAGGACTTATCAGGACTTATCCATCAGAAATGATCCAAGGAACAGCTGATTAAATTGTGGGGGTGTTTCTGAGTCCCATCAGTTCCCGCTACATATTTAGGTCACGTGATCCGGTATCTGTACATAACGTGCACATGCAGAACACACGCCTGTATTCAGCACAAGGTCATGCTGGTTTTTTTCAACATTTCATGATAGGACTGAGCAGCCTTGGAGGAGGACTGCGCTCCGAGTGCTTTTCTTGTTCCGTGAGTGTTCTTTCACAGTTTTGATGTCTTCAGTATTAACCTACGATGTAGAAAATAATTTTAAAAAATAAATATTAAAACCACTGAATGAGAAGGTGTATCCAAACTTTTGGCTGGAACTGTATTTACAGTGACGTACGATGCAGCTTATTTCTAATTGTCAGCTGGTCTGACTGTCTCATAATGACGGATACGTGGAAATCACTGCAGTTTGTGGCAAATCGCAGTAAATTTTTACGTTTTTATTGAACAGTCTCTTACATTTCCTAGTGTGTGTTTTACAGGTGAAGCATCAGACTTGGCTGCAAATCAGGAGCAAACTTCACAACATATTTCTGCATCTTTTACTCAATGCATGCATGTTCCTGTTGCAACATGACACACACAGTTTTCCCATTTTCACTGCACATCTTTGGATTTCTAACAAGCAGCTCAACAAGTTTGCAGATAAAACATCAGCTGAGAATCTGGTGAAGAACTGGAGAAAAGGTGGAACTTTCTGCAGCTGATTTAAATCCCAAATTCTGGACAGAACCTCCTCCAGAGCAGTTTAGAAAAACTCTCCCTTCATGCTCCACCCGTCTGAATGCATTTAATCTCTTCTGCAATCTGTATAAAGTCTGCATGTTCAGTTTTTCCCAGAGAACCTGCATGCAGCCGGCATATCAGAATCAGGAACCGAAACCTGAATATCAGCACATCAGCAAAAACACAGAAAACCAGCAAAACGTTTTCATTTCAGCTTCCTGTGTGATGAGATTGTCGTTCTGTCTGCTGGGATTTGAATGAAACACGTCTGGTGACAGATTTCATCCTGAGATCAAGGACAGAGACGTTTAAAAGTGTTCTTTTATAAAACAGGGGAGGCGTTTCCTGCTGAAAACACCACAGTTCATTACCACACAAAGAGGCAGTGAAGGCATCGTATTTTCACGCTGCCGCTTTTATACCATTATTTATTTTTTATTGAGTGCATAAAACATGAAAAGCCCCGCGGTGATCCAGCAGAGAGTCCAGAGAGAGTGAGGTGGACGTGAAGACGGAGCTTTGCAGCATAAATACCTCTGCTGTTTTCATCACAATAACCTGATGTTTATTACAGCTTATTATCTTTATAATGACTTCTTGTTCTATTGATGCTGCTGATTCCAACAGCTGCTAAACCGCCTTCTGTTGTTCTGTGATAATGACAAGAAACATCTAATCTGTTTGATTTTATTATGTTCTGTTTGATCAGAAAATTAAAATGTTTTTACAGGCGCAAAGATCTGCAAACAAATATATATTTTTAAGGATATTTGCTTCTGTTTGACAGAACAATTATGCATGTAAAGGACTAGTTTTGTAGTAACTGTTATTTTCTCCATTTTTTCCTGTTTTGTTAAATTATAATATGAAATAAGATAATAACAGCAAATCTATTATTTAGATAATAATTAGGAAAATCACAGAAAAATGATTATTTTACATGTTTAAAATAGAAAAAACAGGTTAAATCATGTGTAATATCCATTTTTAAAAAAAGAAAATATTTAATTTTTTACAAATATTTGCCTGCATTGACAGGGTTTTTTACTCCATATTTTGTGGTGCCTTTGCTGCCAGATTTTCCATTTTTAATGGAGTTTTAGCGCGGGTTGACATTACTTTCCAAAATTATGTATATCAGGGATAGAAAAAATTTAAAATTAATTCTTCTAAATTTTACAGATTTTTCCAGATTTATTAAATTACAGATAACGAGTAAAATCACAGAAAAAATAATATTTTACAGGTTAACTTCAGGAATAAAAAACAGGCCAAAACATGTATAACATAATAATATGTTCTTTTACAATGTATCGCCATTAAATCATTCTGGTTTAATGTATGTAATCAAAAAAATCTTTATTTTACAAATATTTGTCATCATTGACACTATTTTTTATTTTTTTTTTACAGTTTTTGAACTTTACAGAACTCTGTGGTGTTTAATGTATTTTTTCTGGTGCCTTAATTTTTTACAGTGTGGGTTGACACTGCTTTGAAAAAAGCATTAAAAAACTCTCTTGAATGAGTTTTTAATATTCTTTTGTTGGTAAATCCCCCCTGTTTTTATGGATCCTTATAAATAGTGCGCTGTAATTCCATTGTGTTGAAATTAAATGATAAATGTGACTAAAAACGGGGCTGACAGTGTCCCTGCGGCACAATGACGCATTTTTATTCTCCATTTGGTGTACGATATTTAATTTACCAACAACCAGGCAGCGCGTTTGTTTGTTTTGTTAAAATATGATCCTGTGGTGTTTAAGATGAGAAATGATCAGATTTCCTATATTCTCGCTGGTTTAATTCATTCATCTCTGACATCTAAAACTTGTGATTCAGATGAAAAATCCCTCCCTGAGCTGCAGATCAATAATTCCCTCCTCAGACCTTCTGTGTGTTCATGACGCCACATAAACTGATCCTCGGTGAGAATCCAGCATCACTACGTCTTCCCTGCACAGAAGAAGAAACAGAGCCGACACGATGAATGAATGAATGAAACAATGAATGAGTCGCAGGAATCATCAGGAATTATCTTCATGATTTAAATCAGGCAGCAGGTGAGCTTTAGTGGAAATAGCGCGACATGCAGACGGATTCTTACTAAAGCTGAGTGTTTATTCTGTGATCTCAGTAATAATCAGCGGGATAATTGAATCAGAGTCGGGGTAGAACTCATTCTAACGGCTGGAACAGAGATCCAAGCAGCTGTTCTCTGCACTGAGACAGCTGGGTTTTAATTACTATTACACTGAGAGCAACCAGGCAGGAAACGAAGCAGCTTAACGAGAAGTGAAAGTCCACTTTAATGTGCACCGGTCACTGCAGGTCTATCAAGATTCTCCTCATGACAAAAGGAACATTTTTTAACTCTAATTTTTGTCCAAATTACTTAAATTACAAATAATAATCACTAACATTGTATCTAAAAAATGTTCTTTTATGCAATAATGCAATTAAAATAAACAAAAAATACTGTTATTTTACAGATATTAGCTGTCATTTAAAAGAAACATTAGGTATATTAAGGACTGAAAAATAATTATTTTTTAAAGTCTATTTTTTCACAGATTTTCTGTTTTGTTAAATTTCAGGATTTGTTTTATAAAATTACTGAAAAAAAATTAATTTACGCATCGATTATAAAAAAAGGCCAAAGCTATGCAATATTTTTTTTACATGTAGTAATCTGCTCTTTTACAATGTTTGACTGTTTTTGCTGTATCTGAGGCTACGTTTACACGAGGACCATCTTAACAGAAAACGCAAAAGTGGCGTCTTGTCATTTCACGTTTAGACGAACGGTTTTGAAGGAAATCTGCGTATATGCGGTGACTCTATAGTGTGTGGAATTCGATTGGATATGCATGCCAGGCAGCTGGGTGGCGCTGTGATAAAACTCCGTCATGTCTACGCGCATGCGTACTATCTCCCTTTTCGGATCTCCGCCGCGGTAAATGTTCATGAATGGAATCTGTACAGATTCTGTACGTTTGTTGCTACGACTCCTGTAGTGTACATAGAGCTGCCAGAGTTGCTTGAAGGTACAAAGGATGGAAATAATCACATCTTTGTTTACGTCCTTGTACCGGCCGGCAAACCAAAGCACCGGCGCACGTATGTGACGTAATCGGGTACGTGACGTGGTCAGATCTCGGCAAAGTTTTTTTTTTCTGGCAAAGTTTTGCGTTTTGCTGTTTAGACGGAAACGTAACGGCGGAGAGTTTTCAACTTTTCCACTCTGGAGGCCGGTTTCAAATTTTTGCGTTTTTAAGCCCCCAAAACGCCGTCCTCGTATAAACGGTAGGGTGTTTTGTTGAAATAATTTGACGTTTTTCCCCACAAACGTCCTCGTGTAAGCAGGGCCTAAATCTGAAAAAATCCTGGTATTTTAAAGTAAAAATTACACATATTAAGGATTGAAAAATAGTAAATATTGTTTTTAAACTGATTTATTGTATTATAGATAAAATGTTATCAATCACAGAAAAAAAGCCAAAAATTCCTTTACGTGTTGACTATTTAAAAAATAATAATAAAAGGGACAAATCTGTAGATAATGTCAAATTTTTAAAAAAATCTGTAATTTTTTTTTTTACAAATTGTAATTTCTTCTGTGCAATGTGTGACCAAAAAAAAATACAGTAACTGTATTTAAATAATCAAAAATATAATTATTTTACAGATATTTGCCCTTATTTTCACAGTGTTTTTACACAATGTACTGTAAATCCATCTTGTTTAAATTAAAGGATAAAGTGACGATAAAACGCGGATTTTCTGCCGTCTGTTCTGTGTCTGACTACGTTGGAGGTGATGATCGACGGTTTGAACGAACGCCAAACGCAGCACCAGAGACAATTAATGCATTATGAAGAGATCCAGCCATGAACATGACACATATTTTAGTGGTGCTGCTGATGTGTGGTCACAGTCTGACGGAGGAACATATGCAGAGTCCTGACAGGTCGTTTGAAGCTCTGCCTGTTCACCGTTCAGTCTCTATCAGCTGCTACAGCAGGTAGATAGAGCCAGTAAACCGTCTCCCTCAGGCAGCGGGACGACCTCGGAATACCAAAACGCTGCTTTTTCTACAGGACGGAGCAGCAGAGACGACCAGGTCCCTGAATCAAACCGCCACCATCAGTCCTCAGCGCAGGAACAGAAACATTCAGAGATTAAACACAGTTTAGAAAACGCTAAAAAGCTGTACTGAATGGACTCATTAAAGGCTCATAAATCATTCAGATGAACGCTGCAGGATGGTGGAAATTCCTCTTTCAGCATCAATTTCCCCACATATTAACTTTTTCACAGCAGAACACTCTCTGCTCCTGTGTGAGTCTAAATACACACATTCTGACCTGTTAGGGGGTTGGAGTTATTAGGCAGCAAGAGAACATTTTGTCCTCAAAGTTGATGTGTTAGAAACAGGAAAAATGGACAAAAAAGGATGTGAGCCAGTTTGACAAGACGGCTAGGCCAGTGCTAGGGCTGCAGCTACCGACTGTTTTAGTAATCCAGCCTTCTATCGATTATTCTGGTGATTAATCGAGTAATGGGATTCCACTGTGGAGGTTTCCTTTTACATAAAAGAAGAACATGCAGATCACGCTGGTATTCCTCCTGGTTTACACTGTTCTTCTCACAGATGTGCACGTCGTCGTTAACAAAACTAAAAAGTGCTTAAAATTATCCAAACCTCATCAAAAAACAACCCAAATTACTAAAATTTATCTAAAATTCGTCCAAAATTACATGAAAATTGTTCCAAACGACCGAAGTCGTCCAAACCGCATAAAAAATTGTCCAGAATTCCCCAAAATCAGTCCAAAACGTGCGAATAGAAGAAAGAAGGTGCAAAAAATAACATGTCCTTGTGTCTAAAATGACTGAAATGTGTCCCAATTTACAGTCAAACTGTGTCCTTAATGACTGTAACATTGTCAAAATGATTCAAAATTAGTCTGAAGCTGCATAAATCTTGTCAAAAATCTTTTTCTAAATGCTGCAGATGACTAAAACTTGTCCAAAAAAAATTCCCAGACCTCCAGCATCTGTGGGATGTTCTGATCAGACAAGTCCAATCCATGGAGGCCTCACCTCACATCTTCCAGGACTGAAAGGATCTGCTGCTAACATCTCGGTACCGGATACCACAGCTCACCTTCAGGGGTCTACTGGAGTCCGGGCCTCGGTGTATAAATCCATATATAAGTCGCTGCAGTTTATTTCTTCCAGTATCATTCTGTCACAGGTTGAACTTTATCAGATTTGTCCGTTGGAGTCGATCACATGTGAAGAGAAAGTGCTGCGGTGAGCCTGTATTTTATGACATTTCCTAATCTTGTTTCTCTTATGAAAAGCCCACAAATCTCAGCCACAGGAGGATCTGCTTTTCAGAGCTCAATAATGCCGTTTGTCTCTGCCGCTGTTCTCGTTTTGACCTCTTTCTTCCCCACATAACTCTACAACACTGCAACAGACAGAACACCTGCCAGATCCACTGAAAGACGTCTTCTATCTGCTGCTTTCTTTGCACCTTCCTGCCGTGTGAAAAGAAGACAAATCAATGTGATTGAGTGAGGAACTCCGAGATGTCACGGCGACGGCGGACGGATGATCCTCGGCTGATTGATTGACGCCGTCTGTGTTCATAAGAGACGCTCACCGATCCGAGGACGAGCAGCCGGAAACAGAACGGTGACCCACGAGCACAACTCAGACCTGAGACAGGAAATAATTTATCATCCGGCCTCTGGAGACGGGGCTCGATGCAGAGACGCTGCTCGTACGTCATCCACGAACAAGATGTGTGTCCGGCACGAGGATTAAATGTTCTACAGAGGAACAAGAAATCACAATGCAGCTGCAGACGGAGCCAGTTAGCATTCATGTGCAGTCTCCGAGGGTTTCCTGTTGCATTTTTACTCACTGTGGGCTCATTTTTCACTGCAAATAAAGTCCTCCACCTCTATGGAAACAGCACAACCACGGCTAGAAGGAGAGAAAACTCACAGAGGCCTTCTGTGCAGTTTGACAATTTAAAACCAAGCAAACGGCCAAAGAAACGGCTAAAATAACTGAGTTTCTGGGCATTTTTTACCCCTTTTTTCCCCTCACTATGGGCTCATTTTTCATCGCAAAATAAAGTTCTGCACCTCTACGGAAACAGCACAACCACGACTACAAACAGAACAACTCAAAAATGCCTCCTGTGCACCTTGACAGCATAAAACCAAACACGGTGAACACTGTCTGTGCTGCATTCGCTTCATTTTAAAGGATTCCTGCTTAGTTTTACTACGCATGTTTGTTCCATGTTGTTAAATCATGTCTATTCCCTTTTTATTTATTTCACTCTTGTGCATCAAAAAAATAAATTCGAAAACCAGAACAGCAACACAGCTTAAACAACCTGCAGTCTCTGAGGCTTTTCTGTTGCATTTTTCCTCACTGTGGGATCATTTTTCACTACAAATAAAGTCCTGCTCCTCTATGGAAACAGCACAGCCACGGCTAAAAGCAAAGAGAACTCAAAAATATCTGCTGTGCATCGTGACACAGAAATCAACAACAACAGCGAATATTCGGATACCAAAATTAATATCCGGATACCGCCGTAGTGAACGAATATTCGGATATTCGGGTCCAGCCCTAGTCGTTTTCGGGGTTCAGAGGATTAAATTGGTTTTCATAGAAGATTTTACATAAGAAATCCTCGAGGGCTACTTTCACACCTACTGTAGCGAAAAATCAAGTCAGCAAACGTCTGAAAGTGATCTTCATGCCTGAAGCCAACTCACAAACACACACACTACCACACACTCTGCCTTCCAGCGGCTCAGTGACTCTGTTGTCACTCCTGAATAGAATCACATCGTACTTCCATCTACATCAAGTCGCTCTGCTGGAACTGAGCTGCAGCTGCACGAGGGAAGAGTTGCACAACACTGAAAACCTATTACTGTACGTGCACACACACACACACACACACACGCGCCCTCACCACAGACACGCAAACACAGCAGAAGTGACTTTGTGCAGCCGTGTGGAGGACGTTCTCCGATTTATGTCTCCGTACACGCTCCGTTACCGCGTCGTAAAGCACAACCAGCAACTAAAGGAACTTGTTTACCCCAACAAACTGAAACGAAAACAAATGGTTGACATTCCTGTCGTCATCACGCAGCACTTTCAGCCTAATGCCAGAGAGTAATTCTAGCCGGTGGCCTCCTTTATCTCTGCTGTGGTCTGCACTGCTCCAGCTCTGTCATGTTGGCTCCAGCATGCAGCCACTTTAAACGGTGTAAACAAACGTTAAGAACAGCATTTGAAACCGCTCTTCTTCACCTTCCTCCTTCCTCCTTCCACCTGCTGGCTCACAGAGGCTCTGATAGCAGCTAGAAGGTAATGATTTAGTAATTAGCTTTGGCCTTGTTGAGTCACAGAGTGTGCAGCGAGCAGCGGCAATAATTTCCGCCTATTTTTAGCCGATGAGAGGCTGTTATTCTGGGGATGCCCAAAAAGGGGCCACTGGCTACGTAAGTGTGTGTCTGTGAATGTGTTTTTGTCTGTCTGTTCGTATAAAAACAGGGGCTCTCCTTACCCTCTATGGACGGAGCTTGGTCCTGCGCCGCGTACAGCATATCCTTGAACGCCTGGTGAGGAAAAGGAAGATTAAAAATTATTTCCTGCAAACAGTGAACCAAAAAACACACAAAAACTCACTGCTTCACCCTCCTGGATGTTCAAGTTCACAGAGTTCATGGATTTTGTACGTATAGATGGTAAATGTGGGATGATTTACATGAAATATCTTCTAGAAAACGCTTGATTTCAGTTGTTGCTGCTGAAGGTGGCTCAATAAGTCAGCAGGTTTAGGGGGAAATCACTTTTTCACACAGAGCTACAAAGCTGTGAATAGTTTTTTTCCCCTTAACAAATAAAAATCATCATTTTAAAAGTGCATTCTGTGTTTACTTTGGTTTTCTTTGATGATCTTAACCCTCGTGTCGTGCTGTGGGTCAAATTGACCCGTTTAAAAGTTTGAAAATGTGGGAAATGTTTGAACACTTTTTGGTGGAAAAAATGAAATGTTAAAAATGTTTCTTAAGAACATTCACATAAAAATCAACCACAATCCAGGATTTTTTGTTAATGTTCCTAAAGAAAATTTTACAAGTTTTATAGATATATATGTAATCACTTTAGATATTTTTGCAGGGTTTTTTGGAAGATTTTTACTCATTATTTGAAAATATTTACAAGAATTTTCTTGCCAAATTTTGGGATTTTTTTAAAGTAAAACTTTTAAGGAATTATTGGAATTTTCTTCCTGAAGGTTTTGCAAATTTTCAGAAATTTGGGGGATTTTTTTGCAGATTTTTTGGCTTTTTTTCAGACAAGGAAACAGCATTTTCTAAATGAAGACAACAGGAGGGTTAAGGGGGAAATCCTGTCACCAAACTGTCTGTTTTCCTGTCTGCATGCAGGTTTACATAAAACCTGCTGCTTGTGTAACATAACGTGAGCGATCAGTGTGAGAAACCCAGCGTGTAGGTGGACAGAAATCCACACTGCTGCTACTAAAACATCCACTCTGACTCTCCAACACCAAACGCAGAAGAGGAAACATTTCATTTTCCATCAGAGTCTCTGTCTGGTCTGACAAACATCACAGGAGAGCAACCGGGCGGCTTCGGCTCAGACTAATTCCTGGCTAACGAATACCGGCCGCCATAGCCGGCTAATAGGTGGGAAATAGAAACTGGGGGGGCGTTCATTAAGGTGGAGGCATCGCCATGGTGACGGGAGGAGGGGGGCGGGGCGGCTCTCTGGGGGATTCTGATGAACCTGCAGCCTCGGCAGTAATCAGCGCTGAAACCTGTAGACAATAACTAATGCAAACCTACACTGTAAAAATACTGAATTTCTACTCTTTATTTTACTATTATTTATTCATGCTTTCTAAATACCTTAAACTATTTATATGATTACAAAAAACAGACTTTGAATTTGTACATCTAATGTGAAATATTAAAAACCTGCAACTTATAATAAAATTTCCATTATTTTCAACATAAACAGGCTAATAAAATGCATTTGCGATTAAGAACAGTTGAGGCTTGCAGAAAGTGCTAATGGACTTAGTGTTATTAGGATATCTTTAAGGCATTTTACATTTAAAAACTGCTCTTTTTAAAATCAGATTCAGGAATCTGAATTTGAATGATGTGGAGCAGGAAATATCAGCCATGACGCTGCAAGCTTTTATTTTTGACGCATATTATTACGCACAACCAGTGACGTTTCTGAGCAGGAATCTCAGCCGGTTGATGTGTTTTCTTTGTTTATTATTATTATAATAGTGGTTCTTTTAATGTTCTATAAAAGTCTCATTTCATGCAAAGTAAAAACTAATAAATTTATATTTGAAAAATAAATTCTCAGATTTCTTGTCATTTTCCTTTTTATTTGCTACACAAAACTTATAAATTCAAGTTACTATTGTAAATATAATTCTAAAATTAGATACAATTAGTGTAAAATAACAGAAAACGAATAGTGTTTCTGCAATTTTGCATAAATTTGTTTGTTAAATGAGATAAAAATGTGAAATAAATGTGCTTTTATCAGTGTATGGTGTCTCTAAACACTGGCCATGTAAAAAAAATATATAGTTTTTATCCTTAGATGTACATAATTTATGTATAAGTGTAATTATCTTTCATTGAATAACAAAAAAGACAAAAAATACACATCATTTCATATAAAATAAGGCTTGAATATGTATTTGTTATTTTACTTTAGGAAAATTACTGTCTAAACAGTGATAATGTATAAAAATGTAGTTTTTATCCTTAGATGCATAAAATTTTTGTATGTGTCTATTACGAACAAACAATGTATGCATTTTGGTTTTATACATGCAAATATCCTTCACTAAACATTAAAAAAGCCAAAAAATACACAATACACGTAATTTTATGTAAAATTAAGGCTAGAATATGTATTTTCTGTTTACGATCTATGAAAAATTACTGTCTAAACAGCGGTAATGTGTAAAAAAGTCGTTTTTATTATTAGATACATAGAACTTATGTACGTGCCTATTACTATTGTTTTTTTTAAATGTAAATATCCTTCACTGAATATTAAAAAAGCCAAAAAAATACACATAATTTCATGTAAAACTCAGGCTAGAACACGTATTTAAACATGGAAAGTAGCTGTATTGTTCTTAGATGTCTATTTTCTGTTATTTTCCTGTGTTTTTTTGGTGCACCAGCTGCTGAAATATCACCGTTTTTATTTTATAGCGTACTAGAAGCCATTAGTTGTAGTGACCCTGCATTAACATGATGACTCTCAGTCACAAACACTGTCACTGCGTCACATAAAGAGCCTCCTGTTGATTAAACGCTGTCTTTGAAATGAATCCTTTAAGAGCGGCAACGCATCGAGCGTTACGGACGTATCTGAGGACTGGAAAGGTTTCCTCTGTGATGCTCGATGCTCGTTGTTGAGAATCAGCAGCCTCAGAAAGCCGATGGATCACTTGAATGTGCAGCTAAGTGGATCCCTGAAAGACGAGTGGGGAGGATGGAGAGAGGGGAGGAGGAGGCAGCAGAGGGCAGGTCTGGTCGGGGACCAGATGTCCTCCCAGTGGGGGAGGAACGACGAGGTGAGGATGGAAGGAAGGAGGGAGGTACAGAGGAGGAGGATCTCAGCGGTCGGCGTGCCGTGAACGTTGTACACATAATGTTCAAACACGCTGATAAATCACACTTTAAACCCACTCAGTGTGGATTATCTGTGGATTTTATGCACAGTTTTCATTGTGCAGGAAACAAAACAAACCTCACCGTGGATGTTCAGGAAAAAAAAGAAAGATTAAACCTGTTAACCCTCTTGTTGTTCTCATTTACAGGCACCAAAAAATATTGTTTCCTCATCTGAAAAAAATCCAAAAATTCAGCAAAAAAATTCCCCAAATTTCTGAAAATTTGCAAAAAACCTTCAGGAAGAAAATTCCAATAATTCCTTAGATTTTATTTAAAAAATAGCAAGGAAATTCTTGTAAACATTTTCAAAAAAAATCTTTAAAATATCTTAAATCATTCCATATATATCAGTAAAACTTCTAAGATTTTCTTTAAGAACATTCACAAAAAAAAAAAAAAAAATCAACAAAAAATCCAGAAAAAAGTCATTGGACTTTGGTTGATTTTTTGGTGAGTGTTTTTAGAAAACAAAAGTTTGAAAATGTGGAAAAAAAAATATTTTCACAGTGAAACTTCTTTGAATGTTTTTTTGGTGGAAAAAAAGAAATTTTAAAATTATTTCTTAAGAACGTTCACAAAGAAATCAACCAAAATCCAGTGGATTTTGCTGGATCTTGGTTGGGTTTTTTTTTGTGAATGTTCTTTAAAAAAATTACAAGTTTTACTGACATATATGTAGTCACTTTAGATACATTTACAAGTTTTTTTGGAAGATTTTTACTCATTTTCTAAAAATATTTGCAAGAATTTCTTGCCACATTTGGGGGATTTTTTAAAAATAAAACTTTTAAGGGAAATTTTTAAGGAATTATTGGAATTTTGCAAATTTTCAGACTTGCAGAATTTCTGGATTTTTTTTTCCAGACAAGGAAACAATATTTTTTGGCGCCCCTAAATGAAGAAAACTGGAGGGTTAATGTCATCTTCATTAAAAACAAAACAGCTTTTATTTCAGACATTTCTAAGTGACCTAAAAAATTTTAAAAAATTAGCAAAAAAATCCCCAAATTTCTGAAAACTTACAAAACCTTCAGGAAGAAAATTCCAATAATTCCTTAAAAGTTTCCCTCAAGTTTTATTTTTAAAAAAAATCCCGAAATTTACCAAGAAAATTCTTGTAAATACTTTCAAAAATGAGTAAAAATCTTCCAAAAAAATCCTAAAAATATATAAAGTGATCACATATATCAGTAAAACTTCTGATATTTTCTTTAAGAACATTCACACAAAAAAAAAAAAAATCAACCAAATCCAGCAAAATATGTTGGATTTTGGTTGATTTTTTGAGTCCTTCCCTTGTAAAATGATGTTGGGGGTGGTTCATATTGTTTTACTGCAGTTTTATTCCTTTGTGTTACATTTCATTTGTATTTAAATAAAGTCGTGAACAAACGGTGATCAGAAACTGAAATCAAACACACATCTGTCGTTTACTTTGAATTGTAAATCAGAGTCTCTACATGCTCTCTCCTCCTCCTCCTCCTCCTCCTCTGAGCTCACACAAGTGATTAGACTGCAGAGGTAAAAGCATAAGTGGCCTTGTTCTGCCGCCCACACACACCTGCATCTCATTCCTCCTTTGTACCTGCGCTGTTCGCTGCACTTACACAACAGTTGCTGAAGATTAATTCTAAAACTCTCCCTCAATTAAGACGCTTCACATCAGCCGCCGTCCTTCAGTGTTTTGGCACGAGCATCCAGAGTTTGGCGGGAATCTCACAGCTCGGTACCAAGCAGCTGTTTAGCATAAAGGTTTAGAAGTCCGCTCCCTGAGGATGAAGCTCACACACCTAATTACCCGATCGCTCAATCGCCTTGTCAATGTTTGCACGTTCCGATGAGGTTCCCGGCTAACTGGGGGCTGGATTTGTCCTGCCTCATCTGCATGGAAACCGGCTGACCAATCTGAGCCGATACCCGCACAATAGAGCGCTCAAAAAAATAAATAAAGAGCTAAATAAGCGGCCAGCAGGTTAATTAATGGAACCAGCAGCACACAAAGGCAAGAATATCACTTCAAACCAGCAGATAAGTACACGGGCAGCAGAGATGGAGCCGCTGTGGAAGCGTCTTTACGATAACCTGCTGGAATTACGTCATATAACTGAGTAGATGCATTAAAAAAAAATGACAATACAGCAGCAGTTTGGGCCACGGTGCAGAAAAAAACACTATGAAGGATGCAGCTCCACAGAAAACCCACAAAAATCTCATTTAAAGTCTGTTTTTATGACTTAATCATCCAACTCTCGACCTGTTCTGATGTGCTGTATTGTCTCAGGGAACGTCCGATTCTCAGGTGAGATGTCCATGTTTGGGCGTGACCCTCCCCCTGCCCCGCCCACCCAGGAGGCAACGGTGTTTATTGAGGTCAGACAGACACAAAGACACATCCTCGCTCCGCATCCTATATATAATTCAGATTTCAAGAAGAACACAAAGCGTATAGACAGAAGAAAACGACTCTCTCGTTCTGCATAATTCAACAACGGCGAGTCACATATGTGGTCAGAAAAGCCTAACGCTGACCTTGACTCCATGTGAAGCGCATCTTTCATATTTCTGGAGCGTGCACAGACCTCTAAAAGCATCCCTAAATGGACAAAAATGCATCTAATTCCAACAGTTGCTTGGTAATCTTGCAAAAACGCTCTGAAATAATCAACCGAAATGTCAGATTTGAGGTTGTCAAATGAGTCGAAACTGTTGCAGCACCAAAGACAGATGACAGAGAAAAAAATCTATCACCATCCATCTCAGGTCAGCGAGAGCGACGCTGAAGACTGGAGGTGTAAAATGGCTGGTATGGCCATGCATCTGTCCCTCCAGTCTGCACGTACAGAGACACCACACAGGCTGGATGTTCATTTCTAAATTAAACCCTCCTGCAGATTTGACCTCTGTGCAGCTTTTTCCACTCAATATTTCCTCTGCTTTAATTATTCTGCAGCCTGATGATGTCTTCATTGAAGCTGAGAAGATCCAAACTTAATAATAATAATAATAATAACACTCAGGGCATGTTACCAAAATAAAACCAGCGCTTGTGTTGAGTCTGCTGCTGCAGCTGAGGGGGAACAGAACGGGGGTCTTTGTCTATAATTCATGGAGCTAAATGGAAGTGAGCAGCCCGTCCTGTCGCTGCATGTCTGCGCTGAAGCTGCTAATGTGCAGACGGAGTGTAAAGAAGAAGAAGAAGAAGTGGGGTGAGAAAATACAACACTCCTCAAGTGCAGAACAGCAGCCAACAAAGAGCTTGTGTGCACACAAAGATGCTCCTGGATCCAGAAAGCAGACGGAACATCACGTTGGACGCAGCTCTGCAGCTTTCCGTTGATTGAAATGCTCATTTTTTTCACTGCAAGATGCTAAAAACACAAGTAAATCCTCAAATTCTAGCAAAACTGTGTCAATACATGTCTGTTTTCAAACCTCAGGTAGAAAAATAAGCAAAAATTTAAAATGCTAATTAGATTTTTTTGCAGAAATCATAATTGGTGTCACCTTTGTGCTCATTTCATGTGATGCAATTAATAAAAATCAAAGCACAATGCAGAAAATGAGACTTTTTCTTGGACTCATGATGGACAATAAGCATTTTTCTATCTTTTTCGTGCATGCAACCTATTAAGTGACGGAAAAAACACTAAATAATGACAAAAAATGAGAAGAAACACTTCAAATGAGACTGATAACGCTCATTTCTGCAAAGAATTATTACAAAGAACTCAAATCTGTGAAGAAAATGTGAAAAATCAACACACAATGAAAGCTACAATGAATTATTTATGGAGCTTTTTGAAAATATCTGGTTTATGAATTGTTAAGATGAAGGGAAAACTGATTTTGTTAGTTGTTCCAGCTTTAAAGTGACTCAGCTGTTTGGTTAATTTTGTTCATTTTTCTGTGTCATAAAGTCAGCAAACAGCAATAATAAAACCTGAATGCTCCCCATGGCTCTTAACAACCGCAGTCAATTTCCCCTCCATAAACAAAAGAGCTTCCCTTATCTCTGCTGCTTTATTGCTCTCTGGAGTGAGCTGCTCTCAAACTGAAACAAACACACATTTATGGATTTAAAACACCTTTTTTCAGAGTTAAAATGACTCGTTCAGGTCCCTCAAACACTTAAAAGCTGATTTCTTCCCTCCTCGGCCACATTCAGGAGGTTTTTCCTGGAATTAGAGGCTGGTTTCCACTTTACCTCATACTGGAGATACTGTTTCCTCCACTCCGGAGTGATATGGGACGAAAGATGCTCCGCGAATTTCATTGTGCCGGAACCGGTGTCCCCCTCAGAGCTCCGTTAAATCCGTTCAGCGGCTCTCCGTTCGCCGTCGACGCGACTTTTTTGTTGTGTCAGTCAACTTGCGGGCTCAACATGCGGCTCGTCCGCCCGGTGCGCTCCGCGGCTTCACTCCACTTCTGGCTCCGAGCGGGTCCGGTCCGTCATGCTACGGCTCCGGAGCGAGGGTCGGCGGAGACGGCGTCCGACTTGAACAGGTGGTGTCCGGTACGGCGGAGCTTCAGCGACTTTGCTCGGTGCCTCCCTGGGCAGGTCTGGGGACACTGCGGTCCGCCATCGCAATGAGCCACAGCGACGTGGTTGCGTCACAGGGCGCGCAGCGGCACCGGACGGACTGCTGGCACCGGGAGGAACCGAAACCATTCACCGGCGATCTGTTCGGTCCATAAAGCTGTCCGAGGAGGTTGTTGTTGTGAGTCTGCAAAGAAAAACAGAGAAAAAGTTCAGACTTTGACATTTAGACTCACAGTTTGATCCAACAGCACACTGTAAAAAATCTACTTTTAAACATTTTTCAGATTTCCTTGAAAAATGTTCTGTTATTTTACAAGTTGTGGTAAATTATAGACGAAAAAGTAGGAAAAATAATCGCTAAAACTATGAATTTACATGTTAACCGTCCTGTTGTCCTCATTTACCGACACCAAAAATATTGTTTCCGTATCTGAAAAAAAAAAAAAAAATCTGCAAAAAAAATCCCCAAATTTATGAAAATTTGTAAAACCTTCAGGAAAAAATTCCAATAATTCCTGAAAGGTTTCCCTTAAAAGTTATATTAATTTAAAAAAAAATTGGCTTGAAAATTCTTGCAAATATTTTTTTATTTAAAAATGAGTAAAAATCTTCCCAAAAATCCTAAAAATATCTAAAGTGATTTTGTATATATCAGTAAAACTTCTAAAGAAATTTTTTTAAGAACATTCACAAAAATCAACAAAAATCCAGTGACATTTGTTGGATTTTGGTTGATTTTTTTTCCTGACTGTTCTTAAGAAACATTTTTAACATTTCTTTTTTCCACCAAAAATATTCAGAGATTTCCCAGAAATGTAGAAAATGTGAACATCAGAAGTTTCACTGGGATTTTTTTTTATATTTTTCCACATTTTCTAACTTTAAAATGGATCAATTTTGACCTGCAGGACCACGCAAGGGTTCATGATAATAAAAAAAAGGCTAAAACTGTAAATAATGTAGACGTTAGAAAGACATTTTATTCAATAAATATTTTCTATTTTTTATTTTTTATTACACTATTTTAATGACATTATTCATTATTTGAAAGAAATGTGTAAAATGTGAGAAATGGTAAATAATTTAGTCAACTGTTAAATTACAGATAATACCTTCTATACTGATTTACACTGTTAAAATTTTTTTTTAAATTTGTAATAAATTAATGTCAACATGAATGTCATCGTGAAGTCAGGGCAAAACCAGAAATAATCTTAAAACTCGATCAATATTTCTTTAATTTTGTGCATCATATAATTATTTCGTTTCAACACAAATTTACTGATTAGGCTGATTTAAGGTTTTGCTGAATTATTTCTCTATTGAGTCCATTTTCATTTGGCTTGGTGAACTTTTTGTTGGGACAAACTCTCAGCGTTCATCACGGTCCCAAAGGTGAAACATCAACATGTCAGCAGCGGCCTCTGCTGGACAAAGCGTGTCAATGCATTCTAACATAAAACTGATTATTTGCTGCAAGTGTAATGACTGGCATCAACAGAAGAAGATGTTTCAGTTTAATTAAATGAAAAATGATGCTAATTGCAGTCGTAACCGATAAGAACTCAGAAGTGAAGACTGAATTTGGTAGGTGATACTCATACTGGACAGAGAAGTCATTAAACTAGTCGTTCTACAGTTCTATAATTTTATTTAGCAAAGCGACACACATCTGAGAGTCGATCCAACACAAGCAAGGATCGGTTCAGGAGAAAACAACCTGGATAAGAGCCATAAAACAAGTTCAAGTGTGATAATAGGACCGTGGTGTCTACAGGCAGTGCAGGAGGCAACTGGAATTTTATATTTATTTTTTGCTTTTTTCAGTCTGTCAAAAGGTGTTCAGTTAGCAGCTGGGTTTTAAGTCTGTTCCTAAAGACTGAGAGCAACTCTCTGTTCAGATTTATCACTTTTTAAATGGACTTTTTCCATCATTTTTGAGCCTCAGAACTTCATCAGTACAGCAGATAGGCAAATGACATTTTAGGAGGAAAATTGTTTTGTTTTAGCAGTTTTTCCTCTTTTAGTTTCTCATTTTGCCTCATTTTTGGGTGACTTTGGGAAACTTTATCAAACATTTTGAACAATTTCTGAGTAATTTTAAACCAGTTGGAATATTTTTTTGTAATACTTTTGTGTCATTTGAAACATTTTTAAATGAATGTAAACAGTTGTTGAGTGATTCCAGACATTTCTTGAGTCATATTCAACAGTTGGTGTCATTGTGAGCAATTTTTGTGTCATTTTGAAAATGTTTTAAAGCAATTCTGGATCATTTATATGCATTAGTGGAAAACTTTAGTGTAATTTTCAATATTTTTGAGTGATTTTTAACAATGATCAAGTAATATTGTGCAACTTTGATGTCTGAACTTGAATAGAGTTTGGTAACTCATTCCACCACCGGGGAACCATCTTTAGATGAACTTTTCCAAGCTTTTCTGGTTTCTTCAGTGGTTTCTTTCCCTTTGGATCTGCTCCTCTGATTAACTACCCAGCTTTTGGTGTGAAACATTTTTGTAGGCAGCCCTGTGTCACTGCTGCACATATCTTGCTATGAAATGAAAAATCTTCATAACAAAACATTTAACATGACAGTAAAGTAGTTTGATTTAGTAAATACATCACAATGATGTCCCAAAGTTTTAATCATCGCCTGAATCATATTATTTTTGAGGGCCTTAAATAGAACAATTGGATGAATAAATCCAGGGATGTTTATCATAATTATAAATACTTTTGCACGGATAAAAATAAATGAAAAACATTTAGTTCTGGACTCTAGTCCAGGAGGCCCAAACACCACAGTTAATAACTGAGATAATTAAGGTCCAAATTTTTCACACAAAAACTAGCAAAGTAGCAGCTGTATGTGATAAAGTAATAGAACGTTTATATGTAAAAAGATTTATACAACATTCTCTTACTGAAAAACTGCTCTTAATACATTTAACATACATTAATAAAGGTAGCCTCAGGCCTTAATGTTAACCTGTCATCCACACCATAATGTGACGGCCCGTGTACCTATATATCCAATAGAGTAACAACATCTGTTCTCTCCAAGGTGCTGGGATTGGGCCAGGTACAATCATTGTGATGTGGAGCACCTGGGCCCGCTGCTCCACCTCCATTGCATATACTGGCTGCCAGTGACCTGTGGCAGCTCTCTCTCTGTTCCTGTCATCTCAGCCACATGCACCATACTTTTAGTATTCTTTGTTAGTGCATCTTTCAACACATCATTTTCACACAGCCACATACATACTACTGATGTTACAGACTAGACACACTCCATGCTCATAGTTAACCTTTGTTTATCTTGCTCTAATTTGTAATAAATTACTTGATTATTTTGAAAAAGCACTCCTCCCGTCCTTTGGTCATGTCCTTAGAGCCGGGTTATTACAATAAACACTAAAAACACTCAAAGAATTTCTTTATATTTGGATATCATCATTTAAAAAAAAAATACTAAATCAAAACAAAGAATGTGTAACGTCATGATCCCCCATCCATTTCTTTGTTTAAACGTCCTTTTCATTCCGTCCACCGCATTTCCCACAGCGACATGCATCCGGAACCTTTCTTCCCAGCACTCGCTTCATCCGGCGCTTTTAGCGGACAGTACCAGAGACGGACCAACGGCAGAAACAAATCCGACTGTCACGGATTCTCGCCGATAACGGATTAAAACCGAACCGACCGCTGAAATATCTCACAAACGGCCGCCAGACAGGTGCTATCCGCCCGCCTCCCCGGTCCTCGCTCGGCTCGGCGGCTCTCCTCCCGGGACTCGGTGCGATACCGACGGTAACAACAATGGCTTCTGGTTCTCCGTCGTCCTCTCCGGACACTGCGACGGGCTCAGGTACGGACCCAGCCCGGCCCGACACGGGGGAGCCGCTCGGTGGGGCCGGCTCGGACTCGGACTCGGACTTGGGCTTGGGTAAGTTTGACTGCAGCGCCATGGAGGTGGGGGACCGGCCGGAGGGAGAGGAGCTGGAGCGGGAGTTCGAGGCTGCCGCCGACCGCGTCAGAGACCTGATCCAGACGGCCAGCAAGGACCAGCTGCTGTACCTGTACGCCCGGTACAAGCAGGTGAGGGCTGGGGGGTTTAAACCTTCAGGTACGAGCAGAATGTGGCTTCAAATGACAAAAACACGCAGTGACTCTTCATTTACCTGTGGGTCCTATAGGTGAGTGAGGCCCCTGAAGCTGTATAATGAAGTGTATAAACATTTAGGCAGGATGAGCCATGTGTGGAGGAGAGCAGGACACAACTCACAGGTGTTAGATTGATCATGGCTTCATACATGCAACATACACACTTCTCCTCCACATGAACACCTCAAGTTTGTCTCTAAAATTGACTGTTTTTTTGCAAATAATAATAATATCATGCCATGGACAGGGTTAACTGCAGCAGACAGATACTAGCTGGCTGTAAAACTTGCTAGAAGAATCTCTGTAAATGCATTTAGTTGCCAATAATGTTCAAGTGGACACCGTTTGTGGCTAAGATTGATAAATATCCTCACATCTGTCCATCATTCCCTCATCTAATGATGCATTCATTAATTATTAAGCTTTATTTATATACAGGGTTTCTGCAGGGCTTTAAAAAGCATTAATAGTCATTAAGTTGATTTTGCGAAAATTAAGGCCTTAAATGGCATTAAGAATCATTAAATTAGATTCTCAGTGGCATTAAAAATTCTTTCTGCAGTTTTCAAGAAAATATTTAACAGTAATAATAGAAATGATAGACTGTGATCCGTCAGATATGTGCATCCGCGTAAACATGCCGAAGCATTGCGATAATTATTCAAGCCAGTTGGGGACAGTTTTTATCTAAGAATCATCTTTTGCAAAAATTAAACCCGTGTAATTTGTTGAGTTGATGGTCGTGGCATTAAAATTTTTATATTATAGCATTAAAATGGCATTAAAAAGCATTAAATTTGTCTGATTTCTGCAGAAACCCTGATGTAGCACAGATTTATAGCTTATGTCATCTCAAAGCGTTAGCATAGCAAGAATGAATCACATGAGAATGAATTACAGAGAACAGAAAACCGAGCAGTCTCTCGTGATCAGTTTGTTTTTACTCTTTCTGTGCATCACAATAAACCTAAAACTGAACTGAAGATCACTGACTTTTGTCATTTTCTTCTTCTCAGATGTGTTAAGATAATTTACCGTAGTTCTGTGAATGCGGCAGCACGTTTGTCGATTTGTGTTTAACACCTCACTAAACATGAGATCAGCTGAATAAGTTGTTCTTTTATTCACAGGTCAAAGTGGGAAAGTGTAACACACCAAAGCCCGGCTTCTTTGACTTTGAAGGACAGAGAAAATGGTATGTGGCACTAAGTAAACAATTTCACTCACAATAGAATCACCGATTCACCTCAACATGTTTCTGGACTGTGAGAGGAAGCTGGAGAAATGCATGAACAGGGAGAACATGCAACTCCCCGCAGAAAGCTCCCAGGAAGGCGGGGATCTTCTAGCTGCACGTTGTAGCCCATATTTTGTAATAAAATCTAACAGATCAGCCACACAGTAACAGGTTTGCTGCTTGGATTGGAGTTTGAATTGAAGTACTTGTTGGTGTGTGTTTGATAGAGAGAGATGACTAGCTCATCTGTACAAGTTCCACTCATTTTATTGTACCTCTGCATGTGAAAAGCCTGAAATCCTTGTTTCTGCTGTTTAAATCTGAAGCACTTTTAAACTTTCAGTCACAAACTATTAAACAAATTGTATTCGTTACATTTACTAATATTATTAACCTGTTCTTAGATTATTGTACTTCACATTGTGTCTTCACCAGTGTTGCTCTGATGTTTTTGCTGATCATTCCAATACCCAATGCAGATAAAAATGACATCTCTATTGTTGTACACGACTGATCAATAAATTGTGGTATCGTAACAGGCAGGCCTGGAAGCAGCTGGGAGACATGGAGCCGGAGCAGGCGATGCAAGAGTACATTTCCTGTGTCAACGTGTTGGACCCTGAAGGCAGCACGAAGGTAATAATGTTATTTTTAATAATTGTTCATGAGAAATCAGGGCCTAACTGCGGTATATTCTGTATTATGCTATGGAAATGTTTAATATTCTGTGATGGAATAGATTCAAAATTGATCTTAGTAAAATTAAAAATCCTAAAGATATTTGGACGCGTTTATTATTACCTCTAAAGAAAGCTTCAATAAAACCATTTTAACCCTCCTGTTGTCCTCATTTACGGGCACCAAAGATATAGTTTCCTTGTCTGAAAAAATATCCAAAATTTCAGCAATAAAATTCCCCAAATTTCTGAAAATCTGCAAAACTTTCAGGAAGAAAATT
This sequence comes from Acanthochromis polyacanthus, assembly GCF_021347895.1. Classification (NCBI taxonomy): domain Eukaryota; kingdom Metazoa; phylum Chordata; class Actinopteri; family Pomacentridae; genus Acanthochromis; species Acanthochromis polyacanthus. The sequence continues at coordinate 44,443,215 of NC_067116.1, read as the reverse complement.
CCAATAATTCCTTAAATTCCCTTAAAAGTTTGATTTAAAAAAAATCCCCCAAATGTGGCAAGAACATTCTAGTAAATATTATTTTAAAAAATGAATAAAAATCTTTTAAAAACTATCTAAAGTGATTACATATATATCAGTAAAACTTCTATTTTTTTTTCTTTAACAACATTCACAAACAAAATCAAACAAAATCCAGTGAAATTCTCTGGATTTTTGGTTGATTTTTATGTGAATGTTCTTAAACATTTTTAACATTTCTTTTTTTTCCACCAAAAAAATGTTCAGAGATTTCCCAAAAATGCTGAAAATGTGGACATCAGAAGCTTCACTATGAAAATATTTTCCCCCACATTTTCAAACTTTAAAACGGGTCAATTTTGACTCACAGGACGACATGAGGGTGAAGTGAATGATCTGAGTAGCCTCAGTTATAAGTGAGTTTCAAACACAACCTTATCTTGTTTGCTGTAATCTTTTTGTTCTCTTTAAAACTCTGGTTTGGTTTGTCACCTGTGAGGATACTGAGCTGAAGATCATTTACACATTCATAGAATATTATCTGTCTGTTTAGAGTTCTGAGACCTTCTGTACCTGATTATAACATGTGGCTAAATCACACTGAACTGGTCATCCAAGTTCACCAAAACAGGTCTGCAGAGGTTAGAGGTCCACAGTCAGAAGAAAATAACTATAGAACCATCTAATGTCACTGCTTTGCCTTCAGGGTGCAGTAGAAAGTCCATACCAGCAGGTGTCAGTGTCAACCTGTTGTTTCAGGCTTATTTTTCTGTACATGTAGAAAAAAGTTGCATTGTTTTCCTCAGCGGTTGGTGTTTTTGGATGTGAATAATGTAAGAAAGTGTTCAGGTATTACAGCTGCTGAGATGTTCCAGTTGTGACTGTTTACGTGTTGACACTAAAGAGAATTGTGTTGCCATGGACAGGTAGTCCTGTGGGACAGAAGCTTTTAGTTACAACAACAACCAGGTACTGTCTGCTTATTTTGGAAGACGGTTATCTGGAGCACAGAGAGGAAAGTCGGATATTAAAAGCAGCATTTTATAAGGATGATCTGAAACATACAGCCCTGAATTCTGTGGCAAAAGTTCAGTAAATGGGCTCACAGTTTAATCCTGAATGGAAGAAAGCTTCTTTAAAGTGTCTGTGGTTCTGCAGAAGTTGTTTCACAACGTCCACTACAGAAGAGGGATTCTGTTAACCCTCATGTCGTCCTGCAGGTCAAAATTGACTTGTTTTAAAATTTGAAAATGTGGGAAAAAAATATATTTTCATAGTGAAACTTCTGATGTCCACATTTTCAGCGTTTTTGGGAAATGTTTGAACATTTTTTGGTGGAAAAAAAAGAAATGTTAAAAATGTTTTCTAAGAACATTCATCAAAAAATCAACCAAAGTCCAATGACTTTTTCTGGATTTTTTTTTTTTTTTTGTGAATGTTCTTAAAGAAAATCTTAGAAGTTTTACTGAAATATATGGAATCACTTTAGATATTTTTAGGATTTTTAAAAAAGATTTTTACTCATTTTTTAAAAGTATTTACTAACATTTTCTTGCCAAATTTGGGGGATTTTTTTTTTTTAAATTGAACTTTTAAGGGATACCTTTAAGGAATTATTGGAATTTTCTTCCTGAAGATTTTGCAAATTTTCAGAAATTTGTGGATTTTTTTTGCTGAATGTTTGGATTTTTTTTCAGACAAGGAAATAATATTTTTTTGGTGTCTGTAAATGAGGACAACAGAAGCGTTAAGCCATCCTACGAATTGGAGGAGGACATGGTAAATACTAAAACAACTGTAGATCTGTTCTTTATGTGTCACATTTTTCTTGACATCTTTACATATGCTGCCTTTATTTAAAGTAACTATTCTGACAGTTTCTTAACAAATCCAGTGAAAATCCTCCATTTTTAAGTGCCTGATTGCTTCCTGGGCCGCAGCATGTCAGAGCTTTGAAGCTGCAGCTTGATTTGACTATTTACGGTCTGTGTTGGCATTAATGTGGCAGCCATTTAAAATTTTTTTTTTTGTACCTACTGATAATGGGAGTTTTTAAGGTTAGAAGTATTTGAGAAATTGGTTTCAAAATACTGAGATAAAATCAATTTAGCTATTCCTAATGTCAGATGTGGGTCGCTCAATGAAAAATCAATCAATTCCTCCCACCTGATCCCCTCAGAATCAGCTGGTTTCTCTTCTACGATAACTTCATTGTATTTTAATGAAGCTATGTAAAGCTTTACCTTCATATTAGGAGTATTTTCAAGAGTTACAGGTCCTTGAAGTAAATGGGGTGACTGTTTTGACAGGAGGAACCATGTTTATAAGTAAAAATGATCCTTTTATTTTCTCTCACTTGTTCTGACCGACCATCTGTCACACATGCTGATATGAATCTTGAAGGTTTGCCTTTAAAGTTTTCTCTGGTGAATTATCAGAAAACAGAAACCCATCCAGCGTACCAGTGGTTGTTTCTAGGACTCTGTCATTAACATTAAACTGCTGCAGTTTTACTGTTCCCACTTTAATTTATCTCATAATATTTATGCTCATGACCAAAATGATGATTAAGTTTTAGATCGTGACCCCTGGAGTGGATGTAAAATTGATTTGTTTGTGGTTTTTAGCAGAATTCAAATGTGTTTTTCAGAACCTGGAGGTTTCATGTGTCTGTCTGTAAAGGTCTCATCTTTACATTTTGATACCAGGATCATCTTCTAGACATGATGCTTTGTGTTTCAGACTTAGACGTATTTTAAACGTGAAATTGGGACCGACCTCGATGTACCTTAAGGTGGTAGACTACCCTAATTTATTAAACAACTTATTGTGTTATAATTTCTAAACAATGCAACCAATGAACACAAAACTTGGCACAAAGAAAGATAGATTTAGTAGAAGTGTTTTACATTTAGCTAAAGTCTGCCACATTTTATAGTTTCCATGGTAGCAACAGATTTGGTGAGATACAAAAAATCTTGTGGAACAAAAATCTTCAGAAGGAAAATAGTTATAAACACCAAATGTGGTGCTGACTCCTTATGTTATTGTGTATGTTTTAAGTAGACACATTTTTACTTCATCTAATATTTCTGCTCAAATAGAAAAAAAGGACTCTTTTCATGGTTATCAGTCAAGTATACAAAAATAGGAAAATCTGTCTACTTAAAACATCCATAATAACATCAGGAGTCAGCACCACATTTGGTGTTTATAGCTATTTTCCTTCTGAAGTTTTGTGTTGATTGGTTGCATTGTTTAGAAATTATAACAAAATAAGTTGTTTAATAAATTAGGGTAGACTACCACCTTAAGAGCCTCTAACTCAGAAAATATTGATGGTATGAAGGTAAAACTTTGCATCGCTTCATTAACCCGTTAAACTTCAGTGTCCCGCCAGCGGTACACCTACTAATTTGCATAGAAATTTAAAGAATGTCCGAAGGCTGCAAACGCGATTATACAAACACTATACGTCGATGGAAAGCTTAGATTCTCATGAATCCGCCGGTATAAACCACTTTCAGATGCGATTACCACAGCGGGTAATATAAACACATTTGTCCGATAAACAACGAATATCCATCCATCCGTTCTCTATACACGGCTTCAACGTACACAGCGCGACTCACATTTCCGGGTTCATTATTACACACAGATGAAAATATTCCACAAAAAACGGCCGTAATCCAACCTTGGACATCCAGACAACACAAGCTAGTAACATATTTTGTCCAAAACATGTCCTGAAGTCGGTATATAATCCATGAATAGGTCATTTTCAAGGAAATGCACCTTGCGATGCCCGTCCAATACTCCCTGTATTTCTCGTCATATTTTTTATTTACAAATAGAATATTAGCGATTTTTTTCGTACTGAAAATGGCTGGAATTGACTGAAGCTTAAATACACTAATAATAAAGGGTCAGGTGGGAACTTTTTAAAGATCTGGTTGATCTTATATGACATGATTCACGTAATACATAAAATAACTAGTATTAATCACTATAAATTATAAAGATGAAATAACTTATTATTGCCTACATGTGATATCAGGCTTGTTTTCTAGCCAATATACTCATACTGTATGTTCAGGGACATTTCTACCCACACCTGAGCACTTCAAAGACCTGTAACTCTGAACATACTCAAAATATGAAGGTAAAGCTTTGCATGGCTTCACTGAATGCAGTAAAGTTATTGTACAAGAAAAACCAGCTGATTCTGAGGGGATCAGGTGGGAGGAACTGATTGATTTTTCACTGAGCTACATCTGACTTTAGGAATAGCAAATATACTAATAACAAAGAATCAGGTGATTCTCTGAGGGTCAGGTGGAAACTTTTTTGACATTTGGTTGATTTTATATGAAATGATCCATATAATACATGAAATAACTACAAAAAACCCTAACCTGTGTCCATAGAGCACATCTGGATAAACGGATCCTCACTGCACCTATAGTTTAACCGGGGTGGGGGGGGGGGAATCAGAGCCAGTCGACAAGAACAGCCCCAGAGAGGGGGAATTGGGTTTTTATTCCACCAGAATGAAAAGCAAAAGGCCTGTCACATGTGCTGCTGTGCCTCTTTCCACACTTCTTTCTTTTTTCCTTGTCCACATCCCGTCTTTGTTCTCCACCTCTGTGCTACCTGCTGCCCCCCATCATCTTTCCTTCTTTAACCCCTTCACTCTTTCCAGACTCGCTCTCCCTCCTCATCAGCGTCTCTTTAATCGCCGCCAACCGCATATTCAACCTGACACTTTTGGCCGTGCAGCGAGGGGGCAATACTCGCTGACTCTGCCCCCGCAGCTGCACAATGCCGGGGGTGGGGGGTGGGGGGTGGGGTGGGTGGGGGGGGGTGGGTGGGGGGGGGAGGGAGCCCAGCAGACGGGCCGGCCGACGGGCCGGCCGACGCACAACTGCCCCCCTGAAAGGCACCTGATTGTATTAGCGTTAACAAAGCGCCACAGCGCGGCGGCCGCTATTCTTTGGGAGGCTCGGTTAAATGGTGTAAGTAGGGAGTGCATAGACAGAGGAGCAGGGGAGAGAATAATAGCCACAATCTGACCTCTGTTCCTGTCTCAATTGTTGAGCAGACTCTGGCTTTATATTGCATTATGCTGCAGAGGAGCAGGGCCAGTGCATCAGCGAATATTCCGACTTTCTCAAGTGAATTAGGCTGTCCCAAAAGTGCACGCGCGGTTGTTTTGCTTCGCTTGTCATGTTCTCCCCACTCTGCCCATTTTCTGAAAATCAGATTTGTGCGGGTTCCTTTTGTGAGTCAAGGTTGGTCAGCAAAGAATGGTCTGGGCAATAAAGCCTCGGGGGCCCGTGTAATATGGGATTCCATGAAGATTAACAAGAGCCGTAATTAGGACGCAACGTAATTTATGCCGTTTCTGTGCGTTTTGTTGGTCGTTTATTAGCGGTGAGGTCATCTCCGGAGCCGCAGTTTGAACTTTGTTGGGTGTTAGATTTCCAAAAGCTATAGGTGAGGTCATTCACGGTGAATAGACGGGTTCAACCCTTTTGTTTACGGTCCAAAAGTCTGACCGTACAGGATAGAAGAGCAGTCTGCTGAACGAGCTACTGGTGCTCAGTGAGTTTGTGACGTACTTTTTAAGTTTCTCTGTGTTTAAGGTGGGTGTTTTTTAATCCTCGGTGTTATATTTTCTCACAGGAAAGACGAGGAGCAGAAAGAAGAACGGGTTTCGGAGGAGCAGCAGTCAGCTCTCTGTACCAGGAGGAGACGATCAGGTATTTATATCCTCCACACAAACCACCGTTCAGACGCTGGATGTTAAAGGGAAAGCATCCACTGATTGTGTTTCCGATGCCAAAGTGTTTCCCAGTTCTTCAGGGCGCTCCAACAGACTCAGCTCTTTCCCTCCTCTTGTGAATCACCACATATTTAATGCTTAGGTCAACTCAGTCTAAGTCTGGCTTTGTTAACCGCTGGTCCTGGTGCTGTGTTCCATTATATCCAACAGAGCGTAACTGCAGTTAGAGCCCGGAGACGTCATACAGTCCTGATTTATGTTAATGAAATATATTCTCCATTTGCTCTTGCCTGGCAGACTTACTCAAGCTTAAAAAAAGACACCCCCCCCCACCCCACCCCAAATCATCTTCATTTCAATGAAAAGAGAGCTCTTTTGGAGATGAAAATGAGACGTGTGAATCCTGCAGGTTTTCCTCATAAATGCTTGCGTGTGATTAGTATGCACGGTCTACGGGAGAGGCGGCCAGAGTCTCCCTGTTTTAATTACGATTCTGGGGGTGATGAAGACGGCAGAGCGAGGCAGGTACAGCAGCTCTCCCAGAACGCTGCTCCTCCCGGCGGCAGCATCGCTCCTCCAGGGGAAACCGGCGGGAGGGAAAGGGCGCAAACACACACCTCCGTGACACATAAACATACACTTTTTCGCCATACGTCGCTGCGAATTTTCATCCGAATCCATGCGTAACCTGCCGGAGCTGTCACACTCACTGCTCTGCTGCATTTCAATTTGCTCTTTCTCGCACACCAACACACACTCCATATTAAACAGTTAAGCACCTGTTAACCAGACACACAGTTAATTGCATTGCTCATCTCAGACTCTGTGTGTGTGTGTGTGTGTGTGTGTGTGTGTGTGTGTGTGTGTGTGTGTGTGTGTGTGTGTGTGTGTGTGTGTGTGTGTGTGTGTGTGTGTGTGTGTGTGTGTGTGTGTGTGTGTGTGTGTGTGTGTGTGTGTGTGTGTACAAAAGCGGGATTGATTAGCGATATCCCCGGGCTACTGAGCTGATCAGTGCGTGATTGAGGAGGCTTTGAATGCTACATTTGTAATTCCCTGAAAAAGCATCCTGATGAACAGCGGAGGCTTTGTTGTCCGAACACTTTGCCGGAAGCCAGAGCTGAGTTATTCCACTTCTCATTGTTCCTCGGACCTCCGTGGAGCTCGGCCACGTCGGGCAGCCTCCTGTGGGGGGGGAAGCGGTGACAGATTGTGTAGGTGTGCGCCCGCTTTGATGGATGGCGTGGCCACGGTGCTGATCAGCGGAGCTCAGGCCAGGTAGATGAGTGTTTTCTGCGCCACTGCGACCAGCTCGGCCTGATGGATGAAGGACATATCTGCCAGTACACCGGACCGGACGCACACATGCGATTGCACATATGTACACAAACCCGACGCCCTCGGTAGCCCCGTGATGACAGAGTAGCCTGTGACCTTCCCAGGATGCTTTGCGGCGCTGCTGATGTCACGTTGTTCATAGGAGCCGCATTAATCATTAGTTTGTTTATCGCCCGTTGGTGTCTTTGGATTCATGTGTGCTGGAAACTAACAACACATGTTCATTTGTTCGCTTATTTTAGCGATTGTGTTTATCCTATAACCTTACACTGTCCGCTTAGGCGCGTGCGTGTGTGTGTTGGCTCGTGCTTTATATACGTGTCATGCACCCGTCAGGCCGGCCCTGTCCGACCATCGACGAAAGACTGATGAGCCGGCCTATTGATTAGTTGCCGGGGGAGACGGATGGCGGCCACACACCAGGGACACTCGGGGTCACGGTGGCCATCAGACGAGGAAGTGGGTGTGGCCCCCACGAGCGCAGCCTCATGAATAAACATGGCGGCGGTAATCAGGAGTATGCAAATGAATGTGCTCATACATAACCCGGCTGTGATAAAAAGTGTAATGAGTTATTCATAATTCACCAAGGGCTGATGAGAGGATGGATGGAGGGAGGGAACAAAGTGAACGAGGAGGTGAAAGAAAAGGAAGTGAAGAGGGGCAGAAAAGAACGAGCAGCAGATGAAACTTTCTTTGTGTCCTGATGTGTGGGTTAGCTTTAGAGGTGCGTTCTCGCTTTGTTGATGTTGAAACTACACATGACAAATTGGCAGTTTTCATACATACATATATATATATATATATATATATATATATATATACTTTTGAAAAATCCAATCAAAGCATTTTTGTCATATATAAAACGAGATGCCTAACAAATTCAGCCACCTAAAGTCATCCTCTAATTCAAGCTAAAGGACAAAATACGACAAGTTTAGGAATTTACTTCTTCTTCTTCAAAAAAAAAAAAACAATTTCAGCAATTTTCTTTTCATAATCTTGTGTTACCAAAATGTCTGCTGTCCAGTGGGCTAGAGGTCTCTGTTTAACATTTACTCAAAGCATTTTCATATTCTTTAGTGGGGGAAAAAAAGTAGTCTCATGAACTTGTTCTGGACAACTGATCTAGGACTGAGAAACTGTGATTTTCTGATAATTAAGTCTTGTTTTGGTTTTATATGTGACCAGTAGCTGTGTTAACCCTCATGTCGTCCTATATTTTCACAGTGAAACTTGTGATGTCCACGTTTTCAACATTTTGGGGAAATTTTTGAACATTTTTTAGTGGGGGGAAAAAAGAAGTTAAAAATGTTTCTTTAGAACATTGACAAAAAAAAATCAAACAAAATCCATCAAAATTTGCTGGATTTTGTTTGATTTTTGTGTTCTAAAGAAAATATTAGAAGCTTTATTGCTACAATCTACAATTCTACAATTTCATTTAGCAGACGCTTTTGTCCAAAGGGACGTACAACACAAGCAAGATTATATAAGTAATCACTTTAGATATTTTTTAAAATAATTTTTAAAAATGCTTACTAGAATTTTCTTGCCAAATTTGGGGGATTTTTTTAAAATATATTTTTTTAAGGGAAACTTGTAAGGAATTATTGGCATTTTCTTCCTGCAGATTTTGCAGCTTTTTAAAGAAATTTTGGATTTTTTTTTGCTGAATTTTTGGATAAAATATTAGAAGTTTTACTGATTATATAAGTAATCACTTTAGATATTTTTACAAATTTTTAAAAAATGCTTACAAGAATTTTCTTGCCAAATTTAGGGGATTTTTAAAAAAATATTTAAGGGAAACTTGTAAGGAATTATTGGCATTTTCTTCCTGAAGATTTTACAACTTTTTTTTTAGAAATTTTGCTGAAATTTTGGATTTTTTTTTCAGATAAGGAAGCAATATTTTTTGGTGCCCGTAAATGAAAACAGGAGGGTTGAGGCCAGTTTTTTGCTTGTGCAAAAGCCAAATACGTCAGGAAAACACTGTTTTTGATGAGATTCATGTTGAATGCTAGTGTGCTCTGAACTAGACCAGTCCAAGTAGCCTCCAACAGAAAACGGGTTTAAGTCAACCTCTGTACAATATCAATAAAATGACCAGTGACTGTAAACTCTGTTGCCTCACAATACCTGTAGCATTTCTATTATTAACAGTAGAGTGTTTCTTCTTATAAATAATCAATAGAAAAAAGTTTTTAAAGACTGCTCTTCAGGGAAAAAAGGACATTGTAATATTTAGTTTTTCTGCAATATTGGAAAAAAGTAGATGAATTTTCACCCGGTGGCCTGAACATCTCTGTTTGTGGCTTTGTGTTTCTGATTTACGTGGTGAAACAAATTGTTGGATTTTGTTGTGGCAAATATTCTGAGACCCCTGACTTCCTTGTGCAACCAAATTTTCATTTTCAGTGTTTGTTTCTTGTTCTTTGCTCATTTTTCTGTGCACATTTGGAGCCTACAAATCAGCAAACTCTCTCATAAATAAACTAAAAAAAAGTCTTGGTGTGTTCAAAATCCTTCAGTTTGAGTAAATTGTGTTCTAACAGAAAGGTTTCTCTTGTAGTTTAGTTGTGGAAAATGTGAACCGTGCGTGTTTTCTTTCTGATGTATTTGGTTTACTTCACATTACGTTTTAATAGGAAGAGCGCTGACCCTCAAATACTTGAGAATTTTTACAAAGTGTGAAGACCTCAAATTGGTTAATGACATTTTTTGAAGCAAAAATACACAAATCCAGTAAACATTTTAGTTTTTAAATTGAAGAACCATGACAAAGACATGTGCAGTGTCGGATACTTTACACTGGAAAAATATATAAAAAATCTAATTTTTTTGAATGAACTGTTTCTAACTCAAGCTATAAGCCATGCATCCATTTAGTCAAGCTCATGGAGGTTTGTAGAAATTCCAGACCATTTGGGGGAATTCCAAGAACACCGTTTGTTGAGTTGTGTATGAAACTAAACAAAGAGAAACTGTACTTTTCTCACTTTAGGCTCTTTTGATATTTTGCGCTTGAATTGTTGGAACCAGATCCCAGTTTCAGGGTAAAACAGAGCTGGTGGTCATAATGTAGCCTTGACAGAACCTCATTGTGATCCAAACCTCCCCCCGGTCTTCATGGGGAAGCCGCCCTCTGCTGGAGCTCTGGGACTCGGAGGACTCAGAGCAGCAGAGGAACCGGGGGGGATCTGGGGTTGACTGCGTGGGAGTGGTGGAGCGGGCAGGTACGCCGGGCCGCTGCCACACAATAGAGCACTAAATTCAATTAATCTGAATGGCCGGCATGGCTGAGAGGGAGGGGAAGGCGTAAAGCTCTAAATGAGATTTTGCCCCTTCTCTCTCTGCTTCCCCTCCCCTCCACCGCTGCACCCCGCTCCCCCCCAGCACTCCCTGCTGTCCCCAAAGCCAGGAGGTGATTAGAGACACAGATATAATTAGAAGTGGGATGGTGTCGCCGTCAGTGTGTCATACGCCGGCGTTCCCCAGGGACACGGCACGCGTCGATCTTGTATGAAACAAGATATACGTTTATCTCTTATTTCTCTGTTTGGTGGCTGAATAGGAGCAGTGTGCTGTTAGCTTTGCTGGTGTGCAGACATTTGCAATGTTTAACATTTTTACGCAACGTAGCTAAAGGTTCAGTTCATCCAAATCTCATATTTTTGATGCCCAGCTTGTCAGAAACCCATCTTTGAGATTTCAGTTGTCATAGAGGTGAATGGATTTTGTATTCTGGTGTTTAACTGAAGTGAAAAATAGCTTCTTTTTTTTTTTTTAACAAATCCAGCATCACTTTCCACAATTTGTCTAGAAACGAGTTCAAAATTAATAGGAAACAAGGACACAAGGCTCTAAATGTGTAAATGTTTCTTTTATGAAACAAGATGTACATTTTTATTTTATTTCTCTCTTTGATGACTGAATAACACAATTTATCATTTTTATGCAACGTAGCTAAAGGTTCAGTTCATCCAAATTACATATTTTTGATGCCCAGCTTGTCAGAAAACCATCTTTAAGATTTCAGTTGTCATGGAGGTGAATGGATTTTGTATTCTGGTGTTTAACTGAAGAGAAAAATAGCATTTAATGAGAGTCCAACATCAGTTTCCACAGTTTGTTTGATAGAAACGAGTTCCAAATTATTAGAAAACAAGGAAGCAAGGCTGTGTAAATGTAAAGATGTGTAAATGTTTCTTGTATGAAAAAAGAGCTACACCCCCTGTCAAAAGATTTAGGACACTGTCTCATTCAAATAAAGCAGAACCTGTCCTCCTTTTGACAGGGGGTGTATTTCATCATATGGATGTGATTAGGGCAGGACTCTGATCATACATGTAAAGTTTCAGGCAGATTGGAGCATGTTCAGGGCATTTACACAACATTTGAAATTTCATGGTGAAGGATCAAAATTCCAGAGGCCGCCACGGACACGCCCTTTGACTTTGGAAAAAGATTTTAATAACTTTGGATCATTAAGGCCTCCTGTATGTACTGGCCCAATTTGAGGTGAATTGGAGTTTCCCCCTAGGAGGAGTTCGCTCTAGAAAAAAATGGAAAATGGGCAAAATCTGACATTCAACACAAAATAGCTCACTTCCTGTTGGGTTTGGAATGTGGCTGTCACTGACTTTTTTGTTCAGCCTGATGTGCTGCATATGTGTACCAAATTTGGTAGATACACCCCCTGTCAAAAGTTGTAGGACAGGTTCTACTTTATTTGAATGAGAAAGTGTCCTAAAACTTTTGACAGGGGGTGTACGTTTATCTGTTATTTCTCTGTTCAGTGACTGAAAACTAGCGTTGTGATGTTAGCTGGTGTGTACTCACTGGACATATTGGGCATTTTAATGTGATGTAGTTGAAAGGTCGGTTAGCCCAGGTTTGATGCTGTTTTGGAGATAGTTTTGGTTTTGGCCACCTAGCTTGTCAGAAATTCTTTTTTGGAGGCGTTAACTGCCAACCGTACCATAGAGGTGAAAGAACTGTGTATTCTGGCGCTACCTGCAGTGGAAAAAATGCATCTTTAAAAAATCAACCATGACTTTCCAGAACTTCTGTGTGTCGAAACTAATTAAAACTGCCCCTACTGAAATTCAGGGATTATCTGGAACAACCAAAGCTCTGAATTATGGAGTCACAGCAGTGCCACATCAAAATATAAATAAATAAATGTGGAAATACGAAGAGAGATAAATAAGGAAATATAAAGAGAAATAAATAAATAAATGTGGACATATAAAGAGATAAATAAATAAAAGGAAAAAACAGAAAAGGTCAAAGCAAAGACAAAATTTAAAAAAAATTTATTTCTATTTATATTTCCACATTTATTTATTTATTTATTTATATTTATATTTCCTTATTTATTTATTTATTTCTCTTTTTTATTTCCACATTTATTTATTTCTCTTTATATTTCCCTATTTATTTATTTATTTATATTTTGATGTGGCACTCCTGTGACTCCATACTGAATATGGAAATATTTATACTGGTGTTAGGAAATAAAGTTTTGAAATGTGTGAGCAGCACAAAAACGTCCCTCTGAAACCTGAACAGATAAAACAAACTCATCCATCCATCCATCCATCCAACAATCACACTCACATTCCCACCCATGGGCAATTTTAGCGTAACAAACAAACTCATGTGATCCCTCAACTTTTAGCTATAATATATTGTGTCAAGAACTACTTATTTATTGTTAATAACTGTATGTTGCATCATCTTTTACACATATCTAGCTTTATGTAATAGTTTACCGCTCATTCTCCTTCTTTAACCTGTTGCCTTTAAGTGCACTTGTTCTTTATGTGGAAATACTCCAAGAGCAAAGAAAACACCCTTGTGAGATTCCTTGTACGTGCTCACATGCTTGTCCAATAAAACTCCTTCTGATTCTATCAATGATGGTAATAAAATGAAGTGGACTGACCCTGCTTCTTCCTCTCTCTCTCTCTCTCTGTCTGTTTTTCTTCCTGCTTTGCTCTCAGGGAAGAGGATAAAAACATCTTTGACTACTGCAGAGAAAACAACATCGACCACATCAGCGAGGCCATCGGCTCCCAGAAAGTGGACGTCAATACTAAAGATGAAGAGGTATCTGCGCGACACGGTGCCAGGAAATATGCCAAGTGAAGCTGTGGCGGCTCGGATGTGAGACTCGCTATTAATAGTGCCACTCGAGTAGATTATTACCATGACAACGCTGTCGTTTCTGTATGCGCTGCCGAGTCCGTACCAGCTGTGTGGCGTCGCGCTTTGACCCGCCCGGTGCAGGAGGGCAGGTGAAAATGATCGGGGATGCGTCGTGAAAAATACAGGTCACTGGGGGATAGTTTCACACAGCTTTTTCTGCAGTCGTTACATAATGGTTTCTCACACACACACACACATATGTATGGAAGCCCATTTCCGCCACTTGAAAAAAAAAGTCAAATGCTATCTCATAATTATGAGATAAGTCATAATTATGAGTTTCTATCTCATAATTATGACATACTATCTCATAATTATGACTTTCTATCTCACAATTATGACTTTCTATCTCATAATTTTGACTTTCTATCTCATAATTATGACTTTTTATCTCATAATTTGGACTTTCTATCTCAGAATTATGACTTTCTCAGCAAAATAAATAAAACCAAAAATAGCCTGCAACGGCTTGTTCTATGGAAGCCCTTTTCCGCCACTTGAAAAAAAAAGAAGTCAAATGCTATCTCATAATTATGAGATACAAAGTCATAATTATGACTTTGTATTTCATAATTATGACTTTATATCTCATAATTATGAGATAGGATTTGACTTTTTTTTTCCAAGTGGCGGAAACAGGCTTCAATACACACGCACTGCTCAGGCTGAAATGCGCAAATTGTGTGGGCCCCTATTACCATGGCGAGGTGTTTTCTGGACTGACCCTGAAATCCATTCATCTGTCCTCGATTCATTACCGCCTAGGCCAAATGGCTCGATCCCCAGCCGCTCTTTCATCGCACATAAACACTCAGCCGGCCGGTGAGTTCACGGTCTGAGGCCAGATGGTTGAGGGACCTCGGCACACAAAGCTTTGTCTGCTTCAGGCTCATTGTTGGCGTCGCCTCGAACCTGCAGTTCAGTTTAGTCCACAGCAGAGGGCAGTGGTGAAGTTCCCCAGCAGAGGGATGTGCTTCTGCAGCTCAGAGACGGAGATTATCTTTCACATCACTCGCCTTTTTGTCACTAAAAATCCTCCTGTGTTGCGTATTTGCGGTAGTGATCAACAAATGTAGTTTAGAGTCTAAGTGTGGGACGCATTGGGACATGCTTGGCGCGCTTTCCTCTTGGTTGCTTGGATTCAGATTTTATTGCTTTTTTTATAATTAACATTTTAATCTGAAAAGCAAGAATCTAGAGTATTAATAGTGTTATTTAGTGGTTTGTTACACAGAGCTATCCAGGATTATTGCTGATAAAGTTACACGCAAACATAACAGCAGACTTACCTCTGCATGAGAAAACATTTTCAAAATCATAAACCTCTTATAATATGAAATTACTCTATTTTGCACGTAATTAATATGAAGCAACATGTGGGAGAATACAGTTCCTCATTTAAACCATAATGCATGTTATTTAGAGATAAATAAAGCTGTTTATTTATTGCTTCCCAAAGTGAGAACAACTGTGGCCAAACAGTTCTAAGACAGAATAAATATCTGTATTATATGAGTCTTAATTTTTCAGAATGCTTCCAGTTAAAGCCCTGACAGTCTAATTATGCAGTTATATGCAGTTCTTGTACTTGGTTTGGTTTAAACCGGGAAGTACGTCATTTGGCGTGTTCGGCAGCGGAAGAATTTCCTGCTCAATCTGGCGTGTGAGGAATTAAATGATATCCAGCTGTGCATTTATTT
Organism: Acanthochromis polyacanthus; assembly: GCF_021347895.1. NCBI lineage: Eukaryota > Metazoa > Chordata > Actinopteri > Pomacentridae > Acanthochromis > Acanthochromis polyacanthus. The sequence goes on along the minus strand of NC_067116.1, from coordinate 44,428,158 downwards.
ATTTATCGCTGCCAGATGACCCAACACCCAAAGACAAACCAATTTAGAGATTAAAATTCTGCCACAATAGGAGGTAAATCCTGAACTGTAAGCGTTTTAAGAAGTGTATGAATGAACTGAACCCGAACGACAGTCTGTAACTGGTTCTTAAATCTTCTTTTAAGACTTTTTAAAAAAAAAATTCTACATTTATTTATGTGATTTCCATGAGATTCTTTTTATTTCATTTCATCGCTGTCTTGTTTTTGCTGTAACTGCATCTCAATTTGGATGTTTCATTACATCTAAATTACCATCATACCTGTTCCTGCAGTTTAGCTGTAGAAGCAGCTGCATCATTTTTTTTGCATATTTACTGTTTTGTGCAAACCATTTAGCGTTTCTGTTAGAGCTGAGAAATACAAGAGGAACAGAAAGAAGCAGTAAGATTTTTAGGAATGCATTTGCAGTACGTACATCGTTCATGCGTGTACTGACCGGGGCGTGCATGTTGTGCGTCTGGTTGGACATTAGAGTTTGCACCGTGTCTAAAAACAGAGCGGTGCTTCTGTGCTCTGCAGCGCGCAGGAATTTGTCCAACTCTGAATTGGGAGCGGAGAGGCTTTTACTTTTTCACCTACAGGACCAGAGAGCGATAAAAACCTCCTTAATAAATCCTCTAAAGCATTTTCTAAACTGCAAATTGTAATTTTTAATGACTTAATTTTCTTTTGGACACATTTTTTCACCACTGCAACGCCCCAGAAGCCCACATATCTTATTGCCGAGTTTGTACGGTGGCCTGTAGATGCCAGAAAACTCCATCAGTTAGCAGGAGCTCACCTGGAGGGGAGGGAGGGGAGGGAGGGAGGCCCCACCTTATTGGTATTCTGGCCTGGCTCATAAGTATCCATTTTAACATGCAGCCTCGGTGATCAATATGATTTAAGCAACAGAATTGGACTTGGAGAGTTTGCTTTACCTAATTGGCCTCACTGAAAAATGAGCTTGTGTGGTTTTATTAGAACGAGGATCTTGGACCTGAGGAGAGGACGGTGTGTGTGTGTGTGTGTGTGTGTGTTTGTGTGTGTTTTAGATAGAGTAGGGGGCTGCTCATGTTTGGAGCACGGCGTCTCATCCATCAAGCTTTACAGAACGTGTGCAATTTATCCCAGAGACTTCGGTCTGAGCCCTGATCACCTCCTGGAAAATACACCAACAGAAGTCCAAGCATCTCATCGCTCCGTCTGCAGGTCTCTGTGGAGCTCTGAGTTCTAAAATGCATCGTTTGTTTAGTCTGCAAGCAAAGAAACGCACTGAAGTCGGCTTAATTTGGAGGTAGAGGAGGGAAAAGGTGATGATGGGACACTGCATGCAATGAAACACATTTAAATATCGGAGTTCTTCCGGCTCTGAATGGACCTTTGGAGGGTGATTTTTGTCGGTCCACGTATAGTAAAGATGCAATAAGTTTAGATCAACTTCATTGATCCCTTAGTAGGAAACAAGACAAGAAATGTAGTAAAATGAGGATATAAATAATGAATATGTACACCATTTCATATTTACAGATATGACAATATCCAGATGGGTATGTATAAATATGTGCAGTTATCTTCTTTGGTAGATATCTACACATTTTTCTGTTCTTTCTGAGCATTTTTGTTCACCAAATGTTCAGAAATGGTGAGGCAATGTGCGTTTTTGTCGACAAATGTTCAGAAATAACAGGAAAATGTGCTTTTTTGTTGACCAAATGTTCAGAAATAACAGGAAAATGTGCTTTTTTTGTTAACCAAATGTTCAGAAATAACAGGAAAATGTGCTTTTTTGTTGACCAAATGTTCAGAAATAACAGGAAAATGTGCATTTTTGTTCACCAAATGCTCAGAAATAACAGGAAAATGTGCATTTTTGTTCGACAAATGCTCAGAAATAACAGGAAAATGTGCCCAAATGTTCATAAATAACAGAAAAATGTGCATTTTTGTTCACCAAATGCTCAGATATCTACACATATTCCTGTTATGCCATGAAACAAATATAAATATCGGGGGTTTTCCTGCTCTGAATGGACTTTGGAGGGTGATTTTTGCACTGCAGTCAGCATGATTGGTCCATGCATAGTAAAGATTGAATAAGTTAAGATCAACTTCATTGATCCCTTAATAAGAAACAAGACAATTGTTTCTTATTTCTGAATATTTTCTGTTATTTCTGAGCATTTTTGTTCACCAAACGGTCAGAAATAACAGGAAAGTGTGTAGATATCTGCCAGATGAGGTACCTCATTTCTCATTGGTGCACATTTCCTAAACAAACATGTCTACTATCCTTCCATACATGCAACCCATGTGACCAAAACCTGTTGAAAATCTAGGTTTTGTGACTTTAGAATATGATTTTCCTCTAGCTAAAGCCTCTCAGAGTGTACTACTAATGCCTTTGTGCAGGAAAAACCCAGAGCCATGCCTTTAATGTTCGGCCGTCCGGTCTTATTTTCGTGCGTGATGTTAACGGTCGTCGTGCGCTTTGTGTTTCAGGGTCGCGCTCTCCTGCACTGGGCCTGCGACAGAGGACACAAGGAGCTGGTGTCGGTATTACTGGAGCACAAAGCCGACATAAACAGTCAGGTGAGCTGCAGCTTTCTGTCTCTTCTCTGCACGTGTCACATTCAGTCTGAAGCACAATTTGTCTGAAGGAGGTTTTCAACAGGTGATTTGCGAGTGAAAACCTGTTTTTGGCAGCAATAAGCTACAGTCAGGTTGAGCCTACAACTCAGATTATGATGATATGACCCTAGACAAAAGACTGCCTTTGTTCTAAATATCTGTAACGTCTCACTGGGAGTAAAGTGTTGCTCAAACGTCAGGCTTCAAGCTCTCTTTTAGTTTCTGTTTATCATGGAACATCATTTGTTTTGCTTATGTTAGTTTATATAAGCTAAAAACAACAGCAGCTCCCGTGAGTTCTCCTAGAAAACATACTGTGGTCAGTTAATGGGACCCAAATCCAAGTTCTGTTTGGTTGGTGAGGACACAGAGTAGTTTCTATCAGATCCAAATGATGAAGTGACTCCAGGAAAGGTCAAGCTTTTAATTACTGGCCCTTTAGAATGAAGAAAAGTGCAAAATGTTCAAACAAAAATGGCATCGTGGCCCCAGAAAGTACCTGTAAGTGTATATATGTGGATGTATCCATATTTTCCTACTGAAAACGCAGTCTTTTTCACCAATTTTTGAGGCTCTAGCATCAGTAGAATTTGGTGTGTAGCAAGCATGGAAAGCCAAGTTTCCATTTTTTTGCTATTTCGACAAAATATTGATGTGAACATTCTGATGTGAATTGATGTCACAAAGCACAAAAACTGCTATGCATAGTGGTATATATGGTCACTACTAACCTTGCCAGCAAGTTGATTTCTCGCGATATTTGTGAGTTCACAAATCTCTCAAGAAACCATCTTGCTCCGCCCCCGCAGTCACTGTTTGTACAGAGCCAAGTTGGCACGGGCCAGTCACGCAGCAGTGTTCGTGTTTGGGGCGGGATATCCGGGTGTGAAGACGACACCAAGCGCCAGTAGATCAAAACAAACATGGCAACGGAGGACAACGATCGTGTAGATGCTGCTATTAAGTCAGTTTTAGCTGAATCTCCTATCGCTTCTTTGAAGGAAGAACAACGAGAGGCGCTTTGCACATTTCTGGATGGTAAAGATGTTTGTGCTTTTTTTACCTACGGGTTTTGGTCAGAGTTTAATCTACCAATTGGCTCCGCTCGTTGTGAAGATCCCGCGATTGGCTAAAAACAAACCTGTCAGAGGCGGGACATACTGTTGCATTGTCCAATCCGTGCCTCTTTCCCCCGAACGGATTTACATGAAGCGGTTCCAGATTGATATTGCGGAGTACTATCAAGTACTACACAATTATTAATCTGGCTATTGCCAGGTTAGGTCAATACAAGTACAAAGTTACTGGTAGAGTTGAAATTTAACAATTCAGTCTGTGTCATCACCAAAGTTAATGGCTATGGGAGTTACATTTCTGGAGATACTGTTATCTGAAATGGCTTTTTGGGTACGATTGTTTTCGCTAAGGTGAAAATGCAAAAATTCACACGTGTAAAAACGAGAAATACTCAAAATTCTGCCAAAATATTTCCCAGAACCTAGTTTTGGGGCCTGAATAACAAAGTTAGCGAGACTCTGATGCGACATATTTCTTGAATTCTGTCTGAACTGAGACGAACGTGCAGCATCACCGTTACATTTTTAGATTCTGCTATTGGACTGGAGTGTTTTGGGGAGTTTTTTTCCAGTGGAAAAGCATAAGTTTTATGTGTATTTCATGATTATATGTAATTCTAGAAGTCCCTATTGAATGTGTTTGATGCATGTGAATAAATATCAGCCTTTATGCTCGATGGAGTGAAGAAATTCCTGCTTCTGTAACACCGATCCAAACATATGCACAGGTAAACCCAAAGGCAAACATCTCCAGCATTGCCCTTCTCTTTTCTCCCTCCGTCCCCTCCAGAAGGTCACCTTTAATTCACTTTGTGCCACAGACAAATCCCTCAGGGCTTTAGCAGACAGAGTTAGCTGGTAGCTAGCCTAGTGTTTAGGCTCACCGAGGTTTAGCAGCATCCAGGAGGCTTTAGCTTTGGCGGTAAGCTGGCTCAGCTGCACATCGGAGAAATTACTCCTCCTCCCAGCCCGGCGGCACTTCATCGGGCTGCACGCTGAGGTTTTAACTGTAAGGACGAATCAATTGGAAGTAATCAGGCAAATTGTTTTACGTTGCACAACCCACATAATCAGGACATTTCACAAATGACTTTCTCTTTTGTGGTCATGCGTGGCCCCTTTTGTTTTGAGCGCCTGCTGGGAGGGAGGGTTGGATTTGTGGCGAATGCCTCATAAAAGACTTAACAGCGGGATAACTACGACACACTTCACTGATGATTTACAGCCATATCAAGATAATGACGGCAGAAGAGGATTGATGTATAGACGGAAGCTTTTGCCCTTTGTTTTTCAAGATCTGGTGCATTTACAGTCATGTATCTATCATTAAAATATAAATTAATATCTGTGAGTGCCAAGAGTTTTCAGCAGTCAAAGCCAGAAACATAAATCTTTGCACAGGTAGTGATGTTGAAGGGAAGAATTTGAGCAGACTTTTAATGTATTTGTGGCTCACTTTTGTGGGATTTTTGCTTCACTTTTTTGTTTGTTTCTTCCTTATATGTGACTTGTAATGAAGCAAACAGAGAAGACTGATCAATTTAAGTTGTTTAAAATCCTACTTTTGGGTAAAAGCGTGCACGAAAACCTATGCCGATGTTTCACAAGCTGGTTTCGTAGCCACTCGGTGCACAGGCTCATTAAATTTCAAATAATCCATGTGCAAAATACCAAAACACGCAGTTGTTGTGTAAATTTACTTGTTCTGAGACCAAGTCTAAAAAAAAAAAAAAAATCAGAGTAAAGAATGTTTGAAAATGTTTTTTTTTTTTAAATAGCAAATGAGTCTGGAGTTCCCCTTAAAATCCCATTTTCTCCTGTCCTTCCCAATAAAACGGTTTAAATCGTCTTTTTTTGGTATTATTTTTTCCATTGATGTCTCTTGTAACATTTTAATCAGCATAATATTTTAAATAATAATTATTATGTCTGGAACCCTGTTAGCATATCCTTTTTTAGCATGGTAGAAGAAGAAAACAGTGGATCACACATTTTTGTTGTTTTTCAATTCAATTTTATTTATATAGCACCAGTTACAGGTCATATTGTCTGAAGGCGCTTTACAGAACCCATATGCCTGTTTTCTGTCTCGTTTTTGTCGTTTTATGTCCAGTTTTTGTTATTAACATCATCATTTTTCCATTTTTCGAGGTTTCTTCCCTGTGAAAAGGGTGTTTTCTTGCCACTGTCGCCTTTGGGCTTGCTCTGGGGGTCAGGCATATGGGTTCTGTAAAGCGTCTTGAGACGATTTGACGCTATATAGAATAGAATAGAATGCCATTTATTGTCACTATACACAAGTACAATGAGATTTAGAGCATCTCCATCAGTGCAAGATACATGTAATAAAAATCACAAAAAAGGATAAGTTAAAACAGTTAAAAAGAATAAAAGTGCATGGTCAGTGTGATATTGCACATTAGAATAGAATATATAGAATATAAATAGAATATAAATAAAATTGAATTGAATTGAAAAGAATGGCTAGAGCAAAGCTACACCCCCTGTCAAAGGTTTTAGGACACTTTCTCATTCAAATAAATTAGAACCTGTCCTAAAACTTTTGCCAGGGGGTGTATGTCCTCTCTTCTATTTTTCATCTTTTCATCCATTGTCAGCCTTGATTGAATGTCTCTCTCTACCTCATATTATCAGGATCAGACTCATTCTTTGGACTGTTTTCCATCAGTGGTCAGCAGTAACAGCTAGCTAAATATCTAGCTTCTGCTGCTGAGAAAAAGATCACCTTAGCATGGATTAGAGTAGGGTTAGCAACAACACAGAAACATGGAATAAAAATGGTGCTAGGCCTTTGGTAGGTTTCTTTATTTACTTATTGATGAATATGTGGCAGAAAATTGTAAAGGAAAAGGTTAATTTCTCAATAATTTTACAGCTCAAATGTCCTCTAGTTCTGGATGCCCCATAAAGTGCACTGGAAAAAATGCCCCTCTCAAAACAAGAAAAAAACATTTATTTCAAGGAATTTTCACCTTGAAATAAGTGGAAAAAATCTGCCAATAAAACAAGTGGAAAATGGCTTGGTAAGATTTCTTGAAATAAGATGTGATATTTAGAATACTGAGATCTTAAAATTAGCTGGGGAAACTTATTTTAATCTATTTTACCAGGACTGTCAAGCTAAGTTATCTTAGAATAAGCCAGACCTGCTAAAAAATAGTAGTTCTTCACTCAAAAATAGATTTTTGCTTTCATGTAACCTCCTAATTTGAGATGTATTAACCCTCTTGTTGTCCTCATTTATGGGCGGCAAAAAATATTGTTTCCTTGTCTGAAAAATTTTTTAAAAATCAGTAAAAAAAATCCCCTGAATTTCTGAAAATTTGCAAAACCTTCAGGAAGAAAATTCCAGTAATCCCTTAAAAGTTTCTCTTAAAAGTTTTATTTAAAAAAAAAAAATCCCCCAAATTTGACAAGAAAATTCCTGCAAATATTTTCAAAAAATGAGTAAAAATGTTCCAAAAAATTCTAAAAATGTCTAAAGTGATTACATATAAATCAGGAAAACTTCTAATATATATTTTTTAAGAATATTCACATAAAACTCAACCAAAATCCAGCGGATTTTGGTTGATTTTTATGTGAATGTTCTTAATACTTTTAGCATTTCTTTTTTCCACCAAAACACGTTCAAAGATCTCCTAAAAAATGTTGAAAATGTGGACATCAGAAATTTCACTGTGAAAATATATTCCCCACATTTTCAAACTTTAAAATGAGTCAATCTGACCCACAGGATGACACAAGGGTTAAACTTATTTTGAGTTTTCTTCTAAAATTCAACTCAAAACAAGATAATTTCAAGATTGTTTGACTTAACAAGATATTTAAGATGCGCTGTCTTAAAACAAGTCCCTCCTTTTGCTGAAATGTCACTTGTTAAGTGAATTTATCTTAAATCAAGTGGGATGAGACATTTTGACTAAAAATAAGACAAACAGACTTGGTAAGATTTAGCGTTTTTGCAGTGTGGATTCATGCATTCAGGCCTCTCCACCTGCCGTCTCTCAGGTGTCTGAGCCGGTCGGCAAACAGAGGAGACTGAATATTAAAGAAACCGGACCTCGGCGTCAGAGTTACTGGTAGCAGATTTATGAGGTGGCAAAGAGGTGGCGGAGAGAAAAATATGGTGCAGCTAAATCATACCACTCTGTCGCGATGCCAAATTATCTCACTATGTAGAGCTTAGAGAACGATATGCCTCTCATTAGAACCTGCTCGAACATCCTTTTGTTCTGCTCGTGGTTTCTCGTCTTGGAGTTCAGTCAAGGAGGAGAGAAGTGGAGGAAGGAGGGAATGAAAGGAGGCTAGTTTTGTTGTACTGGGGAAAGATAGAAATTGGATGGGCGCTTTTATGTTTCTGCCCTTTTGCCCGAAGCCCCTTCGACAGGAAACGAAGACCATGTGAGGCTGTTCATGAGAGGAACAGAGGAATGTTTGGGTTGTTTGCCGGCTATTAGAGCGACCAGTAATCTCTCTCGACCTCTACCAACTGCCGAGCAACCAGTAAATAAAGATCAAACATGATTTATGCTTAATTTGTTGATTAAAAAAAGGGGAGGGGGACTCGAGAGTTAAAACAAAAAGTATTATTATTCGCCTGGCAGAGGAGGAAAATCATTTGAAATTAATCAACTGATTGTTTCAGTGAATTGTTCCCAAACCCTGGTAACCAGCATTAAGGGCCGGTTTGATAGTTAATCCAGGATCAAGGCGGGGAGGGACGACAATAGGTAGCCGTTTGAATACGCAGATCACAGATCAGCCACCTGGCAGCCGTAGAATCGGGTCCTGGTGTTGGTTCAGTACGTTAAACCCTGCTCCTGCTGCTGCTGCTGCTCACCGTATCACTGCTGCCTCAGCTAATACGCCCTCAGAAAGTGGGCCAGGCAGCAGCAACTGTGACAATAAAAAGATCACAATAAAACCTCCTCTCATGTAATAATGGAAATTAAGGCTTAAATACTTATATTCTTTGTGCTCTGATGTATTTACAGTAAGCACATTAATGGTGAATAAGCCTAAGTTTAGGACATTCCATCATATCGTGACAGCAGCAGCAAGAGCAGACGCAAACAGGGTGGAATCAGCACTAATTAGTGTTCAGTGAGCTTTGTTTAAATACACAAAGAACTACCATTTTCAGGGCATTAATTAGACTGTCATCCTAAGCTTTCAACTTAAATACTGTTTCAGATAGTGACTAAAATTTGCTCAAATAAACAAAAGCTGCACCCCTTGGAATTTAAAGAGCCTCAAGGAGCTCTGCGGATATAAAAAACTTCCAATTTGCAGAATTTCAATGGTTGTTTTTATGAAATACCGATGTGTTGTTACCTTTCAGAGCTATCAAAGATCAAAAGGTCAAAAGGTTCTTTATTGTCATATCATTCCACATTTGCACATGAAACGAAATTGGACCCCGGTCCCGGTTTCAGCCATAAAACAATATAAAACCACTTTCACAAAAGACAATATAAGTATAAAGAGACACACTAATATATACAAACCTACAACATAAATATAAGTGCAGTGAACCATCAGTTAGTGCAATATTTAGTAGATAAATAAATGAAGAGCCTAGTGCAGTAGACACCCCCTCTCAAAAGTTTTGAGACACTTTTTCATTGAAATAAATTAGAACCCGTCTCAAAACTTTTGACAGGGGGTGTATCTAGTATCCGCTTATATAGATATTCACTAATTATTGCATTAACAGTGATAGACACTACCATTCAAATGTTTGGAGTCACTTAGAAATGTCCTTATTTGTTAAAGAAAAGCTTTTTTTTTCAATGAAGATACCATTAAATGAATAATAAATCCAGTGTAGACATAGTTAATGTGGTAAATGACTATTGTAGCTGTAAACGTCTGATTTTTTTTAATGGAATATCTCCATAGGGGTACAGAGGAACATTTCCAGCAACCATCACTCCTGTGTTCTAATGCTACATTGTGTTAGCTAATGCTGTTGAAAGGCTCATTGATGATTAGAAAACCTTTATGCAGTTGTGTTAGCACATGGATAAAAGTGGGAGTTTTCAAACTTTAGAACAGCAGTCTGTATCTATATTTAAAATGATTTAGTCTGTTGTATTGTGTGTTAGAAGCTGATACAGAAACAGTTTATTCAACCAGAGATCAGAGTCACATGTTTTTTTTTTAATCTGTTTTATTTCATTTTTTAAATTTCCATGTCAGCAGTCATTTTCAGGACATTGTTTGGGCTTTAATCTGGAACTTTAAACTTAAATACTTTTTCGAATAGTGACTAAAATTTGCTCAAATAAACAAAAGCTGCTTTAGTTTCAGTTTGAACAGCCTCCAAGAACTCTGGAGATGTTCAAGGAGCCTGCTTGCTTATGAAGAACTTACGATTTGCAGAATTTCAAGGGTTATTTTTTTTTTTTTTAGATACCTGTTTGTTGTTCCGTTCTGAGTTACTGTATGTATACACTACAATGGCTGATCAAAAGCAAGAAGGTACAGCGTAGAAATGTCACAGACGTGTTACAAACTAATGCAGAAACGAAGCTACTTCGTCCAGAGATTAGTCACATTTTTTTTTTTTTAAATATGCTCAAATGAACTAAAGCTGCATCTCCTGAGAATTAGAACAGTCTGTAGAAAGTCTTGGGATGTTCCAGGAAGAACTCAATCAGTTTCCAGAATTTCAACGGTTATGTAAAGAAATACTGATGTGTTGCTACCGTCTAGTGCTGTGTAAAGTCTTAGCCTTTTATTACAGGGACATGATGATTACATTCATTTAACCCTAGAACGCTGCTAACTTTTCTTTTTTTTCAGTCTGAGCGTAAACCATCCCAAAGTGCATGTATCTCACAGTTCTTAAAGAAAATTCAGGGAAGAAAATACCTCAGGAACTTGTGGTAACTCAAAAAGGGGATTTTTTGTAAAGTTAAGTTTAACCGGTAGTTCCTCTCATGCCGCCAGATTTTTAATGCTTTTTAGCATTTAGTTTTACTTTAACAGTGTGCTGTGGTCATCCTCTGTAACACCAAACCCACAGCTAACCCTCATCCCCTCCACTCACAAACGAGTCTCAAGTGGAAACCCTCCTCTGACCTTTACCACCAAACTTCCAGGTTGCTGTGGAAATGTGCATTTATAGATGAGACATTCTCGTTTATTCAAACAGCAGAGCTTTGGCTGAGAGGAGCTGCAGACAATAACAGAGACCAGGAGAGGTCCAGGGTGGGCTTGTGTGACTTAGACTGTGATTAGTGGGAAGGTGAGGGACTGAGGGAGGATTATGTTGACAAAGAGGACGGACAGGTGAGCTGCAGGTTAACAAAACACAAACAGGACAGCAGGAAGGACGGAAGCCTTAAGGTCTGACACTGGTGCAGGATTTGAGCACGTGGCCGAATCTCGCATGCTTTTACTCGACTCATTCTTGCATTTTTAAAATTTTTTTTTGCCTCTCTGTCTCTCTCTTTTTACCCTCTCCTGATCACTCTGCCCCCCCCCCCTCCCCCCCATCGCCTTCACTCCATCCCTCCCTGCCTCCGCCTCTACTTTGTATTAAAACAACATGATCCATGAGGCGGGGAGGGCGACTCGCAGCACCGCTAATTCTAATTAATCCAGCGTGGTAGCGCGGCCACGGCAGGCCCCAAGCACTCCCAGTCTATCAGATAGAAATTCATAACTTAATTGAGGTCAGAGCCTCGAGCCGGCAGAACAAAAGTCTCCAGCCAGGACCAGCTAGATCAATAGTAATAAATATCTGACTGGGTGGCCTACAATTGGTGGTTGGAGAGCACACAACAAGTCTCACAGTCTGCACTGTGGAAGCCGAGCAGATGCATGAGCGGCGTGAGGCCGGCAGCAGGGCTTCTTATGGAGGCTTTAACTTCTCTCCGATGTGTCTAAATCAGACAAATGCTGCTTTACTTCCTGCTGGTATCAACAGTTTGTGTTTGTTTGTGTTCAACAGAGAGAGAGAGAGAGCTGTGCATGTAGATGTCCGTGCAGCTGATTTCTAATGGCATCACCTCTCTATGGACCCATTGATTTGATATTGTTGTGAGGAGTGTGGGCGGACTTGGACTGTTGATTTATTTATATAATGAAGCCAAACAGTGAGTCCGCATGTGCATGTGAGACTAACCTGTACTGACAGTCATTCTAAGTGAAGAACTTAGAAAATCTGCAGAGTATTAGGAGTTATTTTGATGAAATCCCTTTTTGTTGTCGGTATAAAATATTGGCTTTTATAGACACTAGCTTATTGTTTTTAAATCTGTGTCGGCATATTAGGAATGTGGTCGAATATAAACATGAAATGACAGTGTAGAAATGTAAAAAACAAACATTGTAGGTCGTATTAAATTGCAGTTTGTTCAACCGGCGGTCACTGACAAGCCCATTTTTGTTTTTTGTTTTTTCATTTTGAGTGTAAATCACCCCACAATGCACACATTTGTAGGACTGTCCCGAATAGTGGTTCTTGGTCTCCGGATATTGGTGCCCTATTAACGACGAATATCCGAATTTTCGTTCCGGAGGGGCGGGGGGCAAATATTCGGACACCAAAATTAATATCCGGATACCGCCGTAGCAAACGGATATTCGGGATATTCGGGTCCAGCCCTACACATTTGCATCTGAGTTTCTAGATTTTCAAACAAAAGTATTTGGATGACGGATGTTCAGGATGAAGAGGTTTTTAATTGCTCTCAACACAAATCTAAGCCTGATTCTTTGGTTTTGTCCACTGTCACACGGGAGTCGTAAAGGGAGAGCCTGTGGATGCAAATTTTTAGACATTTTTGTAATTAATTATTGACAGACATATTGGTGAATAATCCATTAATTGGTTACAAAAAATAAGCCCAGTGGACATTTGTCTTGTGCTAGTGTTGCTGCTTTAGTCCTAAAGCGCATCATTTGGACTGTAAAGGCGGTTGTGTTTAATACTGTATATCACTGCGATATAAAAACGCTGGCCAGAGGTCATTAAGCATCACATAAGTCTTTGTTGTGGTGGCCCGCCTTCCTGTGTTGTTGCAGTCTTAAAAAAGAGGCAGTACAGCAGCTAATCTACAACACATTGTCTGACAAGCATGTATAGAATGCAGGTTTTCTTTGTGTTTTTGAGCTTGTGCAGTCCAGGTACATCCTACCCTCTAACACTACATTTCAGAGTGTCTCACCGGAGCATTAAGATAAGATTCAGCGTTATTGTCATGAATGCTGTATACAGCAAGGTTCTGGACCACCTACAGAACTTTAAGCAACAATTTGCATGCAGAAATACAATTCTTTTCTTAATGCATTGCAGAGCTGATCAGATGTTGTTCAAGCACATACACTGGATTGATTTTAGTAACTTAAATGTACTTGAAGTCAGTATTATCTAAGAAAATGGTGTCAGATTTGGACTCGGTGTCGACATTTACAACAAGAAAAGCACTCGGAGCGCAGTGGGCCACCAAGGCTGTTCAGTTGTATCATTTCCGACGGATGAAATCTTTAATAAAAAAATGACGTCACGCAGAGTACAGGCGCGTGTTATACATGTGCACGTTATGCACAGATGCTGAATCACGTGACCTAAATATGTAGCAGGAGGCGGGAACTGATGGGACTCGGACACACACCCACATTTTAATCCATTGTTTCTTGTATCATTTCTGATGGATAAGTCCTGATAAGTCCTCAGCGGTGGATTTGTAGTAGGATCACAATCAGCTGATGTAGTGCTCACTTGTCATGGTTACAGTGACGATCCTTAACAAATCCTTGGATCCAGACTATAAGCCATATCACTGTCAAAATCTAATCACTTGGTCCTTGTGTCGGTTCTGACCGTCTCTGAAAATTTCATCCAAGTCCATTATTCTATTTTTGAGCAATGTTGCTAACAGACGGATTCACAGAAGGACAAACATACGCCGATCGTCACACAACTTCGCTCCTTGACGGAGTAAAAATAATAAATTACTTTCATCAGATTGGGCACAAAAAATACTTGATTGGGACATCTCTAGTTTGTATGACTGTATTTAGGCATTATTGTTTGTGTAAAAAAAGTCATTGCGATGTTATCGAACTTTTTTAAAACCGTTACATGTGTGTTGGTCATGGCCCCTCACACTCATCATGCTTTACTTGTTTGATGTTAGGCTGAAGCTAAAGATTACTTCCACTGTTAATTAAGCTGTCTATTATTTTCTGGATTAACCTATCAGTTGTTTGTTCTCTGAAACGTCCAAAAATGGTGATGAAGGTCCGTCAGTTTTTTTCCAAAGCCCAAAATGACAAATGTCTAATTTTATCCACAAACCACAGATAATCAGTTAATGTCACAGCTAGGCGATAAACGATATACTGTGTACAGAGTGATTTGGCCTCATCTACACAGTTTGGTGTAAGAGAAAGTGATTTGTTTGTTACACAACATAGTAACTGAGCCTCATGAAACTAAAACTCACACTGAGGCTAATCCACCCTAAAAACTGAGTCTTCTGTACTGGTTACTGCTACAACTAATGAATATTTTCATTATTAATCAATCATCTTTTGCCTGTAAAACACCAGAAAATAATGAAAAATACCTATTAAAGTATCCCGTTGCTCAAAGGAACTGATTTCATTTACTTTTTCTGTCCGACTGAAGGTTTAAAATGTTTCTTTCATACAGTATCAAGATTCATGATTGCAGCAATAAAAATGAAGAAAGCTGCAAAACCTTGCAGCCAGTAAGGTGGAAAGAAGAGAATGTGCAGGATAAGTCGCACGATAAATCAAAATTTTTGCAGAATGTTTGTAAAATCCGTGACAGTTTACGATGTGCACGAGATCCACTCTGTCGTAACTCACTAATTAGTTTAATAATCCAGCGTTGCTTGGACACACTGTGTGTGTGCTGCATGTTAAATGAATATTAAGTCTCACCGCCGTGTGAATATGGACTGCTGCACTTACCGAGGACCACGAGGCCGCCCCTTTTACTCAAAGAAAAAGTGTTTGGGACGGCTTCCTAAATAAGACTTTCTCCGTTTGTGCCAAATCCTCAGCTCACAAATCAGCATAGCATGTCAGAGAGAATATTTCACTTTAATCAAACCGAGCAAATTGTAAGCATTAGCATCTGTTCATGCACATTTTTCAACCAAAAAGCATAGTAAACCTCTATCGATATTAATTATGTTTGGTGCAGAAGTTGCAGCATTCAGCAAAAATACGCGACCTTCCTTTATGTTTTTATGGATCTCATGCAGCTCGGCTTGGGCCTGCTGTCGAAGCAAACAAAGAGCACTGAATCCTCTCGTCTGTGTCCTCTACTGTGGTGTCAACTACTTGTGTGATCACACACACACACACACACACACACACACACACACACACACACACACACACACACACACACACACACACACACACACACACACACACACCACGGCAGCTGATTGAAATTCTATGGTGGCGGCATTATTACACGTTTGTATCCCTCCCCTTTCCCAGCGCTGCCTCCTATAACTAATGGCTCAGTCAGCCCAGTCATAACAAATATCCAGCAAGATTCGTCATAATTGTGTGTGTTTGTGTGTGTCTGTGTTGTGTGTGTAATTGTGCAGCTGATCCTCCAGAATATATAGGCTCGTTAAGAAAGAAAAAGGCAGAAAGGTGGGAAAGTAAGGAGGAGAAATCTGTCGAGAATTGAGAAGAATAAAAATGAAGATCAGAATAAGATGGAGGGAGAAGCGGAGTAAACAAGAGACGTGAGGTCGAGCCGTATGATGATGTTACCAGGATATAACACTGATTTGGTTACGATTTTGCTGTTATGTGGTATTTATCTCGTGTTGTATTGGACCGTTGCTGGCAGTCAGTACTGAAGTATTTTATTACGTTTGCAGGTATATTATTCACTTTATCAGACAACAAAAAGGATTTCTATCATTAAATAAACAAAGACAGAAATATTACATAGGCTGTGATGGAACCACTGCCCTACTTCATGGACTAGCAAGGAAGAAGTTTGTATTTTATTCATCTTCAAAATAGTTTTCTCGTAAACTACAGCCGTTCTAAGGCTTGAAACCTTGATATTCTGATCAGTAGCCCCAAGTTTTAACCACAAATCCACCACTATTCTCCATTTTAGGCTAAATAAATATGAATTTGATTGTTATCTGAGATTTGAGAAGATGGACTACCTTCTTGGAGTTGGTCATCGCCATGTTGGTCTTCTGAAACTGGATGCTATGGTTGATGGATGAAAATTAATTGATTTGAGTTGGTTGTGGTTTCCGATTCAGATTCTTTGAGGTACGGATGGTTAGAGTTATTATAGACATTTATCTTAATACGTGAATAATGACCTACATCCAAAGTAGTTTAAATCAATCCACTGGACTTGAAGAAAGTTCCTTGAAGACGTTTCACCTCTCATCCAAGAGGCTTCTTCAGTTCATGCCATACATACTGTTTTTAACAAGCAATTAAGGTTGTGACACAGACTCTTTGACTACAAGTGGGTTTGTTGCCAACAGAGATACCAATGCATTGCTGCAGCTTCAGTAAAGTGTTGCTTTGAGTCTAGTAAAGTTACTTTAGTGTGCTGTAGCATGTCTAGATATCTACTAAAATGTTGTATTTTCCATCACAGAAGAGAAATAAAAAGCCCCTGTTCATGTTACTCTAACATCTTCTTGCATTCGTCATAGCAGAGTTGTCTAAAATACTGCTTACCTCAGATAAATACTGGCAGGAGAAGCCAGATGTGACAACAGGGGCAGTGGTTTCTTTTATGGTTTCTACTTGTGTGCCCTATTGCATCCTTGTAAAGTCAGCATTTGTTAAATTAAGACAACACATTTCGTGCCATTCTCCTGCTAATCATTTCAGCAGCAGCTGAGTAGGATAATAAAATAATGTCGGATATAATAATGCATTAGAAGATGGGAAAACCTGCAGGCATTCAACTCAAATGCAGACAGATAGTGGTGGATAAATGTTAGGTTTTTACACTGTTTAGATGCTAGCACGTGAAAAAACATTTTAAGGAGCCGATAAACAGAATCAAAATTAAACCTCTGTAATCATTCCTTTAGAATCTGGAACCAGTTTGACCTTAAAACATGCTTGGTCTATTTTACTCTATATTAAACCATAATTTACAATATGAACATCCTGCTGTATTAAAAAGACCTGTAAACTAACATTTTAGATCATAAGCTTATTAGCAAAATGTTTAATCGGATAACAGGTCGGGGTAGAAGTAGAGTCATTCTCCCATAGACTTCTATACAATCTGATTTCTTTTGGTGACCAGGAGAGGCGCCCCCTGCTGGCTGCTGGACAGAATGCAGGTTGCTTCAGTGTTGTTTTCTGTACAGTCTGTTGTTGCGGCGTAGCAGTGGTACATGTTGAGCTAGATAAAGGACTTAGGACTGCAGGAAGCAACACATTCTGATGCCTTTTGTTGGTATTTTGTGACGTTTGTGATTTTCTTCAGAAGGATTTAAGTCTCTTAACCATTTTCCTCCACTCAGCAGTCAGAACTCACCTCCCTGAAGGATAATACGAACACATAAAAGGCACACACAGCACTCGGCGTTTTATAAGTCACACCGTAAGCTGCTCTTATAGGATTCATATTTAGTACTTGCTGCACATTAGCCGGACTCGGTGAAATGAGAGCTGTTGCCGTGCCGTGTTAAAAGGCCCTATCAGACATAGATACAGTTATGAATCTATAATATGAGCACTCAGAAAAGAGCCAGCGCCTTGACAGTAATAGTGCAGCCTAAAGAGCCATTCCAGCAGGTAACAGTCCTCTTTGCCATCATCAGCTGTTGTTTCTTTCTTATTGGCCACTCACTGGGCCTTGCCTACACTCAACTATTTGATTTCCATCGTTCTTAACCGTCCACATAAATTGTCAGGAGCATTAAAGCTGTCCTCGACTGTTTCAGACGGAGGGGAGGGAGGGAGGGAGGGAGGGAGTGAAGGGGGGGAGGAGAGTGAGAGAGTGAGAGCTGGATTCAGACAGCGAGGGGAGGCGATGGGGGTGAGGAGAGAGAATAAACAAAGTAAGTGTTTTGCCTTCCATCAGTCTCCTGCAGTACTCAGCTTTATGAGTCCCTCACTCCAAATGCCTCAGCCGCAGCCCCCCGCCGCCCGGCCATTGATTTTCATATTACACTCTTTTATGTATTTATTTATTTCATATATTTCTTTTTAAACATCATTGATGAGCCGCAGGAGGACAGACGGGGCCTCTGGCGATGTTAATTCTCAGCCTCAACCCTATCCTCCTCCTCTGATGGCTTTAATGGAGGCTAAGGTGTCCCATGGGAAAGCTCAGCGGCGTGGGGAGGAGAGGGAAGTGTGGAGGGGGGAAGAAGAGGTTCATAAAGAAAACACGGCGAGAGATGGACATTTTGAGGAAAAGGAGGCTTCTTTTGTCTGGCATGGCAGAAACATGCAATGGAAATCTCACTGTGAGGGTTTTTTATAAGGGTTCTTCTAAGGTGGATGACTTCTGGGCGTTTTGTCCACTAGCAGATCTTTCAGGGTTTACCCCCTCTGAACTGCGATGCTCCTGATGGTGGCTGTGGGTCTAAGAGTGAAGGGAAACACCCCGGCACCTGAAGGACACCCCTGGGAGGTGTGAAGGGCAGCGAGTTTGGCGTCAGGCTAATTTGACCGTGGGTGGCAGCGCTCACACACCGAGTAGCAAGGTTACCTCTCCCTGCTCAGACGGGAGACCCAGATTCAATTAGGGCTGGCCCTAGTCTGCAGATCCTTTTAAAAGGGGGGCCTTCCCAATGCATACACGAGGATAAGCTCACACATAAGTATACGTAACAAACAAAGGGCATGTGCAGGCACACGCACGTCAATCTTATCCCAAATACCAACAATACTCATGTTCATACCCGTGAATCCAGTGTTTTCGTTGACACATTCTAAGTTATCTTATTTTAGAAACTACGCTCTACTGTGTTTATAGTTTGATCTCCAACCTTTAACACTGCTACTTATTTCTGATTGATTGCCCTAATGGCTCCTTTGTTTCTGATGACGATTAGGCCTTCCGTGATGCCAATGCCAGCGGATAAATCATCCTTGTTGCTTCTCACCGAACAAATTCTGTCATCTCAGATTTGAGAATCAGCTGCTGTGTTCTCAGAAACAATAAGTTTTAGAAGAAGCACAATAAATCATAATAGACAATTAGAAAAAGAGATGTCCCAATCAAGTTTTTTTTTGCCCCCAGTCTGATTCAAGTCCCTTAATATTTAGTATCTTTTAATCCGATGCTATTTTCCTGGATGGATGGATGGATGGATGGATATGTTATTTGTCCCCTTGGGGAAATTTAAGTTATCCAGTAGCTCACATGTTACCTACAAGATAGAAGGACGATGTACAAAAGAGCATGCTACTGATGTGAAAATTGTGCGGGTTGAATAAACAACATAAGGTGCCTAAAATGCTAGTATTTACAGAAGGTTGTTGCTCGAGGTACGGACCCGTACCCGTAGCCTGTGGACTACGGATATGGCATTTGCCATTTGCCAATCAGATACGCGAGATCTGGTCACGTGACTCCCGGTAGACGCTAGCTGTACGGACCCGTAGCATCGGTACTGCAGGTATGGACCCTAAACCTGACCCTAACACTAACCCTAACCTTAACCTTTGCTTACCTTTCAACAGTTTGCAGTGGTTAGCAGCTTCTTGACTCGCGAGACTCGCGTACGGGTCCGTATCTGTCTGGCAGATGGAAAGTGCCGTACCCGTAGCCTGTGGGCTACGGATACGGACCCGTATCCATAGACACTACTTTTACAGAAATGTGCAAAAATGCTGAATATTTACGGTGAAGTGCAAATCGGCAAAATTACAGAATGCGATAAATAATGCATTATGTAGTAATACTCGCTTCATGTGTTGTAGATTAGCTGCAGTACCTGGTTGATCCACCAGGTGGAGCCTCTCATTGTTTAATTCTGTAGCGACCTGAGGAGGCGTCGCTCAGACTACAGAAAGTTATGTGTTAACAAGCAAAGAGAACTGTAGGGGTTTAGCTCGCTACAGGCACCGTGACAAAGACTTCTGAGTTGAATAAAACCCATTCAGGATTGATTAGGACAGCTGTTCCTGATTTTTCAGATCCGATCAGAACAATGCTTAGAATTTGTTTGCATCAAAAGAGAAAAATCTAGCATGTTAGTGTCCTTGAAAGGGAGAATTATTAAGCTGAACTGCTGTGTCAATACTATAACTTGGATAGTAAAGTAGAACTATAGCTGTGCTACGTTTCTGCAGATTGATTTTCTTACCAGACTGAAAGCCATAATGCGACACGCGAAGATGTCACGTCTTTGAAATGATCAGCTGTACAGTATGAGTGGTTTTTGGTACTTTTCTGTTGTGTTGGTCGTCTGGTCCATAGTTTTGGTGTCACAGTCGCTGCTCCGCTCACAAACTGAAGGGTCTCCTCCTCCTTCATCTGGCTCAGATCTGTGCTCTGTTTTCTGATTAATGGCACCTGCTCATCATAATGCTATCTGCTGGAATCTGCATACCAATGATCCCAGTTGCCTATCGATTCACCCCTCATCCACCAACACACACCCTGGAGGCCGAAACACACACACACACACGTACATTCATCCTCCCCTCCCTCCCCGACCACTGTCATTATAAAAGTCAGCAGCTGCTGCATGCATTGATCATAAATCATAATTGCTTGTTCATTTTTCCCCACTTGTTTAATGTTGCTGTCAGGGACAGAAGGGGGAGAAAAGGGGGGAGGCGGGGAAAGGAAGAGAGGAAGAAAAGCCCAGAGAAAGTTTAGTGAGATGCAGAAAAATGGAGTGAAAAAGGAGAGCTGAAGGAGGGATTGTAAGGAGAATGTTCCGGTGGCTGTTGGATGAACTGCAGTCGTGAAGTTGTAGCTCCATTTTCACAAAAATAATGAAAGCCTCCTCTTGACTGGCAGTCGTCTTGGCTCATGTTTGTGAACATTAATTATGTTAATTTCTTAAAATGCCCCTAGTAATAATCGTAAATTCCTCCACGTAGAAGTATTTTCATTTTCTGACGCTAATGTCGTTGTGTGCCAATAATATTTTGTCCACCTTAAAATGATGGCGTTAACGTTTTGTCATTGTTGAGAATGCGTCACTCCGATTAATTCAAATTAGAAAGAACCAACATGGCAGCACACTGACATTTTCCCCCCTAATTTAAGAAAGAGACAGGGCTGTATTTACGATATGCACACTGAGAATACTCTTTGGTCTTCACAGCTGATGGTGGATTTGTCAGACCTTTTAACCTCGAACCACAATCTCCTCTCTGGCTCAGACACAAACAAACAGACTGAATTCTAGTTTCAAGCGGAGATACACTCGAGGGACCTCTGTGTCCTAGTTCTGTCCCCGACTGAGTTAAGATTCCGCCTCTGATACGGCCCTGATCCCTCCACGTAATCCTGCTGTGAAGTTTAGCTCAGTCTGAATGTTTGCAGTGTATCTTGTCCCTGGAGAAAACAAGTTAAACCACTTTCCAGAAATGAACACATCATCTGTGTGTGTGTGTTCTTCTGCAGATAAACAGAGCTGCATATCCAGTTTTTATTTGTTCCCTGTTGACTGTGAGGTGTCTGGACACTCAGATTTTTATGAGAGTATGACAGAAAAATGCCTCCAGGGAACACCAGATCCTGTGTTACTAGGAAAAATAAACCCTAAAAGATCAGTTTTCTGCCCCGAATCTGAACTGTGTCGTTTAATATTTCGTCATTTTTGTTCTGATTTTATGCCATGTCTTGGATAGTACACTCTTTAAGTGTTGTATGTTAGCTGTAGTATCTGGTTGTACCTCATTTGCTGTTTAATACCAGAGGAGGCATCATTCAGACGACAGAGCATAGAGAGCATTGTGGGACATCGGCTAACAATGGGTACCATGACAAAGACTTCAGTGAGGCTTAATGACCTCCAACCAGAGTCATGTATTTGAGCCAAACTGGGATCAGCCAACACTGCTGTGAAATTTGTACTATAGCTACCTTTATAGCCAATATTATGTGTCCGTTGACCAACTTCAGAGTCCACAGAAATACGCTTTTGTTCAAAAGTTTGCGGTCACTCATCTGTTTAAGATTCAGACAATCAATGCTATAAGAACAGACAACAGGGACAAGTCCTGTCAGCGAAGACAAGAGCTTAGTGCAGTTTTTTGGATGGTTAGATATAAAAAAAACAAAAAACAAAGCTAACAACGAATTCTTTTTAATAATAATGAGTCTACAAGTATTCAGGTCAGACCATCCAACTCTAACATGCTACACACAATATGGTCAGTTCTTGTCAATTCAGAAAGGGTTCAGAAAATGTTTTTAGATCATTGTCATATCTGCATGGGAGCATCTGTACAGCAAAAATCAGGAACGTTTCCAGCAATCATCACTCCTGTGTTCTAATGCTACATTGCTTTAGCTAATGGTGTTGAAAGGCTCACTGATGATTAGAAAACCCTTGTGCAGTTATGTTAGCACATGGATAAATGTGGGAGTTTTCATGGAAAACATGGAATTGCCTAGGTGACCCCAAACTTTTCACTGGCAGTGTACACCCCCTGTCAAAAGTTTTAGGACACTTTCTCATTCAAATAAAGTAGAACCTGTCCTACAACTTTTGACAGGGGGTGTATCTACCAAATTTGGTACACATATGCAGCACATCAGGCTGAACAAAAAAGTCAGTGACAGCCACATTCCAAACCCAACAGGAAGTGAGCTATTTTGTGTTGAATGTCAGATTTTGCCCATTTTTCATTTTTTTCTAGAGCGAACTCCTCCTAGGGGGAAACTCCAGTTCACCTCAAATTGGGCCAGTACATACAGGAGGCCTTAATGATCCAAAGTTATTAAAATCTTTTTCCAAAGTCAAAGGGCGTGTCCGTGGCGGCCTCTGGAATTTTGATCCTTCGCCATGAAATTTCAAATGCTGTGTAAATGCCCTGAACATGCTCCAATCTGCCTGAAACTTTACATGTATGATCAGAGTCCTGCCCCGATCACATCCATATGATGAAATACACCCCCTGTCAAAAGTTGTAGGACAGGTTCTACTTTATTTGAATGAGACAGTGTCCTAAAACTTTTGACAGGGGGTGTATGTCTGCAAAATTATTTGGTCTCGGACTTTGTTTTTCTTCTTCTTTCAACCAATTTCGAACCAGTTACAGTAAAAACTAAGACTGCATGTCAGATCTCTCCATATATCCGTAAATCACTGCCTTTCTCTTCCATCCATCTTGCTTCACATCATTTTGCGGGTTAGAAATGATAGATCGGCGAGTCTCAAATTCAGGCAAAGCTGCAATCGTCCTGATAGATCCATCCCCATACATGCTGCTCCTAAAGCATATTGCTGCGCCCCATTAGGCCGACACGACGCTCAGCGCTGGATCTGTGCTGCTGCTATTGTGCAAGCCGCTGCTTTATTGAGCACTCTGCTGACATCCAGCCCAGCATTTCTGCACCGCAAGGGGAAACTTTGGATGACATGTAAAAGCAGAGGTTTGGTGCGACATGCCTCCGTAATGGGATGGGAACAGGGGTGCACCGGAGAGCGGAGGGGGAGGCTAACTGCAGGTATTGTGGGTAAATGGGGGGGAGAAGGAGTGTCTCTTCCAGGCTGCTTCCAAAGCAAATGGAAGACAATCCAATTTCCTGTGATTCCATCAAGCCTCCGTCCTGGATCCAGGGGCATTAGGGAACGCTGAGAGGACAGGCCGCTGACCCCTCACATGAACATGCAAGAGGCATGTAGGCTGCACACGTGCACTGGCATGATCAGCACACGGTAGATCCTCTAACATGCAGGGACTCTTTATTCTTTTCTTTTCAGTCTCACTAATCCAAATTATCACCATGTTTATCATCATGTTGTTGATTGAACAAGGAGATGAAATAGTCTTTGCAGCAACAAAGAGAAAAGTGGATGTCATGCAGTTATTCCATCAGAACATTTAGAAAAAAAATCAAACAAAATCCTGTGAAATTTGTTGGATTTTTTCACATTAAAAAACATTAGAAGCTTTACTGATATACATGTAATAGTTTTGGATATTTTTAGGATTTTTTGTAAGATTTTTAGTCATTTTTTGATTTTCTTTTTTTCCCAAATTTGTTATTTTTTTAAGTAAAACTTTTAAGGGAAACTTAAGGAACTATTGGAATTTTCTTCCTGAAGGTTTTGCAAATTTTCAGAAATTTGAGGAATTTTTTTTTACTAAATTTTTGTATTTTTTCAGACAAGGAAACAATGTTTTTTGGTTTTTGATATAGAATAAAATGTCACAAAATGAAAATAAAGTTATGTTGGTTTAATGTTCACAGCTGATTGAGCAATAATAAAACTGTGAAGTTGCGTTTTCGATGTGAGGTTTTGCTTGTGCATTGTCAGCCACATGTTCCTGCTTTTGTGTGCTTGTTGAACAACGAACTGCAGATTAGCGCTTTGGTCAGATTAGGGCTTAAACCCCTCACACTTTAATTATAACTGTATGTATTTACGTGCATCAAGGTCTTCCGCTCGGCCTCGGCTGTAAACATCTGTCACTGCTCCGCCATGCTGGGCCTTTGTGTCTGCCTGTGCAATAAAATACAGAGAAAATTAGTTGAGTTTAGTAGGTTTTTTCTTCGATTTAATAAATATAATGCAGCATCCCTGTTTTTATATTTACAGAAAATGCCTGGATGATAAAATTTTTACCCTCCATGCTACTGGATGTAGCCGCATTTGCCAATTTTACTGCACTTCCGCCCACTGTTCTGCAGACTCGACATCATTGTGACAGACAGACGCGGTGTTCGCAGTACATCACAGGTTGTGAGGCGACTCGCAGACAGACAGCATTGTTGTCCTGGGTTAACCGCTGCACGCTTTCCACGCTGCCGGCGATTTGCATCTGCGCTCTGTGATCCGCCCAGAGGGAATAGAAAGCTCTAATCCAATCAGCAGGTCCCCGAAGTGCTGCCCCTGAGAGACGGAGAAAAACACAACAATAGGATCACTCTGCACCGGGCCCAGCCGGGGAGGCAGACAGCAAAGACAAGGGAAGGAAATGAGGGATTGGACAGGAAGGGGATTAGGACTGATGGAGGAAGGTGGAAGTAGGAGGATCATTCGGTCGCAAATCATCACGTTTTTAGGAGAATTTCTGCTCAAGCCTCTCTGATTTGCCCGATTTTTCAATAGCACGAATGCAATATATGGATATTTATGGAAATTTTAGCTTGATATGTACAATATTTTCCTTTCAGCACAGTTTTTGCACAACCAACTCATGAACTAAAAGCCTCAAATTTGAACTGCTGTTTCTCATCACGTCACCAATTCAGAATCTATTTGTGAAATTTCAGGTTTTTTTCATAGCATAAATGCTGTATATGCACATTTGTGAAGAAATTTGTGAAATATTACCTTGATCTTGAAATACTTGCCCATCAATGCTCTTTCAGCAGATACTTTATAAGCACTGAACTCAAACTATTAAAGGTAAAAACCTGAAATTTTAGCTTTTATTTCTCATTGTGTCGCTAATCCAGAATCTGCAATACTAATTATTTAAAAATGAATATCTATAAAGGTATTTGTGACATTTTGGCCTGATATATGAAGCGCTTTTCAAGATAAATCTTTTTTTAAATAACCCAGCAAGTTAAGCAAGTTGGGGTTTTTTCACATTGAAATTGGAGGCTGTTTGAACAACAATATCTCAGGAACTGATAAAGGTAAAGGCCTGAAAGTTTCACTGTTATTTCTCATCAGGTCATTGATTTAAAATGTGCAGTGTTAGACAAGTAGATTAAATAATTCCTAAGACTGAATAGAGAACAGTGGGAAAAGTAGATGTGGGATGGTTATTCCATACCTTTGACATTTTTATAGCCTAAAATACGGATATTTTTCCAGACATTTGAGAAACTTTAGCTCAATGAAATATATAAACAAACACTCATTATATTATACAGTCGCATAATAACGACTGATTTTTGAAGTTGAAATGTGAGAGACAATTGGAAGAAATTGTCATACAAAGTCCCATCTTTGAGCTCACACTGACAAAAACAATCAACCAGTGACATTTTCTGAACCACATGTACACCACTGTCAAAAGTTTTAGGACGCTTTCTCATTCATTTGAATGAGAAAGCGTCCTAAAACTTTTGACGGGTGTAGCTGCATGTCACGTTAATAAAAAAAAAAACACGTAGAATACTTTTTAATATGAAAAACCTGGTCACAAAAATGAATAAACAAATGTATATTTTGTTGAATTTCCATATGGATTGAGCAGGTATGAGAAGTTATACCACAAAAGACAAAAGTCTCCATAATCTCATCCTAGTCAAAAAATGCAAAGCCTCAAATGTTAGTGTGCGATAAAGTGTGCTGAAAGTGGGTTTTGTTTTTAAGTTATCTCAGAAAATACTTGGCAAAGCAAGCTTAAGTTTCATACAGACCATTTTAAATTTTCATAGTTCAATTCAATTCAATTCAATTTTATTTATATAGCGTCAATTACAGTCAAATCGTCTCAAGACGCTTTACAGAACCCATATGCCTGACCCCCAGAGCAAGCCCAAAGGCGACAGTGGCAAGGAAAAACACCCTTTTAACAGGGAAGAAACCTCGAGCAGAACCCGGCTCTAAATAGGGGGGACCCATCTGCCTGCTGGCCGGGCGGGTTGAGAAGAACAGAAGAGGGCAAGGGGGAGGGATGGGAGAAGAGGGAGGGGTGAGAAAGCAAGGAAAACACAACACACATTTGAATACATGCATGACAGGATATGTGACACAGACAAAGTATAAGCTAACATTGAAAACTGACTCATAGTTTACTCTTATGATGTACGGCTCTGACATTAAACATACTCCTTATATAGCTAGCAGTAAAATTCAAACAGTATGTAAGTTAGCATAACAGTATATTGAAGGCGATGCAGAGTTGACTCGTGGAAAAAGGGAATTGGAAGCAGAGGGCTGGTGGAAGGTCAGTAGCAGCATCCCACAGTGGACATGGTGGAGACTGGACCAGCTGGTGGAACATCGACCGCAGATCTGAAGCATCCAGCTCTGGGACCAGGGACACTCGGAGAAATAGCACAGGGGGAAACAGAGTGAATGTACTGCAATAACGGTATACATATTAAATGTAAAGGTAGATAGAGAAGGGCTCAGTGCGTCAAGAAAAGTCCCCCAGCAGCCTAGGCCTATAGCAGCATGACTAGGGGCAGAACGAAGGGACGTCCAAGAGGGAGTCAGCTGTACAATGAAGACACAAGCCGAACCTCTGTGGGTCACCCAGTCAGCCCCAACTATAAGATTTGTCAAAAAGGAACGCTTTAAGCCTGGTCTTAAAAATAGAGAGGGTGTCTGCCTCCCGAACCCAAACTGGGAGCAGGTTCCACAGGAGAGGCGCCTGATAACTGAAGGCTCTGCCTCCCATTCTACTTTTAGAAATTCTAGGAACAACAAGTAAGCCTGCAGTTTGAGAGCGAAGAGTTCTACTAGGATAATAAGGTACTATCAGATCTTTAAGATATGATGGAGATTGGTTATTAAGAGCTTTATATGTCAGAAGAAGGATTTTAAATTCTATTCTGGATTTAACAGGAAGCCAGTGAAGAGAAGCAAATAGGGGAAATATGATCTCTTTTGCTAACTCCTGTCAGTACTCTCGCAGCAGCGTTTTGGATCAACTGTAGATGTTTGAGAGAGCTATTTGGACAACCCGATAATAAGGAATTGCAATAGTCAAGCCTGGAAGTAACAAAAGCATGAACTAATTTTTCTGCATCACTCTGAGACAGAATGTTCCTGATTTTTACAATATTACGCAGGTGAAAAAAGGAAGTCCTACAGACTTGCTTTATGTGTGAGTTAAAGGACATGTCCTGGTCAAAAATAACTCCAAGATTCCTCACAGTAGTACTGGAGGCCAATGTGATGCCATCCAGAGTAACTATTTGCTTTGAAAGCGAGTTTCTAAGATGTTTGGGGCCAAATACAATGACTTCAGTTTTGTCTGAATTTAGCAGTAGGAAGTTAAAAGTCATCCAGGTTTTAATGTCCTTAAGACAATCTTGCAGTCTAGCTAACTGATCAGTTTCATCTGGCTTCATAGATAAATACAATTGTGTGTCATCTGCATAACAATGGAAGTTAATACAATGCTTCCTAATAATATTGCCTAAAGGAAGCATGTATAATGTGAAAAGTATCGGTCCTAAGACAGAACCCTGAGGAACTCCGTGATTAACTTTAGTCTGCTCAGAAGAGTTATTGTTGACATGCACAAACTGGAACCTATCTGATAAGTAGGATTTAAACCAATCCAGTGCTGTCCCTTTAATGCCAATTGAATATTCTAGACGCTGTAATAAAATTTTGTGGTCGATTGTGTCAAACGCTGCACTAAGATCTAACAAAACAAGTATAGAGACTAGTCCATTATCTGATGCTATGAGAAGGTCATTAGTAACTTTCACTAGAGCTGTTTCTGTGCTATGATGCACTCTGAAGCCTGACTGAAACATTTCAAACAAATTATTCCTTTGTAGGTGTTCACACAATTGATTTGCAACTGTTCTTTCCAGAATTTTAGAGAGAAATGGTAGGTTGGATATCGGTCTATAGTTAGCTAACACATCTGGATCTAAAGTGGGCTTTTTAAGCAAAGGTTTGATGACAGCAACCTTAAAAGCCTGTGGTACATAGCCTGTTACTAGAGAGAGATATAGTTATTGATAAAAAAAAGTTTAAAGTGAATCAGAGATAGTCGAGCAGAAGGCCTCTGATGGTCTGAGATGGGATGAAATTAGAAATTAGAGGAGTGAATAATGGAAAAATAAAGTAATGAAAATAAAATAGATGAAGGAGGTGTGGTTTGGTGGAAGGAAGAAGGACACGGAAGTAACCAAAACAGAAAGTCACACATGAGGATCTGCTGTTGGAAGGGCAAAGGTGGAGAGACTAATGAATAATCTCTCCATAACCGTTTCAGTAATTTGGACCACTGCAGTGACATTTTCTGGGATGGAAGGAAATGCCACTCCGGGCTTTTAATCCGTCTGCGAGCGTTTGAAACCATTGTACTTGGCTGCTCTTGTTCTTGGGCCGTAGGCAACAGTTTGACCATTTATCATCATTATGAGGTGCAAAGGCAGGACGGAGCAGTGATTAAGAACTGGATCTGCTGTTGATGATGCCTGTCTTGTATTGTCTTGTTCTACGTGCACACATACATACTTCCCTGCCCCTTTCCCCAGTCCAACACTCCTTACAAGAATTATATCTCTGCCATTGACCTGTTGACCCTGAGAATCATTTTTACTGTTCAGAGGACACCCCCCCCCCTTATACTCACACACGTGTATGCAACAGACCACCTCTGGTTTCCTGCTCACCTCTGACTCTTCGTCTTGTCTGAGCTTTGAGTCGGGGTCACATAGCCTTCACGGTTGAATCATTTAGAGGAAAGTGCTGGAAACATTTCAGACTTTACTTCATGTCAGCAGATACCAAGAAGAAACCAAAACCAACATCAAGAAAAACACTCAGAGAGCGTGGTACTCCGCCAAGGCTGCTCAGTCCTTGTATGATTTCAGACGGATAAGTTCTGCTAAGTCTGCAGTGCCCTACAACCAAAGATTTTAAAAAGAAAATATTTTATTTAGCTAATTCAGGACTCCAGGCTAACGTTTCCACCGGTAGCACTGGTGTCACCAACTTTCTCTGTCGGTTGCACCAGCGCATGATGGTCATTTAATTGTAGGAAACCCAATATTGTAATTGGTGTTTCTGTTTGTGTGATTTTTAGCAGCAGGATTCAAATGATTCCATTGGCATAAGAAGCCACAAAGAAGAACTTTGAGCTTCCTGTGTTTCTGTTTAGTGTCACTATTAACCTTTTTTTTGAAGACAGAAAACAGTTTGATCTGCTTCCCCTTGCTAGGTTTAGTTAGTTTAATTGAATTTGAGGTGTGTTCAGCTGTAATAACAACACACACACACCTGTTCGCACTAACGTGTGGCAGGATTTCTTGGGATTTCTTTGTAAGATGCAGCTTGGTACTGATGCTACTCTGGTGCTGTTTTGGATCATTCCATATCATTTCAACCAGTGGTCCCCACCTGACCCTCTCAGATTTTGCTAAGTTTTTACATACATTTAGTACATTATATATGATGGGAAAATCCAAAATTTGAATGCTTTATTGTCATTAGTTTCAAAGTTATGGTCATTTGAAGTAGGTAGGGGGTACCCTATTATTGCAGCCAATATTAAGACTTGAAATTTTCGACCATTTTCAGACTTCTATAACTTCTGAACAACAAAAGATAGAGATCTGAATTTTTCAGAGTCATTTCACAGTGACCTATAGTCCTCAGAAATGTGAAAATATTTACTTTATATTTATAATTGCATGTTACAGAGAATGACAAAGTTGTGATTTTATCCATCAGGAACTTCTAAACTGCTACATTTGGCCACCCATTACACAAAAACTAATCATCATATCCATTAGAGATTTTATGTGGTATAATTTGGCTATCTAAGGATTGGATCTGTATAAAATGAAAGTGCTATGGTATGTAATGCATGAAATATGAAGAGCTAAAAATCAAAAATATCTGTCCGACCTTCAGATTCAAAGGTCAACATTAAACATAGAAGGGTTTATAGAAGCAAGTTGTGCTTGGTGTCAAAATTTAGGGAAATTCCTGTAATTTCACATGATGTCTTTTATTTTTTGATACCACCTATCCCACATGCTGATATTGACCTTTGAATCCGAAACTAATGACAATAAAGCATTCAAATTTTGGATTTTCCCATCATATATAATGTACTAAATGTATGTAAAAACTTAGCAAAATCTGAGAGGGTCAGGTGGGAAGTTTTCTTAAAATTGGTTGATTTCATACGGAATGACCCTTTTATTACCTTAGCATGTTGACTTCTGGTCGCTTGTTCCTTCAGGTGTACCAGAGTTTAAAGTCACCTGCAAGGTAACAGGTTTCACTTGCGGCCCACGTGTTCCTTTAATCAATATCTCATCTTCTTATAATCCCCCTTTGGTACAATGAAAACATGCCACCCTTTATCCAGCCAGAACAAGTTAATTGGTATTCTAGCAGGTGCAAGTTTTCCTCTTGGGGAAGTTTGAGCTGAGTAATTTACAGCGTCCCTCACAGCTCAGTGTTGGTATTATGCCTGATATCATTCTTTGTATTTGCACTCACTGGAGGATTTAATTCTTCCTCAGTCACAGGTCCGTCGAAATAAACGCTTGTTTTTGCCTTTTACAGGATAATGAAGGACAGACGGCGCTACATTATGGTAAGAAGGCCTCTCATATTAATCTCCACAGTCCAGAAATGTTGCATACACTCTTTTAAAAAACACCATTCATTTTCTGCTTTTTTTTTTCTTTCTTGCTGTAAAGCTTTTCTTGCGTCTATTTTTCAAAAGGCAGATATCTCATTTTCGGAACAAAACTCTCCACATTTATCGTGCGCTTGACATCATTATGTCGTCTGCGTGCGCGCTCTCTTTATACACAGCGGCTTGTTTACTGTACACACCCGCTCTTCGCCCAACGTTCGCCTCGCATTCATCATCTCGTCCTCCCACTCTCCCGCCTCCATCCCTCATCTTTATTTTCCTGCACTTGTTTTCCACCAAGTTTCTGTCATTTTATTTCTGCTCCATGCTGTGGAGGGTGCATACGTGCCCTTTGGTATGTGCACGTGTGGTAGATGTGTGTGTGTGTGCAATAATCGCCAGACCTCCCAGAGGAAATCAGCAGTGGTCCTTAGACTCCCCTGACCCTCTGGTGCCCCAACACACATGTCCCAGAGGGGCGGTTCTCATGTCCTCTGAGCCTCTGCTCGTGTGTTCGGCTTCACCATCTGTCCCCCGGCTTTGGTGGCGGCGGTGGAGGAGGAGGAGGAGGGTGAACGCCGCTCACAAACACACACATGTAGCCACCGGAGGAAGCCCCGAGGATGAGGCATAAAAAGATGACTAATAAACATAAGCGATGAACTCCAAGAGACAAATAGCAGAGAATGAAAATTCATTCCCACCTCTCTTTGCACAGGGCCACAGTGGCTGGCAAGTGATTAATTGAGGGTTTACTGCTCACCATAAATTGTTCTCCTCCTCTACGGCTCCCCTGAGGGCTCGCCACTTTTTACAACTCAAGGCCCGGGCGAGACACGCGCCATGCACACCACCGGCTAAATAAAATACTGTTTAGAGCAACAAGAGGAGGAGGAGGAGGAGGAGGAGGTCTGCAGGCACGGCTGGAAAAACGAAAAGGAAAGCAGGCTTTGTTGGTGTGATTTCACGCCTCACACTGTGACTTGAACACACACTTGCTGCATGCCGACGTACCACCGTATCCTCACACACACTCCCAGCAGCCACCTCTGTGCAGGAGGTTAAGAGGCCCGGCTGTCAATCACGGCGGCTGCTGACATCAGCGAACATGGCGAAGCAGCAGCAGCGACTCTGCTCTTTAAGAGGAGCCAGCGATTGAC
Organism: Acanthochromis polyacanthus; assembly: GCF_021347895.1. Taxonomy (NCBI): domain Eukaryota; kingdom Metazoa; phylum Chordata; class Actinopteri; family Pomacentridae; genus Acanthochromis; species Acanthochromis polyacanthus. Next base: position 44,395,791 of record NC_067116.1, on the reverse strand, counting down.
ACCGACAGAGCAGAGCACTCAGAACAAGAGCAGGGGGGCGAGGTGCATCAGGAATGAAGGGACGCTCTAACTGGGTTAAGAAAGTGCAAGCCGTCCCCTCCTCACCTCCTCCTCCCTCCTCCACTCCCACGCCAAGAGAGAGAGAGAGAGAGGAGACCCTTTTAGTGGGGCACAAATTGCCAATGGGGCAGAAATGAAGTGTTTGAGAGAAGCTCGGGTCCAGGCCGGTGTCAGTGGCGGGCCTGCAGATGGGCTTTTCATTACCTGCAGCGCCGCACATACTGTATTAAACCACAGCATGGAGGAGAAGGGAATGAGGCAAATTTACTGAAAGCTGATTCACACTATGATGGTCTAAAACCAGCTGCAATGGTGCATAATTTCCTCAATATGACATTTATGCAACTAAGAGCGTAAGACTGCATGCCACATTTTCTGAAATTCCCACTCTAAAATCTTGTGTTTTAGTAGAAGTGTGGAAGCTGTTCTCACTGCAAAGGGGGAACCAAATCTGTATTAATGTCTGTAGATGTAGCAGCCAGTTGTCTAAACACTTTTGTAGTTGTTGAGACCAAATGGTGGATCAGAATCTGTGCAGCTCTAAGTGAAACTGTATGGATGATCTGAACTTCCTGCAGGAGGTCTGCACACCCGTCTGCTTTTTGTCTTCTAATTCTATCCTCTATGCTGTGTTTTTGCCCTCCTTTTCGTAGCATCGGCGTGCGAGTTCGCCGACATCGTGGAGCTGCTGCTGAACGCCGGAGCCGACCCGTCCATCAAAGACATGGAGGGTTCTCTCCCCGAGGAGGTCACTGAATCCAGCGCCATCTCCTCCCTCCTGCGTCAGTACACGGCTCCAAAAGGCTAGACGTCCATCCATGCCTCCACCCAGTCATCCCCAGACCTCCTAGCCTCATCCCTCATTCACCCCTTCATCCCTCCAGAGACTCTGTTCAGCCCCAGCCGTTTGTAGACTCCAGAAGTTTGCTTTGATTTTCTCTCTGAGTTCTCGAGGTGAGTTTGTTGGTTTAGCTCCTGTGGGCTGCGGTTGTAAACATTAGTCGTTCCATTTGATAAGACACTTGAGTTTAAGGGCACCGCATGTATTTTTATTCTTCTAAAAGTGTATTCTTGATTTTTCTGCACAGTAGGGCTGGGTGATACGACGATGACTGGCTGAGATTTTGCTGTACTTAGGTCACTCTAGCTTCTCTCGTTGATTGAGACCTTCGCTTGCAATATTGCAAATCAATGTCAGGACTGTTTATTGGCAATATTTTAACGACAGGACTCATGCGTCATAGTATCTGGATTTATCAGGTATTTATCTCACCGGAGGAACCAAAAACAGACATTCCCATCCGCTTCTTTTATCTGTAAACGGTATAAAATTCACAATATGTATCATCATGACAGTACAATATGCCATATACCATGCATTGTACCACTATAAATATATATATATATACATTATCCAGATGTATATCACCCACTCCTACTGCTCAGGTCTGACAAGCAGCCAGGCCTTTTAGTCTGGGTCAGCGCTCTCCGACAGTTTCTTCATATTCAGTTGTGTTACGTACAAAGGAATGCTTTAATCATTTGACATATATCATCATTAAAGACTTCAGTGAATCTGTTTGCTCTGACGTTTTATTCTCTGATTACAGTCTCAGCGTACTGTAGCATTCACAGCACCAGCTCACACTCTACATGCAACAATCGGCCACGACACGAAAACCACACGCAGGATATTGTGCAGGTCCTTCTTGTGTTGACAAAACGGCTCTGACTCATCGCTGGTGTGTCTGTTAGCAACATGTGAGTCTTAGGCTACGTTCAGACTGCAGGGCTTAATGCTCAATTCCGATTTTTTTGTGAAATCCGATTTTTTTTGCGAGTTCGTTCACATTTCCAGTTAAATGCGACTTGTATGTGAGCTCCTGTGTGAACCTCACACGACCCAAAAGTGTCCCGCATGCGCAGAAGAGGACACAACAACGACACACAGAGAGCGTGTTCAGTGTTTACGGAAGTAAACATGGACGCTAACAGCATATTTATAACTTAATCGTTTTAAGGAGAAGGTCAAGAAGGAAGAGAGCCAGGATTTTGGCCCTGGCATTTTGTGCGGCAGTGGCAACAACATCTGTCCAGAGAACTGTGTGGGTGCAGAGTCGCAGCCAGGAGTGGTGGATAGTGATGTGAGAGGCTTCACAGATGTGGACTTCATTCAGAATTTTAGAATGACAAGAGCGACCTTTACCTACATATGTGAGCGCCTCTTTTTAACACTCTCACGGCAAGACACACGTCTTCGGCAGCCTGAAGACACAGAATAGTGACGTGTGTCGTGTACCAATGACGTATAGTTTGGATAAATGTGACCTGGCCGTTCAGACTGAAGTCGCGTGACAAAAGATCCGATACGTATCGGAATTAGGACCACATATCCAAGTGGCCTGGGTCGCATTTGAAAAAATCGGATCTGTGTCGTTCAGACTGTCATGAAAAGATCAGATACAGGTCACACAGGGGCAAAAAAAATCAGATTTGAGTCACTTGAGCCTGCAGTGTGAATGTAGCCTAATAGTTTGCAGGGTGGAGCTTCATATGTCAAGCTTCTTCGTGGATGCACGATCCGATCGGGATCCATGAAGTTTGGAGGCTTTGGACTCTCCTAAAGCAGTTTTTGTGGTGTGAAGTTCTGCTGCCATGAAGAGGTGTACATCATCTGCAAAGACGTTTAGTTAGGTGCTACATTTCAGAGTTTCAAAGAAGAGGTAAGTATCAAACAAAATAGAAATTACAATGTAATCTGTTGAACCTGAACGATTTTAATCTGCTGGATGCAGGAAAGTAACATAATTAAAAGTGAATTTATTCAAAAACGTTCATGTAACAGTGTGTAAATACAACGGTGGCTCTGCTAAGCTAAGCTAGTTAGCATTGAGCAGCTAGCTTGGTCTGCTGCTGTGTTTTAATCTGCTCCAATTTCAGATTCTGTCTTGTATATGTAAATGTTCTGCCATATTCAGAATATCACATAAACAGCATATAGCCAGTGTGAGGTGGCTTTGGAGGTGGACCTTCTGCATCTTCAGTGCACTTTTTAGGTGTTTTGATGCCCTTCTCTTTAAGAATCCGCTGCTGTTCCTCTATGTCAAACCTCTCTAAATATTCATTCAGCTTTATCCTGTACTGTCCATTCAACTCTGTGCAGTTTGTACGATATTTTTCCTTCTCTGTGTCCCTCAACTCTTGTCAACGTTTACCACAAACTTCCAGTTTGTTTTTTCTTGAGGTACCCATCATGCTCATCAGTTGCTCTTTTGTGAACAGCACATAGCCAGACTGAGGTGTCAACAGTATTCTCTTCACCTGTTGGTGGTTTTAATGTTGTCAGTGGTACCTCTGGCACTGTAAATACTAAACTCACATCTCTTTGCAGTGATCACCACATAAAAACTGATCCTCACCTCATATTACACAAGTTTATTCCTACCAGTCACCTTCTGGTTATTTTGGGCTTCAGCTCCAGTATTTATTCATTGACCTTAAGCTTCATCAGAATGAAATAACCTTACTGTTATCTAGCAGCTGATAAAACAAACACCTAATGCATGAAAACAAAGGAAATCTTAAATGGGGCCGAGCCTGATGCAATGATCACAAAAAACCCTTGGTAAGAATATATAAAACTGCCAAAATATCAGAATTTTAGTGCTACTGTGCAAATAAACTGAGATTTATTGAAGCTTATATATAATAAAGAGTGAAAATGGTTGCTGGAGGACAATTAGCAACCAGTTGCACTATTTGGACAGAAGTATTTGGACATCTGGCTGTTACACCTAAAGACATTAACCCTCCTGTTGTCCTCATTTACAGGCACTAAAAAGTATAGTTTTGTTGTCTGAAAACATTTCAAAAATTCAGCAAAAAATTTCCCCAAATTTCTGAAAACTAGCAAAACCTTCAGGAAGAAAATTCCAATAATTCCTTAAAAGTTTCCCTTAAAATTTTGATTTTTTAAAAAAAGAAAAATTCCCCAAATTTGACAAGAATGTAAATATTTTCAAAAAATGAGTAAAAATCTTCCAAAAAAAAATCCTAAACATATCTAAAGTGATTACATATATATCAATAAAACTTCTACTATTTTCTTTAAGAACATTCACATAAAAATCAACCAAAATCCAGTGAAATTCGCTGGATTTTGGTTGATTTTTATGTGAATGTTCTTAAGAAACTTTTTTAACATTTCTTTTTTTCAACCAAAAAATGTTCAAAGATTTCCTGAAAATGTGGACCTCAGAAGTTTCACTGTGATTTTTTGTTTTTTTCCCCACATTTTCAACCTTTAAACTGGGTCAGTTTTGACCTGCGGGGAGACATGAGGGTCAATATGGATTTGGTTCCCCCTTTGCAGCTATACCAGCTTCCACTCTTCTAGGAAAACACGAGATTTTGGAGGGAGTCTGTGGGAGTTTTTACCTACTTCTGAGTTCAGGCAGTGATGTTGGACCAGAAAACGTGGCTTTCAATCTCCATTCCAGAGGTGACGGATGAGGTCGTGTTAACTGACTAATCTCCATCTTTATGGACCCTGCTTTGTGCACAGTCATGCTGGAACAGAAAAGAACCTTCCTTCCCCAAACTGACTGCATGTCTAAGTGCTTCATTTTACAACCTGTGGCAGTGGGTCTGGATGAATCAGCTGAATCCACCCATTTAGAGACGTGTCCAAATACTTTTGCCCACTTATTCTGTGCTGAATAACTGAAACATGACATGACAAACCTAGAAAATTAATAGGGCTGGCCCGAATAGTGGTTTCTGGCCTCCAAGTATTCGGGCCCTATTAATGACGAATATCCGAATATTCGTTCCGCCCCGTAACATCCGACGGGGGTGAGGCTTGTAGCAGAGACGCTTGAATATTCAGATCCGTTCGTCTGGTCTCCCGGGTCCAAATTTTGCCTTAGTTTTGTCTTCAGCTAAACTGAAGAATTCCCAAACAGTGGAGGTCTTCAGCATCTTGTCTTGTGTTTATGCAACGAAGTGAAGCGTGACGTCAGAGTCTGCAGCAACCCGGACATTCAGGTGGTGGTAAGAAACAGGAATGGATGAGCCGAGATGAGCCGAACACGACGGGATGAGCCGAAGTGGGGCGAAGGCGGAGAGAAGACAGTAACGCCGCATATTCTTTCCGCCCAGTAACGTCCTACGGGGGGGGCAGGCAAATATTCGGATACCAAAATTAGTATCCGGATGCCGCCGTAGCAAACGAGTATTCGGATATTCGGGTCCAGCCCTAAAAATTAAATAATAAAACATAAACAACACACACTGCCTGAACTTCCATTCTTTTCATGCATATGTGTAAATGCAAAGACAAGAGCTTTAGTGCAATTCTGAGGTTTAAAATTGTTTGTGAATCGAAAAAAGTAGAATTTTCAGGCGTTGTTTTAGTTTAAATTTTTTAACTCCAACCCACTTAACTGGTGCAGCCTCACATACACGACATCTCTTTACATTCTGTGCAGCTCTGCCTCCTCCGTTATGTCATATAGGAGGGATCTGGATGTTCTCCAAAAATAACCAACACATGGTCGGAGTCCAAATCTGCTTTAGTCGCCCTCCAGCCCCTCTAATCAGCATATTCTGTCTGCCTCAGCTCACACACCCCGGCAGATGAGAATGCACTAAATCTGCGACCTTAACTACAGATTCACGAAGACGCCAGTGCACATTTTGTCCACAACAAAGCTTAATCCTTTACTCTCTAACACACATCCCTGCTCCACCCCTGAACCCTCGTCCCTCCCTCCCATGTGTTTGACTGAAAATCCGCCTCGACACCAGGCGTGAGATAACCGCCTCACCACGTCGGGCGTGGCAGCAGTGGATTGATAGTCATCACCGGGGGGGCAACACATCAGATTCAGCTCCTGTCCTGACAGCTGTTGTACAGTGCTGCTGGTAAATTGAGATGCAAGTGATGCATCTTATACATGAGATGAATTAGAATGGCTGCACATAAAGTGTATATCTGCATCCATGTCCCGTCCGTCCGTCCCTCCTGCACAGATCACACAGGAGGAGAGAGCTCAGAGTGTGTTTTTTTTTTTTTTATCTAAAAGTATCGTCATCCACTCCGCCCAAAGAATGTTCCTCAATGAAATTTTGTCCATTTCTGCTCATGAATTTTGAGGATGAACCCAACATGAGATGAGTATTCAACCCAAGTCTGACACTACAATCCCACAAAGAGACGACCAGCGACCATCTCACTGTTATGAATTCCATCCGCATGCAGCCATTAGGCTCTCGGTGTATCTCTAAAGCCTGTTTGGGTCTCGGCGTTGTCTCCTCGCTGCTTCCTAAACTCCGTTACGCCGGCTTGAGGTAAGAGAGGATGACGGCGGTCGTGCTTCCCTCCCGGATCGTCTGCAAGACTCTGACACTAAGCCCATTATGCTTCCATTATGGGGCTTCAATTTTCCTCTGAGCTTTTCACTTTTGACACTGCAGCTCCCTCCATCTGCAAACCGCAGACTCACACACTCCCCCCAAACCCAACACTGTTCAGCCTCTCTGAATATTTATGCACTTTTTGGAGGTGAAAAGTAATAAAGTACATTTAATCTAGTAGTGACTACAGCACAGTTTGGAAGTAGCAGTTCTTAAGTTTCCCTAAGACACAAAACATTTCAAGGAATAAGAAAGCAAGAGACATTTCACAAAACAAATGAACAGAATGTATTTTAAAACTCCGTCGTAACTGGTCCACACTGAGATCGTGTCTTTTCACCTTAGGTGGATTCTAGAAAATGCTTTGCAATGTGTTTTTATTTATTATTATTTATCAGGGTACTTCAAAAAGTTCTCAGCCTCATTAGGAAACAAGGATTGTAACTCACACTTTGGGGCATAACTGTATATTATAAAGCCTTAAATCAGAGTCTACAAAATTTAAAATGTTTAAAGAAAAGTAAGGAGGCAAGCTTCAAGTTGGCTGCTGTTGCGAAAGGACAATACACCCGTCCACACAGCACACCCCATAGCTTTTATGTCCTTGAAAAGACATGAAAAACATTTGAGTTTTTGTGTACAGTGATATGACTCTTTGTAGTATACAGTTATGCCTCATAATGGGATGTCTGTGTAGGTTCTCATTCATCCAGGTCATGGTTATCCAAAGTAGTTTAAATCAATCCACTGGACTTTAAGAAAGTTCCTTGAAGACATTTCACCTCTCATCCAAGAGGCTTCTTCAGTTCTGGTGGTGGTTGGTGTTGACATGGATCCATGTCAAAGTAGAGAAGCCATCTCTGAACAGTGGGGGTGGTCTACGACATCATCTTTCGTCAATTTACAATCAGGTCCTTTCAAAACTCCCCAAAAGAACGACTCAGCAGACTCATGCTAATGACCACCATTAGTACAGCAGGACTCAGTGATGCATTTCAACGACCCCCACCGATACTCACAACGACCATCGTTGAGTAGTCAGACGAGTCTTGGTATCGGTCGTTGGAATAATAGCCCTGGACACACCTCACAGAGGTTTAAAAGCTGAGGCAACACCAACCACCACCAGAACTGAAGAAGCCTCTTGGATGAGAGGTGAAACGTCTTCAAGGAACTTAAAGGAACTTAAAGTCCAGTGGATTGATTTAAACTACTTTGGACCCCATAATGGGAGTTACACCCCTTGTTTCCAGGTGACGCTTAAAACTATTTGAAGTATCCTTGTGTTCGCCAATGACGGCAGAGCCAAAGGTGCTCCTCAGCCACCAAGAGGAACTTGGGGTTCAGCTTCTTGCCCAGAGACACCCAGAGTTACCAGGAACTGAACTACAAACTTTACGATTGTTGAACAACCCACTCTACCACCTTAGTCACAGCTGTGTAAAGACATGGATCTCTGACAGAAACTGCTTTACTTGTTCTGGGTTGGAGGACAGCTGCTGCCAGAAATGAAGGAGTTTAGATATCTCTTGTTTGCAAACGCCTAAAACATGAGCATGAGATGGACGAAGTCTGCAGAATTGTACGTGTTGTACCAGTGAAGAAATGCTGATATACGTTCCAGCCATCACCTTAGATCATGAGCTCTGTGTCGGAAGCAGAAGAAGCCAAAGTTTCCTCTGCATGGTGAGGAGCTCAGCATAGAGTTCCTGCTCCACTGTATAGAAATGAGTCATGCTTCCTGGGCGCCTTCCTTTGGAGGTTTTCCAGGAAACTGGGAGAAGAATCCACTCCCTGGGGGGAATACATATTTCATCCAGCCTGGAAATGTCTCCCAGAAGGAAACTGGAAAACATTACTGGGAAGAAGGTTATCTGGAATGAGCCTAGTGCAAGCAAGACCAGAAGTGGATGGATGGATGGATGGATGGATGGATGGATGGATGGGCTGACTTTTATCTGGCTGGTATTTGTTGCTTTTTAATGAACATTAGCTTTTTATTTGATAGAGTAAACTGTTTAATTCAAATTTAACACTGCAGAACTATTTTCAAAAGTTGGATACAATTATTGATGATTAACATTGAAAAAGTACTGTTTCTCCCACATCTACTGACATCGATTTCTTTGTTAAAGAAGAGATATTTGCATCTGTGTTCCTTTTTTGTATCTATTTAAGTCTGTTATATAGTTCATTAAATTAATTGTTTTATTAACTAACCCTAACCCATTAAAAAGCCAAAAAAGCATGTACATTATATCATGGTAAATTAAAGCTAGAGAATCTGTTTTAATTATGGGGTATACTGTATTTTTTATGAATCTGTTATTTTCCGCCATAATATATCCATATTTTTTACTTTTCTCTTTTTTTTTTGACAGTGTAGCTAGCCAGAGAAACAAAAATGACAGAAATCTGTACATGGTGCAATCTGAGAATATAGCAAAAGTCTGACTTCAGGAATGGACATCAGACATTTGTTGCTGCTCGTTTTGCGTCACCATGAAGCCGATGGAGAGGCTAAAATCCAAAACAGTTCAGAAAGACAGAAACCAAACTGGGTTAGTTAGTTAGTAGTAGTTAGTCGAATGAAGATGCTGAGATGTTGAGGAATCAAAAAACGCCTGCTCATGGATGATCAGAGACCTGGATGATGTTACAGTTGCGTATACGTAAATATGCAAACAGCATATCCATAGAAATAATACAGAAACTGAGCATTAATGAGACGAGAAACAAGGATTGTAATGTAAATGTTCTTATTGAGATGCAAAGTGAGTATTTTCGGTTTTAATGTGGAATCATTTTTTCATCTTCCCCTCACCATCACTCTGCACACTGGCTCTGTTCTCCCTCCTGGAAAAGCCACAACGCCGTGTTGTTGCTTTGGCCAGCTCCTAATGCAACCCTCCTCCACACCTCCTTCCTCCATCCTCCCTTTATGCTGCAGCCTCCCCTCCATCCCTCCACCCTCAGCAGTGTGTCTGGGAAGCCAACAGTAAGCAGAAATGCTGCTGAAACACCTCCCACTAATATCTCAGATTCATTCACTGGAGTCCAACGCCATGTGTAGTTCTGCTGCACGTAAACATTGAAGACCGGAACGCTTCGAACGATATCTTGAAGCCACAGTTGGCATCGACGCTCAGGGTCTCGCTCCCTCCTCTTGTGGTCATCTGCATCGAGGTGATTATCGAGTGGAAAAGTCCCTGTTCCACATTAAAACAGGCGCCAAGCTGCAACCTTGAGGGTGTCATTGAGAGGCCTCCGTTTGACTCCGGCGCCTCTTTAAGACTCACTCCGTCATCCTGCGGATCATCGTTCACCGCCGGCCGGATGGAGTCGTTTGGGGAGAAAAATGCCCTGTCTCAATTCTGCAAGATTGACTTTCAGTCCAAAACAAATCTTAGCTGTTTTGCATGTTAATTTATTCCCTTTTGCTTTAGATGAAAAAAAAAAAAGAAACTGTTTCCTTCAGGAAGTTTGTAATAAAAGCCTGGCGATCGATGATAATGGCATTTGTGCTTGTGTTTGTCATCTTCGCAAAAGCAACAGTGGTGGAGTTTCCGCAGATTTATTTGTATACTAGTGCTGTAAGTGGCGTGTAAATTATCCTAACTGTCCGTGTGGCCCTTTATCTTTGTAAGCCCGTACTATTAGAGCCTATCCATTAATGCCCATAGCACAGCCAATCAATGTTTAAATAAAAATCAGCTCAGTTTGTAGCGTTTTATGCAAACGTGCAAACTCCCTACCAGGCTGACTCTTTGCTTTTTGTTTTTATAATGCAACAAGAATAGCTAAAATAAAAAGGAATCGATAACACTTAAGTTTGGGTTACGTCGGCCGCTGCTCAGACAAATGCTGCACGTTTCTGCATAGAAATGAGCTTCATACAGATGTACACTGTGGTGTAATTTCATTATAATTCCATACATACTTAGCCGACACCAGAGCTACAGGGGAGTAAATCCACTGCAACCGCAGAGATTCCAGCAACGCAGTAAGGATGATACTAAACTGTGTTTAAAAATGCATATAATGTGCTTTTAAAATGATTTTATTAGGAGTCAGGCAGTAGAAAGGGGCACTAATCTGCAATAGATGCTGCTGGCTAGAAGCTAAACGTGGACTTTGTGGTTGTTTAGCACCTTAATTCATGCTACCAGTATCTTTAAGCTAATTCTGATGACTTTGATCACGGTAAAAGTTTGTTTTACGGGTGGCAATGTAGATGTTCGAATCGTCTGTGCACTGTCGCTAGTCCAGACTGAAAATATTCAACAACTTTTAGATGATTTAGCCATGATGATCTACTAAGGTTTTGTCTCCTGTTAAACTAATTTGTCTGGGTTGTTTAATCAAACATTAAACCAATAATCAGCCCAGCTATTGTTTGTTTTTAGCCGTAATTAGCAAATGTTAGCATGCTATCATGCTAATCTACATGAGACATTTAACATGTTTAAGTCACGTGGTTATTTTAGTACATTAACATTTAGTTCAAAGCATCATTATGGGCTCATGAGCTGCTAGCAGAGCAGTAATTATAATTTAAATGGGGTAGTCCAATATAGAGTAGCTACATGTTAGCTACATTAGCTGCAGTAGGCCAAAACAGACATTACTAAGTGTGATGATAACTAAGCTTAACATGTTGCCAGTTCTTGTATTTCAGTTTAATGCAGTTCTACGTGAGGTTCGTCCACTTGGTGTTTCCATCTGCAGAAACTCGACTGATGTCTGTAAGTAGCATTACACATTATTGCATTATAAGCGCTAGTTAGCTAACAGCCATTACATTCTGAGCATGTAAACAGATTAAAACGCCAAGAAGCACAGCAATGTAATGCAATGCACCGTGTCACTTAACTTTAAAACATAAATGCAAGTTCATTCCATGCTTTGAATGAACTTTTGAGTATCTTAAATTTGCAGGAATGTTTTTGAATTTATACATTTTTGTGGTGGATTTGTCCCGCTAATGGTGACGCTGTGGCTGCTACACTGTAAAAAAATCTAACTGTAAAAGAATATATTCTGACCAGAGCAACACCACAAAAATACTGTAGTCATGGAAAATACTATTAATTACCTTGATTTTACATGCAATCACACATAGAGATAAAAGCTGTATTTTGAGAGACGTACACTGATGGAATCATGTTTCATTAGCTATCACTTAACAACCAAATTATTAATCATATTTAACTTTAGACATGTGTTTCCAAATATTAACTTACTGGTTCATGCATTAAATAAATGGGAAAGAAGGAAATATTTGTAAAATTACAATAGATTTGTAGATGTATTTGCACACTATTTTTATGTTTAAATATATATATGTTCTATATTTCGAATAATTCATATTGCAATACAGTTTTAAATGTTATCTTACATTAGACATGTGAATTTAAATGTTTTTGTAACTGCACTGATATTTTTTGCAACTTTTAAAAATACTGAAAAAAATCTGTATAATGGAAAGGAAAAGTTCTGTAAATTAATTTTATTTTATTTTACTGTGAAGCATGGCTGTAGACTCTTTTTAATATTTTCTAATTGTGACTACTTTCAGATTCCGCACAAATTCAGGTAAAGGGGATGGAGTATTTCTCCAGCAGCAGAGGAGCACTTTGCATCAACATTATTGACATCAGTTATTACACTTAAGTAACATTTGAGAAAAAATCCAAAAGATGTTGGTGGTGATTTTGGGTCATTTTGCTGGTTGCTGGTGTCACTGATTAGAAATCCTTCCAACAGTCTGTCTACCAGTCTGACACACTGACATAGAAGCTAACTGGCTGCACACGGAGCTGTTTGTTTCCCTGTTTGTTCGACCAAACGGCAGCATATTGGTCCACATCTCACAAAGCGCTCCTCATTAGTTAACAGCGGCCGGATTAAGGGTAGATTTGACGGTGCAGCGCTGCAATCTGCCGCTGCGTCTCTTCAGCACTGAGAGGATCAGAGAAACAGCCAGCGAGGCATCTGTTTCATTCCTCTCTCCTCTTTCTTCCTTTATTCTCTCTCTTCATGCATCTTTCTTGTCACCCCCACCCGGAGAGCGCGAGCGGAAAGCAGCATCAATCACTGTTAACTGACTGACCACTGTCTGTTGGTGGTACTAAATGGATCTCCACAATTGAATAGAGGCCTAAGTGTGTGGTAAATGCTCTGAATGGGTAAATGAATTTGCGGGTTAACTCGCCCTAAGAGCGTTTCAATAAGGCAAAATGATAAAAAACACCAACAGCACATGTTTTTCTTTTGATATATTAAAAACAAAGTCCAGCTGAAAATCTTAACTCTGGCATTCATCACCGCAGGAAACGGAGGGAAGCAGTCGAGGGTAACCCAAAGACGATTCAGCTTTATTTTCCTCTTATAGATTTGACTGTACACAGTTCATACCATTACACAGAAGGCATAAATGAATAAATTCAGTGCTCTCTTTTACATCTTTTTCAAAGACACATGGCAATAATAAATAGCGCTCATGAAACAAGACGATCAACACGTTTTCAAACTGTACAAAATTTACAACAATTAAGATGCAAACTTCTGAGGCAACGCAGACTCAACGGTGGTGTTTGAATATAATTTAAATTTAGATTACAGCCCACAAATCACACACTGTGAGGTACCAGCAAAAACACTGACTGGGCTTCTTCAAGGGAAGAAAACAGGAAATACAACTTATATTTTGAAATAAATTACACCACGAGTGCTTTTTATTAAATAATTAGTGAATCCACCTAACATAAACTCAATTTTTGATCTCCAGCAGCAATAATGTACACTAGATTTCTTTAAAACCCCTTGTACGTGCAATTTCCCAAAGTTATTTTTATGTCATTTCAAAATAAAAGTTACTACAATTTATAAATTAATAAATTTAATAAATAATTAATTTTAAAAAGTACTTTTTTCTAATTTCTCCTGTTTTTGAATTAAGTAATACAATTTCTGCACATTTAGATATTTCTTTTCCCAGTTACTTACACATTAAACCCAGAATAGTTTTATTTACTAGATATTTATGCTGTTATTTGTGGGCTGTAGCCTATTTTTTTTCTAAATGGTGTCACTTTGTTTCTTGATTTGCCCTCTGGTGAAAAAAAAAAACAAAGAAAAGGGGAAAAACTTGGCAAATGTCTTTGCAAAAAGGTGCCCATGTGATAAATAAGAACCGATTCAGATGACGTGTTTTAAGCAAATTTTCCCTTAAATCAAAACAGCCGCTTTCATGCGCAACAGGTCAAATGAAAAGTCATCATTGGAGGTTTTAAGATGCAGCTGAAGTCGCCTGAACTGTGATTTGAGCCCTGAACGTCGGCATTAATCCCCCTGACACGAGGCCGCAGGACAACAGGCCGACTGCACATCTGGGGGCAGTAAGTAGGTTGATCGCAGGCGAAGCGAGTAGATTACCGAGAGGTCAGACTCTGGATCAGACCGAAGCAACGGAAGAGCTTTTTTTTTTTTTTTTTTTAAATCTGCTAATACTCATTGGTGTCAAAATGGTGCCTTAGCTTCCTCTGCAAAAGGAATGGAAACCTCACACATCTGTGCATTTTTTAAAAAAGGGGGGATAAATGAATCGAAAAACTTTAAACGTCTCGACTGTCCTCAAAACACTTTGATTCCTGGCGAGTCTGAGATAATTTAATACTGACAGACGTCCTCTCAGGCAGCTTTTACACAGACGAGAACAAGTCAAGCACCTATAAATATAGAAGAGAGACCTGCTGTGTAGCTAAACGGTGTTCACCCTCGTCCAGACAGGGGGAGCTTCTACGAACAGACGGACGGACGGACCAGGTACTTCCCTAACAACTTGTAAGCTTCAGCGATACATTTAAAAAACGTCAGCATGGTTCAAAATTCACACTTGTGCCACTGTTCTTGTAAATTTTCCCTCCCCAAAATGAAACGCCGTGTTTTTGCCTTGTGCATACGTCTCTCCTCCCGCTCTCTCTCGGCCTCTTGCCTTCCTGTCCGCACACGTAGAAAAAGAAGAGGAGAGTAAAGTGCATCGCCAATGTGAAGGCTTCGATATGACCAGACAGCAAGTCCTACTCGTTATGAATCAGAAGCATGCAGGTGCCTCCAGGGTCTCAGAGGAGACTTCGATGCGACGACGTTATCTCCCCCCGGCGAGTTTAATCCGCCGACGTATCGGAAATCCAGTCTCATTTTCAGAGAGTGAACCAAGAAAATAAAGTCAACGAAAATCGTATGATACAGTGTTGAGATTGAACATTCAGCACGGAGGTGTTCTTCACTGCTACCACACCTCGACCCGGCCGCTTTCTCACCGACAGTCCTGGAGGGAAACGTAAAAAGCCGCCCCGCAGGCTCAAAACTGGGAATGGTCCATCTCGTCCAGCCACGAGGCCGGGCTGGTGGGGAAGTCGGGGTATCCCGTACTGCTGCCCGTGGAGAGATCCGAGGTGGGGCCTCCCGCCATGGCCCTCAGAGCCTGGCCCACGCCGACCGGGCCGCCCGGCGCCACCAGACTGTCCATGGTGAAGCCCAGGTTGTTGAGGAGCGGGGTGTGGCCCGGCAGCGAGGCGATGGAGGAGGGCGACTGTGGGAGGCCGTAGGGGCTTCCTGCCCGGATGTCGTGGTAGGTTTGCCCCGCCGCGTCCACCGAGAAGCCGCCGTTCAGAACCGCGGTGTTTGTCATGTCACCCACGCTGCCGTAGAGTCCGTTGGTGTGGCCCAGATCGGACAGGACCTGGTCGTCTGTGGAGGAAACAGCATCACTGAGCATGAGAATCTGACACAAGAACCGAACCGTATGAACATTATGTAGGGATCGACCGATATAGGAGGCAATAATGGATCTGCTATCCCTCTCACCCAACTAGTCGAGGCAGATGTCTGCCTTCCCTGAACCTGGTTCTGTCTGAGGTTTTTTTGTTACCCTCCCTAGTACATTTTTTTGCATTTCTTCCTTCCATGGTACTAAATAGAGGGCTGATAACCGATATTCTGCTTTGTATCTACAGCACCGTTTGGACATTATGTAGGGGTTGACCGATATCAATTATTGGTCTGCTATCCCTCTCAACCAACCGGTCGAGACAGATGTTTGCCTTCCCTGAACCTGGTTCTGTCTGAGGTTTTTTTCTCCCCTCCTTAATCAAGAGTTTTTTGTTCCCTCCCACCGTCGCTCACAGGGAATCCAAAGGCAACTCTGGATTGTTGGATTTTTCTGTTCTCTGTAATTGGTAATGTCTGTACCTTGCTGTACCAAGTGCTGTGAAATGACATGTTGTGAATCGGCGTTATGGAAGTAGCATCGAATTTAAGCAAATTAAATTGGCACTAAGAAAGATAGATAACCAATATTCTGCTCCACGTCTACAGCACCATAAGAACATTATGTAGGGGTCGACTGATACCGATGGTGATGATTGGTCTTCTGTCCCTCTCACCCAGCTGGTCGAGGCAGATGTCCGCCTTCCCTGAACCTGGTTCTGTCTGAGTCACTCACAGGTAATCCAAAGACATCTTTGGATTGTTGGGTTTTCTGTTCATTCTTACTATTCTAAAACTGAATTGAACTGGTACTTAAGAAAGGCTGATAATATAAGTTAGATATAATGTATTAACAGCATGTGATAGCAGAGAACCTGTCATTAATAACTAGACTAAATGTGTAATGTAGAAATAGAAGTAATTATTAGCTGATCTCTTCCGTCTATGAGGGATCGACTGAGATTGATCAGTTTGTCTCTTGGTCTTCCTCTGCATTTTCTTCTTCTTTCACTGTTTTATCACTTTTATTGTCCACTAAGGTCCAGATGTTTAAGCTTTACTGATTATTGTTTTCCAGACTCTCAGGTTTATCTGTGGCTGCCTTCTAACTTTGCCGCTAACTGTTAGCATAGCCTTAGCCACTGTGAGAGAAACTAACTTCCTGGTTTGTGTTTCTTGGTCAGTTTTACTGCTTGAGAGACTTCCTGAGAGTGAAACAGACAGAGAGACCTGAAGTAGCGCCTTTAGTTCATTGATTATCAGTCAATAACAAAATGCAGATACCGATAATCAGCAAAATGCCAGAATAATCAGTCTCTCTCTGACATTATGTTATATTTTAATACAGTTAAGTGCTTTTACGGGTCACATTTACTGTGGCAGCGTCGTGTGGAGTTACCGTAAAACTCTCCAGTGTTCAGAAAGCATCTGTTCTGTCATGATAAAGTGAGAAAGGATGCTGTTCTCTAACAATGGATTCCTGGATGCTGCACAAAATATTTGTTTCCATCTCAATCCCTCCCCTGGGTGTCTTCAATAACCACAGAGCCCCAGTGAGCTCTCTCTCTAATTGACTAAAAGCCTCACATGCTTTATAGAGTTTCTGTCACCATGTTTTCATTTCTCATAAAAACAGCCTCCTTTTTAAAAGTGGCTCCCAGACTTTTACGACTGCCCAAAACGGGGTTTGTGAACATTAAATAACATGGGGACGTCTGAAGCGGCGTTTGGTCCCACTAAGGGCCCTCTCTCTGTTCCAATAAGCTCCATCATGGCGACAAACGGTGGCAGGAGGATGCGTCAGCGGCCAAAGCGACGTGTGAGGGGAATGTGGAATGAGAATGCCATTTCGGATTTGCCTGAGAGCGACGGCACGCACCGAGGAACCGCGGAGGAAACAAATGAAATGCCACAAAGACACATTGAGTCGCTGCAGCGCTCGTGTCATTTAGCAGCTTGTGGGCTCCTTTAATCCCATTAGCACAGCGGCAGGGCTGACAGTTCCCCTTCAGGGAGGCTTCTAGAAACAGCAGCGGCAGATCTCCACACACCTCTGAAGCTCAGCTCGCTGTCGCTGAGGCCGGCGTCGTCGGCTGAGCTCTCCTTCTCCACTTTGGTTCCTCCTCGGCTGCGTTTGACGCTTTTGTAAAACTGAGTCCAGCGATGTCGACCTGCATCTTTCTTCAGACGCTTTTCCTTCGCTCGCCGGTTCTGGAACCAAACCTGACAGAGAAGATGAAGAAAATCACCGTTGATATTAGAAACATTCAAAACTACTACCTGATCCAACCAATAACTATCATCAGCATCATCATATGTAGTATTTTTTCAGTTTAATATGACTTTTTTTCAACCTAAAACTCTTGTAACCACTTTGTTTGACACAAAACATCATGCATTTATACTGAAAGTAATGTTAGAATGTAAAAAACTATGAAGTGCATGATATGAAAGCAAGTATTTATCATAATAAACACTTAAAAATGCAGAAAAAACACATTTTAACAATGAAAAACTACACATTTGTGCTAAGAACTGCTAAAGCAATACAAAAAAGTCCCAGATATTGAAAAAATACGTCAAATTAAAGTGAATTCATGAAATGTGTGTTTGTGATTTGAATAATATCTAGTAATCTGTGTTCAAATTACTGAAATTTTGGCAGCTCTGACACAAAATAGCATAAATGCCATAAAGAGTCACTGTTAAAGACATTTTTTTACAGCAAAACTAGAAATTTGTGGCAAGAAACATTAAAGTAGAGCAAACAGTCGAATAAAATTTTGAAAAGATCTTGAAAGATATCCTAAGACATCTTAAATATTCATAGTTTATGATAAAGAAAGTTAAGTTTCAAGCGATTCAGAGATGATTGAACAGAAGGTTTCTGAGGATTTGAGATTAAATTTCCCAAAAGTAACATTAAAAATCGAGCTTGCGGAAAGATTTGAGGTCTGCCAGGAGAAAAAGCAAACAAACGATCCCATAAAATATCGTTTTAACAGGCAAAACTACAAATTATGATAAGAGATATTAGAACAGAGCAAGAATCTTAAAAAGAACATCGTAAATAACCAAATTAAATATTGAAATTAGTTGAAGATGTCTACAATTTTATGGATACCATCTGAAATATCCAAAGTTTGGGTTAAAAATAAAGTTTCAAGCAATTCAGAGATGATTAATGAAACAAAATCAAGTGATTATCATAATAAACGTGCAAAAAAACAATTCAAAATACAAAAAGAGTTGACAAATAATCAAATTCAGTTCTGAAGAAACTTAAAGATATTGAACAGTTTAATGGATACCATCTTAAATATTCATAGTTTGTGATAAAAATGAAGTTTCAAGCGGTTCAGAGACGATTGAGCAGAAAGTTTTTGATGATTGGAGATGGAATAACCCAAAACTAACATTAAAAATCAAACTTGGGGTAAGATTTCAGGTCTGCCAAGTCAAAAGAAACACGCCAAATTAAAGTGGTTTTATGAAAAAAGGAGTGTTATGTCTATATTTGTATGACTTTTTTTTTTTACTTTTTAGAAGGTTGTTGCAACAATTAGAAGCTCTGGCAATAAAGGCCTGATTGATGGTACAAATAATAATATCTAAATATCTAGAAGATTTAAATTCTGGTGTAAAATCTCCTGCCTCTGTATTAAAATGTAATGTAGGAATATAAATCAAAATCAAGGGATTAGCTAATAAACAGAAAAAACACACCTATAACAGATTGTTTTAAAAAGCAAAACTAGACATTTGTGGTAAGAAATATGAAAGAAGAGCAGAGAATATCATCTTACATGTCCATAGTTTAGGATTCAGAGATGATTGAACAGAAAGTTTTTATAACTGGAGATGGAATATTCTAAAATTGACATAAAAAATTAAGTTTGGGGTAAGATTTCAGGTCTGCCAGGTAAAAAACAAACTTCACATTAAAGTGGTACCCTAATTTATTAAACAACTTATTTTGTTATAATTTCTAAACAATGCAACCAATCAACACAAAACTTGGCACAAAGAAAGATAGATTTAGTAGAAGCATTTTACATTTAGCTAACGTCTGCCACATTTTATAGTTTCCATGGTAGCAACAGATTTGGCGAGATACAAAACATCTTGTAGAACAAATATCTTCAGAAGGAAAATAGTTATAAACACCAAATTTGGTGCTGACTCCTTATGTTATTATGGATGTTTTAAGTAGACACATTTTCCTATTTTTGTGTACTAGAATGATAACCATAAAAGAGTCTTTTTTTCTATTTGAGCAGAAATATTAGATGAAGTAAAAATGTGTCTACTTAAAACATTACATAAGGAGTCAGCACCACATTTGGTGCTGATATCTGTTTTCCTTCTGAAGATTTTTGTTCCACAAGATGTTTTGTATCTCGCCAAATCTGTTGCTACCATGGAAACGATAAAATGTGGCAGACTTTAGCTAAATGTAAAATGCTTCCACTAAATCTATCTTTCTTTGTGCCAAGTTTTGTGTTGATTGGTTGCATTGTTTAGAAATTATAACACAATAAGTTGTTTAATAAATTAGGGTAGACTACCACCTTAAAGGGATTTTATGAAATAAGAGTGTAATATCTCCATCTGTATTCTGAATAATAAACCTGCTTTGGACCACTTTAAGAAGGTTGATCCAGCATTCAAACACTCTGGCAGCAAAGGTCTGACTGATGGTAGGAAAATATATTAATGTCTGCAGGATCTGATTTCTCATTTTGTTGCTCTGAACACATTAGAGGTTTTGGCTGCAGCTCAGGATTCAGGTTAATTTTAGCAGAAAAAAGGTGGAACCAGCCTGAAGGCCTCATGAGGTTAAAAAAGCTCCACTAATAAAACCTGCAGCTGCTTTGATGATGCTGTTCTGAGTAACTTTATTTCTACCTGCACCACTCTCATGTCCAGCCCCGTCTCCGAGGACAGCTGCTCCCTGACGTGGCGTGCCGGCTTGGGCGAGTTCTTGTAGGCACTTTTGAGGGTCTCCAGCTGCTTGGCGGTGATGGTGGTCCTCGGCCGCTTGGTCCCCGCCTCGGAGTCGTCTGCAGGAAAAAACAAAACAACAACAAGCAGGAGCACAAGGGTGAGTGGTCTTCTTCTGGCGTTTGTCAGCGTGCCTCCGGTGTGGTGTTAAATGAAGTGAACACTGGAGTGTATTATTGTCCTTGTGCATCTGTCCCACTCCCACAGCAGAGGACATAAATCTAGCCGGTGCCAGAGGACCGGAGTTATTGGAACCGCACCATATAAGAGCTTCACTTTGCATAATCAATCAGAGTTGTATGGAAATCTCAGAGGGGAGGGAGGGGGAAGCAGAACAGACGACAAACAGCAGTCAGGAGTCGTTTCACTGCATCAGACAGCTGGAAGCAGACTTTCAGCACGTTAAAAAGGTCCTTATCCTGGGGTTTTTGATGTGTTTGAGCCACTTTCTGCTCACCTGGCTTCACATTTAGACTTAGATGACTTCAATCATCTCTGAAGGGAAATGAAGTTGCTCTAGAGCAGCATGGATATTCAGTAAAGGGGTAAAAAATTAAGACAGCACTGAATATTAGGCTGTAAAGTGAAGGGAAAATAAATTAAAATATTTTAAAAAATAATAATAAAATGTAATTAAATTTATAAAAATAAAATTGAAAAATATAAAATAAAATAAAACAATAAAATAAAGATAGCATTTAATTTAAATTAAATTCTAATTAAATAAAAAAATTAAAACAAAGTGAAATTAGACCAAATATATAGGAAAAAAATCAACAGACTATGCAAGAGTGACAGTATTTATATTTAATTTTGTACAGAAATGTGCAAATGTGAATATTCTTAGACGTGCAAATGGCGTCAAAAGGTGCAGTTTAGTCATATATAAAGAATCTAGTCCTTCATGCTACTGTTCAAAAGTTTGGGGTCACTTAGAAATGTCCTTATTTTTAAAAGAAAATCTTTGTTTTTTCCAATGAAGATGACATGAAATGAATGATAAATCCAGTGTAGACATTGTTAATGTGGTAAATGACTATTGTAGCTGGAAATGTTTAATGGAATATCTCCATAGGGGTACAGAGGAACATTTCCAGCAACCATCACTCCTGTGTTCTAATGCTACATTGTGTTAGCTAATGGTGTTGAAAGGCTCATTGATGGTTAGAAAACCCTTGTGTAGTTATGTTAGCACATGGATAAAAGTGGGAGTTTTCATGGAAAACATGGAATTATCTGGATGACCCCAGACTTTGTGTTCATAACTTTACATAACCTGGCAAAATTTGTGAAATATTGTGCATTTTTGTTTAGGAAACATGTTTGATCATGGAAAAGGTTTCATTTAGGGTCAGTGGTCAGACAGTATTTGCTCTGATCATGTTTTCATTAAAAAATGCTGCATATTTTACTACTTCTGCCAGGGTCCGTCTGTAGGTACAGATCCCCCTCTCCTGTAAACGTACCGTTCTGCTTGGCCGTCTCATAGTCCACCTTGCACACCAGCCTCCCGTCCTCCATGAGGTAAAACTCGTCCCCGGTGGCCAGCTGTCTGCTGCACATTATGCAGGCGAAGCAGTGCAGGTGATACACGAAGTCCTGCGCCTTCCGCACCACCTGCGTGGGAGGGATGCCCTGCTGGCACGACGCGCATTTCGTCCCAAAACGCCTGCAGGGAAGCAGAGAGGGTGAGAGGTTTTCAAATCTCTCATGCTGGACGGTGTCTGTTCTAATAGAAGCTGTAGAGGAGGAAAGAATCAGCACCGGGATGCATTTCTGTTAACGACGGGTCTGCGGGCAGGTTGATGGATGGACGGGATCAATGCACGGCTGCTTGTCTGCGTGCGCGCATGTTTGCATGTTTATGTGTTTGCAGATGAAGCACTGAGAGCTAAAGAGGAGGAAGAGGAGGAGGAGGAGGAGGGGAGCTCACAGTAAACACACCCTGAGGAGAACCAATAAAACACTGACTCAGGAGAGGCTTTAAATCACAGGACCAGCTCAGAAAAAGAAAAAGGAGCAAGGTGAAGCCTCCAAATCACAGCTGAATCCGTGCGTGTGCGTTTCCTCATGTATGTGTGTGTTTTCATGCAACATGCCAGCCTCCCCCCCGCACCCCGCAGCCACCCCCGGGTCAGATAACACGGTTAGCTCCCAGCATTAAAACCTTTCAAACATGATTTAGTAAAAAGCCCAGATCTGCTGATCCTGTTTTGGATAAAAGTCAAACTCAATTTTCTTCTGTAATGCCTCAGAAATCCAATCGTTGAAAGAAAGGAGGCGAAACGGCAGAAAGATGGTAAAATAAAAAGGGATTCTACATTTTTTGAAACTCAACTCTCAGTGAGATGCAGCAGCCACTGAGATTCTGAATATTCTGAATACCTTTACATGCAGAATGTTAATTATTCTGAATGGATTAGTGAGTAGAATCCAGCCTGGTGCCTTTAACTGAACAGTTTATCCATTTAGAACACACCAGGAAAGGGAAATGTGTCTGACAGGCTGTAAAATCACCAATAATCAACTCGCACTACAACAAGCAGCCTGTTGTGATATTTTGGTGCAGAAATTAGAAGAATTTAATGAGATGTTGCTCCAAATAGCTGGCTTAGATAAAAGCAGTAATATTCTGTTTTTATAACCTGATGTGACTTTAAAAAATAAAAAATGTAACAGTCAAAAAAAGTGGCATAAAAATGCAATAAACAATAATATACTGTATGCAAAAACAAAATAATTTATACATTTTACTATAATTTTAAAATAGAATATAACAAAGGATAATATAACAGAGCAGAATAGAATAGAATACACTATGATATAGAATGGAATAGAGGCTATTACTATAATATAAAATCATATAATTTAAATTAGTAATTGACACTGAATCCAATTTACCTATTTACTGTTTAATTCTACTGTAATTTTCTATCTATAGCTATAAGAATTCTAATAATTCTTTCTGTCAAAACTTTGTTTTTCTTTGGTGTTAATTCGATTTTCTGGATTATTTTTTAGCAAAATATTGAAATTTCTGCTCTAGAAAAAGGCTGCAGCACTATTAATGTTTAGTAGCTTTTTATTCTTTCCTTTCCCTTAAATGTTCACTTTAAACATGCATATCTGCAGCTGTGCATCTTATTTAAACACTCATTTTCTTTTTTACATTTGTGTAAATGCATGTGAGTCAGTAATAAAATCAAATTTCTTGGAAGTGCGCAGACACTTGGCCAAAAATGAAAATAACTATTATTAGAAAAACACCAACTTTGCTGCGTAATTCAGGAAACCCAAATAAACAGCAGCTTTCATAATTAAAACAGGAATAAATCAAACAATCAGTGTAGGTTTTTGTACTGACTTGAAGAAGTCCTCCTTGCAGTAAACGCTTCCAGCCCTGGAGAAGCATTTGTCCGCCAGCGGAGTCTGACAATCTGCGCACTTGAGGCACTTGGAGTGCCAGTGTCTGTCCAGCACCTTCAGGATGAACTTGTCCAGGATGTGCTGACTGCAGCCCGCACACTGAGGGATCTCTGCAGGGGGAACAGCGGAACAAGGTCACCGTGAGCCTCAGATACAGAGGTGAAGCTCCGAAAACACCGTCAACACTTTAGTTCAGCAGCAAAATAGAAAAAAACAAACATTTAAAGCGTTTCAAGCGTAAAAACCGTGGAGAGGAAATTATTCTCCACGTCTCAGCCTGCAAAAAACTGCAAAAGCTCAAATCAGATCATAAATCTCAATTTTCTTCACATGCATCTACATTTATTTTATCTGTAATATATTAAAAATTAGATTAAAATTCATGTTTTCACCATGATAGTGCATTAATGCCTCATTCTAATGCATTTTATTCATTTAGGTGTTTAACAAACGCTATAATGTGCACTGTTAATCAACTTTATGGGATATTTTATCCTCTTTTACTGTGTTTTTTTCTTATTTATTTATTCAGATTATAGATTCATGCATTATTATGTCGTCATCAAGTAAAATCAAACATTAAATCTTCGTTTCAAATGTTTTGCTGCTTCCTCCGTCTCTGTCCAAGGTGCTGATCTGTTCTCCTGCAGCGCACGAAAAAAAATTATTTTCTGACGAAATATTGATTTTATTCCTCCTCCTAATTTCGTTAGCCAGCTCTGTCTAGATCTTAATTAATCTCCTAATGATTTTGTGGAGCTGTGAGGCGGCAGCAGGTGAGACGGTTCCTCGGTGCAAATCAGGGTCAAAGCGAGAAACGTTTGGTTGAAGTGAATGTGAAAAACTCAAAACTGCAGCAGAAAACACGTGTGACATTCGGGACGTTATTATAACAATTATAAATAACAATATAAGTGGATTTACTTCAGTTTTGAAAAAGTAGAATTAAATTCAGTTCAATTTCCCTTCAAAATAAAAGCCAAATTCCATATTTATTCCTTTTTGCACTTCAAGATGACTGTTTTATTTATTCTAGCATTGCTATTATAATTTATATCGTCCATTCCTTTAAATTAAACGAATAATTAGCAACTAATTCAGTAAAAGATGCACCTCTGTCATGCATAAACCAACAATAAATCAACATATTCTGCAAAAAGCATCATGTTTTTCCTATTCGCAGCTTCTCTCAGACACATAAAGAAAAATCAATATTGAGGAGAAATGAGCAGCAAAAACCACAGAAAACCGCCATGAACCTGAAAACACACACATGCACGGACTCCGAGCTGCAGAGAAAAGCCATCCAGGCCGTGAAATCATCTTTTAATAACCGAATAAAGCTCCACCATATCAATTTAGATTTAAAACCGAGCAACTGTAAATATTCCTGTGCGTAATTGCGCGCATTTGCACTGCAAATTAAGCAAAAATAAATACAGGGAAAACAGCAATAATCGTGCGAATTGGCTCAGTGAAAAATGCACATATGGTATCCTGATTATTAGCTGGTGTTTTGTGCAGAAGACTGGAAATGTGCAGAATGTTTGGCTGCAGCTCGAAGCCTTAAATCCAGCAAATGCACACGACAAAGACACAGCAACATTCCTGCACAGACACGGTTAGAAAGTGCACGAGAATCCTTTAAAAAGAGACGAGGAGGCGCTTTAAAAATGGCTGCATGGAGCTGATGGGATGGTTTTTCTTTTTTTTAAAGGGAGGTTGGTGCTGAAAGGAAAACAGCAGCAGCAGCACCGGATTCTTGGCACCGACACACGGAAACCTCGTGGGTTCAGGAGCTCCTTCCTCATATCTGGTTATCTGCTGCCTCCTCATCACATTTAACTGGCCTCTTGCTTAGAAGAAGGTGCAGCTTCTCTCAACACTCTGCTGATCTGCGTCAATTAAACATGAAATAATGTAAGAATCTTGAGTCAGCACGGAGCTCCGAGGCTCTTATTTTATTGTTACATAGAATAGGACGCTTGGATGTGCTCTGTGCTTTATTATTATTATTATTATTATTATTATTATTATTATTATTGTTTCTGAAATAATCCAGGTTTAAATCCAGGATGAGCCCTGCAGGGGGCTGAGTGGCAGGATCTTTATCCAATCTTTTAATCTTGTCTCGATTTATAAAATTAAAGAGCATAAGCCGACCACATAGAGGCTCCTCTGCTGCTCCAGTCAGCGTGCAGAAAAACACACATTTGCAATAAATATACAGTTTAATTTCAGGAATTGAGCTCTAAAAATATCTAAATGTGTATTTTTTCATTTATGTGGAAGAAAACTGTATATCAGAGCTTAAATATTTCATTTTACATAATTATAAGTTTTAAAAATCAAGCAAGAATCCAATAATTATGTTGCTGTGGATTCATTTTTTGGTGTAAATTTCTGCACATTTTCCTTTAAATAATTAGAGATTATGAAAGCATGCCTGGCTCAGATTAGAAGACAGGAACACATGTGAGTCATTTTAGAAGCTGTAGATTAGAAAATATTCATGATAATAGATTTAATGTTTGTTCCAAGCCTCCAAAAATGCCTGAAATGAATTGTCCTAGTATACAAATCTGCTTAATTGTAATATGTACACACACAGACTGCCTGGGCCTCCATTCAGAGCCTGAACCTGAAGTGTGGGAGTCTCCAGGTTTGACCCATAATGAGTGCCAGTCAGTCGGTGCGTGTTCCTCTGATGGGTGATGACAGCTGCGTCTGATCTCTGACCGTCCAGCCTCGTTTACTAATTAACAGGCGGGAGGTTCAGTGTGAAGCTGCAGCGAAGTTTGAGGCCAAACCGAGAGAAGCCTCACAGCAGAAATCATCTTTTTTTTTTTATTTAAACCCTCCGAGGATGGATGGACGGAAGCTTTTTGCGCAGAACACCGGAAGATTGATTGGACCTGCGGGCTGCTGGCTGCTCGGCTTTGAGGCCGACAAGCAGCAGGATCTACTTTTACGCCCTGAAATGCTCCTAAAAGCGTGGAGCTCCGGTCTCCTCGGTGTCCCCCCTGCTGCAGGTCGCCAAGCGGCTCCCAGACTGAAAGGAAAAGAGGAAGATGTCTTACGTTGCAGTGGCACTCCGAGGATCTCCGGTAAACTCTTCACGGGACTCTCTGTCGGTAGAACCGCCGCACTTTGCATCATCGTGATCCAAACCGGGAGACAGACTCATACACCCGCAGCACGGTGGGCGCGCTCCCCCGTCCTGTATCGCGTGGAGAAGAAATGATGCTGCTGTCGAGGCCTCCGTGTCCACTCCGCTCCTCCGTATCCTCTCTAATCCCCGGGAACCGAGTCCGCGCTGCGCCGTGCCGTGCCGAGCTGTTTTGGAAGTGGCTCAGACAGGCTGCTCGGTCCATTCAGCGCTGCAGGGGCGGAGGGGGCCTGACGTCAGCGCGGCGGAGGCTCACCGGGAGCCAATGGGAGCGCGGGAAGAGGAGGCCCCCGGGGGCGGACGGCAGCCCGGATAGGTGAGGGGAGCGCGCAGGAGGAGAAAGGAGAAGGAGGGGAGCGCGCCGTATGAAAATGTCTCCGGAGAGGCGGGACCTCGGTCCTGTGGAGACCATAAATAGCTCACTGCAGTGGCTCCCGTAGGGGCCCCGGGCCAGCAGGGCTCCTCTGGACATGAGGAGGAGGAGGAGGAAGGAGCGTGCAGCCAGGAGAATGAGGATCAATCAGTTTGTCAATAAAACAATGAAGACAGAAAGAAGGAATTCCAGAAATGTGAGTTTTATAGATAATCAGCAGGTGGTGCAGCCTCACTGACCTGTTTCACTGCATTTTTCATTCACCTAGAAGGATCTTACTCATGAAAAAGAGCACAAAGAACTGTAAATACCCACATTTACAACCAAAAACAACCTTCTTAGATCAGTCTAAATAAGGAGAAGGTGGCGGACTGCTGTGCTCCAAACGTGAAGCTTCATGGAGCCGTCTGAGTCCCAGCAGCTCTGCCTCTGACAGGTGGGATTAGGAGTCCGGGCGCAGTGCCTCCTGACACTGCTCATTTCAGAGCCCATCGTCTGAGGCTGCTCTCCCGGATAAGATATTCCCTCCGGAGGGCTGCTAGTTCAAGCTAGATGAACTCAATCTTCGCTTCCAATTTACTTCAAGCGCGCAAAAGAAAAGCAGCACAGCGTTGCGCTCCGCCGCCGGTCCGCCTCCAAACCGGCACAAGGTTGTTGCCATCAGGTGTGTGAGCTCCCCAGCTGAACGCCTGCACCTCCACACACATGTGGGTCGCAATTATTGCAGTTAATAAACAATAAATAGGTTAATTTTTATTTAATATTGTCCGATTTTGTTCAATTTTATGCAAATGATGCTTGTAGAATTTGATCCAGGTGGATACGGCGCTTTAATTATACAGTTTAACAGCAAACAAAAGCTTTAAATAAGATTGGAAGTGTCAAAAAATATGAAAATGTTTCAAATAATACAAATATCGTGTTTCAGCTCATTTCATTTGACAGTGTAACTGGTGCGTAAAAATCAGGGTCCTGCTATTTTGGTTAAATAAGTCGTATTTGTTTCTGTGTGTCCAACATTATTCTCCTATATTTCCCAACATCCTGCCTCCAGTGACCAGTTTATTCTTTATACATCCCGCTGCTGCTGAGACCCACAATCCCATTCGTCTGTGCGCTTAATGCTTCAAATGTAATTTAGTGAAATGAAAACGCACATCAAGCTGATTAAAAAGCAGGCTGGGATATTACTGGAATTTTATCCCACCGATTCAAAGCTGCTGCTGCAGACTTTCCAGGCCAGGTGTCCGTCTGTCTGTCTGTCTGTCTGTCCGTCCATCCATCCATCCATCCATCCATCCATCCATCCATCCATCCATCCGTCCAAAAGGGAATCATATGGTATCACTTTATTTTCATTATACACTTTTCCCCTCAAGATCATTCGATTTATTCCACTATTCAATTACTCTGATTGTTGGTATCGAGGCCCCCCTGTTTGCTGGAAAACAATACAGATAAAAATGCTCTTAACCTGTCAGCGGAGGGCAACACAATTAGAATAATTGACGGATGCAAAAAATGCAGAAAGAGAGAAGATGTGAGGGCGAACATCTGCCTAAAGGATGAGCTGCGGGCTTAGTCTTATTATTATTTGCATCTTTAAATGAGATTGCAGATTTTTAAATGCACATCTGGAATTAGATACTAATTATGCAGACAATTACAGAGATAATTAAAGGGTGAAATTGCAAAAAAATATGCAAATATATCTGGATTTTTTTGTTGTTGCAAGAAATAGTGTCAAATGTGCACATTTAGTGTCATTTTATCATCCTAAACGGTGCATTTAAAAGGAGGAGGAAACGTGCAATAATTTTGATAATGCAAGAGGTGAGGTGGCACATTTTTATCTGTATGAAGGTAAGAAAGTAATGTGCAGAGGAAGCAGCAATAACTCAAACAGAGGGCGACTGGTGCGCCACCGCCGCTGACCCACACCTCTAATTAGATCTAATATTTCAGACTTCATTGACATGTGCGATTCACAGATTCATCTTACTGAGGAGGGGAGTCCCAAATACACAAACACACCCGTCCTGCAGCTTTTATGGAGTGGAGTACAGGTGTGGAGGTGTGTGAGTGAGTGTGTTAGAGTAAAGCAGCAGCTGCAGGAGGCCTGGATCACTAAAGCAACACTAAAAACACTGAAAACACTAAAACATGTGAATTTCTTTTCGTTCTTGCAGGATTTGCTTGTTAACCCATAAGAACCCAGACCCATTTTTCCTTAAAGGACTTGAGCTAAAGTCAGACATAAAGCTTTACAAGGAAGAGACTGGGGCACTCAAAGTGCTTGTTACACTGGTGTCACTGTGGTTCTTATGGGTTAATGTCCTGCACACACACAGAGCAGAGCAGCCTCACCGAGATGACTACGTTTGTGTCCAAATGGCTGCGAAATTAAAACTCAAGCTTGAGCAAAAATAATTAAAAAAAACAAAACTGCATCCCATTAGAGCGTGTTGGCTTCGTGCAGGATGCAGATCTGAGATTTCTGTGGATTTATTCTAAGATGAATCGCTGCACACCTACCTCATCTCCGCGCCTCTCCTCCTCCCCTTCCTCCTCCTCCTCCTCTTCTTCTTCTTCTCTTCCTCCATGCAGCAGCAGCAGCAATGAGTCCTTCCTCCGCGCGTTTTTACCGGCAGATCGGCGTCCAGCAGCACCGGCACCGTGTCCGTTACCGTCCGGTCCGACGGCAGCAGAGAACAGAGAGGGGAGAGAGGCGGAAAGCGAAGGGAAACCTGAGGAGAGAGCACCGAGGAGAAAATTAAATTGCACTTGGGGGGCAAATTCTATTAGGGAATAGTTATTGTCTCCTGACAGCTCCTGTCCATTTGGGTAATTAGTAGAAGAGATTGGTTGAACAAACGAAATCTATTCCCGTCAGAAATGATATTTTCCAATTCCCTGATTGAACCTGACCCTGTGCTGCTCAGACGAGGCGCTAATAGGCTCATTTCAGTCCGAGTGGAGCAGAGCAGCCGAGGAAAGCTGCAGCCCGACCAGGAGCTAGGAAAAAAGGATAGAGGAGGGTTATTTTCAAGATGCACGATCCAAAAATGAGCAAAACAACAAGTCAGGGCGAAAAAATAAAGAGAGAATGGCTGATCAACTAGTAACACAATTGATTGACTGATTAATTGACTGAGATTTTTATTGTAAATACAAATACCAAGTAAACAAGGAACTAATATTACATACACACACACACACACACACACACACACACACACACACACACACACACACACACACACACACACACACACACACACACACACACACACACACACACACATATATATGAATACACACATGTCCATACAAAACAAAGTCATAAAGCAAAAATAATATTCCATAATTCTGGACTAGATCTACATTCAAAAAGAAATGAGAAGAAGTTAAAAAAAAAACACTTATTTAGTCTCAAACCTTTTCCAACAATAATTAATTGATCATTTCCAGTTTCCTAAATATTTATAATATAATAGACAATTTCTATTTATACATGTCCGATACAATAAAAATCTATAAAATCATGATATGATTTGTTTATGTATATCTGTTATTAAATCATTGGATTCTTCTGAAAGTGAACAGCTTGCATCGCTGTAATCTAAATCTAGATGTTTTTTTGGCTTAAAATCTGCATAAAGGTTCATTTCAGTCCACGTGGTGCAGAGCAG
The DNA here is from genome assembly GCF_021347895.1 of Acanthochromis polyacanthus. Taxonomy (NCBI): domain Eukaryota; kingdom Metazoa; phylum Chordata; class Actinopteri; family Pomacentridae; genus Acanthochromis; species Acanthochromis polyacanthus. Next base: position 44,364,878 of record NC_067116.1, on the reverse strand, counting down.
CAGAGAAACCTGCAGCCTGAGCAGAAGCTGGATGGAGATTCTGCAAATAACATGATAGAGGAGGTTTATTTTCAAGATGCACAATCTAAAAAAACAACAAATCAGGGTAACAAGGAAAACAGAAAAATGGCTCCACTGGTAACACACAGTTCCACTTCAACTTCAGAGGTAATATTATTACCACCACTGGTTTAAATTTGATGCATTTAATGTTAATTCTTCTGAGAATGAACAGTTTGCATCACTGCAATCTAATCTAAGCACAACCAACTTGAAGTTTCCACAAATTTAAAAATGTGCAAAAGGTGAAAGTTGCTTCATTTCAGTGCAATTAGTAAAGAGCTGAAAAAAGCTGCAGCCTGATGAGAAACATGAATCAGATTCTGCAAATGGAGGAGGTTTTATTTTCAAGATGCACAATCTGAAAAAAAATACAGTTTATGAGCAAAACAACAACAACAAATCAGGGCGAAGCTAAAAGAGAGCATGGCTGGATTAACTTCAAGCTTTAACACACAATTAAATGAAGTTTATCCAATTTAAGCTAAGAAGCAAGATTATCTCCGCTGGTTTAAGTTTAATGGACTTAAATTATTAGATTCCTCTGAAAAATGAACAGTGTGAGTCTTGCAACATACTAAAAATACCAAGTTTTGGCTCAACAACAACAAAAAAATCACACATCATTTGAAAATGGAGAATAGTTGGAAAACCTTAAGTTCTACTGAAGCCACTAACTTGAGCTACATCTACAAAAATAATTCGATTTCTCTCAAATGAACACTTTCTATTGCTGCAATCTAATTTTGAGGAAAGTGAACTTGAAGCCTTCAGTTTTTGCATAAAAGGTCAAACGTGATTCCTGCATTAGACCTGCTGTCCTTCCCTTTTCTTTATTCTGTAATCCACCTGAAGAACCTGGTGGTTGAGCTGCAACCAGTAAAAGATGCAGATGTCAAGACGCACAATGCTAAAAAACAAAACAAAACAAAAAGCAAGAAAAAGCAGTAATCCTAATTATTGCTAAAGTAAAATACCAGTTTAGGGTAAAAGGTGTGATGTTAAGTTGGTAGAATCTGCAAAAGTCAACTGTGAATCAGTAGAAAAGAAACATTAATCACATTTAGTTTGCTTTATTTATTAAGTATTAAACTCTATTGAATTAACAGAATTAGCTTTTCCACTGCAATCCAATGCATTTTTAGTTCCCAGTCTGAACTGTCTAAATCCTAAACTCAGTGAAGAAAATTCAAGTTGTTCAGCCAACTTCTAATGCGTCCATTCAACTTTCAAACGAGTCAGTTTTGATCTGCAGGATGACACGAGGGTTAAAGACATGACATTTTTCCAAAGAAAAACTTTAAAAATGCCGAATCAATGTACATTTGAGCAGTTTTCAGATGAATAAACATGGTACAACACTGCCCACAACACAGCTGAATGAAAACTGCCACAGTGTCTGATAAACTTCATTGTTTTTAATGGAATTTTATCACTAGCATTGAAGAATTACGTGCTGTATTTTTATTTTTTTAATGTTTTGGTTGCTGGTGACTTATTTCAAATGGCATTAGGTAAAAATTCTTTCCACAAACCCTCCAGATCTCCAGTGAAATCCAGGGTGAGTGTTCCCAGGCTGCTCAGTGACAGCAGCAGTGTCAGCTGAGTGAGTTAAAGCGATCTGACTGACAAGTGCTGGATCTTCTCCAACATCATTAGCCGAGCACTTCTTGTAAGCTATATGCTAACTGTGGGGGGAGGTGGAGGGGGAAGAAAACCAGACCAGGGGTCAGCTTTAGGCAGCTCTACAAGAAGACGGGATCGAGATCATTTCAGCTTTAAGGTGCTTTGGGGCAGTGGCGGATCTTCTGTTCGGGTGGGGGTGGGGTGGTGGGGTGGGGGGGTGCATACTATACTATGTCGAAAAAAATGCCATTTTTTTCAACATTTCATATGATGAAATAATGTAAAGTAGGCCATGAAAAACACTAGAAGAGTTTTCTTTGAAATAAAAAATCATCATGAATTTTCTCCAAAAACCGCCATAGTATAGTATGTCGAAAAAAATGCTGTTTTTTCAACATGTGGTAAAAACATGCCATATGATGGGATAATGTAAAGTACGCTGTGAAAAACCCTATAGAGCAGTTTTATTTTTTTTTTAAAAAAGATGACTGGCCACCTTGTGTGTTTTCATCGGAAATTTACATTACTGATATTCCGATTTCCGATGCTCCTGAACACAACTGCGTTGTCTGACTGCACCTGAATGCACCAATGACATTAGTTTGATCTTCTGATTGTATATCGTTTGGATTTGAAGAAGCTTTGAAGACGTTTGCTGATGCCGGAGGAGAAGACGAGCAGCTTTGTACCTTTGAGGTGAGAAGACTGTGGCCGTTTCTCAGTACGTAACTGTCCGTAGCTGGTTCTCATGTACTCATGAATCGTCATCATCGAGACTGCATCGGACCAGAGTAGTGTGCATAGATAGGAATCAGTAGGACCATAGATATGAATCCTTTGAGCTGCGTGCTACAGCAAGGCTAAGCTAGTGAGGGTAAAGCTTCAGAGCATTCCGTGGATGTAGACGGCGTGAAAACAGAAACAAGTGTGCTGCAAACAATTACACACTACGTCGTATAACTGAGACAAGGAATCTTGGTTCTAAAAATGTCAGAGTTTAGCCTTTGGCCCACAAAACGTTGTTCTGTCCCGGCTGTCTGAAGTAGGTGAGCAGCAACACAAAAACAGTCCAAACATTGGTTTCCAGAGGGTCAGACGAGTATTTATTTGAAAGAGTAAGTTTACAACAACACAACGTGTGAGGGGGTTAAAAGCAAATGGGTGTTAGTAAAATAAAAATAAATCAACAGAACTAAAAGTGAACTTCATGTTGACATTGATGGACATTCCAACCAGGAACAAAGTAAAAGATCATCAGTACGAAAAAAAACTCTTCCTGTTCACCTCTTAAAACCCAAAAACACACCACAGTAGCACCCTAAACTAAAACTACCAGTGGGTTCCTGTTTTCCTTCCTGAACAGTTCAAAGGTCCCTCTCTATCTCCCCACACATCCACCAACCACTGGAACACATCTCCAAAGTTCTGCTGAAGCTCAGCTTCCCCTCAGAAGAAGTGCTGCTAGATGAAGGAGCCTTTGGAGAGGCAGCTGGCGTTGGTCTGATCCAATCCAGCTTCAGCTCCAGAGACGGCAGGCGGGACGAGTCAACGGAGGCCGAGTGGACGAAGGCATGAAGCTGAGAATAATCCAGAAAACACCAGAGGAGGAGTGAGGTAATAAATCCATTTAAAAATGGCACTACTTTGGCTCTGAACCTTTATCTAGCTGTGGTCGCTCTGTCTTCTGGAGTGATTTGATTGGTTATACGTCACCAATAAAACTCCTTTAACTTAACATCTGTAAACAAAACAAAAACGGATCAACAAGTTTTCTGTTAGAGTTTGTGTTCTTCTAAGTTTAACTCCAAGATTTTAACTACTTTCATTTACTGCAAATGAATTTCTCCTCCAAATGTCTCACTAATAATCATTATCAGCCTTAAAAACCCACAAACACCCCCCCTCTATACTGGACCACACTTAGTACAGTCCGGTTCCCCCTTCTATAAATCTGCTTGGAATCTTCCACTTCCTGTTTGTCAAAGTGGCCTTCTACCTGGACAGGTTTAGTTGGAGCTCATCAACAAACATTTTGGGTAGTGATGGTGAGATGAAGCCTCATGAGGCATTGAACCACTTGAGCCAATTGGTTCGAGAAAGGGTTCATTTCTTGAAGCTTCATGAGCACACGAAACCACCTACTGGTCAAGTGTATAATCACAGGCAGCTGTGTCTGAACCACATGCCTGATGCACTGAATCATTGTTCATTGTAGCTGTTGGGAACGACTATGAAAAGCAAAAAAAATGTATGATCAAATAATTTCTACAGATAAATGATCACATATGTGTACAATAAAATATATTTTCATGTATTCTGTGTGTGTAAATTTTCCCCAAAATGTTAGTATCATAAAATGTAGCAGGTTGTGTAATAATGTCTTTCTGTCATCTTAGGAAAATGGCATGGCCTTATGCAGGCAGAGGACAGTGAAAGTGTTTGTGGAACTAGGAAGATTGTACTGAATATGCTTGTGTAACTTAGACAAGGATGTACAGGAAAGGGGAGATTTTATTCATTTTATTCAGAAGTAACAGGTTTTCAACAGTTTTTGGTTTTAAATGATTCCTTTTTTGACACACAATACACACCTTACCTTTGAATAAAATAAGAAACGGTGAGAAATACAATTCCTGATAAGCAAACCTAATGTGTCTGTAATAATGTTAGATTTAGCTTACCTTATTAGGAGTTAAAAAGTCAAAATGTTCCCACACAGGGGAAAGTTTCCACTTCCTGGTCGGCTGCTTCCTATCACCTATCTTTCTCTCCTCACTCTCCTAAATCTCCAAACCATCTCTCTCTCAACTCTCCAAACCATATCCAAACTGTATAAACACTATCCAAACTCTAGTATCCAGACTATCAAAACTCTATCCAAACTCTCGGCTGACCACAACTCTCTATCAAAACTCACATTTTGAACGGAGTCTGAGGGGTTTATTCTGAACACCTGAACATGTCAAACTGGTTCCATAGTAGAACCTTCACTGTAAAAACGTCATAGTGTGGTGTGTTGCTCAAAAAACATTACAACAGGCTGTCAAGGGTCGCCGAGGAGCGACACAAAAACAGGACAAACGCTGGTTTCCAGGGGGTTGAAAGAATACGTTTGCAACAACACAATTCCTCTCTTTCTTAATCCTATCACACCAGTATTCATTATTTAACATCAAAAAATGTAAAAAGGATATATGGATATATTTAAAGAAACAACTCACTTCTAAAAATGTATAAGGAATAAAAGAAGATAAAAAGACATTCTTCAAAAATAATCAAACCATCAACTTTTACAGTGAAACACGCTTCTGATTTTTACACTGTTTCAAAGTTAAAAGAGATAAAAAGACATTCTTCAAAAATAATCAACCCATCATTCTTCTGAATAATGCACTCTTTTGATTTCTACACTGTTTCAACATTAAGGAAAATAAAAATGTAATAATATAAGCATTTGGTTAATTCACACACATTCATTAGGTCATAGCGTATTGTATTATAAATCACAGGTTATAATATCATAGCGTGCTCTCTCATTCTGCTGCCACTCCTTCATAATTCCATCCTTATGGCTGACTAGGGATCCCATATCCATGACCAGGAATATTGACAATGTGAGCAGAAAAATCACAAAGTCTGTCTTTAGTTCAGCTGAAAATATTAGTGTTTGTGATGGCGGCAGTATCATGCTCTGTGGAACTGGAGCGTCACGCAAAGTAAATGGAATAATGAAGAAGGAGGATTACCTCCACAATGTTCAGGAAGTCCTAAAATCATCAGCCAGAAGGTTGAGCTTGGACAACAACACAATGAGCCCAAATGCACATCAACAGTGGTAGTTTGATATGAAATCTTTTTGTCATCATCCATAAAAATGTTTCCATTTTTACAGTGCTCATTTCTGGACTACAAGGACTTCCAGCTGCTTGAAACCAAGTAAGGTCAACAATAAAGTTCAACGGGGCTGAATTCTTACCAGCAACTCCCATGGAAGAAGCCACACAAACATCCTGTGGTGCAGCTCCAACCAGAGCATCAGTGTGCAGCTCACGGTTTCATTTGTTTGAACGCCGGCTGCCTGTTTGTGCTGTAAAGTGTCATCTGATGTTGGGATGTGAGCAGATGAGGAGGGGGAGGGACCGCAGCAGTAAAATGAGATGGATGTGACCCTACTTGACTCCTGCTTTAAAAGGCAGCATGTTTAAAACCCGAAAGGGGATCTGGCTTAGTTTGGATGTGATATATACCAATACCATATATTAACCTCTTTTTCATAATTTATTCACCCCCCTTCAGCATCCCCCACTCATCCCTCCTTCTAGCTCTGTCCACAGCAGGAAGCTTTATAGTATTATTAAAGTCAGAAAGAGAGATGACAGAAAAATGCATCAGGCTCCTCCTGCATTTTAATATCAATACCGGAGGGGTAATAAACACAGAGGCAGAGAGCGCACAGCAGTGGAGTGACTATAAAACCCTGCATTGTCTAATTTATGGAAGACAACAACAGGGCAGCAAGGTGAGGTTTTTACCCTTCAGTCAGAGCTTTCATAACACAACTGTGTCTCACAACATGATGCACACAAACACTGAAAAGTTTGGAGGAAAGTAACTCTTCCACTTTGGGACCAGGGGATGGTTCATATTTACACTAGAAGACTGATAACCTGCAGACTATTTTACCAGAGGGTTGAGTCAGAATGAGATAGGGGGGAACAAACTCCCCTTAAGGCCCATTTATTAGCCGAACCTGCAGTTATATGGAGTTTGGACAGGTGCTTCTTTAAACACTTAAAAGTTGAACTTCAAAGTTTATTCTGGACCTGAGATACAGGAAGTGACTTAAAGGAGACTTCAATCTGCAGCATCAACAACGTGGACAATTTTGACAATTCCTTCCTAAAGACATGATGTGGAACAATACGATTACGTTGCACAGGTGGACAGAAGTACTGGAACAGTTCAGATGTAAAGTCGTGGTGCAGTTTTGCAGAAAGCATTGAGATCATGTATGAATCAGATTTTGAAATAAGCAGGTTGTGGTGAATTCAAGGTATGTTTAGTCCTCAAGGAATGGAGATGCGTTTTTTTAAACTGTTCATTGTAGGACGCTTGCAAATTAATTGAGGTTAACTGTTAATGTTTTATTTTAGTGTTAACTACATGATAAAATTAAGACTACTGCTGTGTCTGTTTATTAGGCTGCAGCTATAAGTCTCCTTGTCTGAAAAAATCCAAAAATTCGGCAAAAAATTCCCCAAATTTATGAAAATTTGAAAAACCTTCAGGAAAAAAATTCCAATAATTCCTAAAAAATTTCCCTTAAAAGTTTTCCCTCAAATGTGGCAAGAAAATTCTTGTAAATATGTTCAAAAAATGAGTACAAAATCTTCCAAAAACTCCTAAAAATATCTGAACTGATTACATATATATCAGTAAAACTTCTAACATTTTCTTTAAGAACATTGACAAAAAAAAAATCAACCAAAATCCAGTAAACATTTTTAGCATTTCTTTGTTTCCATCAAAAAATGTTCAAAGATTTCCCAGAAATGTTGAAAATGTGGACATCAGAAGTTTCACTGTGAAAATATATTTTTTCTCCTATATTTTCCAACTTTAAACTGGGTCAGTTTTGACCCACAGGATGACACGAGACTTAAAAACACAACATGAGATATAAAGTCACCTGCAAACTCCTCTAAAGCTCACTAATTGACTTCTAACGGAACTGGGAATCTCCAACAAATTGTCACTCAGTCCATGAAAAACTTGAAGGTTGGGCGTAATTGGACATTCCATCAAGACAATGATCACAAACACATATCAGAATCAACAGAGGGTTGGTTAGAGAAAAAACCCTGGAAGGTTCTTTGGTGGTCATCACAATCTCCTGACTTAAACCCAATTGAGTATCTGTGGTGGATCTGAAGAAAGCTGTTGCAGCATGTAGACCTGAGAACATTGCTGAGCTGTAGACAGTTGCCCATGAGGAATGGGCTAAAATTTGTAAGGAGCACAGTCAGAAGCTTTTGAGAGACTAAACCTCCTGTCTACAGCAGGTCATTGCAGCTAAGGGATGCTGAAGATACAGCCTCATGGGGGACTGAATAGTTTTGCATGCAACTGTTAGTCTTCAAGTATGTCGTCAAAAATATGATAAAATTGTCATAGTTTAGTATGTCGTCTAAAATATGATTTAAAAAAAAAAGTCATAGTTGGGGCCCCCGTATGCCTCAACAGGTTAAGCGGGTGACCCATGTACAGGGGTTGGTCTCCGACGCAAAGGCCTGAGTTAGATTCCTGCTCACGGCCCTTTGCTGCATGTCTTCCCCCCACTCTTCTTCTCCCCCGTTTCCTGTCTGCCTTCACTGCCACTAATAAAAAAAACAAAATAATAAAAAAAAATGCAATAGTTTAGTATGTCTTCGAAAATATGACAAAAAACCGTCATAGTTTAGTGTGTCGTCCAAAATATGATGAAAAAATGTCATAGTTTAGTATGTCGTCCAAAATGTGACCAAAAACGTCATAGTTTAGTATGTCGTCCAAAATGTGACCAAAAATGTCATAGTTTAGTATGTCATCCAAAATGTGACAAAAAACATCATAGTTTAGCATGTCATCCAAAATGTGACAAAAACATCATAGTTTAGTGTGTCGTCCAAAATATGACAAAAATGTCATAGTTTAGTATGTCGTCCAGAATGTGACCAAAAATGTCATATTGTAGTATGTTGTCCAAAATGTGATCAAAAATGTCATATTTTGGTATGTCGTTCAAAATGTGACCAAAAACGTCATAGTTTAGTATGTCGTCCAAAATGTGATAAAAAACGTCATAGTTTAGTATGTCGTCCAAAATATCACAAAAAATGCCATAGATTAGTATGTTGTCCAAAATTGGACAATAATGTCATAGGTTAGTATGTCGTCCAAAATATGACAAAAAACGTAAAAGTTTAGTATGTCATCCAAAATGTGATAAAAAACATAATAGTTTAGTATGTCGTCCAAAATGTGACCAAAAATGTCATAGTTTAGTATGTCGTCCAAAATGTGATAAAAAATGTCATATTTTGGTATGTCGTCCAAAATGTGACCAAAAACGTCATAGTTTAGTATGTCGTCCAAAATGTGACCAAAAATGTCATAGTTTAGTATGTCGTCCAAAATGTGACCAAAAATGTCATAGTTTAGTATGTCGTCCAAAATGTGATAAAAAATGTCATAGTTTAGTATGTCGTCCAAAATGTGATAAAAAATGTCATATTTTGGTATGTCGTCCAAAATGTGACCAAAAACGTCATAGTTTAGTATGTCGTCCAAAATGTGATTAAAAATGTCATAGTTTAGTATGTCGTCCAAAAGTAGACAAAAATGTCATAGTTTAGTATGTCGTCCAAAATATGATAAGAAAACATCATAGGTTAGTATGTCATCCAACAAATTGGAGCAAGGTGTCCAGATAGTTCAACTGGTTAAGAAGGTGATTTGTAAACAAAACTGTGTCAGAGACGCAGGTTCGACTCCAGCTCATGATCCTTTACTGCATGGGTTTCCTGTTTTCCTCTCTATCGTTGGCAGAGGTCTGCACTCTCTGAGTGCTTTTCTAGTTTAGTATCTCATCCAAAATATGACAAAAAAGTCATAGTTTAGTATGTCGTCCAAAATGTGATAAAAAAGGTCATAGTTTAGTATGTCGTCCAAAATGTGATAAAAAACGTCATAGTTTAGTATGTCGTCCAAAATGTAATTAAATATGTCATATTTTGGGATGTCGTCCAAAATGTGATAAAAAACGTCATAGTTTAGTATGTCGTCCAAAATATCACAAAAAATGCCATAGATTAGTATGTTGTCCAAAATTGGACAATAATGTCATAGGTTAGTATGTCGTCCAAAATATGACAAAAAACGTAAAAGTTTAGTATGTCATCCAAAATGTGATAAAAAACATAATAGTTTAGTATGTCGTCCAAAATGTGACCAAAAATGTCATAGTTTAGTATGTCGTCCAAAATGTGACCAAAAATGTCATAGTTTAGTATGTCGTCCAAAATGTGATAAAAAATGTCATAGTTTAGTATGTCGTCCAAAATGTGATAAAAAATGTCATATTTTGGTATGTCGTCCAAAATGTGACCAAAAACGTCATAGTTTAGTATGTCGTCCAAAATGTGATTAAAAATGTCATAGTTTAGTATGTCGTCCAAAAGTAGACAAAAATGTCATAGTTTAGTATGTCGTCCAAAATATGATAAGAAAACATCATAGGTTAGTATGTCATCCAACAAATTGGAGCAAGGTGTCCAGATAGCTCAACTGGTTAAGAAGGTGATTTGTAAACAAAACTGTGTCAGAGACGCAGGTTCGACTCCAGCTCATGATCCTTTACTGCATGGGTTTCCTGTTTTCCTCTCTATCGTTGGCAGAGGTCTGCACTCTCTGAGTGCTTTTCTAGTTTAGTATCTCATCCAAAATATGACAAAAAAGTCATAGTTTAGTATGTCGTCCAGAATGTGACCAAAAATGTCATATTGTAGTATGTTGTCCAAAATGTGATCAAAAATGTCATATTTTGGTATGTCGTTCAAAATGTGACCAAAAACGTCATAGTTTAGTATGTCGTCCAAAATGTGACAAAAACGCCATGTTTAGTATGTCGTCTAAAATGTGATAAAAAATGTCATAGTTTAGTATGTCGTCTAAAATGTGATTAAAAATGTCATAGTTTAGCATGTCGTCCAAAATGTGATTAAAAATGTCATAGTTTAGTATGTCGTCCAAAAGTAGACAAAAATGTCATAGTTTAGTATGTCGTCCAAAATATGATAAGAAAACATCATAGGTTAGTATGTCATCCAACAAATTGGAGCAAGGTGTCCAGATAGTTCAACTGGTTAAGAAGGTGATTTGTAAACAAAACTGTGTCAGAGACGCAGGTTCGACTCCAGCTCATGATCCTTTACTGCATGGGTTTCCTGTTTTCCTCTCTATCGTTGGCAGAGGTCTGCACTCTCTGAGTGCTTTTCTAGTTTAGTATCTCATCCAAAATATGACAAAAAAGTCATAGTTTAGTATGTCGTCCAAAATGTGATAAAAAAGGTCATAGTTTAGTATGTCGTCCAAAATGTGATAAAAAACGTCATAGTTTAGTATGTCGTCCAAAATGTAATTAAATATGTCATATTTTGGGATGTCGTCCAAAATGTGATAAAAAACGTCATAGTTTAGTATGTCGTCCAAAATATCACAAAAAATGCCATAGATTAGTATGTTGTCCAAAATTGGACAATAATGTCATAGGTTAGTATGTCGTCCAAAATATGACAAAAAACGTAAAAGTTTAGTATGTCATCCAAAATGTGATAAAAAACATAATAGTTTAGTATGTCGTCCAAAATGTGACCAAAAATGTCATAGTTTAGTATGTCGTCCAAAATGTGACCAAAAATGTCATAGTTTAGTATGTCGTCCAAAATGTGATAAAAAATGTCATAGTTTAGTATGTCGTCCAAAATGTGATAAAAAATGTCATATTTTGGTATGTCGTCCAAAATGTGACCAAAAACGTCATAGTTTAGTATGTCGTCCAAAATGTGATTAAAAATGTCATAGTTTAGTATGTCGTCCAAAAGTAGACAAAAATGTCATAGTTTAGTATGTCGTCCAAAATATGATAAGAAAACATCATAGGTTAGTATGTCATCCAACAAATTGGAGCAAGGTGTCCAGATAGCTCAACTGGTTAAGAAGGTGATTTGTAAACAAAACTGTGTCAGAGACGCAGGTTCGACTCCAGCTCATGATCCTTTACTGCATGGGTTTCCTGTTTTCCTCTCTATCGTTGGCAGAGGTCTGCACTCTCTGAGTGCTTTTCTAGTTTAGTATCTCATCCAAAATATGACAAAAAAGTCATAGTTTAGTATGTCGTCCAGAATGTGACCAAAAATGTCATATTGTAGTATGTTGTCCAAAATGTGATCAAAAATGTCATATTTTGGTATGTCGTTCAAAATGTGACCAAAAACGTCATAGTTTAGTATGTCGTCCAAAATGTGACAAAAACGCCATGTTTAGTATGTCGTCTAAAATGTGATAAAAAATGTCATAGTTTAGTATGTCGTCTAAAATGTGATTAAAAATGTCATAGTTTAGCATGTCGTCCAAAATGTGATTAAAAATGTCATAGTTTAGTATGTCGTCCAAAAGTAGACAAAAATGTCATAGTTTAGTATGTCGTCCAAAATATGATAAGAAAACATCATAGGTTAGTATGTCATCCAACAAATTGGAGCAAGGTGTCCAGATAGCTCAACTGGTTAAGAAGGTGATTTGTAAACAAAACTGTGTCAGAGACGCAGGTTCGACTCCAGCTCATGATCCTTTACTGCATGGGTTTCCTGTTTTCCTCTCTATCGTTGGCAGAGGTCTGCACTCTCTGAGTGCTTTTCTAGTTTAGTATCTCATCCAAAATATGACAAAAAAGTCATAGTTTAGTATGTCGTCCAAAATGTGATAAAAAACGTCATAGTTTAGCATGTCATCCAAAATGTAATTAAATATGTCATATTTTGGGATGTCGTCCAAAATGTGATAAAAACATCATAGTTTAGTATGTCGTCCAAGATATGATAAAAAACATCATAGTTTAGTATGTCGTCCAAGATATGATAAAAAACATCATAGTTTAGTATGTCGTCCAAAATGTGACCAAAAATGTCATAGTTTAGTATGTCGTCCAAAATACGATAAAAAAAGTCATAGTTTAGCATGTCGTCTAAAATGTGATTAAGAATGTCATAGTTTAGCATGTCGTCCAAAATGTGATTAAAAATGTCATAGTTTAGTATGTCATCCAAAATATGATAAAAAAGTCATAGTTTAGTATGTCGTCCAAAATGTGATTAAAATGTCATAGTTTAGCATGTCATCCAAAATGTGATTAAAAATGTCATAGTTTAGTATGTCGTCCAAAATATGATAAAAAAAAGTCAGTTTCGTATGTCGTCCAAAATGTGATTAAAAATGTCATAGTTTAGCATGTCATCCAAAATGTGATAAAAAAGTCATAGTTTAGTGTGTCGTCTAAAATGTGATTAAAAATGTCATAGTTTAGTATGTCGTCTAAAATGTGATTAAAAATGTCATAATTTAGCATGTCGTCCAAAATGTGATTAAAAATGTCATAGTTTAGTATGTCGTCCAAAATACAACAAAAAACGTCATAGTTTAGTATGTTGTCCAAAACGTGACAAAAACGTCATAGTTTAGCATGTCATCCAAAATGTGATTAAAAATGTCATAGTTTAGTATGTCGTCTAAAATGTGATTAAAAATGTCATAGTTTAGCATGTCGTCCAAAATACAACAAAAAACATCATAGTTTAGTATGTTGTCCAAAATGTGACAAAAAAGTCATAGTTTAGTATGTCGTCTAAAATGTGATTAAAAATGTCATAGTTTAGTATGTCGTCCAAAATGTGATTAAAAATGTCATAGTTTAGCATGTCGTCCAAAATGTGATTAAAAATGTCATAGTTTAGTATGTCGTCTAAAATGTGATAAAAAGCGTCATAGTTTAGTATGTCGTCTAAAATGTGATTAAAAATGTCATAGTTTAGCATGTCGTCCAAAATGTGACAAAAACGCCATGTTTAGTATGTCGTCTAAAATGTGATAAAAAATGTCATAGTTTAGTATGTCGTCTAAAATGTGATTAAAAATGTCATAGTTTAGCATGTCGTCCAAAATGTGATTAAAAATGTCATAGTTTAGCATGTCGTCCAAAATGTGATTAAAAATGTCATAGTTTAGCATGTCGTCTAAAATGTGATTAAAAATGTCATAGTTTAAGTATGTCGTCCAAAATGTGATTAAAAATGTCATAGTTTAGTATGTCGTCCAAAATGTGATTAAAAATGTCATAGTTTAGTATGTCGTCCAAAATGTGATTAAAAATGTCATAGTTTAGTATGTCGTCCAAAATGTGATTAAAAATGTCATAGTTTAGCATGTTGTCCAAAATGTGATTAGAAAAGTCATAGTTTAGTATCTCATCCAAAATACAACAAAAAACGTCATAGTTTAGTATGTCGTCCAAAATGTAACAAAAATGTCATCGTTTAGCATGTCGTCCAAAATGTGATTAAAAATGTCATAGTTTAGTATGTCGTTCAAAATGTGACAAAAAGCGCCATCGTTTAGTATGTCGTCCATATTATGAAAAGTAAATCAGTTTATGTTTTGGAATCCAGCCTTGGAAAGAAGCACAAACGTCTCCGAAGGTGTCCAGATTGAGTCCCGAAGCTTCTGTCCTTGGTGTGAACTGCTCACCTCAGCCTGAGCAGAGCTGCAGACCGACATTACAGCGCTGCCAACTTCCTCATTAACAATCATTAGTCCGAACCGGAGCGACACTAAAGGGCTTCTGCAGAGTAACCGACTCCAATCCTATAACCAGCACAGGTGAACATTTAAAGGGATTAACAGATCACATGTGTGGGAGGAAAGTTCTCCAGTCAAAAGGCAAAAGTCTGATTTGAGAGATTGGAGACAGACATTTCATTTCTTCTTTCATTTGACACTTTTCCAACTAAAATCTGATGTTAAAAGTTTGTTGGATAGTGTAAAAATGGAATAAAGAAGTTGCAGAAGCTTTTTTTATGGCAACCTGTGCTCTTCTGGTGTCGTTGAACAGCTAATTTAAAGCACCTGAGGGCTTGATTAAGCCACACAACCCCTTAACTGTTTCCACCATCAAAACTCCGGAGAGAGGGAGGGATGTGTGTTTTTGGGAGATCAGTGCAGGTTGAGTGGGTTTGGAGTCAAGGGAATTCAAACCAGTGTTCCAGGAAAAGCTCAAGATCAAGCATCAGTCGTCCTTCAGATGTTCTAATCTGGACATCAAACCTCCAACATTTATCCCTCACTGCTCCCTCTTTCATCCCACTCAAACACAAGCCACCTCCAAGTGTGGATGGAAGAAGAAGAAGAAGTAGAAGAAGGAGCCCCATGAAAGCCGATTGCATTTTAATAAAGTTTATTATGTGCGGGGAGCTAATCCTCAGGGGTAATCTCTCCTCTCTAGTCCTAAAGGAAAGCTGGATTACTCACTTGCTATAATCCCAATGAAATTGTTAGGATTTAGCTTGCGCTGCACAGCAGATGGCAACAGGCTTTTTCCTTCAACCTTGGATGGTTTAAGAGCCCTCCCTCTTCCCCGTTTCTGCATACAACACCCTTCTTTTTCTTCTTCTTGCCCTCGTGTCCTGGCAGTCTTGGTCACAACACAAAAACAGGAGCTTGTTATTCTGCGGTGGCATGCTGTAAACATATTTTGGTGGCAACACAGATGGTGTTTAAATTTGACCCCACTGTTTAAATTGACCAGTTTTATGACAAAAACATCATCAAAATCTAAGTTTCTGCTGATGGATCGACATATCAAAGAGGCAACAACATCCTGATATTTTTAGAATAGTGTATTTCTTACCTTCCATCTATCCAAGCAAATTTTACATTTTTTTTCCAATCAATATAACTTATTACAGATATATTTCTATAATTAGAAAAAAAAATGCTGACAACAGAAAAGGTCTGGAAATTTCTCCATATTTCTTTTGTAATTCAGAGATTTCTTTTATGAATGAGGATGTTTTTACAACAAAATTTTAAATTATGACTTACAAAACAATCTACATTTTATGTGACCCTACTCTTTAAATTAACCAGTTTCACAGGAAAAAAAAGGCTCAAAATGCCAAATCAAAGTTACCACTGACTAATATTAAAGAGGCAAAAAAAAAAAATTCTTTCATTGATTCCCAAATGAATAGATTTCTAACATTAGACACAGTTAGTGACCAATAACAAAAAAGTAGTATCAGTTCCATAAATTTCTTTGTTAAAATGAGATTTCTTGTATAGTTAGATAAGTTTCTATATCTAGTTTTAAATTTCCCAGTTTTACAACAGCAAAACAGGTGTATTGGGACTCAAATTGCCCAAATCAAAGCTTCCATTGACTGATCAGAGCATTAACGAGGCAGAAAAATCCTTATCAAAAATAATTTTATTGATTCCAAACAGAGAAATTTTGAGATGACCAGCAGAAGCTCCTCGACGTGGACTCGAGCCACAAAACAAATCCCGCTTATTCTAAAACCGGGTCCAGTGTGAACCCGATGAGCAGCCTGAGTAGCTGTTCTGGGGACTCAGCAGTGTGATGTAATATCCACAGACATTACATAACCTCATTGTAAAGCAGACCCACTTATTAGCCCAGCTGCTCCCATCAACAATATGCTGCAACCGTCAGTCCTTTCCCAAAGAAATCCGTCTTTTACCAACTGATTTTTAAATGAGACGCATGGAAACGGCTCATCTGCAAGTTAAGATACAACAGAATCACCTGTTTAGATCAAATGATTTCAACATTTTTAAAAGCAAATATATAAAAACGAAAAAAATAAAATTTCTTGACCGCAATACAAGGAGGAGAGGTCTGCTCACTTCTATGGCGGAATAAAGAAGAAATTAACCACAAGAAACAAATAAAGTCACACACTAGCTGCATTAAATTCCTAAAAAAAAAAAAAAAAATCAAAGAAATCCATCATACCGTTTTAAGCTTTACAAGTGGTCAAATAAAATCAAAACTGATTAACTTTAGAACGAGGCACAAACCCCAAAATATACATCAATATGAACACCTTTTCCACAGTTGCGGTGCTGCCTGAAAAGCTCTGGAGGCCAAATGAAGCACAGGGTGAAAAGACTGCCCTGATTTTAAAAGACTTTAAAAGAAAATTCCCTTCTCCTCCAGTTAGACAAACATTTGGAGGCTAAAACGTGGCTGCAGGTGACAGATAACCGTCTGACGGAGCCTCGTCCCTTTACAGAAGCAGTGTCTCCAAATGAAACGTTAGTAACCGCTCCCATCTGACCAGAACTTCTGTGTGTTCTGGTTCAGGGTAAGGCGACTTTAGCCCTCCGTGGCCTGAGGCGAGTTTTGAAGAACAGGTACATGGCTAGGAGACACATGGAGGACATGAAATAGAGGATGACACACAGGCTGATGTCCAGCTTGGAGAATCCGATGCTCAGCACAGACATCCAGCGTCCTCTGTGGTTTAACTCCCGGTCCAGGAAGCGGCCGCTCAGTTCTCTCTTCTGCGGCCGCTTCCTCTGCCGGCCCACGTCCAGCTCCAGGTCGGCCTCCAGCGGCTGCAGCCCGACCATCCCCAGGCCTCCGTCCAGCTCCATGCCCAGCTCGAAGGCCGACCGGGGCTCCTGCTCCTCCTGCCGCTGCAGGCTGCGCTGTTTGACCCGGCTGGAGGCGGCCAGACGCAGCGCTTTGGCCCGGTAGTGCTGGTTGACGAACGAGTCCAGGTCCACGATGTCCTCCTGCTGCTCCCTCATCCTCATCCCCACGATGCTCGGCTTCCTGTGGACCAGCCGCCGGCCCCGACCCACTTCCACCTCAGCTTTGGACCACGGTGTCGGCTCGGGCTTCACTTCCCCGCCGTCCTCCTCCTCCTCCTCGTCCGCCACCGCTTCATCCTGAGGCCCCTCTTCCTCCTCCTCCTCTTCCTCCTCCTGCACAGCGGGCTGAGGTGATGGAGGAGGCTTTGTGGAATCCAAAGCTTCTCTGATTCTCCTCTCTAAGGGTTTCTCAGCCAGCAGAGCGGCACGTTTTTTCTTCTGCTTTTCCACAATCTGGCTTTCACTGTCAAGGTAGTCTAACGGGGAAAAGACAGAAAGAAGGACGTTATTAAGACTAGAATCAGATGCTTATAATAGTAATAAAAGAAAAACTCAGATGAGAAAAACTCCTCAGAGCATCTTAAAAGTGGAGAGTTGATGAAATATTTCACAGAAGAAGATGAAACTGATTAAAACTCATCCACAATCCAACCGTCCTCCTGCAGCCTCACAATGGGGAAAAACACCAGAAACATGAGACAAAGTGGAAAAACGAAACTTAAATGTGCATCAAATTTTTTGTTGCTAAGGGAAACAAAAAAAAAAAAAAAATCAGATTTCATCAAAGACAGTTTGTTTGGAAGCTCAAATTCCAAAATAAAAGACTCAAATCTCTAGAAAAAAAAAAAAAACCCTTTTGAGCTTATTCTAGACTAAGAAAAACTTTACAGAAAAAATCTGTCCAGAATTATTACGCTGCTTCAGGAAAGATTTAACATGAGCCAAGAATAAACTGATAAAGATCTCCTGGAGTTGATTGTTGAGAGAAAAATGTTGCACAAACTGCTCAAAATAACAAACTTCACATCTTTCACATCAGCTGTTAAATAAACAGCAGATTGTTTTTAATTAGATTTTCTATCTATTAGAAGACAATCTACATTTTATGTAACCCTACTGTTTAACTTTACCAGTTTTCTGACTAAAGAGGGAAAAAAATCCTTATCACCATTATCTACATTTTTTAAAGCAAATTTAACAAATATGTGTTTTTTACTTAATAGATGAAATGGTTATGATCTATCGTAATAGTATTTTTCTCAATTTGATGACATTTTGAAGCCTAAAACTAATAAATTACCACATAAATGAGAAAACAATCTACATTTTGCGTAACCCTACAGATAAATTTACTGGTTTTACAAAAACAAAACAGGAAGAAACGGCAGAAACAACTATCCATGTATTAAATTCTCTCAATTTTATTAAACTTAGAAGCCCGGGAATAAATAAATGAATGCATAAATCAGTAAGCGATCTATATTTTATATGTTTATTATTTCTGTGCCTGTGTTTTACCTACTCTCAACTGGACACCTGAACACATCATCTGACGTTATAATTTAGTTCTTAAACTTATAACTGAATCTTTATTATCAATCTACTCAATAACAATGTGTCTAATGGATTTTTTAAAATGATTAATTTAGGTTTAAGCTCTAACTTTGGTAAGATTCTTGCTTTTGTGAGGTTCAGTGTTCCCAGAGAAGAATGTGAGGCGTCAATCTGCACCTGTGAGGATGCTGCTGGAGGAGAAGTAGCCGAGGAGGAAGGGGAGAACCTGCTCCCGGTTCCACCTGTGTTCTCCGTTCTCCTTCACCGTGTGACAGGCCGAGCACATCTCCGGGGACGGCCACTGGATCTTTGGGAACTTTGGGTCTTCGCTCAGAGCACCTGGAGGAAACGAACACACCAGCAGGGTGAGAACGAAGCCGTTTAAATGAAGGTGAAACATCTCAAGAACCAAAAACAGAACTCCAGCTTCTTTGTACTGAAGCTCTTAAGGATTACGTTGCACAACAGAGCTTTAGGCACTTTAGCGGCCCACAAAGACGGATGAATTCTGATGTAAAAGGGTCACTGGGCGATAGAAAATAAAAAATCCGTAAACGGTTAAAGCTGCAGAATTAAAGCTACACACATAACTGGCTCTTGTCCTTTTTTTCTGCATTTAAATTTGTCTCCAGACTTTTTTTATTTGCTTGTTTTGCTCAGAAAGACAGAATAGAGCTTTATCACCATGTGTGCCTCTTTTTCAGGAAGATCTTGTACTTTTACTGCAACGTATTAATCCGGCAGCTATTATCACGTTACTTTGCAGAATGTTAAATAAGTGATAAACTCATAACGTTATCTGTTTGCTGTACATTGTTCTATTTAAAATGTACTGTAATCATGTGTGATTAGCCACAATGTTAATCTGCTAGCTGGTCTGAAAAGCATGTTGTATTTTTAATAAAAGCCAAAATGACGCCGTTTAGTAACTGCTAAATCAAAAAGACGGAACGGATGGAAAGCAGGAGGAGGAAAAGAACGCAAAAAATGTCAATAAATGGATGCTGACATTCTTCTATTGCTGCTCTGTGAAATATTCTTTTTTAATAATCAAAATGTTCAAAATCTGTTATAAAGTGAAAAGCAAACATATTTCAAACATGAAATCATCAACTCAACTTTATTATTTGTACCTTAAAGGGCGATTCCAGCAAGCAAACAATAAAAAAACCCAAATTTTAAAAAGTAAAAACCACATAAAACAGTAAAAACTCAATAAAAGCCATAAATACTCTGCCCTGCTGTCTGCAGACTTAATTGTTTGTGTGTTGGGTGTTTGTACCGCATGCACCAATAAGTTTCATTTTAACTGTATGACTGGAGAAAGATACACCCTCTGTCAAAAGTTTTAGGACGCTTTCTCATTCAAATGAATGAGATAACGTCCTAATACTTTTGACAGGGGGTGTACATCGTTTGATTTAAATTATTTTGTTTTGTGGTTAACCATTTCTGTTTATTTTGTTTTGTTTGGGGCTCTTAGTGTCTTGTATGATTTATACAGTTTACTTTGAACACGCTCTTTTTGTAGATCCTTTTTGTTGTACATTTTGTTGTATTAATTGCTCTTTCCTCGCAGTAATTTGTTTTTGTCGCAATAAACCATAAACGCTTGTATAGGCCAAAAAAACAATACAAACAATAAAACTAATGATTATTCTTAACCAAAATGCCAAAAAAAAAAACTCACTGACTTATTTGGGTCATTTTTGACCCACTTACGGAAGTGTGGGGTCCAATCACTGCAGCATCTAAAGGCTGATGCAAGAATCCATCCTCTATACACCGGTTTATCCTCACTAGGGTCGCGGGGGGTGCTGGAGTCTATCCCAGCTGACTCGGGTGAAGGCAGGGGACACCCTGGACAGGTCACCAGTCTGTCACAGGGCTACATATACAGACACACAACCACACTCACATTCACACCTACGGACAATTTAGAGTAACCAATTAACCTCAGCATGTTTTTGGACTGTGGGAGGAAGCCGGAGTACCCGGAGAAAACCCACGCATGCACAGGGAGAACATGCAAACTCCATGCAGAAAGATCCCAGGCCCAGGCCAGGATTTGAACCGGGGATCTTCTTGCTGCAAGGCCAAAGTGCTAACCACTACTCTACTGTGCAGCACTGATGCAAGAATTCTACTTGTAATTGAAAACTGTCATTCAGAGGGTGTAAACAACCTCATCTGTTCGACTGCTGTAGCTTCATGTTCAAGTCTTTTTCATTCTAACAGACCAGAGATGACGTAAAATCTCAGCTGAAGCTTCTAGTTTCTGTTATTCTCCGTCTCGGCGCATGGACTGGAGGATGGAAGTGCTCTGAGGACTGGATGCAATCTGCGTTGAACCCGTTTGATCTTGTCACAGAGCTCGTAAAAACTAAGTGCCCATATGCATATGTGTACGTATGCGTTTAAGTGTCCATATGTAAATCATGCGTCTGTGTTTTTGCGCATGTAATCTATGGATTGATATTTTCTTGTTGGTGTGTGTGTGTGTGTGTGTGTGTGTGTGTGTGTGTGTGTGTGTGTGTGTGTGTGTGTGTGTGTGTGTGTGTTCATATGACAGGGTCTAACAATGATCAATGGGCTTCTGGGATGTCCCAGTGGGAGGGATGCTGAGATAATAGATGTGGCCAAAGTGGACAGCTTCTCACACACACACACACACAATCAGCGTTTTCCGGCAGCAGACCTCGGCGCTCTGAACCACCTGTCTCGTCCCTTTACACCCCTTTGAAAGCAAAGCCCAATCTCCAAATTGAACATGAGAGCAGAGAGGAGCCTCAGAGGGGAGCCGCCCTCCTAATGAATTAGAAACTTTCTCCTTTGGCGCGTTTTTCTTCTGCACACAGAAAACATACAACCGGCTCAGATGGCCGCGCAAACGTCCACAAGGACACACAGAAACACACAAACGGGGGCAGCAGCGCTCGGTAATAAATCGCTTGTCGTCACCGACGGCCTATTGTGCGTTTGTGTGTGAGAGAAAAGAGGACAAGAAAATAAAAAAAGCAAAGCAGCGGCAGGTCTGTCACTTTACAACGCTGTCAATTTACATCCTCCACCTCCCTCCTGCTTCCTGTGGCGCTCAAGATTAATCTCAGTCATATGCATGTGTGTTTGTACTCTGCATGCAGTACTTTACATAAAGGATACATCAATTTTACTGTCCTGGATGCCTGAGTGCATGTGTGTGTGAGCTTTTCTACATTTCAGCAGGTGAGAGAGAACACACACACACACACACATCCCATAAGCCTCACATCTCCTCCTCTATTCTAATCAGCTTGCCACGTTTGCGTCCAGGGTGACTTTAGCCATAGCAGCCATATTGAGATTGCCACGGCGGCCTGTCACTGGGATGTCATCGCGGCCGACATACATATTCATCAGGTATAAATATGTATTGTTCAGCACGTCAGACCGGCTTCCTCAGCACTAATTCTGTAAGTGAGGATCAAGCAGCGTAGCGGCCGGAGAGGGCATCCGACATTTTTTATACCCGTTTAAATGGCCCACAGGATAAATAATTAAGGAATTTGGATTGTTTATTGTGGTGCCCGGGTTGGGTAATAAACTCGATATTTCTTGCGCTGACAGAAATGTAAAAACTGTCACCCACCAAAGGCAGACACTGGAGATCTACTTAGATTCATTATGTTTTCTAACCGTTCCCTGATCAGCTCTAATTTGGCAAATTGGAGACTTTTATTAATGCACAGTGCTCGCACGATCGGTGGCGTTTGAATGATCTTTACATGAATGATTACATCACAATTAAAGGGGAAGCTGCATTTTCATACAATAAATACTAAAATACTCGACTTTTGGCTACATTTAACACACATCAGCCTATAAACACTGAATAACTATGGTAAAAAGCTTCTTTTTTAAATGAACACATGTAAAATATAGATATAGTTCAGCAAAGCTTTTTGTTACAGATTATTTTATGATGCATTTTGACACCAAGGTTTCATTTTTACTGCAAATGCACACTGGTTCCAAATATTTGTAAAGAGTTTCTTTGATTATTAATAACAGGAATCAGTATTGAAGGTCTACTTAGATTCATTATGTTTTCTAACCGTTTCCTGATCAGCTCAAATTTATGCGAATTGGAGACTATTATTGATGCAAAGTTCTCCCACGATCAGTGGCGTTTGAATGATCTTTACATGAACGCTTTAATTAAATGAAATGGAGTCTTTGCAGGAAAACCTCACAATTACAGGGGAAGCTGCTTTTATTTAGTGTATGCATGCATTATATATGCATGATACAGAGCGGATGTCTGTCCGTGTTCAGCGCTCCGCTCCGACGGTGATTTCTGTTGCACTGTGCGCTCACTTTTGCTTTGATGACGTATCGTGTTCAGATGATTCGTCTTTCGTTGCAGCCCTACTTGTGACATTCTTCAAGAGTTTTAATTTTCATGTTGAAATTCAAGGTCACTGAAGTTACCAAATGTGGTTCCGTGCCCGTTAGTGGCAAAAATAAAATTCAAAGAATGTACATATCACTTAGCACAACTACTCAACCGTAAAATGTGAGTTTTGTCAGCTATCCATGGTTAGTTTTGACGTCTAAACCGCAAATATGGAAGAGGACCGAGCTGTAAGTCAGTGTTTTTCCAACTTCGGAGAAAAGAGAAAGTTTGATTTGTTCCAGGCCTCTGCCGATTGGTCAAATGCCGTGCGTAGTGTGATGTAACAGAGTGATCTTCGCTGAGTGGATGAGTGAAAACCACATCTTCTTACCCTCACTGAGAGGCGGGAAACATGATCACTTGCCCGATGAAGGGCTATGTACCGATTATAACCCCTTGTAGATGCAAACAGACTGCTGTGGACACCTACAGATGTGGAGTTGTTGTCATTAAACTACTTTCTGGGTCGTTGGAGAACAGTGTTCATTTAGGCCATGGAAGGTGCTCATCTGCCACTGGAAACAACTTTGGGTTCAGTGTCCTGCCCTCCTTATATTATAATAATGTTCATTTTGTGCAAAGTACACCAATGAAACTATGGTCTTTTTTCTACAAATTTCATCTTGCTTCTAAACTTCTGTCCTGTAGTGTATACATTAAACCTTTTCAGTTTTCCAGTCTTGCACATTACTGTCAAAAATATCACTATCATTAATATATTCTATAATATCAAGTCTTTGTTTGAAGGAAGCTTCCTAACACTGAAACATTTTGATAAATACCAACACATTCCACACAGATGGAAGTCCTGCAGGCATTCAGGCCTGCAGCAGCAGCAGCAGCTTTACTGTGTCTGCAGAAATGTGAATCAGTCTCAGCTGTTGACAAGCAGCAACAGGACCGAGCTGCCACCAGTCTTAATTCAGCCTGTGCACGGAGGCCGAGGGCCCTGGGGCCTCTTTGTTGCCAGCTAAATTAATTGTTGGGCTGCTTTACAAATAGCTGCTCTTTCATGCATGGCTGCCTCTGAAAAGGAGGGGTGGGGAGGCCTGCTAAAGAGCTCCACTTTAGGCGAAGGGGAGAGGAGGGGCCGAGTGGATGGAGTGAGCTTTCTACGGGGAAACAAACAGCCAAACCCCTCAGCTCCTCCCTCGCCTCCCCGACTGATCCCCCAAGGACCCCGACTCACCCTCCACCATGAGCGACTCCCCCCTCCTGCCACACGCCACAACTTGACCCACGCCGGAGAGGCCGGAACAATGTGGGAGGAGGCGGGGGGGCAGGGGGAGGGAAGCGTGTGCGGCTTGTGTCAGAGTGTTTGCCACCTGCTGTCACACAATACCTTGGGAATTGTGAGTGTGTTTGGGTGTGTGTGTGCAGGATCCTGGGGGAGATTTCCTGTGAGGATGCTGCACTATTACTTGTCAAGCTCAGGATATGAGTCCCGGGGGAGGACGAGTGGGAAGACGGTGGCGGGAATAGAGGGAAGATGGATGGATGGAGGGGGGAGGCTGGACGGCGTTCGAGTGTCTGTCCTTCTGGCTCAGGACACAAGCTGTCCCCGAGGTAGAAGAGGGGGCCGTCAGCAAAACACAAACAGAAGATAGTGATTTAACAAATCAGGCTGTTAATGACAGCCTAATAAAATCATATGAACCCAGACGAGGGAGGAGGGACGCTCAGGAGCTGTTCAGCACTCTAGAGGAGGATGTGAAGAAGTGTTATATAGTGAGAGAGATGTTGGAAAAAGTTGCATCTCAGATCATCAGGTGCTTTCTGCTTCACCATCTCTGATGAGCTTAAAACATGATCATAAACTATCGATATTTAGTTTGTTTGAACAACAATATGTCGGCAACTTTTAAAGATAAAACCTTAAAATTATTTCTCATCATTTCATTGATTCATAATCCGAACACAGATTAAATAATCTCAATTTGAGGGGAGCTAAAATAAGAAAAACAATTGAAGTCATCATATAGAGTCCCATCTTTTAGCATATTTTCAGTGTTATTTCTCATCATGTCATCGATTCAGAATCTGCAATTATGGACAAGTAGAATAAGCAGTCTGTGTTTGCGGGTGAGTTGGAATATGAAAAAAAATGAAGCTGACATAAAGAGTCCCATTTTGACCTCACATTAACCCTCGTGTCGTCCTGCGGGTCAAAATTGTCCCTTTTTTAAGTTTGAAAATGTGGAGAAAAAATATATTTTCACACTGAAACTTCTTACGTCCACATAAACAACATTTGAGGAAATTTTTGAACATTTTTTGGTGAAAAAAGAAATGTGAAAAAAATGTTTCCTAAAGAAATGTTCTTCAAGAAAATATTAGAAATTTTACTGATATATATGTAATCAGTTTAGATATTTTTAGGATTTTTTGGGAGATTTTTACTCATTTTTTGAAAATATTTACAAGAATTTTGTTGCCAAATTTGGTTTTTTAAAATAAAACTTTTAAGAGAAATTCTTAAGGAGCTATTGGAATTTTCTTTCTGAAGGTTTTGCAAATTTTCATAAATTTGGGGACTTGTTTTTGCA
Organism: Acanthochromis polyacanthus; assembly: GCF_021347895.1. NCBI lineage: Eukaryota > Metazoa > Chordata > Actinopteri > Pomacentridae > Acanthochromis > Acanthochromis polyacanthus. Next base: position 44,339,387 of record NC_067116.1, on the reverse strand, counting down.
GATTTTTTGGACTTTTTCACACAAGGAAACACTGTTTTTTTAGTGCCCGTAAATGAAGAGGGTTAACAAAAAATGATAATACAGAGGTTAACTAGTGACATTTTCTGAACTGTATGTAGCTGGACGTCACAATAATACAAAACATACAGAAATATTGCAGATTCTGAATCAATGGCATGACGAGAAATAACAGTTAAAATTTCAGGTAATTATGTTTAATCATTCCTGATATCTTATCAGTCAAACAATGCCTCAAATTTCAATGTGTGGAAAAACCTACTAAAGTGAGTCAAATTTTGAAGACATTTTATCCAGAAACTATTTGACATAACAATCAAAAAACTCACAAATATCTTTTAAAATGTCTATATTTCTTGCTGTAGGCATTTCAAACAAATCAGGCATGGCAAAGCATCACTTGTCCAAACACAGAAACACATGAGCGCTGACTGGAGGTCATTAAGCGGCACAGAAGTCTTTGTCATGGTGCCCACTGCTAGCTACACTCTTACTACACTTTCTGCTTGGCAACATGAACTACCAGCAGCCTGAGTGAAGCCTCCACCGGTTGTTTCAGTATTAAACAGTAGGAGGCTCCCTCTGGAGGAAGAACCAGGTACTACAGCTAATCTACAACACATTATCTGACGTATATGAAGAGAATACAGGAGCTTGTGGAGCTTCCAAAAGACGGCACACCCTCCCTTCTAACACCACATTTCAGATAATGTTCTACTGTAGCTTTACAACAAGGTTTGGGACCAAATATGAAACATTAAGGAAGAGCTCGAACACAGAAATGCTGGCTTTCTCTGATTGCACCGCAGAGATATTCAGCTGTCAAGCTGATATATCTTAATAACTTTAATGTCCTTGAAGTATATTATCTGAGAAAATAGTATCAGATTGGGGCTCTCAGTGGATGCTAGATTTGGACATTTTTATTTCTGTGAATGAGCCACTAAAAGGCAATAATTGGGTGAATTTAAAAGATGACCTGCCTTCAAGACACAAGCGCAGAATTTGAGGAAACAAGTCAGGGCAGATGAATAAGAAATGCTTGATGACTCTTCAGACAATAGTGGGGCGGAGGAGGAATCAAAGGAAGGGTGTGGAGAAGGATGTCAGAGGGAGGCCAGGAGAAAATACGAGAGGGAGAAGCAGATGATACTTGGAGGACTAAGACGGGGGCGACAGCTGGTGTCTGATCTGAGGATCCGTCCTTCCTCCCCTCACCCTCTTTTAGTCGTATTACGACGACTAAGTGAACACGAGAAGAAGCTGGAGCATCCCCCAAAACCGAGGAGGGAGATGTTCAGATCCCACTGGGGTGGATGGGTGGACTTGGAGGACAGTAGAGAGGAAAGAGGGAAGTATTTGATGGGAAAAGTGGGAGTGACAGAGCGTAACAATGGATTAGTAAACTAAAGTGTAACATGGGCTTACTGTGTAGTAACGCACCAAGCAAACATCCTCTTTTACCTTTTCATTTGGGCTGCAACCAACCGTTATTTCTAGCACTGATTCGGCCATTTTTGTCTATGAATTATTAGAAATTAGGGAAAAATTAGAATCATAACGTCCTAGAAACCAGGGTATATCTATCTTGTCCCACCAGTAGTCTAAACTAACTCAGTGAATTTTATTTATCAAGACAGTAAAATACAAAAAAAAGTTAATAAAAATAGAAACTTGAACTTCAAAAGCTCTTTGACTAAAAAAAGCTTAATGACAATCATCAGTTGCAGTGTCCTAATTCTGATTAAAACATTATGCCAATATTTTTAAAGCTATATTTAAAGAGTCATGTAGTTGATTTCAATCGATCATATGTCACATAATGGAAGCTTAAGATACACTCTTCATAAAATTCAAAATTTCCTGCTGTGTTCAAACTTCATCGATGGAAAAATCTAAAGTACTGCTGCCACTACTTTAACTACAACTCTTTTAATGACGAATTATGAATGCTTGGATGACAGAGAAGGTCCTCACAGTTTCTCCTCTTAACTTTTTAAAGCACCCCTTGTCTGTTTTTTGCAGTGCAGATGGTCTACACAGTCATACATTTTCTAATTTTTGATGTCTGGAGAGAGGTTGATGCATGAAAAGTAAATAAATTGACAAACTGTATTGAGTTTGCAGTAAAGAGATTCTTCAAAATGGCTCCAGATGATGATGCTGCCTCCTACCTGCCAGTCTGTTGTTGACCCGGTTGTGTCTGGACCAGAGCCACAGGACTGCAGACGGCAGCGAGTTCACCTCCATCAGACTCTCCGCCGCCATGTTCTCAAAGTGTTCTGCACACGGTCTGCAGCCGAAGAAGTTCTGGACGTAGCTTCTCATCGCACTCAGGACCTCCAGAGGATCTGCATGGAAACAGCACAAGTTTACACCAGCGATGAGCAGCAGCGACTTGGACCAAAAATCAGGAATGTGAAGCGTTTGTAGCAGTGAACATATTCACTACAAATTCCTTTCTAGAACCTTTTTTAAGGGTTGTTGCTAGAGGTACGGACCCGTACCCATAGCCTGTGGACTACGGATACGGCACTTTCTATTTGCCAATCAGATACGTGAGATCTGGTCACGTGACTCCCGGTAGACGCTAGCGGTACGGACCCGTAGCATTGGTACTACAGGTACGGACCCTAACACTAACCCTAACCTTAGCTTACCTTTCAACAGTTTGCAGTGGTTAGCAGCTTCTTGACTCGCGAGACTTGCGTACGGGTCCGTATCTGTCTGGCAAATGGAAAGTGCCGTATCCGTAACCCACAGGCTACGGGTACGTATCTGTAGACACTACCTTATTTTTTGTGCCGATTTCATTATGTTTCATGTCTAATTTAAAAATTCACCAGAAATAAAGCATTTATGATAACTGAATTCTTCAAAAAAAACAAAAAAAAAATTATGCACTCTTTGCTGCAACAGTGAAGCCTTTCGAAACTCAGCAGAAACCAACGGTCACATGACAACAATTCAGGGACTTTTTGACTGAACTGCAGGCATTATACATAGAGCACATGGAAGCCAGTTAATACACAAGTAGTACAACATCTATAGTATGTAGAGCCACCATTTTCTTTCATCTGTAGGTATTTGAACAAATATTGCACATGCAGTTACCATTTTTAGTTTTTGTAAAATAAAGCAAAGAAATTCTACTTTTGTTTTCATTTTACTGCACAAAAAGTTCTCCCTACTTCAAGCCATGGTTTCCACAGAAGCAATGAAAAGGAACGCATACTGAATAAGAAACACCCAGAAACTGCTTGGACTTTAGAGTGTTAAGTAACAGTTACTAATGGCTTCAATGCCCAGATACTTAAGGAATTTATTTTTATCTGTTTTGACCCATGTTTCTGTAGAAAATAATGTGCTTGTGGGCTCTGAGCTGCACTCGAAGTAGAGAAAATGTTTTTGGATGTTTCAGAATGAGAACAAAATATCTGCAGAGCTATGCTACACAAAAGTTCCAAAAATCCTTTAGAAAGCGTCTCTGCTGCATCTCCCGACCTGTTCAACTTCATAAACCTAAAATCCTCAACCCGGTGCACATCGGTGCAGCAGATACCTTCACCATCTCTAAAGCTCGCCATCACGCTGCATTAAACTGTAACCAGCAAACCTGTGTGAAAGCTCGCTAATGGCAGCGGCCTCCTGGATTCCCACGGTTGTGTGTTCCTGCGGTCAGAGAGCTGGGTTAACCCCATATTGGGAGGAATAATCTATGAGAATGGGATAACCCAATCTGGGGATTAAACGCCGTTAACGCTCTGTGTGAATGGTGGCCAGGCTGTTGTCTCAGGACCACAACAGTCCACAAACATATTTTCCTTGAGCCGTTTGCTTTTGTTCCGGGCTTAGCAGTGCCTTTAGATGAACCGAGCGGCCGGAGGAAGAGGAAGTGGGCAGTTTGTGGCAGAGGAGGGCCATTTAATAAAATCATCAATGAACCTGCAGCACACTGGATTCACAGCTTTAATACTGTACGTAGAGTTTGGTATGAGGAGGCTGTGTTTTGTTTCACAGTCCAAACCGTGCCGTGTGTGCGTTCATGCGCCCGTTAAGCTGGTGGTCTGTGGGGGACCAGATGGACGCCCCTTTTGGCCGGTCCATCTGCAGGTCACATGATGGTCCGTAAACCTCGGGATTAACCTCTGTGTGTACGTTTATGTGTGTGTGTGTGTGTGTGTTGAGGGGAGATTAGCGTCGCTGCTGGTCGTGGAGCCTCTGGTCATCTGCCTGTTTTATTAACCACTCACATTCCACTAATCTAACATAATCCCTTTTCACACAGTCACAATTAGGCTCAATTTGAACTGGGACCACATGACAAAAACGCAGAAGGGAAATCCAGAAAAAACAGTAACAAAACACCATCAAAATATCTGCTCGTGTTTCTGCTTTTTTTCCTCTGTTAAATCAGGTCAGTGTGACAAACATTCCTGAGCTAATTTGTTTACAGCCCCTCCTCTCTGTCTCACTGAACTCTGAGTGGCCTTTTTCATTCACAGCATCACACAGTGTTCGTACCTGAGCCTCCGGTGCCGTTGGCCTGGACGGTCAGGACGTGGAAGAGCGTCCACACTCCACATGGATAACGTCTGAAGTGGGGCTTTGAACCCTGACAGCCCACCCACCTCACCCCTTCAGGCAGAGCAGCGTTTGGAGTCTGAAGAGGAAAGAAAACAGACGAACTTACTGTCCTCAAGAATCCCACAAAAAGACCAAAGAACGGCCTCTATGACCCGCAATGTTGTCCAAAAACGCCACAACAAGTCCTGGAAGACATGTCTGTGTAGGTTCTCATTCATCCAGGTCATGGTTATCCAAAGTAGTTTAAATCAATCCACTGGACTTTTAGAAAGTTCCTTGAAGACATTTCACCTCTCATCCAAGAGGCTTCTTCAGTTCTGGTGGTGGTTGGTGTTGACATGGATCCATGTCAAAGTAGAGAAGCCATCTCTGAACGGGGGGGGGAGGGGTCTGCGATATCATCTTTCGTCAATTTACAATCAGGTCCTTTCTAAACTCCCCAAAAGAACTACTCAGCAGACTCATGCTAATGACCACCATTAGTACAGCAGGGCTCACTGACATCTGTGCATTTCAACGACCCCCACCGATACTCACAACGACCATCCTTGAGTAGTCAGATGAGTTTTGGTGTTGGTCATTGGAATAACAGCCCTGAACACACCTCACAGAGGTTTAAAATCTGAGGCAACACCAACCACCACCAGAACTGAAGAAGCCTCTTGGATGAGAGGTGAAACGTCTTCAAGGAACTTTCTTAAAGTCCAGTGGATTGATTTAAACTACTTTGGATATCCTAGAAGACATGTTCTTGATACCGTTATGAACATGAAAGCAGTGGCTTATTTGAAAGTTAATTCCAAACAGCCTTGTTTCTATAATACTTCTACAATTTAACCTGGATGCTGTGAATGCTATTAAGAAGGAGCGTCCTGATCGGGTTTTTCTGCTCCCGATCCGATTTGACTCACATAATACTTAGCCTCCAACATCCTTAAGTATTAACCACATCTATCAGCCACAACATTAAAACCATCTTGCTAATATTTTGCTGGTCCTCCTTGCGCTACCAAAACACCTCCATGGAAACCTCTGGGATGTCCTGAGGTGTCTCGGCACCAGGAGGCAGGTGGGAGATTCTTTGGGTTCTTTAGGTATTGGGGTGGAGTCTCCATGTTTTGGGCTTTTTGCAAAATTAGATTGAGATTTGGAGAAATCTGGAGGCCGAGTCAACACCTTTCCACCATTCCTGAACAGTCTTCTGAGCTGCTATTTGGCACTGGCTGGGAATCACTGGACAACGCAAATATGCAAATGAAAACAATCCCCCACAAAAGCATTATTTGATCCTGCTTAATCCTCTCAAGCTCAAAGCCCACTGGCATGTTTAAAAGGAGAAAGACATCACCAAATTATACCACTGATCAGAGCCACAAACTGTAAAAACAGAGACTTGTTGGATTTTGAACTTTACAACAGTCCTTGAACTACTTAGAATCGTGATATTTCTAGGGCTGGCCCAAATAGTGGTTTCTGGCCTCCGAATATTCGGGCCCTGTTAAAGACGAATATCAGAATATTCATTCCGCCTTGTAACGTCCGATTGGGGGTTGGGGGGTGGATGTGGTGGAGACGGCCCGAATATTTGGATCCGTTCGTCTGGTCTCCCGGACGCAAATTTTGCACACTGCCTTTGTTTTGTCTTCAGTTAAACTGAAGAATTCCCAAACAGCGGAGGTCTTCAGCATCTTGTCTTGTGTTTATGCAACGAAGTGAAGCGTGACGTCAGAGTCTGCAGCAACCCGGCCATTCAGGTGGTGGTAAGAAACAGGAATGGAGGAGCCGAGATGAGCCGAACACGACGGGATGAGCCAAAGTGGGCCGAAGGCGAAGGGAAGAGACGAGCTCCGAATATTTTGGTCTGGGGGGAGGAAGATGTGATCACATAGACATATGTGTATATGTCATAGACATTTGTGTATGTGTTTATGTGATCACACGACGGGATAAGCCAATGTGGGCTGAAGGCGGAGGGAAGACAGTAACGCCGCATATTCTTTCCGCCCGGTAATGTCCGACCGGGGGAGGGGCGAATATTCGGATACCAAAACTAATATCTGGATACCGCCGTAGCAAACGAATATTCGGATATTCGGGTCCAGCCCTAGTAGAAACAAATGTGTTTGTGGACTTAGAGCTGCATTCAAACTAGAGAAGTCAGAGACTCTGAACACAAACACGTTGTTGGTTTTGGATTCTTTAGCATGAGAAAAAAATAACAGCAAACTTCTGCGTCACAAAATTCCAAAATCCTCCTTTTAAAACGTGTCTCTGCTGCTTCTCCCAACCAGTTCAACTTAATGAAAGCGGCTCCACGTAGTTTCCTTGATCAATGAGAAGTCAATCTCAGGTTAATGGCTCAGCCTCCGCTAATGAACAGGAGCCTTCGGATCAGGAGCAGGAGCCACAGTCGAATCCAGCAACATAATTCCACTGACATAAAGTCATTGGACTCACCGAGCTGCTCCGTGATTGACAGGGTTACTAACATGTCAATAGTAAAGATCTGGTGTGTGTGTGTGAGTCATTTCCTTGGAGTCTATTCATACCTTCCCATTGATTCATTGATCCATTGATTTGCCTGCTAAAAGCTAATGATGTAAGTAAGTGACTCTTTCAATTTGCGAGGGGCTGCAGACTGGAGGCATGCAGGCTTCATTCCAAAGACAACAGCACATAGATCCTCGGCTGTAGGCGCTGGCAGCGGGACAAGGCCGTCGCTGTTTGTCTTCACAAATATATATATTGTTTTATCTCAGCTCAGAAAGTCTGGAGGTGACATTCTGACATCACTGTAACAGAACGGATCTCAATGCGGATCCTCGGAGGCGAGTTTGAACTGATTAAGTGTCCGGACTGACGGGTGACCTTGCAGCTCGGTGAAGCTGCTCCCAGACGGACGTCCTCACATCAGTCTGGGTGTTTTCTGACGACCTGTCGTTCGTTCTCCTGCAGCTGCTGCTTATCTGACTGATGCTCCACTGCATCCCTTCATTTCCCTTTAGTTATTTACATACTTTGGCTTTCAAACCTCTGTTCTCTCTCCTTTAACCCTCTTGTTGTCCTCATTTACAGGCAGCAAAAATATTGTTTCCTTGTCTGAAAAACATCCAAAAAATTCAGCAAAAAATACCAGAAATTTATAAAAATTTGCAAAAGAGAAGAAAAGTCCAATAATTTCTTCAAAGTTTCTCTTGAAAGTTTTATTTTAAAAAATCCCCAAAATGTGGCAAGAAAATTCTTGTAAATATTTTCAACAAACGAGTAAAAATCTTCAAAAAAATCCTAAAAATATCTAAAGTGATTCCATATCTATCAATAAAATTTCTAATATTTTTTATGAACATTCAGAAATAAAATCAATCGGTTGATTTTTTTTTGTGAATGTTCTTAACATTTCTTCTGTTCCACCAAAAAAGCTCAAAAAAATTCCCAGAAACGTGGACATCAGAAGTTTCACTGTGAAAATCTATTTTTCTTTCCAAATTTTCCAAACTTTAAAAAGGGTCAAATTAACCCGCAGGTTGACACGGGGGTTAATTTACATTCATAAGTTCATAATAAGGATGCACGGTGGTTTTTCATCGGTCCCGTCTTACCTGTGCTGAGTTTTCCAGAACGTCCTTAAACGCCTCATAGGAGATCTGACCTGAAGTCTCGGTCTGCAGCCACGAGTTCACCGACTTCAGCAGGTTCACAACCACAGGACGACCTGGAAAGAACTGCAGACACACGACAACACAGCACAATGGAAATAGATGTTAACTTGATTACTGTGCAAATTGAATCTTCAAATCATTGTTTCAACATTCAGATTAGTCCTTTAGTCCCTAAAATAGATGAGAGGTCTAAAAAAAACCTGAATATTCACATTGGAGAAGCTGGATTATGTGAATGCTTGGCATTTTTTCAAGATTTAGGAGTTTCTATTTGTGGTATCCTCATATAGATTGCGTTAAGTGAAAAGCAAAGTGAAGGTTTCAACAAAAAAAACAATAAAAAATGACAGAAAAAATTCATAATATCTTAAATAATAAAGAAATTAGAGATTGTACTAAAGTATATATATTGTGCAAGAGTTGAAGCTGTGTGTGTGTGTGCATATATCTATATGTAACATACATATTTACGTTGATTTTATGATTTTACTTAAAGATTGTTTGACCCTACAGAGCCCAGCGTAGTGCCGGCGCTGTGACTGCATTTTCATTTTTGATTGGTGGCAGATCTGAAACCAGAAAAGACAGATCCATCATTCTTTTTGCATATAAAATGTGGGGAGTTCCACCAAAAATTCACACATTAACCAGGTCTCAGGGAGCTTTTTGGCTGCAGGGATGGGTTTGTAAAAACACAAAACAACAACCTTTACAAACGAGACCACGGGATGTTATGCAACTTTTTTTTTTTTAACAAATTTGAAGGATACAGCTAGGCAATTTCTGTATTTTGAAAAATATGTGACAAAGAATTATTGCACTTTTAAGCAATTTATTGTAGCAGTTAAGACATACGTCAATTCATTAGCGTTAAACTGCGCAAATAAAAATTGCACTGCAGTCTGTAAAAATGCAGACTTGCACAACTGTAGATCTTAAAGGGTTAAAAAAAAAACTCAAAAACTGTTGGAGTTTCGAGTCTGTTGAATGAAATATTAACCGACTGATCGTTTCAGCTACAGGCGTCTATTGTCAGGGTTAGTTAGTGAGTCAATGAAATTTCTGCATTCGACACGATTTTTTTAATGAATCTGACTGAAATAAAAAGTGTTTTTGGCATTACATGCTTCTCACTGACATTTTATAGTTTGCAACTCCTCAAAAGAGTTCATTTCATGGTTCTAGTGTCTGTAATTTTATTCAACAATTCACTATTATTTCTAGATTGTCCCTATTTTGTGATATTACTGATTGTATGAAATAAACAGAAAACACGGGTTAATTTGTGTGTTAACACTAAAAAAAAAAAAACATTCCTCAAAGATTTTGGTCCACATTAACATGATAACATCAGAGTTTCTGCAGACTTGAGCCATGATCCAACCTCCCGTTCCACCACATCTAAAGGTTCTACTGGATGGAGATCTGGTGACTGTGGAGGACGTTGGAGAACAGAGAACTCACTGTCATGTTCTAGAAACCAGTCTGAGATGATCTGAGCTCTGTGACGTGGAGCATCATCCTGCTGGAAGTAGCATCAGAAGATGGTCCACCGTGGTCATTATGGGATGGAGATGGTCAGCAGCAATACTCAGGTAGGCTGTGGAGTTTAAACCAGGCTCAGTGGGTATAAGGAGGCCAAAATGTGCCAAGAAAATATCCCCACACCAGTACGCTAGCAGCAGCCTGAAGTGTTGATACAAAGCAGGATGGATCCATGCTTTAGTGTTGTTTTGACTAGTTTTTTTGGTCATTTTCAATCTCTTTTTGTTGTTTTTTTTTGTCTATAAGTCGCTGGAGAGAAAAATCAGCAAAGATATTTTTCTGAGTGGATAAAAAGTGAAAGTGCAGAACTCTTGGACGGTTAAAGCGTGACGAATCAGAGTCCTGAGCTGTGGACCGCAGGTGTATTTAAAGGCTCAGTGATGATTAGAAAACCCTCGTGCAGTTATGCTAGCACATAAATAAAAGGGTCAGTTTTCACGGAAAACATGAAATTGTCTGAGCGATCCCAAACTTTTGAACAGCAGTGTATGCTGGATTGGTTTAACAACCTTTATGTACTTAAAATGTGTATTATATAGGAAAGTGGTATCAGATTGGGAAAAATACTCTAATCAAGGGGAAAAAAAACCCGATCTGGACATCTGACTGATATTATTTTTGCTCTGCTAACTCACAGCTAATATCAAACCTGGATCATCACTTCTCAGAATTTTCCCAACAACGCCGTGCCTCATGGACCACATTAAAGCTGCACAGAACTTGTGTTTGGAGCGTTTTTCTGCCCTTCACCTCTGAAGAATTTCAGTAATTGTGACAAAAGCCGAGCCTAAGCCTCTTCCTTCATTAAGATCCGTTTCCTAAGCCACTAACCACCACTTAGGTCGCTCCCCGCTCAGACTTTCTCCTGTCGTCTGTTTACCGGCTGTCAAACCGTCAGCATCGCCACGGCAACCAGGAAACACGACACTGTAACTAGCAAAGAGCGAGGATGAAGAGGACGAGGAAATCCAGCTGCTGAGTGTCTGAGACCGGTGATGACAGACTGAAGGCAGACAAAGAGCAGCGAGTCTTTACGCCTAAAGATACCGACAATAGCAGCAGCTGACGCCTGAGTGTTTCTGGCTGTCAGACGGACAAAAACGCTTTAATACTCTGCAGCTAAATGTGCTTCTTATTCTTACAGTAAGCCGTCTTTATGAAAATGGGAGCATTTCTCAGAAGTAAACACAGCGGAGGGATCAGGATTTTTCCAAAATGGCACAAAAACAGCCACAGAGAGTCCTTCCATGGTAACTTTGTGATGCTGTCAACATCACAACGTGCTGTTTTGTAACAGCAGAACGCCGTAAAAACAACTCATACGAGTGTTTTTGGACCGTAATTACTGTCATAGGGCATTGGAGACGCAATAAATGCAAGAAAAAACAGAAAAAGCAGGAGAGAACTGGTGTTCTCTAACCTCTTGATACCAAAAATGAAATATTAACATCAAGATAATGACAAAACTGCAGCATCATACTGTAAACTTGGGGACTCTTGCATCATTTGCCAAAAAGAGACAAAACACACGAAAAACAAATCTTTTTAAACCTATTTATCTATAGATATTTTGATAATATCGCTAGTATGAATTCTTTAGGCCACGGTAATCCTGTTTCAGCCCTCATGTTTTGAGTTGCATCATTTTAATTCGGCCTCCGCCATCTGTTCCACTAAATACACCTGCGGTCCACAGCTCAGGACTCTGATTCGTCACGCTTTAACCATCCAAGAGTTCCGCACTTTCACTTTTTATCCACTCAGAAAAATACCTTTGCTGATTTTTCTCTCCAGCGACTTACAGACATGAGACAAAAAACAACAAAAAGAGATTGAAAATGACCAAAAAAACTAGTCAAAACAACACTAAAGCATGGATCCATCCTGCTTTGTATCAACACTTCAGGCTGCTGCTAGCGTACTGGTGTGGGGATATTTTCTTGGCACATTTTGGCCTCCTTAGTGCCCACTGAGCCTGGTTTAAACTCCACAGCCTACCTGAGTATTGCTGCTGACCATCTCCATCCCATATAAAATAAATCCCAAAATATTGTTTTCTTGTCTGAAAAAAATGTCAAAATTCAGCCAAAAAATATTCCCCAAATTTATGAAAATTTGCAAAAACATTCAGGAAGAAAATTCCAATAATTCCTTAAGGTTTTTTTTAAAATAAAAAATCCCTACAATTTGGCAAGAAAATTGTTGATGTCACTAGATAACCTCTGTATTATCATTTTTTTGTTAACCCTCCTGTTGTCTTCATTTATGGGCACTAAAAACTAGTGTTTCCTTGTGTGAAAAAAAAATAAAAAAATCAGCAAAAACAATTCCCCAAATTTCTGAAAATTTGCAAAACCTTCAAGAAGAAAATTCCAATAGTTCCTTAAAAATTTCCCTTAAAACTTTTATTTAAAAAAAAATTGGCAACAAAATTCTTGTAAATATTTTCAAAAAATTAGCAAAAATCTTCCCAAAAAATCCTAAAAATATATAAAGTGATTACATATATATCAGCAAAACTTCTAACATTTTATTTAAGAACATTCACATTAAAAAAAAAAAAAAAAAAAAAAAAATCACCCAAAATCCAGTGGAAGATCAGTCACAGAATCATTGCAAATAACTGCATTTATGCAACTTGGACAATGTGCGGGAGACTTTTGGATCCTCTCTGAAGCACCTGTCTCATGAAATAAATGTCTGAAAAGCTCCTTTGTGCTGCAGATAAATTTAAAAAATAAAAAAAAAAAAAAAAAAAGGGCAACCAAAGCTGAGTGCTAACCAGATCTCCCTCCACACACACACACACACCATGCTGAAGCTGGGATGTAAAGGACACACAAAGGCCTGTGATGTTTGCTGCTCAGAGTCATATAATAGGTTTAGGTGTAGATCTGAGGCCTGAACGCCAACCGGTCAGAAAAGCTCATTAAGCAGCCATATGAATTTAA